>NC_081409.1:238740206-239434581 GCF_030272615.1 Cryptomeria japonica | reverse complement strand
ACACATATATATGTGTTTGAGTGGTTTTCATACCCCTTTGGGTGAAAAGACACCCCCCTTTTAAATAAAAATAATTCCAAATCCCGAAATTGCATTAGTTTATGTAATTAATTGTCACTTTACAAGTTGTTTAGGCATATTAGAGGTATTTTAAGGCTATTTTATGGGTATATAATGGATAAATGGTCTTTAAATGATGTAAATATCCCCTTTGGTGCTTCACACTCCATTTTTTATGCCCATTATTGTGTTTATGTTATGGTTTCATATTGTGCAACAAATATAAAATATATTACTTGTACCTATTCAATATATATATATATATATAGAATTTTTCTTGCTCCTTGTCTTGGAATTTGGAATTCTAAAAATTGCAAATTTTAGGGTTCCAACATACCGATGAAGATTTGAAATGTGGTGTTGGTGCAATTGTTCTGGATGATTCTAACATGCTTTCTAGTGTTTCCTAGTCATGTCCTATTTGATTTGGCAATCTGTATTGATCTTTGTGTGAGTTTTTGGTGGTTTTCATCAATCGGGATTGATTTTTGTGTTATGCAGTATTTCTGGTGGTGTAGCGTGTTGTGGTTGATCTTGGCATAATTCTCGGTGGAGTCATGTGTTTGGAAATTTGATTTAGGACCATGCTATGCTATGTAAACCACTATATTGGTCTGGTGGTTGATCCTTGTATCGTGTGATGTAATTTTGTAATTATGAGCTGAGGGTTAGGCTTTAGTCGACCTTGTTATCAAGGTTGATGAATTGTATATATAGGTGATATATTCATGTAATTTGGATGTCGATGTTGTGTCTGCATTATCAGATATAGGTGTATGTGTGAACAAGTGATTTATCCTTTAGTGTTGATTTTGAGGAGAGATTGGTGTTGCAGAGCAGACATCCGTGCTTAACCAAAATCGTAATCAGGCATTTGGAGATGCTACTCTTTTAGTTCATTTATTTTGGATTGTAGTCCAAATCATATTGTAAATCAGTGAGACTCCCCTAAGGGTTGTAGCCTTCTGGGCCATTGTATATGAGCAGTGAACTCTAGGCAGTGTGCCTAAATGCATGTTTATTAATTAATTCACAAAAAGAGGAATAATTAGTTAGCCAATTAAATAAACATTTAATTGCGATGAGAAGACTTAGGATAAATAAATAATTTATTAATCCTAGAGGGAGAAATGACAAACAAGATTAAATGAATAAATCATAAAACCTTAGAAGATGAACTAGAAATGCAAGGATGACAATTAGGTCGTGATTGAAGATAATTGATATCAATTCGATTTGATCATGATTCTGACTTGATAAAAGACCAATACTGATAAGTGATTTGATTGATAAATGCGCCAATTGACGAGGAACAATGACTAATTGATCCAAATTGACATGATTGAGAAAGACGACGATCGATGACAAATCGATCGCAAAATGACAAAATTGACAAGAGGACAAGGATCGATGATAAAATAGATTGCAAAACAACAAGATTGAAAATGACCACGATCGATGACAAATCGATTGCAAGATGACAAGATTGAAAATGACCACAATCGATGACAAGTTGATCGCAAGATGACAAGATTGATTTGGGGACAACGATTGATGACAAATCGATCGCAAAACGACAAGATTGATAAGAGGACAAAACCCTAATTAGGATTGACGATGTCCAAAATGATGACAAATGAGCACACACATTGATGCAACAGGATAAGATTGACCAAAATCATGACTGAAGATTGTTGTCGACAAGACCAAATTTGAAAGCGAGATGAATGAAGAATGCAGAAGAATGACTTGATGCTCACAAATGATAAAGACCAAGTGCAAATCATAGGAGAAATGTTAATGCGATGCAAAAACCCTAAAATAAGGCAATGCGCAAATGTTAAAGTATGACTCCGCAAGCATTGACCATTTTTAGACGTCTACAAGGTGTATGTGTGAACAAGTGATTTATCCTTTAGTGTTGATTTTGAGGAGAGATTGGTGTTGCAGAGCAAACATCTGTGCTTAACCAAAATCGTAATCAGGCATTTGGAGATGCTACTCTTTTAGTTCATTTATTTTGGATTGTAGTCCAAATCATATTGTAAATCAGTGAGACTCCCCTGAGGGTTGTAGCCTTCTGGGCCATTGTATATGAGCAGTGAACTCTGGGCAGTGTTCCTGAATGCATGTTCATTCCCCATTGTAATATTTTCAAATACTAGTGCAAAGTATCATCTTACTGTGGGTAGGTTCCCACCGCGGTTTTTCCCTTAACCAAGTTTTCCATGTCAAAATCTTGGTGTTGTGTGTTGTGCTTTCAATTTTCCTATCTGTCTTATTGTTGCAGTTTATTAGATCTATTTTTTGGTAGTCAAGTTTGTTATTCCGATGAAGACTGATTCACCCCCCTCTTAGTCTTCCTTCTTGATTGCTACTAACAATTGGTATTAGAGTTAGATCCTCTAGTAGAAGCTTAATCACTTGAGGAGATCCAGGATGGCAGTTCAATATGTTATCTTTAAGAAGGATAGTCTGAGGTTTGATGGAAGCAATTATACTATATGGAAGAACGAGATGGAAGAGCAGTTGAAACATCTTGGTTAATATTATTCGAAGATTACAAAGAATACCTATATTATTCCTCAGAATGGACCATCTAATCCTGGTGAGATCAATGAAGTTGAACACAATATTAGAGAAAAGGAAGCATTGCTTAGTGCCTTGACTAATTCTGAGATGACAAATGTAATGGGACTTCAAACCACACATGGGATCTGGGAGAAGCTTGAGATCTTGTATGAAGGTGATAAACAAGTGAAGGTTGCTAAGTTGTAGAGTTTGAAAGGAAATGTTGAGACATTGAAGATGGGAGATGATGAGAACATACACGCTTTAATGGCTAAGGTAAATGACCTTGTCTTGGGTATCAGATGTGTCGGTGGAACCATTGAGCAAGATGAAATTATTGCTAAGGTGTTGAGATCTTTGACTCCTTATAAAGTTAAGGTTGCTACTATTGATGAGATCCAGAGTGTGACTACACTTACAAGAGATGTGTTGGTTGGAAAGATTGTTGCATTTGAGCTAAGTGAATTTGGAGAATCACATGGAAAGTCTAAGACAACATTTAGAGAATCTGCATCTATATCTGGTAAGCAGAAATATGATCCTGATGAGTGCAGAATATCTAGATATGAGAGAGAGAGAGAGAGAGAGATGGAAGAGAAAGAAAAAGAGTTAGATGAACTTGAAGCATTGATTTCTCAGAGATTGCATAAAGGTGTTGGTAAGTATAATGGAAAGTTGCCTTTGAAATTTTTTTCTTGTAATAAGATAGGATATTTTGCTTCTAGATGCCTAGAGAGAATGGCTAAGTATGAAAGGCATGCTAAGTTTGATAAACATGATATGAATAATAGATATGAAAAGCATGAGAAGTATGATAATCCTTACAAGTCCAACCAGAAGTTGGACCCTTACCTGTTGATTCCACTTGCTGCACTATTGAGAAGAAATCTTTAGCTGCTAAGGTTGAAGAGAAAGATGAATGAGTAATTGATAGTGGTTGTTCACATGATATGACTGGTGATAAAAGAAAATTTGTGAGCATGGAAAAGTATGATGGTGGAATAGTTAGATTTGGAGATGACAAAACCTGTGTAATCCATGGGAGAGGTTCTATTTCTTTTGATGGTAATCATAACACTCATGATGTCTTATACCTTGAAGGTTTGAAGCATAATTTTTTGAGTGTTGGACAGATGGTTGATAAGGGTTATAACCTACAATTCAAGGATGGTAAATGCAAGATCTTGAATTCCTTCGGTATAGAGATTGCATCTGGGACTAAGACTGAAGGTAACATTTTTTATTTGAATGCTAGTAAAAAAAGTTGTTTGATTTCTCATATTGATGAGAGTTGGTTGTGGCATAGGAGAATGTGTCATGCTAACTTTGATTCAATGATTAAGATTGGTTCTACACATGTTGTTAGAGATCTGCCTAAGATTGTTAAGCCTGCTAATCCGGTATGTAAGGAATGTCAGTTGGGTAAGCAAACAAGAATTTCTTTCAAGAGAAAACAATATACATCAAAAGGGTTGCTAGATCTTGTGCATACTGACCTATGTGGACCTACAAATGTTAGAAGTGTGCAGGGTGATAGATATTTTATGCTACTACTTGATGATTATACTAGGATGATGTGGGTTGTCTTTTTGAAGAAGAAATCAGAAGCATTTGATAAATTCAAGATATTAAAAGCTAAGGTGGAGACTGAATCTGGATTGAAGGTGGAGTGCTTGAGATCTGATAGATGTGGATAATTTTGATCTGATGAGTTCAATTCATTATGTGAGAAGCATGGAATTAGAAGACAATTATCTGCTCCTAGAACCCATCAACATAATGGAGTTGTTGAGAGGAAGAACAAAACTATTTTGGATGCTGCAAGGACTATGTTGATTGAAGGAAATGTTTCAAAGATTTACTGGAGAGAAGATATTAGCATTGTTGTTTATACATTCAACAAAGTTCACATCAAAGGTGATACCAGTAAGACCCCTTATGAGCTTTGGTTTGGTCATATTCCTACTATGAGATATTTCATAGTATTTGGTAGCAAATGTTATATCAAGAGAGATGAGGATATAAGAAAGTTTGATGTTATAAGTGATGAAGGTATCTTCTTGGGATATTCTGCAAAGAGAAAGGCCTACCAGTGCTCTAATAAGAGACTGAGAAAGGTTGTAGAAAGTGCAAATGTGAAGGTAGATGAGAACCTTGGAAAAGAGATCAAAGCATGTGGTTATGATGAGGGACAACATATTGTTTTAATGTCTATTCAGCCTGAAGAACCTAAGAAGATTGATCCAATAGAGACAATTAATCCGATGTTGTTGTTGTTGGTGAAGGAGTGCAGAAACCTGATAATCAAAACAATCATAAGACTCCAAGGTATGTAAGATTGAATCATTCTGAAAATCAGATCATTGGTGATAAGAATAAAGGTGTGATGACTAGAAGTAGATTAGCTACTGAAGAAGTATGTTTGATTTCCAACATGGAACCTAAAGATGTTGTTGAAGCTTGTAAAGATGAAAGTTGAATGAGAGCTATGGAAGAAGAACTAGATCAGATTGAAAAGAATAATATATGGGAATATGTGCCTAGACCTAAGGATAAGAATGTTATTGGTACTAAATGGGTATTCAGAAATAAATTGAATGAGGTAGGTGAAGTTGTCATAAATAAAGCAAGATTGGTTTGCAAAGGATACTCACAACAAGAAGGAATTGATTATGAGGAGACTTTTGCCCCGGTTTCCAGACTTGAAGTTGTTACACTGTTGCTTGCATATGCTTCTTATAAAAATTTCAAGGTATATCAGATGGATGTCAAATCTACCTTTTTCAATGGTGATCTTGAGGAAGAAGTATACATTCAATAGCCTGATGGATTTTCACTAGCAGGTGATGGAGACATGGTATGATAATTCCAGTGCTATCAACATGTCAAATAATCTAGTACAATATTCAAAGACTAAACATGTGTTAATCAAATATCATTACTTGAGAGAGCAAGTCAGTAAAGAGAAGGTGAAGTTGGAGTATGTATCTACAAAGGAACAAATTATTGATATTTTCATTCAGCCTTTTCCTACAGATACATTTGTCTATTTGAGAGACAAGTTAGGGGTATCCACCCCTCCTAATGAGAACTAGACGCATTGAGTTACATCAGTCTGGTGGATTTTAGAGCTTTATCTCTTTATCTGGATTGGTGAGTTGGTACTGCTCCTCTGCTGGAGTAGTTTGTGTTTTGGGGAGAGTGATTCATGTTTTTGTTTGGTTTTCTATTTTGAGATCTTTGGCATTGTTCTCAAAGTGGGAGAGTGATCATGTGAAAAAATTATTTTTAAGTATTGATCTTAGGGGGAGTTTTCTAGAGTTTGTTGGTGATATCTTCTTTCTTTGCATTGACTATTTTTCACATTCATATGTTGCCATCAATGCCAAAGGGGGAGATTGTTGGATATTGTCATGCATTTTTGTTGCAATGATGTGTTGTTGTCATTGATGTCAACATATTCCTATGATTTGCTCCGATGATTTCATTTTGAGAATATTTTATGATCTGGTTTGTAATGTTGGTTTGTTTATCATTGTTTTGATGAGTTCGGTCTATCCTCCGGTATATTCTGATGTGATCAAATCTGGTGCTGATATTTTGGGATATTGTTTAAGATGCTCTTGTGTATCTTCATTTTAGATGGTTCATGATTTGGTGTTCCACAAGTTATCTTTCTTCGTGACAGTTGCCGATTGGTTGTGTTCTTGATCTTTCAGACATTGACTGATGAAGATTTGAAAAGTGGTGGTGCAGAAACACCCCAACAATGAAGCCCCTTTTCCATTTTCATGTTTGTAATAAAGATCCATTTTGTAAGACCAATTGTCAAGATGGTACTTTTATAAACCACTTGGTCAAACTTGGTCAACGGATCTATGATAGATTAGGGAGTCAATTTTGTGTGTCTGGTGTGCTTAGGGTTCATTTGGAAACCTTTGGAGTGCTGGAAAATGCATAAATGGTCGATAGATCAAATGTTGTATAAAGTTATAAAAGTTGCATTTTCGGTGTAACTTGTCCCGATAGAGTTGCCTTCTTGAAGAATTGTCATCCCCGATAACCTGATGGAGCAACGACATTCTAAAGGAGTTTTCATCAGGTAATGGTGTAGCAATTGTGAGCACCACCCAATAACCTGATAGCAAGACATGCGGAAGGAATCGACATCGGGGATTGGAAGTCGAGGATCCTGACTTACCCCGACGACCTGATAAGACAACACACTTGGAGTTTTGGCATCGGCTATCGGAGACACTATCTAGAAGTCATCCCCATGACCTGATGGAAAGGTGGACTTGTGTTCAGATGTTATCAGGCATTGGCAAAGCACATTTGAAGTTATCCCGAAGAGCCGATGAAAAAGTGCACCACCTTGAGGATATTTCATTGGACATCGGGTGGAGAGTTTTTGAGCTCCTCCGAAGACCCGATAGGAGCTCACCACTGGCAGAGTTGAGATCGGACATCGGGACCATTGTTTTTGAATTAACCCGATGACCCAATAGAACCGCGTGATTATAAAAAATTTCATCGGACATCGGAGGTCATGTTTCTGACCTATGTCGATGACACGGTGGAAGTTGCCAATTGCCAGAAAATGTAACCGAAAAGGAATTCAGTCTCCCAACTCCTTCCAATGGCTAAACCGGTTTGAACTTCGGTTGAGGACATTGAAGGGAGACATATGAACATTTTTGAATCATTTCCAGAGGAGGGTGGATGATTCAACAAATGTAATAGAACTTTTGGTGTGAACAAAAATACAATTGCAGGTTTCACAGAACATCTTTTGGTGTTGACAATCAATAATTTGCATTAGTAGGGCTTGGCATGGACCTGAGGGCTTAAATTGTGTAGTTCCAATTGTTTACAAGTTGGCCTAGGATTCTGGTTGACACACCTCAGTCAGAAATTCTTCTGGTCTAGTCTGACAACCAGGTTAAGGTGAAATCAGGGTTTCATCTAACATGGCTCTAACTTGAGATTCCTGCCTTGGATCACAAAAGCCATTAGGGGAGTTCAAGTTAGAGAAATGTATGTTAGGATTCTGGTAATTGCATCCTGGAAGGTGTCAGCACTTAGGTTCCACACCATACCCTAGGCCAAGCATGCACATGTGCTTGGTCTCAGAATTTAGGAAGTAGGAGTGCAAAAAGACACTGGAAGTGGACTGAACCAATCCAAGGTTGGAATGTGTATGTAGGAATATCCTTAGACCCAAAACAAATAACCATCTAGCCAAGTGTATTCATTTGCAGGTTGCTGCCCTGAAGTAGACTTGATCACCCCATTAAGCCTCTCTGGCCTAGACGGTTCAGAGGTGTACAAGAGGAGTTGGAGCCTATGATTTTGGAGTTTGAAGGTACTCAATAATGGGTACTCCAATTTGTAGTTTTTTTTCTTCATCATTTGAAGAAGTTGAGGTTGTTTTACCAAAAACAGTGTCTGGAGGGCTACAAACAGAAAACAGTCTGGTTTAACAGTCTGGTTTAACAGTCAAGTTGCATTTGGGTGTTGTGGGTCTAGGAGTTGTTTGGGATCAACTTGGCTAATCAGAACAAGTCTAAAATGGGACAAGGGAACCCTATCCACTCCCTAAACCAAAGGGTTCGACTAGTAACACATTTTGCTAATTTAGCTTATCAGCCATTAGCCTTAGCATGCTAAGTAAGGCTACATTTGTTCATTGGGTCAGAGTGAACAAGGGAATTGATTTCTTGCAGAAGATGAGAGTTAGGGTTTGATTGTGCTTCCCTTGACATCCTCTGCATCAATTGGTGTTGGTACAATTGTTCTGAATGATTCTAACATGTTTGCTGGTGTTTCCTAGTCATTTCCTATTTTCTTTGGCGATCTGCATTGATCATTGTGCAAGTTTTTGGTGGTTTTCATCAACCGGTATTGATTTTCGTATTATGCGACATTTTTGGTGGTGTAGCGTGTTGCGTTTGATCTCGACATGATTTTCGGTGGAGTTGTGTATTTGGGAATTTGATTTAGGACCATGTTATGCTATGTAAACCATTATATTGGTCTGGTGGTCGATCTTTGTATCATGTGATTGATTTTTTTAATTATGAGTTGAGGTTTAGGGTTTAGCTGACCTTGTTATCAAGGTTGATGTATTGTATATATAGGTGATATATTCATGTAATTTGGGTGTCGATGTTGTGTCTACATTATCAAAGAGAGGTGTATGTGTGAACAAGTAATTTATCCTTCGGTGTTGAGTTTGAGGAGAGATTGGTATTGCAGAGTAGACACCTGTGCTTAACTAGAATTGTAATCACGCATTTGAAGATTCTATTCTTTTAGTTCATTTCTTTCGCATTGTAGTCTGAATCATATTGTAAATCAGTGAGACTTCCCTGAGGGTTGTAGCCTTCCAAGCCATTGTATTTGAGTAGTGAGCTCTAGGCAGTGTGCCTAAATGCATGTGCATTCCCCATTGTAATATTTTCACATACTACTGCAGAGTATCATCTTATTGTGGGTAGGTTCCCACCATGGTTTTTCCCTTAACCAAGTTTTCCACGTCAAAATATTGCCTATCTGTCTTATTGCTGCAGTTTATTAGATTTGTGTTTGGTAGTCAAGTTTTTTATTCCGGTGAAGACTGATTCACCCCCCCCCTCTCAATCTTCCTTTTTGATTGTTGCTAACATTTCTATACCAATTCAAATTGTCAATATTATAAATACATTTTGTCTTAAGGGAGTTGCAGTTTCCTTCGGCTTGTAGCCCATATAATATAATGTGTTATTGTTTTCACTTGTGAGGCTAGATTTGGACAGAAGATCCAATCAACTTTTCTCATCGTGGTTTTTCTCTTGTGGGGTTTTATACACAAATCTAGTGTTATGGTTATGTGTTTTGGTTTCTCTCTTCCCTTGCTATTTAAATGATGGATGTTGAATGAAAAACTAATCAGAAGTGAAAGAATTTTTGTCAAGACTAATTCATGCCTCCTTCTTAGTCTCTAGGTGTGTTCAACATAAACCTCACAAGATTCTATAAGGTAGCAATAACACCAAATGCACCATCCACATCACTAACAAAATAATCCACAATAGGCCAAACATTTCTAACAATCTTGATAAAAGTTCATTCTTTCATCTTGGTTTTTTGAATTAGCAACATGTCTAATTTGGATTCCATCAAACAACACTTTAGCATATGTTGCTTATAAGGACTATCCAATCCTCTAATATTCCTAGATAATATCTTCATGATCAACAAACCTAAAATTCGGTATCATCTTGATACTGACAAAGAAGCTAACTCATCCAGCATTATATATTTTAATTTTTTGTCGTTGAAAGACTATCCAAGGTTCTTTGTTTCCCAATAGAAACATTCCTTGCATTATCTCTTGCATGACTCTCCCTTTAGGAGGCTCTTCCCTACTTATTTATCACTCCAATATCTACTTTCATCTTCTTTTTTAGTTTACTATTTACTTGAGTCCAATCCTCCTATGATGTTTCCTCTTTTGATTTATTAGGAAGATTTTGAGAAGAAAATTTATCAAAGCCTAGCAAAGCCATTAATTCTTGCATTTCTCTAGTTTCCATTCCTTTAGAAAACAAGTTACCCTTAAGGCCCCTCTCGGGGGATAGGGACACATCTTCCAAGGAGTTTATCAAGATTTATCCTTCTATTTCCCCCTTTGACTCATTTAGAACATGGGCATGAGGATATTTTTCAAGAGACGTTAAATCTTCTTGTTTCCCTTGCTTTGAGGTAACTAGGATTCCTTCTATTGGTTGAGCTTTCTCCATAGTATTAGGATTCTCTAAAATATCACTTATCATTGTTTTAGGGGAATCTCATTATTTTTATTCTTGCCTTCATTCCTCTTGTTGTTTTTCAACATTCTTTTCTTGAACTTCAAATCTTTGTTCTTCTTGCAATTTCTCTACTTCCATTATCTTAGCTTGCAAAACTCTATAACTACTTGAGGGCTTTCCATTTGTAGGTATCTCTAATATGCCCAAAACAACCACAATTTTGACAATAAGCATTTGCATTCTCATATTCAATATTTTGGTTCCATCTTCCATATTTTGACTTTAGGGTTTAACACTAGTAGGTAAAATAGAATTTACTACCATATTTTAAAAAAATTTAGCAAAAGCCTATCTTGATTGTTGTTGAGTAACTTTGTCCACTGTGAGTGAACTCCCAAAATAATTTTCCATCCCTTGAAAAATACCATAATTCCAAAACTCCATAGGGGGACTTGGAAGGAAAATCCAAATAGGAGCAACCATCCCCAAATATACTAATGAATCAAATCCTGGTTTCCACTTTACATAAAGAGAGAATTTTTTTAAAACCACTATCAAAAGCTCGGGGACTTCTAGTAAGAACCTTAATCAAGTCCTCATAAACCATAAAACTAAAAAGGAACATACCATTAGCCATAACTCTAATAATCATACTCACTTTTATCTTCCAAATAGAATCTACCCATCTCTAACTTGATCTATATTAGGACGAAAAGCAAGGAACTTACCAACTAGAGACATTTGTAGATCTATAATTGCTTCCTTCATTAGTTCATTTGACACATTCATCTCAAGCCCATCCATAGTACAAAGAACATGTAATGATTTTGAGATCTTCAGTCATGCCATCTCAGATGATTTACTACCCACCAGCTTGTTGACATATGAAATCAGAGCTTCCTTTGAGAAAAAAGAGTTGAGGTGTAGTGCCCCTCTCTCTCTTGTGGTCTGTCAAACCTTGTGGTTTTGAGTTTTGTGTGGTTTGACCCTTTTTGGTGTTGGTCGATTTTGGTTTTGGTTGTGATGTTTGACTATACCTATTGGATTCCTATGTGATATTCTTACTATGTTCTTTTTGATTCGTTGCAATAGTGGTGTATTTCATGATGTTGTTATATGATTTATTTGTCAATGTCCATGATGGATTGATGTGATGTTGTTAATGATGTTCTTATTAGATGTTATTCATGTTTAGTAGTTAGTTAATTGTGATGGTTTACTTATGAGTTTCGTGGTGTTTATTGATGCATACCGATTTGATGTACACTACTTCTTTGATGTGTTTGGGTGAAGGGGAAAAGCGTCACACTTCTCTATATGGGCAAGCTACGTCGCTTCCATTCTCTTTTCACAATGTGATGTTATATGGTTTATATGCACATGTTTGTCGATCTGTTTATGCAGCTGCATGTACCGAGCATCGACTCTAGCTGAATCTTCAAGTTTGAGTGTGCTCTACAACCCAATGGTAAAGTGGAAAAGAGAGATATCAGTTAGACATCATCGTACCATCATTCCTATGGAACAAGTCCCTCTGTCAGGTATCCTTGTATAGTGTTTGTCTTGTTGTGTTATTTGTGAGCCCGATTGGTCCTTCGTGTTTTGATTTGTTGTATTTTACTACTTATGTGTGTAGTGTAATAATTATCTAATATTTTTTGAAAAAGATTATTATTATATTTAATGTTATTTGGGTATTGTTATTTGATTAAATAATAAGTTGAAAATAGTAGAACTTAAAGATTTATATTATTTAAATTATTGAAATTAATTTGAAAAGGTATTTATTAAGGGAATTGATAATAACATCTATTTGTGTATTTAAAGATTAATTAATTTAAATAATTTAGTATAGTTGCCTCATTTGACTTATTAATTGAGAAGTTTAAGGGCTTAAATTATTTATCTTAATTAGAAGGATTAATTAAATAGGAAATTATAAATATTTAATTAAGTATTTTCATTACTCATGTAATAATATGTTAAAATACTATTATTACCTAATTGTTTTGAAAATTAATTTTAAAGTAAATAATTATTATTTAATTAATCTATTTTCAGATTTCATGTGTGGGGGTTACTAAAATAAAGTAATTAATGGTTTTGATTAATTGGGAATCTTGCATGCGTATGGGAGTCACATTTTGGAATAAGCATATCTATTGATTTTGAAAACAATTGAGGGAGTTGTTCTCTAGTGGTTTTCCCATGAAGTTTTTTTCTTTGCGTATGTACTTTCTGGATTATGGGGTTTTGGTAGAACAAATTGGGGAAACCTTGGATTTGGTATTGAAGTCTAGATTGGAGCATCCCGGAATTAGGCTTGGTGATTATTGCTTGTCTCTGTTTTCTCTTCCAGATAACGTTTGGAGGTAGATATATGGTTTTCTTCCCTTTTTGCATTTTAAAATCCTTTCTTATATTGTTTGGAAATCAATTGGGTTGTTTATTGAAATAAGAATGATTTGGATTGTTTATCAGATGGGGTTAATTTGGTTATGATAAATTATCAGTGGAATTTGTGAATAAATCTTTCTTAAAATTTTAGAATTTGTGTATCTGGGCTTCTTGAATTCAAAAAATTTCTGCTATCCATTCCTTTGAAGCATTCTATGAATTTGAGTTTTGGGTATTTAGAACATGTAAAGTTTTCTTGCAAAGTTTATTTTTCTGCATAATTTAGCTTTTGTTGTGTATATGGGAGGGGGTACCATGGGTTACCCATAGCGGTGGGGAACCACCCATTGTGGGCTCACCCATGCTAGTGGGAATCCACCCACCGTGGGCTCACCCACGGCGGTGGGAATCCACCCACCATGGGCTCCCATGGTGGTGGAAACCCATCCATCGTGGTCTCCCACAGTGGTGGGGAGCCCCACCCATTGTGGGCCTTCCCACGCTGGGGGGTATCCCACCCACCATAAGCTTAGCCACGATGGTGGGAACCCCACCACCACCGTAGGGGTCCGTGGTGGTGCCTCCCACCTATTGCCAATTTATTTTTATTTTAGAGTGCAAAATATTTTTTTAATAGTCACTGGAAATGATATTTCGTTGGATATATTAATATAGTTTCTTTTTCATTTTATCATTTAATCAATGTTAATACCTTTGTATTTGTTTAATTATTTTGGGTAATTTAGTTGATAATATATATATTTTTAAATTGGAAAATAGAGTGCATTTTTTATATGATAGTATAAATGATAGAAAGGATATATTTTGGTTAAATATAGCTAGATATTTTAATAAGGATTAAATTACAAGTATTGAGATTAATGTCTATGAAGAATTGGAGTGCGGGATAAATTCATGCGTATTGTCAAACATAGATTTCTTTTTTTGGAAACTAGTTATATCTTGAAGAAAAGTAAGTGTATTTTGACTTGTTACTCATAATGTGGTTTAGATTTTGATTAGGGCTATTAATACGTATACTTTGTCTTTTGATATCTAAATTCCTTCTTGTAATACATTGATGGTCAAATCATCATAGCTAATGGTAATAGTGTATAATGTTATTTTAAATGTATGAATAATGGAATGTTAGTTTATTGTGCTATTAGTAGGAATGAAATGAGTTATGATGGTTAATAATTTGGGCTATTGAAATTAATAATGACTTGAATTAATTATTGTTTAGACAAGATTAATTTCTCTTGGTATCTTTAATTAAGATTGCGTTCTTTTATGCTTGGATTCATGAGACCTTGTATTGCTTATTTTTTGTCTATTTTGTGGGTTCCTTCGTTATGATATTAAAATACCTTTTTAACTCTAGAGGCTAGGATAGTGTTAGAGTTCCTTTTATGCATGTATCTCATTGTCCATGAATGTTATGAATTGGTGTCTTTCATGGGTTCTTTTTTGCTTGCTTCTTTGAACCAACTGGATAGTTATCTTTTTCTAGCAAGTGGGCTAAGCCTTGCTATGGTTGGAACCTTATCACCTTGAGTTTTGGGTGTCATGGCCTTATGTTTTATTTTATTCCTAGGAGAAATTCAAGGGGGGGAGGGGGGTGACTCATTGGGGGTTGGGACCCAAAGTGGTTGTCAGGGTAACTCAATGAGAGTTTGTAATCAAGCAGAAACCTAATTTATGAACTTGGGTGGGTAGTTAGTTCACATTAATAAAGATAATTCTTTGTTTCCCCTTTTGCTTGCAAACACTCGTATAGGTTTGGGGTAACTAGAGAAGGGTCTAGAATGGCTTCCACTAATCTTGTCTCCATGAAAATTTGGTGTGGCCCACTAGTGTATGTATGGGGGATCAGGGTCGAGATAGGTCACCAAGGTAACCCAAGATGGGGGTCGGGACCTAGTGAAGACCTACCAGGGTAACTCATGACAACCTAGTGATGACACTCTTCCCTATTGTTGCATAGTGGTAACTTATGGTATGTTATTCTCTTGTGGATTGTTTTGAGCCTCTAGAAGTTGGTGGTTTAACATTTGTATCTCCTGTGATGCTACTGTTGTGAGCCTCATGTGTAATTTGTCTTGTTGATTCTATTGTGAGTCTCATGTGTATTATGTATTGTGTATTCTATTGTTAGTCTCTTGTAAGTATAGCTTCGTTGTTGTTTTTGCGAGTCATGATGGTACACTTGTATGTTTTTCTTCTGCCTTGTGGGTCTGGCTGATACCTCCTAGCATGAGGGGTGGACCTTATGGTACAAGATGGTTGGGTGGAGTGCTATACACACCCATTGGGTTTTGGATAGTCTTGCTTCATGTTCGAGGAGGCTCGTGAGAAGATTGAAGATCAATATTATTGTTCCAAATTCTTATATTCATCCCATCATGGGAATCTTGGAGATTATATCTTTGTTGTCATTGATTTCAGTTGGACTAATCGTGAGACAACACCTACGAAAATTGTCTGTTTTGTATCTCACATACTACAAGATTGGTCAACTTGCCTCGTAATTCGTGTCCCTTTTGTGTCTTAGTTAAGCGTCTTTTCCTTTTAAAGAGTTAGCTTTTTGTTTTCTCTGTTTATGCAGGTCGGGTTTTAAAACCCAACTTGCATGTTTTACCTTTCAAGCTGCACATTGGGTTCTAAATCTTGATGTGCAAGTTTGTTGTTTTTAATGGCAGATCGGGTTTTAAAACCTAACGTACAAGTTGCTCCTTATCATATGGCATGTCGGGTTTTAAAACTTGACCTATAGGTGACTTCGAGTGCAGATTAGGTTTCAAAACCCGACCTACATGGCATGCAAGGGACATTAATTGCACTTTATTAACCCCTTTTAAACGTGTTTTTGCTTTTATTTTTATCATTTGTAATTCATTTTATGCATTTTTGGGTTCTCTACTTAGTGGATTTCGCTTGAGCATAGGCGTGAGGGTTTTGCAAGCGATTTTTTTGTCGATTTCTTTGTCTCTTTGCATTCTAGGTTAGTGTTTATTGTTTTCTCCTTCATTTTTTCATTTGTGTTTGCTAGGGTTTACTTTTGTTGACGTTTTTATTTACTTACCTAAGGTTTTTCTTCTAGTTTTCATGTCGAGATTCAAATCCCAACATTTCTTCTTCTTTTTTGCTTGTTTTTTCCTATTTGTAGGTCGAAATGTCCAACCCGACCTACAAAGTTGATCTATCCATCCGTGAGCAAGTTGAGGTTTTGATATCGACTTGTTGTTTTGTTATTTTCTCTAGGAAACAAATCCCGACATGAAAGAATGATCCACCCTTGGCATGTCGTAAATTTTCATGTCCGTAAATAAATCTTGACATGAAAGTATGATCCACCCTTTGCATGTCGGAATTCAAATCCCAACATAAAAGTATAATCCACCCTTGGCATGTCGGAAAAGAAATTCTGACATGCAAGGTTTGTTTTTTCCCTTGGGCATGTTGGGTTTTGCCTTTTGATTTGCATGTGGATGCAGGTCGGGAAATAAATCCCAACCTACAAATTGACTTACCCCATGTGCAGGTCGGGATTTATTTCCCGACATGCCAACCATGTCGTACCTTTGACATGTCAGATGGTAAAACCTAACATGTCAATTCATTTGTTTGTCCTACAAATCGGGTTTTAAAACCCGATATGCAGGGATGACCTTCCTTAGTGCAGGTCAGGTTTTAAAACCCGAATTGCAGTTTTTGTTGTTTTTTCTTTCTAAGGCATTTTTGCCTTCCAATTTTGATTTTGATCAATGAAGATGCAATTTTGATGATGTTGATTCTTTGAACACGTACAAGTACGACAATTACTTGAACATGTTCCCGGAAAGTTCTATCAAGTCAAATGTGGACCAGATCCGTGATACCAAAATAGGGCATGTGGACATGGAGGAATTTTTTAAAAGAGTTCTAGAATCCCCCTCAAGGATGACTCATCTTATAGCCAGTGAGATCCACAAGTATGCACCGTTTCCAGTGGCAGCTCATGATCCTGACTTTGTACTAGTAGCAGCAGAGCGCTTTGATCCCACTACCAGACAAATCAAAGATGCAGATGGGAATGTAGTCATCTGCTTGGATAGTGAATATTTTAATAGTATTTTCAAAGGTTCTTATATGGAGGAAGTTGTGGATATCACTCGAGCAAGTGCACATAAATGGTATGAGGAAAATGAAGATAAGTTTAAGAAAACAATCGATAATGTTTTCTTACAAACTGCTAGAAACTCCACAACATCTTGTTGGCCAAATTTCTTTCACATAAGTGATTTCACTGTGGAGTATAATGATATTGTCACTTTGTTGTCATGGATAAGAGGGCTTTAAGATTCTCTTATTTTTCAAACAAGGATGTGCTGGTATATGAATATTATCAGGAAAGGGAATAATAAAATAGAGTGGGGTGAGCAAATCGGTGATGCAATTTGCGAACAATTGAAGGAAGTCATAACCACTCTGAAATTTTATATGAATTCCTACCTTATGTATGTAGATGCCTCCATAAGGCAATTTCCAGGACTGTCTACGAAATGTGATAGAAGGAAAACTCCAGTATGAGATTATTATTATCAGTTAACCATTGCCAATTGGAGAAGTCACTTCCGCAGGGTCAATGATGCCTTCTTTGTTGTATGGAAGTACTTGTTTGACAAAGAGTTGCAGAAAAAGATGCTTTTTGATGCAGCATATAATAAAGTTTGTGAGTATGGGTGTGTCTTCTTGTAGTTTCCAACATTCACATGCATATGTATAAGTTGCTTCATTGGCGAACCTGTTATGCTACCAAGATATCCATCTGATAATATTATTGTGATGGAGCTATGCCAATAGTTAGTGTATGTACATGAGAGATAGTCTTCTTCACACAAGACTGGTCTCAAGTCTGCTCAGTCTATCGGTAGGTATTCAGTCCTAACCACTCCTAAAGCCAAGAACATGGAGGAAGAAATGCATTGGGTGACCATGAGAAGATTCAAAGCCCGCAATAATTTTGACTTCCATGCGATGAAAAATAAGATCCATAGGAATTATGTACATGTACATCAGCTAGAGGATATTTGGGCAGATTGCAGAGATGATGAAATGTGAGGAAACTTGATTTTAGTCGCCTCACACTAGAGCCAATTGAAAACTTGAATTTGGCCAAAATCTTAGATACATGGGAGGATACTACTGATGATGTTGTGGACCCTATTTATTTCAAGAACAACATTGCCAATACTCCTCTTCGACCTATACAATGGTCACAAAATGAAAATAAATCCATTTCTGCAAGATTTTCCCCCATCATGGCAAATACTAATGCATGGCTACTAAAAAAGGGCATAAGGATGAAACAACTTCTTAAAAGTTCAGGTGATGAGCAGGATGATGAAGGTCATGTGGGAAAGACATAAAAAATGAGAACTAAGAATAGACAGGATCCATAGGAGCTACCAAAAATTTCATCTCCTAGGTCAAAGGGAAAGAAACCTACATACAAGTTCACTATCAAGGGGTCAAAGAAAGGAGAATCCTCATCTCAAGCTGCACAACAGGATGTTTCCGAGGAACCGGCATTACAAGAATAAAAAAAAGGACAAGAAGAAGGAGAGATACCACAGGAAGAAGAAATGCAAGATGCGGAGGAATCACTTCCACTGCTAGTTACTACCATTTCTACAACAACACAGGTTCCTGCTTCAACTCAGGTAACCATTCATTCTATTGAGTCTGATTCAGATGAAGAGGATGAGGAATGAGATGATCAAGGCTTAGATGTTGAAGAAGATGATGAAGAATTTTTGACTTTGTCAAGCCTTCCGAGTTTCGATAATGTACATGTGTCTATGATTGAATCTTCAATCTTAGAATTTACATAATCAATGGCACAGACATCTCAATAACAACAGACAGTGATGCTTCCTTCAGGAATTGTTACTACAGAGGCTCCACCACTTGTTTTGATCGTTATCACTACAATGGCTCTGTTATTGGTTTCTACCACTATAGCAGCAACATCTTCTTCTCAAGTTCCTAATGTTGCTGATACAACTTCCCTTGTGCTAGTGTCCCAAACTCCTATAATTTTAAGCCAGGATACAATACAATTATCTGTGACTATGCAAACTGATACCACAACTCCAACAGTGAAATCAAATCTTCCTCCATGGTTGGATATGGTGGTGCCCAAAAGAAAGAAGCAGGTAATCTCACCAGATGATTTTGATTTTGATCAATTGGGTCCTATCAAGTAGAAAGTCACCAAGAAGCCCAAGACTGTGTCTAGAATCTTGGTTGACCCAGTAAGCAAAAGGAAATACGTTGAGGTCTTGGTGCCATCTTCAGATAAGGACAAAAACAACATTCAACCTGTGGATTATACTATGCAGACTATAGAACTTGGTGTAGAGACACATGAGAGTGTTAAGAAAGACTCTCAAACTGCTTTCACTTCTCTCATGCATAGATTTGATTAGGAAAGGGATGAGAAAAATGAATGGAAGCAGAAATGTGAACAGTTGACAAGCATTCTTCATAAAATAACACAGTCATCACAAGAGGTGCAACCAATAGTTTCTTCAGTCAACACAGAAGCACTAAAAAAAGTAGAGCGACTGGGTACAAGGGGCAGAGTAACTGAAGAATGGATCGATCACTTGAAATCAAAAGGGACACGTCTCATTGATTCTCCAGTCAAGCTTTTGATAGATTTTGAAAATTCTCAAGTACAGGTTCAGGATGTACAATCTTTATTATCCAAAGAAATAACAAAACTTGAGAAAGATTTAGGGCTTTGGGATAAAATGAGAGATTACGGAGTAGACATCCTTGTTGATAAAAATGTAGTATTGACTCGGGTCGAGTACATCCAAACCCAATAATATTGGCACACAGGGATGAGCTAATGAAAATACTGGTAAAGGACATGAATTGGGATAAGAAAGCATGTTTTGATGCAATCACAAATATTTCATCAGAGATATCAAAATTACATTGCCAGTTATTTGATACAAAACAAAAGGTTTTACCCAATGAGACTGTCAAACAAGAATTCCTCACCATGGTCGACCAGTTGGTAGATGATCAATTTTCTTTGGCATCATTTGATAAGTTGATTAAAATTCAAGTCAACTTAGATGATCTTCCATCAGTTTTGAAGAAGGCTAAAAGGGCTTATGTAGAAGTCAAAGATTCCATCTCTCATGTTCATGATATTTCAAATGCAACATCAGGGCTAGACAAATACGAGATGCAAACTACGCTAGCAAGGTTCGAGGAATTCTAGAAAATCAATGAGGGGGGGAAATAAAGAATGAAGTGTCATTGACACTATGTAGTTTTCGTGTAGTTGCATCATTTCTTCCTGCAAATCTTCTTGTAGATGCATTCTCATTCTATGGAGTAGATGTCGTCAAATAGGACTCTGTAGTTGAATTAGTCAATTGCACCCACATTTTTCTCCACTCCTTTCCTATAAAAGGAGGAACCTCATTTGTAAATATTTCCATTTTATGCTAAGCAAAACTTTGTCGGATTTACTTTCAAAGTTGTTGAAATGCCCAAATTCTACCAGGGAACCTCCCCTTGATGAAAGGAGAGACTCTGTCTCAACATAGTTGTGTGTGAAATACATATTTTGTCATTAGTATGTTGGTGACAAAATATTCACCCAACAATCTTGTGGATCCATCGTAATGTATTTGATGTTCATATGTAAATTCTCAAGCAATGTAATATGTATCATGTACTTATGTTATCAATCGATATTATAATATGGGGTTTATGGATGGTGATCAACCTTGAGTTACATTGTTATGGGGCCTTGAGGATATTTGCTAGTTGTTAATTGTGTATCATTGTTTATCTTGATGAATTTATCTCTCTTGCATGTGTAATGATATCTTTATAAAAATAAGTTATTCACATTTTCATTGTTTTGTTGTATAAGTCCTCTTGGCCTCATAGCGGGGTGTGACATGAGGCCATATGGCGGTGATCCACGAGAAGGGACAAATTTCTGACCGAAAGCTTCCTTCAAGGAGGAAGTCGAACTAACTTTTCCAACTTTGGGAGCAATAGTATTGGAATGAGAAGCACCATTGGCTTCCCACTTAGATACACTTTATGGGGGAGCCCCCACGGGGTCCCCTCCTGACACACCCATCGGACAAATCTTGGAAGTTATAGAAATTTGAAAACAGAGAGCACATAGACTTGCAAGAACACTTCAAGAATGTTGTGTCTGAATATTTCCTACCATTGAAATTAAATTCTAATGTGATTTATGAGTTAAATGCAATGATATTATATATGTGATGTTGAACCTTGTTGGGCAATTTTTCTATGCTTTAATTATTAACTACATCATAGGTACACTTAACATTTGTGGAGTGGTTCTACATACAAGGTATTTCTTCACCTAGCCCCACAAATCTGAGTTCTACCCAAATGATGGTTATATGAGAGATGTCACATTGGTCGTAAATGGTTAGCCCTACCCATCGTACTCGGTTCAAGTACGGTTTCTCATTAATTTGTTTAATGATTACCCTGGATGCCATGGTTGGTAGTATTTTAAAAACCCTAATCCCTATGTGGACACTCATAAATGAGTGTTTGAATATTTTATGCAATTTCATATTTCTATAAATTTAAATTGAAAAAAAGCTTTAAGATTTTAAAATCCTCATTTAATGCTTAAATTTAAATGTGGTGTACATGTGCCTGTTAATGATGTGTTCAATTAGGAAGTGAAAAGGATTATTTTCATTATTTAATTTTCAAAAATATGAAAAGAGCATTTGGGATAAAAAGGAAAAAGGGAGTTCATTTTATACGTAGCACATTATGGAAATAAAATTGGGAGAAAAACCCTCTTTGTGAAGAAAATGGATTTGTTGATTGGGGGAGAATTTATGCACCAATTTGCATGGGATTAGTTGCATTTGCATAGGAATTGGGAAGGGAAGTGGTGTCTTGAATTGTCTGTGCATTCATTGCCCGTATTTCAAATGATATTCATTTGAAATAATTACATGAATGGATGTATTTTCCTTGTTTCTTTGTCTATGCTCAATTTTAGTTGTTAAAAAAGGTTGGATTTGTATAAGAAAAGAAATTATATCGTTTATTGCTTTTCATTTCATTCAATTTGGTCGAGCAGAATTAAAAATTTTGTATATTTTCTAAAATAGGGAGTTTATCTTTATAATTTCGAAATTTAAAAATTAAATTTGTAAGCTTTTCTTCAATGGATTTTTTGGAAATTTTTTTTTTTTTTAATGTAAAATTTAGTAGAAAATTTGAATTCTCAAAGTGTTTTTGGATGTTTGGGTATACGGGAAAAGAAGTCTCCCTATTTCTTTTTTCTTTAAAACCAAAGGGTATCTTTAGATTTTTAATTTTCAAAAATTATAAAAATGAGGAATTTAAAGTTTTTTTAATGGAGTTTCATGGAATTTTATGATTTTTAAGGAATTGTGAAAATTGAAAAAATGAGAGTTGATGATGAATTATGATAGATTATTATGTGGGAACAAAGGTATACTTAATATTTTTTGAATGAAATTATGAAAATGGAAATTATGTTGTGAAAATATTAGAAATTGGGAAATTGATGCATTGTGGAGTGATTTGAGTAAATTGTGCACTGTTTGGATTTATTCCACATTCAATTGTGAACGTGATGAGCCTTGGACATAAGTACTAGAGAGGGTTACTGGAGTGGCTCCCAATGTGTCCCCAACCCAAAGTGGTACAAGAGAGGCAATCATATGTGGGACTTGATTAATCAAGTGAAAACTAACAAAATATGGGTAATTAATTAACCAAGATAATGAAAACCTCTTGCATATCTTGAGTTCTTCTAAACTTTAAGGATGATGACTTGGGATGCCCCTTGCATACCTTGAGTGCTTGTAAAGGCTAAGGATGATGAATTGGAAAGAAATGCCAGCTCGTGGAGAATGAGATGTGTATGATCGAGTACCCTTTTTATTATAAGAGGGTACTAGGTTCCACGTGTAGACATCCATTTGAGCTTTGTGATAACACTCCCTAACTAGCTCTATAGCATCTAGTCCTAATGTAGTTGAGTAGCACTTGAAAGATGGTTTTTTCCTTTCCTATTGGTGTTGAATTTATTGATGCATACTTGGATGCCATTTATTCTTTGTGTTTTTAGATGTTGTGAGAACTTTTTGACTTGATACCATGCATTGTTTGTGATTGGATGATGTATATTCATTGAGAATGGATGCCTTGTATGCTTCATACTTGGATGTTTTTATGCTCTCCTCCCTATGTGTCTTGCATGTGTGAGTGTTTGGACCTTGTCACTATCTCCTAGAATGAGGGAGTGGATATTTTTATTTGATAAGGTTGGGTGGAATTTATACCACCATTAGAGTCTAGAGGATAGTGGACTCTTCTCTCACATATTTTATTATGTATTTTATTTAATTAACGGAAATGTAATATTGATTATAGACATTTGAGTACAAAATTATAATTGGAATAATGGACCTTGGATCTCTCATAGTGAGATGAATTGTAATTGTAATGTAATATGAATGGTAGTGAAATTGATATCATATTTATGTGACTTGACATTGGTACGATTTAATATTATTTAAATGGTAAAATGAATGTAGGAACTTCTATTTTGGGCTTAAAATGAACTTGTCTTTATTAGGAGTTAGATTATATCCTTGAATATTGTAGAACTATTTATAAATATTTCTAAGTGTTTTATGCTTTATTGATTGGGCCTTTGCCTTTTGGTTTTTGTTAGGTTTGTGAAATAGGTAAAGCTTATTGTTGAACCCTAATCACCGATAGTCGCTTTATAGAATCTACTTTCTCTAAGGTTTTTCGGCATAAAACACTGGGCTTTCACCCTAAAGCTTAAGATTCTCTTTTGGTACCAGGGTAGACTTATCACCAACCCCTAACCCCAAACATGTAATTTGATACTTTCTTCCTAAGTGTTGAGCTTTGGGCATCAAACTTATGCCCTTTCAACATTGAGCAAACTAGAAAAATGGATAAGTCGCAACCCTGGCAATCAATCCCCAAAGTGTGTCTTAAAGGCATTTTTCACTTTAAGTTCATCTGACATTGGACATTGGAATTTCACCTTACAAACTCCAATAAAATTATGAAAGAAGTAAGTTGAAACCCCGACACTTGATCCCCAATCAGACCTCTTTTGAACTTCAAAGTTCCCAAGTTCATCGAACTTTGGACTTCTATATTTTTTCTTACCATTTGCATCCTTGCCAAGTAACAAGTAAGTTGAAACCTCAATCTCCAAAACCTTGGTCTAGTTTATCAATCTTTGGACTTTGGTCTTTCTCTTTTCCAAGTGATTTTATTTTATAAAAAAGATGAGGTGAAATTTCAAAACCCCAACCATCGAAGGCCGACAAGATTGAGGGGGAGTGAGGTATCCTGATTTGGAAACCCCTTGTATAGGTTGGCATTTGTGTTGAGGATCTACTTTTCTATTACTGAGTTGACTAGAGGTGACAATTCCCTTGTCCTACTCCTTGTCTTAGAAATTGATAGTGTCTTTGTTTAGTCGAGCAGTGTTGGCTCCTACACAACCATTGTTGTTTTTGTTTTTGAGTATGTTGTAAGTGTTTTAAAGTGTTCTCTAGTATGGATTGGAGGTTGATGATTCTATCATCCTATTTTTTGATGGTGGTGTTATCATAGTCAACATCAGGTGACTCAAGATGAATCACATTTCTTTAAAAGTAATAAAATTACTCCAAGGTTCCTTTATAGTTAGGTCTTGACCACATTGAAATGACTCAGTCAATTGACATGGATGTTAAACATGTTGCAAATATGAGTTCTTGTTGTGATTGATGTCAAAATTATTTATCTTGATGAGAAAATTGGCTATATTCTTTGGTTCGGATGCGGTTTGGTATAGTGCAGTTAAAATGGAGTAGCAATGTGATCTTGTGGATGTGTGGAGACTATTTGTGGTTGTTTCAAATGGATTTATCTTGAAGTTTTTGAAGCTTTAGTTTTGGTTTCTTGGATCCACAATTGGTGTTTAGTCAAGTGTGATTGTTCAGGTGTCAATGTATAAGAATGTGTTGCATTCCTATACCTACTAGTATTTTGTTGATGCAGTTTGATTATCTAGTGTTATTGGTATTTTTTAATGCTATCTTGGGAATCCGTGAGTACTCTTAGTGGTATGCATTGAATTTTCTGCAAAAATGTAGTTGTGCACTATGACAATTTTATCTTTTGCACCTGACCTATAACATTTGTGGTTTGTGCGGTTGCGTATGGATCTACATGGTCGATGATTAAGGATGGACTGGAAGGTGTGTCAACATAGTGTGATACCTTGCATGTCTCATTTTGCCTTCCAAATTTTCATTGGAGTTTGTTTTTGGTCGACTGTTATATATTTATATGTTACTCAGGTAATCAGGCCAACCTAAGGTGTCCTTGTGGAATCATTGTGGAGAGAGATAGATAAGTTGTGTATATTGTATGAAGTATATGTGAAGTAGTACATTGGTTCAAAAGTGTTATATAGAAGTGATGAAGATAATTTCTAATATGTTTTGAATTGTGAAATGTGTCGATCAACAATTTAGTGGGTGCAATTCCTTACAATTCAATCCTATTGATGTATCTTTATAAGATGTATTGTATCTTGCCCTAAAGAAGTGATCTTTAATGTTTGGAATTCTCTTATGTATCTTTCCTTAAGGTTGTGTGCCTTAGCTTTGCAAGTTATCTTAGGGGCAATGAGCTCCTTGGCCTTTGGCCTAAGTGCTGTAATTAGTTTATCATATAGTGAGATAGTTCTTACCATGGTTTTTCCTTCGTTTGAGTTTTCCACATAAAAATATTGGTGTTCTTGTGTGGTTGCTTTTGTAGTTTCAGTTATTTACTTTGATGGATATCTTAGATGGAATTAATGTTCAATAAAAGGTTAAATCTAATTAAGTTTTAGTGTATGTTGATTCACCCCCCAACCCTCCCCTCTCAATATTTGGTGGTGTTCAACAAAACAAGGGGAATTTGTTGGTTAACGCAAGTCTATAGGTAAAAGTAAAATTGTTCAATCTATCCAAATACAATAACATGCAAGATTTACATGATATCAAATTTCCAATCATGAGAATATTCATAAGCATATTTAAAATTGAATACTACTTGAAAACCAACTCTACTCTAACATGTGTTTGAAAAGAAATATTAAAAGAGATAGGGTGACAAGAATTATAAATGAAATCTAAACGAAAGGACAATAATAACCATGAATTTACTTTAATACTTTGGAACTTTAGAATAAATCTATAAAACTAGCATTGCATTAACTAGAAATTCTCACAACTAATACATGTGTTGATGCAAAAAATTTTGGAAAACTAAAAAATTTAAAGATTTTTCAAACTTCATTAGAATTGGAGTGTTATACCCATGTGCAAAAATAAGACAAAATCCTATGAATGAGTATTCAAATGAAGATCCAACCAAATTATCTAACATGTGAATGAGTAAATCCACAACAATCTTGATACCAAATGATTGAAACATTCATAGGTATTAGTAAAATTGTTCAATCTATCCAAATACAATAAGATGCAAGATTTATGATATCAAATTTCCAATCACGAGAATATTCATAAACATGTTTAAAATTGATTACTACTTGAAAACCAACTTGACTCTAACATGTGTTTGAAAACAAATATCAAAAGAGATAGTGTGACAAGAATTATAAATGAAATTTAAACTAACGGACAATAATAACCATGAATTTACTTTGACACGTTGGAATATGAGAATAAATCTATAAAACTAGCATTGCATTAACTAGAAATTCTCATAACTAATACAGGTGTTGATGCAATCATTTAAGGAAAACACGAAAATTTAAAGATTTTTCAAACTTCATTAGAATTGGAGTTTCATACCCATGTGCAAAAATAAGACGAAATCCTATGAACGAGTATTCAAATGGAGATCCAACCAAATTATCCAACATGTCAATGAGTAAATCCACAACAATCAATACCAAATGATCAGAACATTCATTTTCAGCAATTAAAATATTTGATTGTTTGACTGAAATCCAAAAAATCACATCTAGTAGGCATCTACTTTGCATCATGTATAATATTTATTGTGTATGATAGAAAAAATAGCCAAACCCTAACTTTAATGTTAAGGTCAATTTTTATAATTTTTGCAATAGAATTTGCAATCCTATAACTAGGGCTTTGGGCATAGCTAATTGGACATCTAGATCTTTGGTTAAAATCTAACTAAAATCAAGTTATAGAATAAATAAGTCCTAAATGAAAGTAAATCTATGACTTAACTTTTAGAACAGTAGTCAAGTTATAAGCATGAAACAAAAAAGGTAAAAATGGGGCTCAACTCTACATTAATATAGTGGGTGTATGGAAGTTTCTTTTGAAGTGTTAATTGACTCTTTTCTTGATGTAGATCATGTCAAGAAGAAAGATAGGGCCTTATAACTCCATCTTGAACTCCATAGGCATTGAAAATGCGTAGAAAAAAATGATGCATTGCAACTATAATCTCATCCTAAAACACTAGTGTAGACACCTAAAATTGTCCAATCTAATTAAATAAATATCTTTATTTATTTAATTATTTAAAGCCTAATTCTTCTAGTAATTAAATAAATCTTTATTTATTTATTTAATTCATTTATCCTCTTCTAGCATTATTTCTCATTTAAATAAATACATTTATTTATTTAAATTATCCTTTTTCCTAAATTAAATAAATATCTTATTTATTTAATTGATCCTATTTCCTCTATTAATTAAATAAATCTTTATTTATTTAATTAATTCATTAACCTTTTCCACCTATGACACATGTCATTCATCTCTTAATTCCTACACTACCTACCCTCTCATTATTTTCTTATTTCTTTTACCTACCCTCTAATCATAACCGACCATTTATCTTTTACACCTCTCAATCTTATCCCTCCATTTCCTATAGTGTCTTCTATATAAGGAGATTCTTCCTTCACTATTAACCCTAATGATTCTAATGGTTCTAATCATTCTAATCGAGCCTTCTATCATTCTAACTTTCATATGCAATCAAGTCTACTTACAACCACATTTTCATTCTTTGTTGAGCTCTTGTGCACACATAAAATCTGAGAGCAAATATATCAAGCAAGATCAATGGAGATAGGAAGATGGAGATTCAAACCCTATTGGACATGTGATGGTATAATATTTGTGATTTTATTTGATTTGCATTGTCTTAGGTAATCTTCATATGTTATAGTGGATCTTTGTTATTGTTAGGCTAGGGTTTTGTGGTTGAATTCATTTAGTCTTTCATTATTGTTGTTATCCACTTTCACCATAAACAACTAGTATTTTGCATCTCAAGACTTTGCATGTCAACAAAAATGAGATAAAAATCACTTAACCTATTATATGTAAAATAATCTATAAAGGAATTCACCATATCATTGAGATCTTCCAAGTTTGGTGTCTTGGTCTATTTTACCTTGATGGTCTGAGAATAGTTAAGCTTTTCTAACTTCTTCAAGTTCTTGTAATCTATGAGTTCAAACTACATCCTCTCTAACCTTGATTTGATCTATATCATGTCATCAATGAACTTCTTGGTAGATAGCTCTTGTAAATTAACCTCAAATTCTCAAACTATTTTTGATGGTGCCTATACTTTTATAGAGGTTTTCCAAAATAAGCATAATAAGGCTCCACTTTATTAGCAACATCATGATTATGCATTGAATTATCTTTTAATTTCTTCAATATTGAAACAACCATCTTAATACCCTTAAACCTTTCCTTGGGCTTGTCCTTATTTTCATCATCTAGTATGGCCTCCTAAACCAATTCTTCTTGGCTTATGGATTTCATCTTTTACAAATCTAGGACGTAAACCTCCCACATTAATACGCTCTTATTTATTTTGGTGTTCTCATTCTCCTTGGAGAATATTTTTTGTAATAAACTCAGTTCATCTTTAATAGAATGGTAGGCCTTAATAACCTTTCTTATTACTTCTTCTCCTAAGACCTTTAGGTCTTCTCTCCATTTTGTAGTAGCTGCTAGGAAAGCATCGGGGTCTTGGAGCCTGCTATCTTTTGGCAATGTTACTAGTAAACTTAGAGGAGTTGTTAAATCAATGGGGCCATCCAATTTATTAACATTGGTTTTAAGCTAATCAATTTGTGCTTTTGATTCCTTTTTTGTTTCCTCATCCTTCTGCATGCACTTCAAGATGGTATCCACATCATGCTGGAGTGATTACTTTTCTTCAACTTTTGTATGACCTTCCAAATCAACATCTTATATTTGAGGGTCTTCATTTTTCATATCATCTTTTGGCTTATCCACCACATGGATAGTGATTTAGGCCTTCCTCTGCTCCTATTTATCAATTGTTATTGAACCTATCCCTCTAGCTTTCTTCTTCTTACTTGTGGTGGTTATAAATGTTTTATTTAAGATGAAAAAATCTTCTTCCTTTGGCTCCTTATATTTTATTTGTCTCTTTTGTATGGTTTGACTTAACCATACAATGAGCTACCCCATTCCAATCTCAAGAGAAGCATCTTGATCTTCAAATATTTGTTCATCATCTTCTTTATTTTTCTCCTCTTTTTGTTGTTGTTGTTTTTGTTGTTTATCTCTAGGGATATCTTCTTTATTTATCTGTTACTCTTCCTCCTCATGTTTCTCTTCCTGCTAGGCATCCTTTTGTTCAAAATCTTCCACCTACTTCTCAAATGGTGGGCCTTCGCTCTCTCCATCTCCTCTCTCATCCCTAGTCTCATCTTAAACATTAATCACATGAGGCATACCCTTATTAGTTGCTACCTCTTCTTCATTAGTTTGGGAGGATTGAGGGATATTGGCATATTTTAATATAAATGAATGTGGGGGTGATGGTGGAGGGGGGTAGATTCTTTAGGAGGTGAAGTGGGAGATTTATGAGGGGGTGATGGTGATTTTTAAGGTGGAGTGGTTGTATTTTTGGGTGTCCATATTGGATCCTCTAATGGATAAGAGGAAGGAGAAGTAAATTTTTCATGTTGTTGAGAGGGAGAGGATAGAGTTTCTCACCCTCTTCCTTCTCCTTGAGGGATCTCCTCCTCCTCCTCCTCCTCCTCTGCTTCTAATGTATCCTAAAGATTGAGTCTCCTCTTTACTATCCTAACCCTCTAATATGTCTTGGGCTCCTTCACCATTTCTTTTCCTTTATCCTTGGACTTAGGAGGTACCACCTCTTTAGCTATAATAATCATTTAATCTTGCATTATACTGAGGGTAGTAGGCTTGGATGATCCACCAACTTTTGAAGTCACCCCTCCTCTTCTTGAAGGTTTTGTAGTTGTAGGTCTTTCAAGCCTTTAAGAGGAGGATGATCCTCCAACCTTAGAAGGCTCCTTTTCTTTTTTTGGAGACATTTCTTTTATTTTGGGAAATGGTAACATGACATATGGGGCTTGACCCATTCCTTGGTCCATTCAACTACTTGATTTTCCTCTCATCTATATTTGCAGCTTCAGTTATTGAGGGACCAACAATGAAAATAGGTTGTTAAATATTTCCCTAGAGTTATAAGTAGGGTGAATCCTTTCTCCATATTCTTTAAAGCCTTTGGGAATTGTGATCTATGCAACAACATTGGAAAATTCTAGGTCCATTCTACATAAGTCTTTGATTTTGACTTCATATTCATCTATGAAGTCAACCCAATGATCTTCAATATTAGGTTCATGCTTGTAGAATTCCCTAATAATTGGGCTAATATTTTCAATTGGATCAAACCTATCTCTTGTCACCAATAGGGCATTCATGGTGTAGGTGGCCATTTCCACCTCTGTAGATTTAGCTTTTTTTATATCTAAGTATGAATTTATACCAATCTTGATGGGGAAGGTAAAACAAGACTTTTGTTTATTTAAAATCAATTTATGTGCCTCCCCAATATTCCTACAAAGTTCTAATAAGACTATTATATCAAAATAGTATCTTTGTAACTTCATGGGTGCCTCGTTACATTCTACAACCCTAATGTAGGTAAAAGTCTTGAAATGGATGTAAGAATGCCCCAACTTCTTTATTTCAACTACAATATCCACAAAGAGTCTCTTGGAAAATCCTTCCTCCAATAACCTGATTATTGCAAATGTGAACCCATCATTCACCAAACAATATTGCTTTCTACTCCTCTCCAATGCCAATTTGGGGCAATGTTCGTACATTCTCATTTATGGATTCTTCAAATAACCCACTCTATCTATCCTTAGGAATGTAGCTTGGGCAAAAAGTAGATACACAAGATAGGATGTCATGTAAAACTTATGATCTTTCTTCACTAAAATTGGCTGCTCATGCAAGCTATCACTAACGATGGTTCCCCAATCAACATGTTCCTTCTTAGTCAATATTTTTTTGATAAACAACAACATCCAAGGATCAAAGTCTTTTACACTAGGCAAGCCCACAATTCTACTCAGTAGAGTAACTTAGTCTTTAGAATCTTCATGAAGCATGCTTTTGTGGATTACTTTGACCAATTTGGTAGTTACTTTCCTTGTCGTATTCAACAAAATGTGATTTATGTATTTTGTGGCATTTGAGAAATTGATGTAGTACTCATACCCAATCTTCATATATGTTTCTATATACTCATTGTTAAGATATTTTCTAAATACCCTCTCAACCATATACAATGTGATGGAAAGTACAACCTCTCTTGAAGGTCCAAAGATTATCCTTTAATGAGACTTTTAAGGCTTGCACAAGCAAGTACTAGGTCAAAAGATTGTGGCTTAAGGAGTCAATCATATTGTTCTCATCTCTCACCCTCTTCAAGAACTCTTTCATGTCAATATGTCCAAAGACTGTGTCGGTGATCTCCTCAGTGGGTGAGTCCAACTTTGGTGAGGGATTGTTTCACTTCAATTAAAACTTTATTGTCTCCATCTCTTCTAGCATTATTTCCTTTGTAAGGCCAACGAGTTGTATTAGGAAAATAAACAAGTGTATTTTCATCACAACCAATTAGGCAAGATTGTCAAAACAACATTAATTCACATTAAGAAGTGTTGGAATAAAAACACATCATCATCACAACAATTCAAAATTTCATCCCTACAAATTCTAAAACATTCTTCATCGAGGGTCAAGGGTAGGGGATCCCATATCCTATTTTTATTTGTTTTGGTTACTAAGAAAAATGTATCCCCAATTCCTAAAGTCTAATGGACTCCCTTGAAACTATCTTTCACTATTCAAGGATTGGGGTATGGAAGTTCTCTATCTATTTGGAAATGTGAAATGAGCATCCTTGAAGTCCAATGGCCCATGTGCATGAAAAGCCTTAAAAGGTGTATTGATGGTTGGTGTTCAGAGTTATGTTTTATCAATTTCATTTATTATGTGAAATTAGATTTATCAAATCTAAACTTTGAAGTATAATCCTTATTACTAAGTTGGAACTTATTTTGGGGATTGGGGATATGAGATCCCATGTTGAATTTCCCAAAACTTAAGGTCAAATGTAAATTGCATGTCTAATACCCGATGTTTGATGAAAGTTCTACATTGAACTCCTTTGTTGGGGATTGGGTTCCATTGTTCATTTTTCGTAGACTATTTAAGAATAATGCACACCTCTAATTCCCAATGTCTATATTGTTTAGATTTTCCAAATCCCTCCATTGTTGATCAAGAATCAGAGGTCAGACATCCATGGGGTTAATTTTCAATAGAGCTTGAAATTAAAAAACCCTAATTCTAAGGTTCAACAACTCTATGTTTCTTTGATTTTTTTAAACTTGCTTGCGTCTTAAATGTTAGAGACTGATGTGTTGGCATTGATGTCTCATGTGCAACTATAGTTTTCTCATTAATATCAGCCCTTAGTGTCGTGTTGTCATGTGTAGTTGTGTGTAGAGATGTTGTTATGTTTATGATGGTAATAATGATATGTTATGGTAATATAGTTCATAATTGGATGTCATGTCTTGTTTGTTGTCAACAGAGATGTTATCATGATGATATAATATTAATATGAGCATTAGAAGCATTGTGATGTTGTGGATATGTTGTTGATGGTCTTGTGCATACTAAAAGTTGTTGTTTTATCTCTCTTATTGCTTCTGAGTCAAAAAATGGTGCTACAAGGATGTTCTGGTTTTTGCAAGTTGGTGAAGAATGAAGATGCAAGAAGCTTCTTTGAAGACTCTCTAGGAGAATGCTCTATATTCCTTCGCCCTTGAAGATATGCTCTTGTAGTTTGGATTTTATCATGTATGTGTTGTGGATGTTGCACTCTTATCTTTTCAGGTCATTGGTGTTCTATAGATGTTTTCTATTGAATGCAGTATGTTGGTAGTTTGATTGATTATCAAGATTGGTCTGAAAAATATTCTGTATTTCTCCACATTGTTGTAACTACTCTTGTGGCTTGGTGGATTTTCTTATATTCTTTGTACAATGTATTAGTTCATATTTAAGGTGATGAAGTGTACAACAAGTATGTTTGACAATGTCCTATCTCATGCTTGTGTTTTCTATCCTTTCAGATATAAAAGAATATTTTTCTAGTTGGTTGCACCATATTGTTTTGGCATGATAGTATGAAAGAAGTGTATGGGAATGTTTTTGAATGATCATGAAATGTCTCTATGTGGTTTGCATGATAATGGTTGATCTTTTTGGTGCCACATTTTGTTTGTAGTATTTTTGGGGTGTTTTGTGGTTATTCGATAGGTAGGACCTAGTCTCTTTCTTTCACTATGCATTTGGGGGTATGTGTTAGCATTGGAGGTTGTGATGAGTTGTTCTTGGGCATTGCTATGTCTCAATATGAGCTACATTGTGTAGATTCATTTGGAAGTTATGTTTTTGGGTTGATTGGTTAAGTGCTACATGTTTCATCTACATGTTACCCTATTGTTGACTTGGGAAGATGTGCACCAATATGGTTGATGTTTTGGGTTGTATGGAATGATGTAATAAGTTATTTTAGGTCCACTCTATCTACTAGCTTGGACCATTTTCACCCCAATATGTTTTGAGGTTGACTTGTTGGGGTCATAGCTTGTCTCCTATTTTGGTCAACCTAATTTGATGTTTCATTTGCTTGTGGAGGATATATATAGAAGATCAAGTCAGTTGCAAGCTTGTGGAGTGTGTGGATTGGGTAAGATGTGAAAAGTAGTGCAATAAAATGGGTGGTGAAATTTTTGGAGCTGAATCACTTAATGGTTGCTTGAGGTAGTGAGTCAAGAGTAGCTACATTCTCAAGAGATTGTTGGAGGCTATGATTGTGAAAGCTTATTCATTGTGATTCATATTTTCACTTATCCTACTCTAAGATAGTGGATATCTTTAGCAGGTCCTTTTCTTTGAAGTAGTGAAATCCTTCAGCAAGTCCATCAAGGAGCAATGTGATTCCTTAGGTAGTGAGCCTTAAAATAAATCTATAATTATTGTTCATATATATTGTGCGATATCTTTAATTTTGTTTTTCCCTCATTTCGTTCTCCACATAAAATTGGTGTTATCTTGTGCATTGGTGTTCATTGCTTTATCTTTCTTTGTTGTTCATATGTTAAGAGTTTTTAAGTCTGTATTGTGCTAAAAGATTTAAGTTTTGATATATACTAATTCATCCCCCCCCATTAGTAGTTGGCGTGTTTAACAATTAGTATCAAATATAAGTTCCTCATAAATATCTTCACTACTTGAGGAAGGTCCAAGATGGGACAAGATAGATCTCACAAGGCTTTGAGCTTTTTTGGAACAAACTATACTTTTTGGAAAGTAAGAATGGAAGCTGATGCTCTGCAAAAAGGACAAGGTTAGGATAAACAAACACCTGAACAAGAAACAACAAGAAGTTGATTGTTAGATGTTAGAAAATCATAAATTAAAAACTATCCTAAGCAAGCATATCAAGAAAGACACTACTAAGCAAAAAGAAAGCCTAAGGAATCTACAAAAAGCAACTAAGCTCCTCCAAATGCTCTCTACCATGCTGGTAGTTTCTCCTTCCTTATTCCTCTCCTCTCCAAGTTCTAAAATAGTGTAGCTCTCAGTAGCTTTTTACACTATGGATGCTTATAGAGATTCAAGATTAAAGTATTTGCTCTAAATATGAATGAAAAGTTGATACTAGATGTTATAGATGCTAAGATGATTTGTTTTAAACCAAAATGACAACATATGGACCCAGTTAATTTGATTCAAACTTTCCTTGATGTTCTCGGTTGGGTTGGTTACGAGGATTTTCTCGAAGAACAAGATCACCTACCTTGAATGTACGAGGTCTAACTCGATGATTATAGCTTCTCCTCATGCGCTGCTGATAGGCTTTGAGGTGATTGTATGCAGCTTGTCATTTCTCATCAAGTAGCTCTAAGTCTTGGAGACGAGATACTCTGTATGCTTCATCATCGATGAGATTGTGCAAGGAAACCCATAGTGATGGGATCTCGACCTCAATAGGTAAAATAGCTTCTGCACCATAGACCAATGAGTAGGGAGTTGCGCTTGTAGGGGTTCGAATGCTAGTTTGATATGCCCATAGTGCTAGATTCAATTGAATGTGCCAATCATGACCGACATCATTGACTATCTTCTTTAAGATCCTCAATATGTTCTTTTTTGATGCTTCGGCCTAGCCATTGCCTTGTGGGTAATAAGGAGTGGAAAAGCAGTGTTGGATGTGAAATTTCTCATAGAGTTCATGGACATCCTGATTTTTGAAAGGAAGACAGTTATCTGTGATGATGGACATGGGTACACCATACCGGCAGATGATGTAATTGAGGATGAATGAGGCAATCTGCTTGCCGATAACTTGGGTAAGTGGAACAACTTCGATCCACTTTGTGAAATATTCGATGGCGGTAATAATGAATTTGTGACCATTGGATGAAGATGGATGGATTTTACCCACAAGGTCAAGACCCCGTTGACAAAAAGGCCATGGTGTTGTGATTGGTTGCAGCTCCTGTGCTGGTGCATGTATCAGGTCTCCATGAACTTGGCATTTCTTGCACTTTCTGACAAAGTAGTAGGAGTCTTTTTCCATAAATGGCTAGTAGTATCTAGTGCATAGGAGTTTCTTGGCTAGTGACGAACTCCTTGCATGCGTTCTACAAATTCCTTCATGTACCTTTTCCAAGGCCTTTCTTATCTCATCTTGTTCTAGACATCGAAGGAGAGTACCATCAAGACTGTGTCAGTATAGGGTTTCAACAATAATGGTATATTGAGCGGTTTGGCGAATGAAGGTTTTACGTTGGTTATTCGATTGGTTAGGAGGAACGGTGTGATCGCGGAGATAGGTGTAAAACTCATCGTACCATGGGGATTCGGAACTGATAAGGTGACATATCATCTTGGATTCGGGGATATCATAAGCGGGAATCCAAAGCTGTTCTACCAAGAACTCGTAGTGTGTTGAATTTTGTGGAAGATCTAGGAGAGATGTGATGGTAGCCATAGCGTTAGCAGCTCGATTCTGATCTCTTGGTATTTGCTCAAAGGTGATAGTAGTAAATGATGCCTTTAATTTGTCCACCATTTGTTTGTATGGCATGAGTTTATCATCCTTGGTCTGATATTCAACAGTTGCTTGTCAAATGCCCAGTTGGGAGTCGCCATATACTTGTAGTTCTTGTAATTGTCATTGTACGGCTAGCCTGAGTCCTCTGATCAAGGCCTCATACTCTGCTATGTTGTTGGTGCATATAAATGTGAGCCTGTAAGACTTCAGGATGCTATCACCTTGAGGTGTGATAAATAGAATGCCTGCCCCTGAGCCATGCCTAGTGTACAAACCATCAAAGTATAGTTTCCATGGTTGGGCTGTTGTGATCATGAATATCTCTTCATCTAGAAAATTGGAAATGAGAGGATGATTTCCTATGAGTGGTGCATCGGCCAACTGATCTACAATAACTTGTCCTTTGATAGCCTTACGGTCTACATACTCAATGTCAAATGCACTTAGAATCATCACCCATTTGGCCAAGCGGCCTGTCAATGCTGCTTTACTAAGTAAGTATTTGAGTGGATCGATCTTAGCAATGACTTGAACCTTATGTGTCAATAGATAGTGCCTCATTTTTGTTGCTGCCAAGATCACTGCTAGGCAAGCTCGCTCAATAGGGGTATAATTGAGTTCATAGTCGACCAGTGTGTGACAAATGTAGTAAACAGCACACTCTTTCCCTTCTGCATTATGTTGTGCTAGTAGTGTAAGGAAGTAAAGTAGCGGAAACAACTTCCTACACTAACCTTGAGAGGAGGGTAATGCAAAACTTTTTCAGATCGTTACAATAGTTACAGAAAATAGAAATAGATATAATAGCATTCATACCACAACACAGTGATTTATGTGGGGAAAACCCTTTCGAGAGAAAAACCCCACACTCCAAAAGCAGCTCAATATTTTATTCAGCAATCAAAAATAGATTACAACATACTTGCAGAGCAAGCTCTTCGCAGGAGTACCACTATTCAGAGATTCAGAGGCAACTCAATAGCCATAAGACTCTTACACACAACCTCTATCTCACACACCTCATAAATAGGAGATACAATACAAGAAACTATCAAACGGTATTACAAAACCATGGGCTAAAACCACCCAATAAGGTGTAGCCGACCTTATCTCCCTTCTAGATGCCCTATGACATGTTAAAGCACACATCAACACGTGTCGCTCCCTTTTACAGCTCATTTATGTATCCGATACAAATTATTTTTCCTATTTCAGGAGTACAAACTTCCGGAGGCCATAACTTGAGAACCGGGTGTCCGATTGACGAACCGTTTGAAACGCCGAAAAGCTCGTGAAGTGCTCTATCACCTCATAATAGGAACACTCAATGGTCTACAATTCTGCATGTTGAACCTCTGTAACACTGAATTCACATACTTACTCTGGCCTAGCCATAGCTTTCTGTTCACCCTATCTCTTCTAATTTCCATCCCAAGAATGTGCTTTGCTGCACCAAGATCTTTCATTTCAAATTTAGCAGCGAGCTGAGACTTCAGTTCTAAAATCATACCTTTCCCTTTACCAATGAATAACATATCATCAACATACAATGCAATGAATAAGAAATGATCACCATCAGATTTATAATAAACACAGTGATATAATTTAGAATGTTCAAATCCCAAACTCAACACATATGTATCAAATTTCTGGTACCACATCCTAGGACTTTGTTTGAGGCCATACAAAGATTTCTTCAATTTACAGACCAAATTACTTCTGCCTTTCACCACATAGTGCTCCAGCTGTGTCATATAAATATCTTCCTCCAAATCACCATGAAGGAAAGCAATTTTCACATCCATTTGCTCAACCTCTAAATCATAAGCAGTAGCAATAGAAAGCAAAAATCTAATGGACGTCATTTTTGCAACAGGAGAAAATATCTCACCGTAATCAACACCCTCAACCTGAGAGTAGCCTTTTGCAACCAACCTTGCTTTATACTTCTCGATGCTTCCATCTGAACCAATGTTTTTCTTGAACACCCATTTACAACCAACAGGTTTTCGTCCTTCAGGCAATGGTACAAGATTCCATGTATCATTCTTTTTCAAAGCTGCCATTTCTTCCTCCATAGCAATCTTCTAGGATTCTGCATCATTCATACCTAATGCCTCTTCTACAGATTTCGGTTCATCCACACTAGTATTCAGAGCAAAAATACATCTCCAATCATCAGGTGGTTGTCTATGTCTTGTAGACCTTCGAACAAGCTGAGTTGGAGGTTCTTCCTCCTCTTCTGAAGATTCAGAGCTAGACGAGCTCTCCTCAACTTCTTGCCTATCTAAGGGTCTCAATTCAACTCTTTCAGGTGTAGAAGGAAGTTGAATCACATCTTCTTTTTTAGTCTGTTCTAGCTGCAATGTAACAGAAGGAGACTTAATTTCTCTAAAAATAACACTTCTACTGTGAATTACCTTTTGTGCAACAGGGTCCCAAAGCTTGTATCTTTTCACACCATAACTATACCCGATGAAGATACATTTCACAGCCTTATTCTCCAACTTTGTTCGCTTCTCCTTTGGCACATGTGCATATGCCTTGCAACCAAAAACTCTAAGATGTCTCAATGAAGGCTTGTGACCTGACCATGCTTCCATAGGCGTTTTATCGACAAGAGCTGATGTAGGAGACCTGTTAATCAGGTAGCAAGCAGTGGCAACAGCTTCAGCCCAAAACTTTTGTTCGAGACCAACACCACTCAACATACTCCTAGCCTTCTCCATCAGTGTCCTGTTCATTCTTTCTACAACTCCATTCTGCTGTGGAGAATACGGAGTTGTCTTCTGCCTGTTAATTCCACAGTCTTTACAGAATCTATCAAAATCATTAGAGCAAAACTCACCGCCATTATCAGTTCTCAAACATTTTATTTTCTTTCCAGTCTGCAACTCAACCATTGCTTTAAATTCTTTAAAACGGCTAAAAACTTTAGATTTACTCTTTAGAAAATATACCCATGTCCTTCTACTAAAATCATCAATAAATGAAACATAATATGTGGATTTTCCAATCGAAGAGACATCTACTGGACCAAACACATCAGAATGGATAAGATCCAAAACACCACAAGTTTTATGAGAACTCGAGTAAAACTGAACGCGGTTTTCTTTTCCATAAATGCAATGCTCATAGAAATCAAAGTCAAGATTACAATCATTCAAACCTTCAACAAGGTTTTTATTTATCAAGGTCCTTAGACCCTTTTCTCCAATGTGGCCAAGTCTTTGGTGCCATAACATAGTCTTCTCTGCAGGTAACTTTGCTTCAGACGAAAGAGCACCCTTAGGTACCCAAAAACCATTTCCATCTGCTGAAGGTGAAACCTTCAAATCTTCCAGTGAAGTATCCGCAGATTTACTTTTTAAAGAAGTTCTATTACACTCAACAGTGTATGCTTCAAGCTTATACAAAGTGCCAAACCTAACACCTCTAGCAACTACCATAGCACCCTTAATCATCTTACATCCTACTTCAGAAAAGACTACCTGCACACCCGCATCTATCAGTTTGCTCACAGATAACAGGTTTCGTTTTAATCTAGGGATATGCAGCACACCATTAATCCTTTTTATTCTACCATCAGAAAACCTGATTCTAACTTTACCTCGACCAACAATGTCTAGAGGTGAATCATCACCCAAGTACACCTTACCTCCATTAAATCCTTCATATTCAGAAAACCAATCTCTATTGGAAGTCATATGAAAAGATGCACCTGAGTCAATTAGCCAGGCATCATTACCTGCATGAGTCACCAAAGCCGCAATAAATGCATCGCCATCTTCCTTGTTGGACTCAGAATCATAATCGAACTTTTTCTTTTTCTTCTTCTTCTTTTCTTCTTTGCAGTCCTTACGGATGTGACCCGGTTTACCGCAATTCCAGCAAATGACTTTGGACTTTCCAGGAGATTTCGATCTCCCTTTAGATTTGGACTTGTTGCGATTCTCATTCTTCTTGCCTTTCTCCTTAGGTCTTCCACGAATGGTTAGGGCTTCCTTTGAACTGATGGATACCTTCCTTCGCATCTCTTCACTGAGTAGGGCACCCACCACGTCTTCAAATTTCAAAACAATAGAAGTACTACCGATAGCCATAACAAGAGAATCCCACGAATCAGGCAAAGAACAAAGCAAGATCTGACATTTCTCCTCCTCATCCATCTTAACACCGACAGATACTAATTGAGCCACCAACATATTGAATGCTTCCAGGTGGTCTGCAATTCATCCACCCTCTTCCATCTTCAAGGAATACAATTTCTTTCTTAAGAAAAATTGATTTAATAAAGATTTCGCTTGATACATCTCACCAAGCTTAGTCCATAGCTTCTTTGCAGAGTTTTCTTCATGGACATTGATTAGAACAAAGTCTGCCAGGCACAATCTGATTAGACCCTTGGCTTTTCGGTCTATAACATCATACTGAGCTGCCGCAGTAGGATCTGAGGGCCTTTGGACATTCGCATCAACAGCATCCCAAAGATCTCGATCTATTAGCAGATCTTCCATCTTCAGCTTCCACATCTCAAAATTACTTCCATTAAATTTCTCCACCTCTATTCTCCCTGACGAACTCACCATCTGAATATTCCTGCAACAAGATCAAAAAGTGTCTTCTGCACAAGCTCCCACTCAAATCTGGATTAGTTCAAAAAACCCAACTGCCCACAACTGAAACCAAAGGTGATCAGGCTCTGATACCACTTATAAGGAAGTAAAGTAGCAGAAACAACTTCCTACACTAACCTTGAGAGGAGGGTAATGCAAAACTTTTTCAGATCGTTACAATAGTTACAGAAAATAGAAATAGATATAATAGCATTCATACCACAACACAGTGATTTACGTGGGGAAAACCCTTTCGGGAGAAAAACCCCACACTCCAAAAGCAGCTCAATATTTTATTCAGCAATCAAAAATAGATTACAACATACTTGCAAAGCAAGCTCTTCGCAGGAGTACCACTATTCAGAGATTCAGAGGCAACTCAATAGCCATAAGACTCTTACACACAACCTCTATCTCACACACCTCATAAATAGGAGATACAATACAAGAAACCATCAAACGGTATTACAAAACCATGGGCTAAAACCACCCAATAAGGTGTAGCCGACCTTATCTCCCTTCTAGATGACCTATGACATGTTAAAGCACACATCAACACATGTCGCTCCCTTTTACAGCTCATTTATGTATCCGATACAAATTATTTTTCCTATTTCACGAGTACAAACTTTCGGAGGCCATAACTTGAGAACTGGGTGTCCGATTGACGAACTGTTTGAAGTGCCGGAAAGCTCGCGAAGTGCTCTATCACCTCGTAACCTGCTGCATCGATTATGGCCACTTTTTAGGGCTTTTAAAAGCCTCTAAAGCCCCCAAAATTAAGTTTAAACATTTTATCGCACCCCTCCAAGATGAAAACTTTAATATCTTCAAAACTAGCTGTGACCTTGCGACGCAACTTTACCGGAATGCTTATCTAGCCAACCAGAAGCTTCAGGGAGAGTTTCGCACCATTTCGTGCTCAAATGAAAACTTACTATAAATAGGAACCTCGTATAAATGCAAGGTTGAGACACCATTTTTCCCAACAAGTAGTACACCCAATGTTGTACTTGCTGCTGAGATATAGAGTAATAGAGGTTTGCTTAGATCTGGTTGTATCAGCAATGGTGTATTCATGAGATAGTCTTTAAGCATCTGGAATGCTTGCTGGCATCTTGCATCCCATTGAAATCGGATGTTTTTGTGTAGCAGATGTGTAAAGGGGTGACACTTATCTGCCAGTTGTGCAATGAATCTTCGGATGGATTGTAGCCATCCTTGTAATGTCCTTAGCTAACTGATGTTCTTTGGTGGTGGCATGTCCATGATTGCTTTGACCTTTGCTGGATCAACCTCAATACCTTTGCTTGAGACAATGTATCCTAGAAGCTTCCCTGAGGTTACTCCAAAGATACATTTCTTTGGGTTGAGCTGAACATGATATTGTTCCAGTCTATCAAAAATTTTATCTAATATGTTGAGATGACCTTCTCTGGTGAGTGATTTTGCTAGTAAGTCATCAACATAATCTTCCATCATAGTATGCATCATGTCATGGAAGATGGTTTTCATTGCTCGTTGATAGGTCGCTCCTGCATTTTTGAGACTGAAAGGCATTACATTCTAGCAGTATGTGCCCCATGGACATGTGAAGGTTGTCTTATGTTGATCCTCTGGTGCGATCTTTATCTGATTGTATCCTGAAAAGCCATCCATGAGTGAAAGCATGGCATGTCCTGTTGTTAGGTCCACTATGATGTTGATGTTTGGTAAGGGGAAGTCATTCTTAGGACATGCCTTATTCAGATCTCTAAAGTCAGTACAAATACGGATTACCCCATTTGGCTTGCCGACAGGCACAATATTGGATATCCAATCTGCATAATCAATTGGTCTAATAAAACCAACATCTAGGAGTTTCTTGAGTTCTGGTTTGACTAGTACTGCAATCTAAGGATGCATCTTGTGAAGCTTCTACTTGATAGGCTTGGCTCCTTCTGCTACTGTAAGGTGATGCATGACTAAATCAGGATCAAGACCAGGCATGTCTGCATATGACCATGCAAAGTTGATCTAACGCTTTTGAAAGAACTCTACAAATTTAGGTTGTTCCTTTGGAGTTAGAAGAGATGCTAGATGTATGTGGTGAGGAGTTTCAGGAGTCCCTACGTTGTATTCTTTTGTTTCCTCGATGAGAATCGTTGATCATTCCCATTGTGTACCACATGGAAGGATGTCAAACCTTTCATCCTCAGACACCTCAGAGAGGTTTTCATCGTTGGATATGCTCTTTCTTTTTACTTTTTTTGAATCAAACAGTGCCACAGTGTGGTTTTCACTGGAAGATCCATGTTTTATTGTTATATTTTTGTAGCTGAAAGGTTTGGCATCTACCCCAAAGTATGTTGTGCTATTAAGTTCTATGGCAAATCCAACTTTGTGATCCCAACTTGGTATGTTATCCTGTAGTTCCAAAAAGTCAATGATCGCCTCATCGTTTTGGAAAAGGTCAAGACACGAGGGATTTGGTTGGTTCCATTCAATGAATTCAAGACGGATAATGGGCATTACTTCATTGATTAGGTTAAGTTTGTTAGATGTGTCAGTGAGGGTTAAGACGGTGTGGTGAAGGTCGTTGATGGTACTCTCCTCATCAAAATCAGGCGTAGGATGTGATGTAGGGTCTATGGAAGAAGTTTCCATCTCAGGAACCCAAGAGGTCTTTATCTGTGCTTCTCCATAAATAGGGATGTCTTTGTGAGGTGGAGGTAGTGATGTGTCTTCCTCATCTGAAGTATTAAGCTGGATGGAATCAAATTCCCATTCATGTGAGTCAGTCTCCAAGTCACTTTCTAGTATCCAATTGCTAGACCATACTAGGATGTCCTTTGAGTTAAACACTGTAGGTGTGACTGGTTGATGTACCATTGTAGATGAAATGATCAGTGTTGCAGGAAGGTTTATGGGGATCATTGAATCTGATATGGGGAGTATCGATAACATTGATTCTACTGCTTCTGTTGGAACTACTGATGTTGTAGATAATGTTGTGGGTTCTAATACATTTGTTGCTGCCAATGGTGCTATTGATGGTATTGCTACTGCTGATGGGATCACTGGTTTGATTGGTGGGATGATTGGCATTGTAGATGGTTGCGTTGGGATTTTGAGCCTTGGTGGGGAAGTTGCGATGATGTTTGATGCTGCTTTGACAATAAAAGGTGTCCTCTTTGTAATAGGCTGATATAATGGTTTGTTGGGTTTTCTTTTGAATCTGGGCTTAGGAAAGATCTCCTTTCGAAAGCCTAGGCCTGTATTATCCTTGGGCTTTAATTCCAGCAGCAGTGGTTCATGTCTTCCTTGTTTGCAAGGTCCCAAAGCACTTTGACCATCATAACCCATTCTTTGCATAATGAGGAGGCCTTTGCGATACTGATCCATGGGAAGTGTAGCTTGTGGTATATCAGTGGTAATAGGATCTTTATAGATCCATTCCGCTAAGTCCTCATCTTTGGTTTCTTCTTCTTGACTCTTCCCAAGGATGAAAGGCGTCAAAGCACATGCTGGCGTGATCAGTGGTGTTTGAAGTAACTGCTGAGGTTTTCCATGTGTTCTAGGAGAAGTGGGCATTTGTCCCACACAAAAGAGTTGACTCAAATTGTATTCCCCAGGACCTTCCTCTGCTATTTTTATCTTAAGCTTTTCTTGCTTGGGTATAGTGGTGTTTAAACTGGCAAGAGAGGCTAGACTTATATATGATGTGGAGGAGATGGCTTCTCTATTGTTAGGAATGGTAATCTCTGGTTGATGGCTGATATTATGACAATATGCAAAGGGATTTGCATCGCCCAAGATTGTGATCTCTACACCGTTATGTGGGAACTTGATACATTGATGGTAGGTGGATGGAACGGCTTGCATGGCATGTATCCAAGGTCTTCCTAACAATAGATTATATGGCAGAGGAAGGTCCAAAACTTAACAAATGATGTGCTTTACCACAGGGCCCACTCGGATTGGTAGTACAATAGCTCCTTTGGATGAACGCTCTGCATCATCATAAGCTTTAATTGTGATCTTCTTGCGAGGATCCATGGATTCAGTGGCATATCCCAAAGTTGTGACCAATTATAGTGTACAAATATTCAAGCCTGCTCCATTATCGATCAAGACTCGCTTGATCCTATGATAGTTGATAAATCCTTCAATGTGTAGCGAAGCGTTATGAGGTTGTTGGAAGGAAGAGTTGTCACTTTCAGAAAAAATGAGACAAGATGATGACTTTAGACTTCCAACCATGGCTTGGAACTGATCTATATTTAGGTTTGCAGGGACTGACGCCTCTTGGAGAGCTTGATCCAAGATTATTTTATGAGACGGAGATAGGCATAGTAGCTCTAAGATAGATATCAGTGCGGGCATTTTGTCTAATTGTTCCACAAGATTGTACTACTTTGGGATAGATGGGGTGCCTTGTAGAGCTGCTTTGATGGTCATCTTGCTTCGACGTGTAACAACATTGCAAGTAGAGCTGGGATTTTTTATGGTTATAGTTGCAATTTGTTCACTGGCATCATACAGGTGATTTACAGTGTAATTATACGTGGCTTGCATATAATTAGTGGTATCAATGCCTCTCCTAGAAGTGGAAGGACCCCTTTGATCTGGTGATAGAAGTGGATTTTTGAACATTAGATGATCATTGTTTGTTGTTATTGGGTGATGTCCTTCAATTTTGATTTCACCTCAGTCAATAAGATCCTGAATAATATCTTTCAATCTATGACAATTGCTTGTCTTGTGTAATAGTTCTAATACTTAATATAACTACAGATCCAATAGCCAATAAGATGAGAGGGGGGGTGAATCATACAAACTTAATCTTCCATAAAAACATCAGATTCAACCTCGGTAACATATATATTAGTAATATAAGCAAAACTGTCAAACATGCAAACTCAAAAGCATATAAACATCATAAACCTCATAACACTAGATTTAACGTGGAAGCCCAAATAGGAAAAAACCACTATGGGATTTCGGACCCAGTAAGAAATATACTCTTCTAGAGTATGCTTGGTTAAAAGAAAATCCTGTTAAAGATTACAAACACATTGCTAGATGTGACCCAGTTAAGGGATTTCCCTCAGATCTGTTAGGATCTTCACCTTGTTAAAAGTGACCTTGTTAAAGGATTTCAAACACTCAATCAGAATGTCACCTTGCTAGAGGGTTTTACAAATAAGACTATTAAGTCCACTCGGTTAAGAGATTTTCTATCACTTTCACAAAATAACAGTAATAAAAATCTATCTGCAACTTCAAATCTAAAATGCTAAAGTAGATTCCTATTTGTTCAATACAATCTAGACATAGAACTAATCTTGTCTATCTACTGGGCTTCTATACTTTGTTATTCAAACAGGTCTTCAAGCTTCTATGCTCGGTAATCACTATGTAGCATCCATGTGCATACACTTGTCTCCATACATTGTTTATCAACGGTTTCCTATATATAAACAATTAGATAACTGCTTAATCTCCTTGATCACATTTCCCATGATCAATCATAACCATCAGATCTTCAATCTTGTCCAGGTTCAATGCATCTTTCAATCTGAAAATGTTTTACCCCACCTTGGAACTTGCATACATTTCTTGGAACTTGTGCCAGGGTATTGCGGTTCAATTTGCGCTATAGATCTTCATGCCAACTTTCCATTGCCTTATATTTATTAACAAACTTCATCCACAGCTCACCAATCATTTAATCAGTTCCAGGTCATCAGCTTCCTTCATTAAATAACACATGCAAACATTTAATGCATTTTGTTATAGCTTGGTTACAACTCAGTAGTAACTTGGTTATAACTCGGTGAATACTAAACTTCACTCGGTAGACATTCCACCTTCATTAACCGATAGCGATAACCTTAGGGTTTACCAACTAGGTTCCTTAGGGTTTACCAACTAGGTTCTTTGCTTGGTAACATAGTATAGTATTAACCTTTACAATTTACAACATATGTATGATGTTAAAACAATCTAAACATCATGATCTCATCATAGTCTAACTCGGTAGTAGTTACCCATTGAATACCTTATTCATCCCCTTATTCATCATATTATTTCCTGTGTCTTTTACCGACATCTTTATACTCTTTTAAATCATACTTCTCAAGATATGGCAACATCATACTAAATTAGAAAAATCAATTTCTTGACATCAATGACAAAATAATAATATCAAGATAGTAAACATCTTTAATCAGTTATATCCATAATCATCAACAACCTTCTCAATATCCTTATGAAATGACAATAATCTTTCATTGTCTATTATAATGCAATATTGCCAACAATCTCCCCCTTTGGCATTGATGGCAAAACCAATTGATTTGACCTTGTGATTCTGAAACGCTGAAATGCTCTCCCCCATACATTAGACTTCTCCTCTTTCTTCAGTCTTCTTTCCAATCTTTAGTTAGTCTTCTCTCAGTCTTCTCCTCTGATATTAGTCTTCTCCCCCTTTGACAACAATACCAAAAAGTAAAGAACTAAAACATAATTTCTTTCTATGTGAAGTGATATCCTGCTGTTGTATATTGACTGAGTCTCGGTCAGAGCATTGTGCCTTTAATTCTTGTTCCCTGTATTGGTTCCTATAATAATTTTTGTACACCTTTAGAAAACATCCTAAAGTGTGTAATGCAGCATCAACTCCTAAAAGATATTCAATAGAGTCATCGGATTGATGCTTTCACCAAACTCGGTCAATGAGTAGAAGATAGGGGTAGGACCCCTAGCTTACTTTTGAGATATTCAAAAGTGTCCCTTGGTAGTGGCTTGGTGAAGATATCTGCTATTTGTTCCTTTGTACTAACATACTCCAACACCACTTTCTTCTCTTGAGCTTCTCCTCTAAGATAATGATATTTGATAGAGATGTGCTTTGTCTTAGAGTGCATAACAGGGCTTTTTGAAATATTAATGGCACTAGTATTGTCACATAATATAGTTACTGGCTCGGTAACTTTCTCATTTATACCTTCCAATAGTTGTTTGATCCATGCAATGTTGGTACAATTCAGTGCTGCAGCAACGTATTCAGCTTCTGCTGTTGACTGTGAAACACATCCTTGTTTCTTGCTAAGCCAACTCACTAGTCTTTCTCCTAAAAAGAAAGCTCCTCCACTTGTGCTTTTTCTATCATCAATGTTGCCTGCCCAATCAGAAACAGTATAAACTTTTAAATCAAAATCATTTCCTTTCTGATATACTAAGCCATAATCCTCAGTGCCTTTCAAGTATCGAAAAATTCTTTTGATTGTTGTCATGTGTGTTTCCTTAGGATCTGCAGAGAATCTTGCAACTATACCTACTGCATGTGCTATGTCTAGTCTACTGTGAACAACATATTGTAGCTTTCCAATCATGGATTGGTAAAGTGTCTCATCAACAGATGCAGATTCATCATTCTTTGATAATTTACAGTTGGTAGTCATAGGAGTACTTACTGGTTTTGAATCTTCCATTCCAAATTTCTTCAAGATTTCCTTTATGTACTTGGATTGAGTAATGAAATTCTCATTTTTCATTTGCAGTATCTGTAAACCTATAAAATACTTTATCTCAAAAATTAATGACATCTCAAATTCTTTGCTCATTTCATTTCCAAAGTTCTTGCATAAAGAGTCATTTCCACAAAATATAATATCATCAACAAATATGGCTGAGATCAGTATTTCATTTTCATCATTCTTCATGTACATATTGTTGTTCTCACTTGTCCTTATAAAACCAATCTTAATCAAATAAGAGTGCAATCTTTCATACCATGCTCTAGGTGCTTGTTTCAAACCATATAAAGCTTTGTTCAATTTACATGCCTGATCTTTATTATTGTCTTCAACAAATCCTTCAGGTTGTTCAATAAAAACTTCTTCTTCTAATATTCCATTCAGAAATGCAGATTTGACATCCATTTGATATACCTTGAAATTTTTGAAAGCAGCATAGGCCAACAATGTTCTTACTCCTTCCAGTCTAGCAACAGGTGCAAAAGTTTCACCATAATCAATTCCTTCTTCTTGAGCATAACCTTTGCAAACTAGTCTTGCTTTGTTTCAAATGACTTCTCCTTTTTCATTTATCTTGTTTCTAAAAATCCACTTTGTACCGATTATATTTTTGTCCTTTGGTCTTGGGATTAGTGTCCATGTGTCATTCTTCTTGATTTGATCAATCTCTTCTATCATAGCATTTATCCAATCTTCACTATTAAATGCCTCTTTTACTATTCTCAGTTCAAATTCAGATATCAAACATGTGTTCTATCTCAGTTTGTTCCTTGTCATCACTGGGTCATCCTTATCTCCTATAATCTGACTTGGTGCATGATGTCTTCTGACATACTTGGCTAATACAGGCTCGGTAGGCTTTGTATGATCTTCTTCATCACTCGGTAACTGGATATTCTCTTCATTTTCTTTAACAGTCTTCTCAGTAAGACTTCTCGGTTGAACATAGACAAATTCATCATAGTCTTCTGGTTCCTTGGAATTTCCTTCATCATTTCTTTCTACAAATTCATCAATTTTCACATTTGCACTTTCTACTATTTTGTTAGATGATTTGATCAAACATTTAAATGCTTTGCTTCCAGAAGAATAACCTAGAAATGTTCCTTCTTCACTTTTTTGATCAAACTTGCCATTTCTATCATCTTTGTCAACATAGCATCTACTTCCAAATATTTTGAAATTACTTACATTAGGTTTCTTAGCATACCAGATTTCATACGGTGTCTTCAAAGTACCTTTCTTCAATTGAACTCGGTTCAAGGTGTAAACTGTTGTGCTTATTGCTTCTCTCCAAAATGTTTGTGGTGCCTTTTTTTCAATCATCAGTGTTCTAGCACAATCCACAATAGATCTGTTTCTTCTCTCAGCTATTCCATTCTGTTGTGGAGTTCTCGGTGCAAAGACTTGCCTTTTAATACCATGATCATTGCAAAATAAGTTGAACTCATCAGATGTGAACTCTCCTCCTCTATCTGATCTAAGACATTTCAATTGTCTTCCTGTTTTATTTTCAACTCTTGCCTTGTACCATTTAAACATTTGAAAAGCTTCTGATTTTTCTTTTAAAAACATTACCGACATCATCCTTGAATAGTCATCCACAAATAATATGAAATATTTATCACCATAATAACTTTGAACTTTCATAGGACCACAAAGATCAGTGTGCACTAGATCTAAAATTTCCTTAGAAGTGTAAGACTTACTTGTAAAGCTTGATCTTGTCATCTTACCTATCTGGCATCCTCGGCACATAGCATTCTCAAGTTTTTCAAGACTCGGTAGACCTCTTACTCGGTGCTTCTTGCTTATTTTGATCAGATTGTCAAAATTGACATGACAAAACATTTTATGCCATAACCAAGTATCATCTATCTTTGCATACAAACACTTGTTACAAGTTGAGTCAAGGTGAAATGTGTTACCCTTTGTTTGTGTCCCGGTAGCAACTAACTTTCCATTTTGACAATTCCTTTCTGAAATTCTATTCGTTAACCTGTGTTGTTTAGCTGTGCTACACTCAACAAATTGTATTTCAAACCTTCAACCCAATAAACATCATTGCATCTTGCATTGTCAAGAAGTGTTATAGATCCTTTACCTTTCACCGGACATGGTGCATCATTACCAAATCTAACATAGCCTCCATCATAATCTTCTAGTATAATAAACTTGTGTTTATCTCCTATCATATGATGTGAGCATCCACTATCTATATTCCAAGAATCATTAGTGTTTATGTGAGATATTAGGGCTTTTGCTTCATACCTTTCTTCATCTGATCCATCTTTGATAGCCACATAAACTACTTCCTCTATATCTGTATCATCTGATTTATCATCATTGGATTCCTCATCAGCTATTAAGCATGTCTTTCTATCTCTTCTTCTGAAGTCTCGGTGTCCTCTGTAATGATTATCTTTTTGTCTGTCACCTCGGTAATCTCTCTTTTCAGTAAAATCTTTGTCAGGACAGTTAGAAGCCATATGTCCTATCTTATCACAATTGAAACATTTCAAAGGTAGTTTTCCTTTATACTTACCTTTGCCTCTCGGTAACATTTTGGCTAGTAGTGCTTCAAACTCTTCTTGCTTTCTGATTTCCTCATACAGTTTGTGTACTTCCTCCATGTTCTTATGAAATCTTTCACTTGCTCCACTATGATCTCCTTCAGAGTACTTATACTTTCTTTCATTGTAATCATTAGATTCATCAAGATGAAAAGAACTAAATGCAGATTCAACTTTATTTATCGAAGATCCATTGTTATCAAAATTACTTATCTCAAATGCATGTAGCTTACCAATAGTAGCATCTAAAGAAACTGGCATATTAGGTACAAACCTCAATTCATCGATTGCAGAGACTCAGATTGCATAAGTTGGTAGAAGGGTTCTCAACAACTTACTTGATATATCCTTTTCTTCAATAGTTCCACCTGCTCCTTTGATTTGATTGACAATCTCCTTTAGTCTTGTACTGTACTGAGTTATGTTCACACCTTCATTCATCCTCATAGATTCAAGTTGTCCTCTTAGACTATCTACTTTTTCTCTTTGAACATGTTCATCTCCTCCACATACTGATATGAGTTTGTCCCACATTGCCTTTGCATCATTGCAACCTTCTAGGTCATTAAACTCTGAATCGATCAATGTAGATGTTATTTCAATCATTGCTTGAATATGTTCTTGCTTTGCCTTTATCTCTTCAATAGTCAATGGATAGGTGCTTGGTGTAACAAAATCATTCTCCAGATAGTATACAACATATTCTCCAACTCCTGATAGATGCAGCTTCATCCTTTTCTGCCATGTAGAGAAACTTGACTTGTTCAACTTTGGTGCATCCCTCTTATACATCTTTGGATCTTTAACTCAAGTGCCTTTAAACTTTTCCTTCCAGAGTCCAAAGCTCTGATACCAATTGATAGTTCTGATACTTAATATAAGTACAGATCCAATATCCAATAAGATGAGAGGGGGGGTGAATCATACAAACTTAATCTTCCATAAAAACATCAGATTCAACCTCGGTAACATATATATTAGTAATATAAGCAAAATTGTCAAACATGCAGACTCAAAAGCATATAAACATCATAAACCTCATAACACCAAATTTAACATGGAAACCCAAATAGGAAAAAACCATTGTGGGATTTTGGACCCACTAAGAAATATACTCTTCTAGAGTATGCTTGGTTAAAAGCAAATCCTGTTAAAGATTACAAACACATTGCTAGATGTGACCCGGTTAAGGGATTTCCCTCAGATCTGTTAGGATCTTCACCTTGTTAGAAGTGACCTTGTTAAAGGATTTCAAACACTCAATCAGAATGTCACCTTGTTAGAGGGTTTTACAAATAAGATTGTTAAGTCCACTCAGTTAAGAGATTTTCTGTCACTTTCACAAAATAACAGTAATAAAAATCTATCTGCAACTTCACATCTAAAATGCTAAAGTAGACTCCTATTTGTTCAATACAATCTAGACATAGAACTAATCTTGTCTATCTAATGGGCTTCTATACTTTGTTATTCAAACAGGTCTTCAAGCTTCTATGCTCGGTAATCACTATGTAGCATCCATGTGCATACACTTGCCCACATACATTGTTTATCAACAGTTTCCTATTTATAAACAATTAGGTAACTGCTTAATCTCCTTGATCACATTTCCCATGATCAATCATAGCCATCAGATCTTCGATCTTGTCCAGGTTCAATGCATCTTTCAATCTGAAAATGTTTTACCCCACTTTGGAACTTGCATACATTTCTTGGAACTTGTGCCAAGGTATTGCGGTTCAATTTGCACTATAGATCTTCATGCCAACTTTCCATTGCCTTAGATTTATTAACAAACTTCATCCACGGCTCACCAATCATTTAATCAGTTCCAGGTCATCAGCTTCCTTCATTAAATAATGCATGCAAACATTTAATGCATTCTGTTATAGCTTGTTTACAACTCGGTTATAACTCGATGAATACTAAACTTCACTTTGTAGACATTCTGCCTTTATTAACCGATAGCGATAACCTTAGGGTTTACCAACTAGGTTCCTTAGGGTTTACCGACTAGGTTCTTTGCTTGGTAACATAGTATAGTATTAAACTTTACAATTTACAACATATGTATGATGTTAAAACAATCTAAACATCATGATCTCATCATAATCTGACTCGGTAGTAGTTGCCCATTGAATACCTTATTCATCCCCTTATTCATCATATTCTTTCCTGTGTCTTTTACCGACATCTTTATACTCTTTTAAATCATACTTCTCAAGATATGGCAACATCATACTAAATTAGAAAATCAATTTTTTGACATCAATGACAAAATAATAATATCAAGCTAGTAAACATCTTTAATCAGTTATATCCATAATCATCAACAACCTTCTCAATATCCTTATGAAATGCCAACAATCTTTTATTGTCTGTTATAAAATGCAATATTGCCAACATTGTGTCCTCTCCCTTGATGGAAATCACAATGTTCAATATCCCTCCACCATGCAGGTTTGACTTGAGGTTCATAGTTTGATGTTTTGGGTAGAGTTACCAGATTTTGAGAAACCAGTTGTCGTAATACTGTTTTGATGGGTTCCCCTAAGGGAGTGTATGTTCGCTTTTGTTTTTGTTGATGAGGTCTGGGTTCATCATGAGATGTGATGCGGCATTGATTTGGAGGAGCAACTGTGTTAGCCTGAGGTGGGGGATTTTGTCCTACAAATCGAACTACAGGTTGTGCAATTTTGATAGTCATCCGCAGCCCCGTCGTTGACAACATTTTTGTTTTTATTTTGGAAGCTTGGTTTGTCACTATTGAAGCATGCGCGAGGACCATTCTTTGGTTCATTATAGATTTTGATAAGTCCTTTCTTGATGAGAGCTCGCTCACATTTTAATCCTTTGGTGATCATCTCATTGAAAGAGTCTGTGTCTTTGACATCCAGGTGAAATTCCATTTCTTCATTTAAGTGGAAATAAATATTTCCACTAGTTCTTGTTGAGGTAACTGAAGAGAACGTCTGCTAGACATTTGACGCCATCGTTGCAGGAATACTGAGAATAGTTCACCTGGTTTTTGTTTAGTGTTACACAGATCAGCCATGGTGATATCACGTTCAATGTTATGAGAGTAATGTGCCAAGAACTTTTGAACTAGCTCTTCAAAGGTCCTAATGCCACCTGGTAGTCAGGAAAACCATGATGTGGTTGTTCCTCCCAAGCTTTGGGGAAAAAGTCGCATTAGGTATGTGTCCTCGTATGCCACTTTGAGGCAAGCTGAATGGAATTCTCTGACATGATCGCGAGGATCTCCCTTTCCTCTATACTTTTCAAATTTGGGTGTTTCGAATCCTCGTGGAAAAGGTGGCATATAAAGATTCCTATCAAAGGGATAGGGACAAATGTCATTGAGTGAAAATTGATTAGCCTTCACACCACTATGAAGTTGTTGGGCGAGATTTTCAACTTGTTGCTGCAACATCTCTATTTCATTTGGAGGAGGAGGTGGTGGGTTACCTTGAGGAATGTTATATCTGATGGGATCTCTACCTCTTTCTTCCTCATGGCGACTTTGTCGTTCTGATGCTTGTCATAGTTGTGCAAGATCAAAGTCAGAGGGGAGTTTGGCTCCTTCTTGAGCAAGCTTTAAAAAGTGAGCATCCGCATTACTCCTGAGTATTTCGTCAAAAAGTCTGTTAAAGAGAGGGTTGTGTTGAGCCCTTTCTATTGTTGCAGCAGTAGGAGTACTTGGGTTTTCGTCATTAGCATTTCATCCAAGTGCTTCTTGAAATTCATTGATATTTTCCTCCTCCTCTTCTTCAATTTCTATTTCTTGTTGTCTTGATTGTGATCAAGTATGAGCCATTTTGTTTATGAGTTTTTGTTGAAGTTGGGAGAAAATGATGATGAGTTTTTGATGAAATGAAAGATCGATGGTTGGTGTGTTGTTTTGCATGTGGATCTCTAGCACTTTAAAGGTAGATGTTACCGAAATTCTTTTTTTTGAATTGCTTGTTGTTTTTTATAAGGTTTGACGTGATAAGGTTTAGAGAAATCTGAGATGTGTTACAGACTTAACTACCTAGTAATGAGAGGATTCACTCATAAACTAGTTCTAACCTACGTAGATATGTCTCTTGGGATGAGCTTATCCTAGATGTAGAAACAATCTAAAAGTGATTTGATGTGTTTGATTCAAGCAATATCCAAAAGAGAACTTAGGACAAGAACCTCTTAATGTTTTGAGAGTTGAAACAGATTGATGATGAAGTGATGATGTGTGAATGAGATAATGGATGAAATGTTTTAACTTCAATAAAATCTTTGTGTCACAAATGGAACAAATTCTACCTCTTCCCTTTTGGGCATTGGTGGCATTTCTCGAGCTATGTTGTATGTGATACAAATGTTTGGAAAGAAGTTGGGATTAATCTTGCCTCCTTGGTTTTTGTGATAACTCAAAGCTCTATATTGCATAAAAGCTCTGTGGTTTAATGACTCTGAATCAAATTCATTTGATTTGCCTTGAAGGTAGAGATGCATGTGATGTAAAAAAACTCTATGAGAGACAAAGATTTGTCTATTGAGATAGAAGAATTTCCTCCTTTTGATCAAAGCCTTTGAGCTCAATGGTCTTTTTTTCAAGTTGATGTTTTGATGAAGATTCTTCTTTCTCAAGATGTGAAGAATGGTCATAAAGTTTGATACTTTTCTTTGTTTTTGATCTTTTTGGTTGTTTTGAAAAAAAATGTTTGGGCTGGATGAATACTTGTTTTGGAATTGATTTTTGATTTTTCTTTGACAAGAAAACAAAGCAAGCACACAAACACAAGAATGTTGCCTCAAAAGGCACAAATGAGTATGGGTCTAGATCAACCCAATCCTTGGACTTTTTATGACCCTTTCCTTTAAGTGTATTTTAGGTGTTTTTCTTTCCAAAGCCTAAAGTCGGCTTAATTTTAACTTGATCTTGACTAAAATGAAAACACTTCAAACACTTTGTATCACTAAGGTCAAATGGCCAGTTGTGATAAATTCAGCCCACATCTTGATATTTCTTCGACTTTGGTACTACATACCTTATGAATCCCGCCATGGCAGGTAAGGATGTGATATACTAAGTCTTGCACGAGCATAACAAATAGATGATCCCTATGATGGGGGAGTCACCACTTTCATCAAGCCACAAGTGACTTTTCAAAAAGCTATGTTTCTACTCAAGGAAATATGTATGGTGAGTATCTTGGAAGCAAAACCATCTATGCTCTTGCACTGAATTATATCACAAATATTCTCAATCAATAGAATGGGTGGGCTACTACTTAAAGGTGTTTATTAATTTTTGATGTCTTTGGACATAAGTTCATTCTGTAGTGACTCACTTAAGAGCCTTGTAACTTGTGGTGGGGCCCATTTGTCCTTTCGGCAAGTTACACTGTAGGAACAACTATACCCAAGGACACAACTTTCGCTCTCACCTGATTTCTATAGTGGCTCGAAGGATTTACCACATGAGGTTGTTCCCAAGAGTGATGTGTCTCTTGGCAGGCCTCTCTTAAAAAGAAAAAAAAAATGAATGTTACTAACACTTTTCTCTTGCACCTAGGACCACGAAAGCCAAGGGAGAGGATAGTGTGTGTTAGAAGTAGGACCACTTGACAAACTCTTTTGCACAAGTGTGCCAAGCACGAAATTCACTTGTTCTTTTTAACTTGGCATTGCAATGTGTTTTCTATCTATTTGGAGATGTTGCTCCAACAACCATGATGTTCCTTTTAACTTCAAAGGCAATATATTTAAGTAACTAGGAAAATGAAATCCTGGTCAACTTAATAAAAGGCACGTTTGCTTGAAGTAAATAGCTTGCAAAATTGACACAAGTTGATTGTGAATTTTACTTGCACCAAAATTTGAAGTGTGGATTGTAAATTTTAGTTTGATGCAAGAAAGAAATTTGTCTTGTATTGTTTTAAGCACCAAAATAAAATGAACCTAACTTGCAAGGAAGTAAATTTGTTTTGTTCAAGTTTTAGAGCAACAAATGCAAATGATCCTAATCTTCCAAGAAAACAAATTTGTTTTGTTCAATTTTTAAAACACCAAAAACAAAATTTTGATTTTAAGGAAGTGAGTTTTAGACTTGCACAAAAAGCAAACAGTTAGTAAAATCCACACCTAAGGGGGGCTTCCACAAGCCTAAAATAAATCAATTTTTCGGTTACAAGGCCTCCCTTACAATGTTCTGTTACAATAGCGCTAGTCTGTGTGAAAACAGAAGTGCTAGTTAACCAAAAACACATTTTTACAGAAACAAAAGCACTAAAAGAAGAATTTGACAGTGAATACAAAAGCGCTAGAACAAACTCAAAAGCGCTGAAATAAGAAAAAAAGTGCTAAAACAAACGAAATAGCGCCAAACTTGAGACAATAGTGCTATTGTAAAAACAATAGCGCTAGAATAACAAGTTGCAATAGCGCTACAACGTGATCAAAAGCACTAAAGTGCGACCTGTGTGTCAATTTCAACATTCAAACATGCTAGTTGGTTTTTTTATTTTTTTTAAGTTTTTGGGTGCTTTGATTCACATCGGGTTCACCAAATGATGCTTTACAAAAAGGACAAGGTTAGGATAAACAAACACCTGAACAAGAAACAACAAGAAGTTGATTGTTAGATGTTAGAAAATAATAAATTAAAAACTATCCTAAGCAAGCATATCAAGAAAGACACTACTAAGCAAAAAGAAAGCCTAAGGAACCTACAAAAAGCAACTAAGCTCCTCCAAATACTCTCTACCATACTGGTAGTTTCTCCATCCTTGTTCCTCTCCTCTCCAAGTTCCAAAATAGTGTAGCTCTCAGTAGCTTTTTGCACTATGGATGCTTATAGAAATTCAAGATTAAAGTATTTGCTCTAAATATGAATGAAAAGTTGATACTAGATGCTATAGATGCTAAGATGATTTGTTTTAAACCAAAATGACAATTATATGAGTTTATTATGCTAAAATGCTCTATAAAATTCACTATAGATTAAATGCATGCAAGTTTTCAGGATCTGGATTATGAAGAAATGGGCTTTATTTATAGGAAAAATGGAGCAATGGATGGTTGCGATTGAGTAATCTCAACAAGGGTCAGGATTGAATGATATTCAATCCATGTGAGGGCTTTCAACCCAATCCTAGGATGACAAGTGTCAACATGAGATAGGTCGAGAGGAGAGGGAATAAGCATTAAATGCTTGACATGACCTGAGAGTTAACTTGGGAGTTAAGGTCAAGGTTGGGTTGAATGGATAAATTCTTTTTTCAAAGAATAAAGCTTTTATCCAATGGATAAACTCTTGAGCAAAGGCAAAAGGGATAACCATGGTCAAAGCAATAAATGCTTGAGGAGACACATGAGTGCAAGTTGAAATAACCATAAATGGTTATGTAAGAGCCATTAATGGTCATGTAAGAGCCATTAGTGGTTTTGGAAGACTTTAGAGGTTAAATTGTTGAACACACAAAGCATTAAATGTTTTTCAAAGACTTTGAAGTCTTTGAGAAGTGACTCCAAGTTGCTTAGGAATGTGACAATAATTAGGGAATGGATTAGGCTAATTAGGAAGGGGTTAGAAGAATCTAGAAGGGGATTAGATTTGCAAGTGGGTTTGGTGGGTGAGGGAAAATAGGATTTTTATTTAAAATTAATTAATTTATTTCAATAAATGTGTGCAAGTTGCATTTGTAGGAAAATGCAAGTGGGGGGGGGGGAATAAATGATTTAAATAAATGTTTTATTTAATTTATTTAAAAGAGAAATAGGGGATTTAAATGAAATAAATATAATTTATTCATTTAATTGATTGTGAATTTGGTTTAATGAATTAATTAAAATAAATTGAATAATTTATTTAATTAATAGGAGAATGTTTGAAGATGAATTAATTAAATATTAATTTAATTAATTGATGGTTTAGTGGATTTTTAATCAAATAAATAGGAAATGTTCATTTAATTAAATTGGACAGATTTATGTGACTATAGAAGCACATTTGTTCTCCTTAGTGTTTGGAGTTTGGAACTCAATCTGGGATGGTTATACTACTCTTTCTCATCCAATTGATTCGACTGAGATTAGGTTATATGAAAATAATGGAAAAGAAATAAATGCTATCTTGAGTGGGTTAGTACATTCATAACTTGTGAAGGTGATGCATTGTGGTACTAATAAGTAGATTTAGGAAAAACTTAACAACATTTATGAAGAAGATGGTAAAGTAAAACAAATCAATATGCAAAGCTTTAAGTGAAAATTTGAGAATTTGAGGATGTCAGAGGATGAAAACTTTGCTAGTTATATGCTTTGGGTGGATGAAGTGGTAAATGACATCAAAGGTATTGGTGGAAACTTGAAAGAAGACAAGTTTGTGAAATAGGTACTTAGATCTTTTCCTCGATCTTAGTCATAAGGTATTTTTTATTGAGGAAAGCAAGGACTTGGATAAGTATTCGATAGATCAACTATATGGTGCTCTCACTACCTTTGCAATGAGAGAGTTTGACAATGATGCCCCAAAGAAAGAAGTTGCATTCAAAGTCATTAAAAAGGTAGAATATGGTGTTGATGATCAATATGATGGATTTGATTAAGTAGAAGAAAACTTTATAAGAAGATTGAAGAAGGGCATCGATAAGTACAAAGATAAGTTACCTTTCAAATATTTTAATTATGGGGTAATTAATCATTTTACCTCTAACTTTACTTTTAGATAATCAGAAGATGACAATAAAAGAGAGAAGTTCAAAAGAAGTCTTTATTCCAAATAAAGTTGTTCTTCACAAGATGAGGATCATGATGATTCAAATAATGAAACACTCTTCATGGCCTTTGAAGTCAGTGACAAAAAGGGTGAGATTGAAATATGTAAGAGGTCTAGTACCTTACAAGTTAACAAGGATAATGAAAAGTCAATGCTTGTATGGACTACCTTCCATGCAAAAGAAGAGGCAAATTCTTTGGTGATTAATAGTGGTTGTTCATATAACATGAGAAGTGACAAAGGAAAGTTCATCATCCTTAAGAAATGGAATGGTGGATCAGTTAATTTTGGTGATGAAGGCTCTGCCCGATTCTGTGGAAAGGGCAATGTAACAATTGATGGAAAGAACAACACAAAGGATGTTATTTATGTTAAAGGACTAAAACACAATATCCTCAATGTTAGTCAGATGTGTAACAAAGGATATCATCTTATATTTCATGACAAAGGTTGTGAAATTGGAAAGGGTGACTCTGGAAGACTTGTTGAAGGAGGAACTAGGACTAATGGAAATGTTTATCACCTCAAGGAGACTAAAGGAAGAAGTTATTTAATGGCACAAACCAAAGAATGATGGCTATGGCACAAGAGGATGGGTCACATCAACTTTGACAACATGGTAAAGATCAATAATAAATATGCAGTAAGGGACATGCCAAGGATCATCAAGCCTAGAAACACCGTATGAAAGGAATGCCAAATGGGAAAGAAGACTAAGACAAGATTCAAGAACAAGGATTATTCCTCTACAAAACCCTTAGAATTCATGTAAACTGACATGTGCAACCCTACCAGGATAAAGGGACTCAATGGTGAAAGGAACTTTATGATGTTTATTGATTATTTGAACGAATTGGGCTACATTTCTGAAAGAAAAAAAAAAAACTCTAGATAAGTTTAAAGCCTTTAAGTCTATGGTTGAGAATGAGGTAGATGCTAAGATAAAATGTCTAAGATCTTATAGAGGAGGTGAATTCACTTCAAATGATTTTGAAAACTTTTGTGAAGATCATGGAATTAGAACACATATGTTTTCTAAGTTAGGACCCCTCAACAAAATAGGGTAGTAGGAAGAAAGAATAAAACCATCTAAGAGATGGCAAGGACAATGTTAAAAGAACCTAATTTACTTGATGTGTATTGGAAAGTAGTTCATGCCTCTATCTATATTCTTAATAGAGTGTAATTGAGAGTCAACAACTCTAAGACCCCTTATGAGCTATGGTATGAAAGCCCTGCTATTGTCAAGTATTTTAAAAAATTTGGTAGCAAATATTACATCAAAAGAGATGAAGAAGAACTGGTAAATTTTGAATCAAGCTATGATTAAGGGATCATCCTTGGTTACTCAATTAGTAGCAAGGCTTATAGATGCTGTAACAATAGACTTAGGTAGATGAAGTTTGGAGTCAAATAGCACAAGAACCTGAGAATTCTAGATTAGAAGAGCCTCCCTTCATAGAAGAAGAAGAAGAATAAGAGAAAGAAGAGATAGAAGAAAAGGAACAAGTATCAGAGAAGGTCCTTAAGACTCTAGCTGAGTATATCCAAAGGAATCATTTAGAAGATTAGATTAATGGTGACAAGAATGAAGATGTGCAGACCGGGAGGAGACTTGCAAAAGAAATTAAGCAAGTAAACTTGTGTCTCCTATCAAAGATAGATCCCAATACCTTTGTTGATGCTAGCAAGGATGAAGGATGATTGTAAGAAATGGAAGAAGGGCTAAGTCAAATTTAGAAGAAACAAATATGGGAATTAGTCCCTAGACTTGGAAATAAGAATGTCATGGGAGAAAAATGGGTATTCTAAAACAAACTAAATAAAGAAAGAGAAGTGACAAGAAACAAAAAAAGGTTGGTTTGCAAAGGCTATTCAAAAGTGGAAGGAATTGATTTTGAGGATACTTTTTCTTCGGTGGTTACGATGGGGGAAATCAATTGTTTTTTTCCTTTTTAACTCACAAGAACTTCAAGGTTTATCAAATGGATGCCAAATTATCTTTCTTGAATGGTGATTTTGAGGAAGTCTACATAGAGCAACCTGATTGGTTTCAGTTATCAAAGGAACCAGAGATGGTTTGCAAACTCAAAAAGGCTTTGTATAGTCTCAAGACAACTTCTAGAGCTTGGTATGCAAGGATAGATAAGTACTTACTTCAACAAGCTTTCAAGAAAGGTGCAATTAATAGCAATCTTTATATTAAGGTTAAGGGAGAAAATTTCTTGATATTTATTGTATATGTTGATGACATCATCTTTGGTGGAGATGATGGTATGTGTAAGATATTTTCAAAACAGATGTAAAAAGAATTTGAGATGTCTATGATTAGTAAGTTGCCTTTATTCTTTAGACTTAAAATTGCTTAGCTAGATGATGGTATATATATTTCTTAGGCTAAGTATGTTAAAGATATCTTGAAGAATTTTGGTATTGAGGATTCCAAACCAGGGAGACTCCCTTGGCTATTGGTTGTCATTTGAGAAAGGATGATGAGTCACCTCAAGTTGATCTAACTATTTATAGGTCTATAATTGGGCGACTATTGTATTTGACTACTTATAGACCTAATATTATGCATGTTGTATGTTTGGTTTCAATATATCAAGCCAATCCTAAACAAACTCATGAGAAGGTTGTCAAAAGGATATTTAGATACTTGAAGGGAACTTTGGACTATGGTTTGTGGTATAAAATGGATGATGGCTTCTCTTTGAATGCTTATATTGATGTTGATTGGGTAGGTTGTGTGGATGATAGGAGAAGTACTAGTGGTAGTGAATTATTCTTGGGAAATAGGTTGGTCTCTTGGTTCAATAAGAAGAAAGACTTGGTGTCCTTATCAAGAACAAAATTTGAGTACATTGCTGCAACATTTTATTGTACCTGAGTGCTATGGATGAAGAAAACATTGAAGGATATCAATGTGGTATATGATGAGTCTATTCCTTTTTTATGTGATAATATAAGTGTTATAAACGTCTCAAAGAATCTTATAATGCATATAAGGACCAATCATATTTATATCTGGTATCACTTTCTAACAGAGAAGGTTGCAGAGAAAGAAGTAAGATTGGAATATGTTCCCACAAAATATTATATTGTAGATGTTTTCATAAAGACACTTTTAAAAGATACATTTGGCTATCTTAGGGAGAAGCTAGCGGTTGTTTCCCCCCCTTCTTCTAACTAGATGCACAAGATGATGCATCTATCTAGGGGGATAAATTCAAAGTATATTATTTTCTCTTAGATTGATGTGAGCTACCTCTCATGTGGAGTAGGTAGTTTATTAGTTGTTGTGGCAGGGAGAGCTTTTATGGAAGAGAATGTTGACAGTTAATGGAGACCTTCACCCTTTGTCCTTGAAGTGAAAGTGGGAGAGAGTGTAGATGAGTAGTAAGGAAATAATGTAGATGGTTGTCCTATCAGATGAGTGTTTCCATCAATGACAAAGGGGGATATTGTTGGAGACTAATGTGTTGTCATTGATGTCCCATGTGTAGTTGTGGTGTTATTGTTGATGTCAATCCTCAGTGTTGTATTGTCATGTGCAGTTGTATGTATATATGTTTCTATGATGATGAAGATAATGATGATGTGTTTTGGTGACATAGTTCATGATTGGATTTTATGCCTTGTTTTTTTAGCAGAGGTGTTATCATTATGATATCATATTAAGACAAGGATCAAAAGTATTAAGATGAGGATTAGAAGTATTAAGATAAGGATTAGAAGCATTGTGATGTTGTGGATATGATGTTGATGGACTTCTGCATACTACAAGTTGTTGTCTTATCTCTCTTGTTGCTCCTAAGTGAACAAATAATGCTACAAGGAATTTCTCGTCTCTACGAGTTGGTGAAGAGTGAAGATGCAAGAAGGTGCTTTGAAGACTATCTGGGAGAATGCTCTGCATTCCTCCACCCTTGAAGATATGGTCTTGTGATTTGGGGTTTAGCTTGTATATTATGTGGACCTTGCACTCCTACCATTTCAATTCACTGGTGTTCCACAAATTTTTTTTGGTGAATACACTATGTTAGCAGTTTTATTGATTGTCAAGGTTGGTCCAAAAAATGCTCTACATTGTTGTTTTCGCTCTTACAACTTGGTGGACATTCTTATATTTTCTGTGTAGTGTCTCAATTTAGATTTTAGGTGATGAAGTGTACCACAAGTATGTTTGACAATGTTTTATCGCATGACTATGTTTTTTGCCTTTCGGATATAAAGAATTACGTAGATGGTTGGTTGTGCTAGCCTATTTTGGCAAGATGGTATGGAAGAAGTGTATGGGCACGTTTTTGAATGATTATGTAATCTCGGTGTAGTCCACATGAAAATGGTTGATCTTTCTGGTGGCACATCATGTTGCTTGGTGTTCGCTTTCAAGTTATTTTGTGGTTGTCCAGCGAACATGACCTAGTCTCTTGCTTGCGTTATATATTTGGGAGTCTGCACTAGCATTAGAGATTTTTATGAGTTGTTCTTGGGTCTCGTGATGTCTCAATAGAAGTTGCATTTTGTAAATTCATTTGGATGTGTAGTGGTGAAAAATTAGGGTTTCCACCATTAGATGTATGAAAACCGCTGATTTTTCCTTGAGGACCATTATATTAGGGAAAGATAGGAATTAGATAGATCTAAACCTAAGAGGTCTAAATGTTGATCTAATTCTAGGGGGTTTGGATCACACCTCTTCTTTCCCTTAAGTTGAATTGAATTATTTAATTTGTTGAAATTAGGGTAAATGTGTTGGAAATTCATGTAAAAAAACATAAACAATAAGCTATAGTTGTTGGATCGACTCACAAACTTAGATCTAAGGATTGTAAGAGGATTTGGATTTGTTCCCAGAAGGAGCTCCTGATTTGTTAAGATCGTTGTGAAAGTCGCTCTATCCTCCACACTTTTTGCACTCCAATGGGGGTCAATTTATCTCTATAAATAAAGCTTATCCTGAAGATCGCAACTCTGTACCTATTCCTACACACACTAGGGAAGGGAAATAGGTTGGGAATAGGGGTTTTCCTTAGGTCAAACCCCGGTTTTGGAATTAACCATGAAATAGAAATGAAATCTATTTGAATTGCAATAATGGAAATGTTCTCCTTTTGAGGGAGATGTTAAATAATGACTGAAACACAAATGATATACCTCCATGTGAAGTTTTGTTTGTCTCCATAGAGAATCAAGGTTTCATGAAGTCTTCAATAACATAGAACATGAATGTCAGCTCCAATGCTTGAATCTTGACTCTATCTCTGCTCTAATGCTTGAATGAAGAATGATTGCTTGAACTTGAATTCTTGAGTGCTAGATGTCGAATTGAATTTCATGTGTATGTGTGTGTTGTCAAATGAGAGGGGTAAACCTCTTTTTATACTTTCCCGGCGAAAAACAAACTAATTTTCTGACATGAGCCGACACAAAGCTAGGATTCCCACTCAAACTTTATGACCATTAAGGGGCCCAAATTTGGGTCCCAATTGAGAGGACCAGAGTGTCACACCCTCGTCCTACCCAATCAAAAACCAAATTTGAGGGGCAGGATTATGTGCATAGTGAAAATGGTGATAAATATGCAAAGCAAGAGCATAATCAGGTCCCATTCAGGCCCCAGAGCACAAATGCTAAGGTGAGGACCCAAATGCGGTCAAAATTGTAAGGGGGTACAATTTAGGATGCTAGAGGATGTTATGTTTTTGGGTGGAGTGACTAAGTGCTACATGTTTCATCTACACATTACCCTATTGCTAACTTGAGAAGATGTGCGCCAATATGTTTGATGCTCTGTATTGCATGGAAAGATGTAGTAAGTTGTTTTAGGTTAAACCTATCTCCTAGCTTGGAATATTTTCACTGCAATATGTTTTTGAGGTTGACTTGTTGGGGTCATTACTTGTCTCTAGTTCTGGCCGACCTAATTTAATGTTATATTTGCTTGTGGAGGATACATATAAAAGATCAAATCAGTTGCAAGTGTGTGGAGTGTGTGGATTGAGTAAGATGCAAAAAGTACTATAGTAAAAGTGTGTGGTGAAATTTTTGGAGCTAAATTGCTTAATGGTTGCTTGAGGTAGTGAGCCAAGAGTAGCTAAATTCTTAGGAGATTGTTGGAGGCTATGAAGTTGAAATATTATTCATTGTAATTTATATTTTCTTGTATATTGTTCAAAGATTGCGAATCTCTTCAGTATGTCCTTGTATCCTGCTTTGAAGTAGTGAACTTTTTTCAATAAGTCCATCAAGGAGAAGCATGCCTCCTTAGGCAATGAGTCTTAAAACAAATATGTAATTCTTGTTCATATATATTGTGAGATAACTCTCACCGTGGTTTTTCCCTATTAAATTTTACATGTAAATCTGGTGTTTTCTTATTCATTAGTATTCGTGGCTTCATATTTTTTTGTTGTTGATCTATTAAGAATTTTTTAATCTAGATTGTGCTAAAAGGTTTAAGTTTTGATAAATACTAATTCACCCCCCTCTCAGTATTCAGTATGTTTAACAATAAAATCCTAATAAGGCATCTAAAGGGGCTTTCACTCATTTAGACCATTGAAAGGAAAACCCTAAGGGGTTAGTTTCTCACCAAAAGAAGGACACGATTGAGGTCGAGTTGATGGCTAGGTGAAAACAAACGCACCCTAAATAGTCATCAACCTGATCCTTAGAAAGGATAGGGTGAGGGACCAAGAGCTATGGTACAAAAAGAAAACAAAAGGGCCCAAGTTAGTACAAACCAAAAAGCACAAGCTAGAGACTTCTAGATCCAAAACCTAACACAAACACTAGAAAACCAAAATGAAGGTAATGATAACAAAGGGAAAAAAGAAAAACCCTATCAAAAACCATGAAGAAAGGAACTTCAAACTCTAAAATTGACTGCTTCTTCAACCTTAACTATTTTTTGTACACTAAAGTGTTGGGATTTGAGCATAAAAGTGTTATGTTTTCTACTTGTAGATCTCTCACATATCTTTGTTGCATTTGAAATTATTTGAAATCATGCCCCGAAGATCTTTTATAGGCAGAGAGGGGTGTGTATCAACTTGCCACCAACCATCATAAATGTAGTGTACTTGTGCTTTGGGGGTCGCGAGTTGTAGGTAGGTTGGACCAAAACATACTAGGGTTTAGGGCTCGAGGTTCACATGTTCAACTTTAATCAAGTGAGCCTATTACCCTCAAATTTTGACCCCTGAAAGGGAAACAAGAAAAGGAACCAAGATCAAGCATCAAGGATACATGCTCCATACTCACAAAATGAAACTTGACACCCCCAAATCTGATCGGTGACAGAAAAATGCAAAAAAAACACAAGGGGGAGATCAGGGATCCCTTGTTTAAGAGTGAAAAAATGAAGGCCCAAGGCTAGAACTCCAAAAAGGAAAGAAAAAACAAAAAACACAAGAGGAAAAGGGAACATCGGGAGGACACAAACACTAGGAAAATGAAAAGAAAAAAGGGAGACCCTATTTTTTCAAGTGGCAAAAAGGGGTGTGAGTGCAAGGCACAACACTATCGTTGTGTGGTGTCATGAGAGAACGTGAGTGTGGTTTTGTATTTGATCATTTTATGTGATGTTCCTTCTCTCTCATAGGTTCATCATGGTGGTTTTATCCTATGGCTATTTAGTCTTTTATTGGTGCCGCCTTGCATACACAATGGTGAGGTTATTATAGTTGTCATCACCTTTGTGTCATAATGTTCCATATGACATGTGTGCATGTTGTAGTGCAAGTGTGACATATTTTCGTAACTTTAGTGTTGTTTAAAAAAAATAGTTGCTCCATCAGGTTTTGCATTGGTCCTTCACACAAGGCATTACACTAGAGATAGAGACACATAAAAATAATTGTTTTGATAAGAGTAATACTTGTTCATGAAATGACAATTATTTGTTTTACACATTTAATGAGAGAGTCCCTTTTGAGAGTTATACAATGATGGAATTAGAGGACTCTTGGATGAAAAAAATAGTCTATGTTTGAGGAGAGATAACACTTTATAAGTTTAAGCTAGAATATGAAAAGGTTTATCAAAATATGCATGATGTGTCAAGTTACAAAGAGAGTGACCAACATCACCAATTTGTATAATCCATTTCTCACATTGGATAAGTTGTGGGAGGAACTATCTGTAGATTTTATCCTTGGATTACCATCCACATAGGGGCAATGATTCTATCTTCATGGTGGTAGACAATTTTTTTCAAATAAAAATTTCCAGTGCTTTTCAAAAGTTGAGTGATGCTTCTAGGATAGTTGATTTGTTTATGCAAGAGATAGATTACATCAATTTTCATAGAATATCACTTTAGATAGGGATACTAAGTTTCTAAATCACTTTTGGCACACATTATGAGAGAATATGGATACACAATTGAGCATCATTTTTCATACAATCGCTAGATAGATGGTCAATTGAGGTTGTCAATAAGTATCTTGGCAATCTCTTAAGATGTTTGGTGGGAGAGAAGCCCATAAAGTGGGACTCTATTTTGGCATGATAAAATTGTGAAAATAACACCATTAGCCTTTTTATTGACAAAAAATTGTTATGTGTTGGATGGATCATCTCTAAAACATGTCACAAAATTTTGAAGATTGAGGGTGGTATGCTACAAATCAATGTAAAAGTAGAAGAAATTGTGAAATGCATGAAGGAAATTTTTACATAGGTTAAGAGACAAATGGAAGAAAGTATGAAAAGACATAAATTGCACACAAACAAGAATTTGAGGGAAAAGATTTGCTTTGAGAGAGTTGTTTGGAAACATCTATCAGCATACAACATGCACCTTTGACCATGTTTATTAATTAACTAAAAATAAATTAAAAATCATTGTATTTTAATTTTTAATTAATAAATAAATATAGTCAAAGGTGCATCATGTATGCTGCATAGACAAAAGTGGGTTGTTCATGGTGCATTTGAAAAAAGATTAGTTCTCATGTAAAACTTATAAAAAATTAAAATCTAAAAAAATTGATCGTTACAATATTTTTCATGTTTTAAAAAATGTGTATAAAAATATAATTCCTAAAAATTAGATATTTCTCTAATATTAAATGTGACTAATTTACATTCCTCTTATATAACTAATCTTGAAGATAGCATGTAGGCATAAAAATTCTATAAAAGTAGAAAAAGGAATTTGCATAAATTTGGATACACATTGTAATGGCAACATGAAAAAATGGGTACATGGAATCTCATTCATGGAAGAGTAAGGGACAAGAGGGAAATGCATGCATTATTGAAGTAGAAATATGCTAACTTGGGTGAAAATTTTGGCTTTCTTCATTGTCTTAAATGCAAGCCTCTTTCTCAAATTCATGTTATTTGGAGTATTTCACCTAAGATCTCAAGGGTTGTGCAATCTTATATTATTTAAAAAGATGTTTGATGTGCAATTCTTGATTACGTGTACTTTAATATTTCTTTTGTTTTATTTTGTTTTTAATTATTTTATTTAGAGATTAAGTCATGGTTGTTTAAGTGTATTTCATTTTGTTGAGCTGTATTTGGGACTATTATTTTGTGTGTTTCATTGTGTATTTTGTACAAGTAATAATAAGTTGTTTATTTTATAGGTTATTGTTACTATATCTTTTGGTTTTCAATTTTATCAAGCCTATGCTTAAAAAAATCTAAAGGAAGATTCCCAAATTGTTAAAGTCAAGTTTTTTGAGGTCAACATTCTCAAACATACAAATGGACAATATAATGTAGGTTTTGATTCCTTCTATCTTGTTAGAAATTGAAGTGTGCTTGAGAAATTATGTTTAGTTCTAAAAGTTAGCATTTTAGTAATTATATTTTGAATGCCATTAAATAACAAAACATGTAATAATTTGTGAAACCTGTACTAAATTTGTTGATAATGACAAGTAGGAAAGGATGAGAGTTCTACAATTTGAATTTTAAATTTTAAATTTTTAGGGTCAATCTTAAACCAAGAACAATAAAGTGCTAGTATTGATGCATGGAGTGGATGTGTGAACATGAGTTTGGATGTAAGCTAATAAATGACATAAACCATTTTCCATCAACATTAGACTCCAAGGTCCATCACAAAAGGTAGAAAAGAAGAGAAAATAAATATTTACGAACCATGGATCATGGAATGTGATCTGAAATAATGATGAAAAAATGTTCATTTAACTTATATAACCCTTAATCAGGTAGCATTTAACATCTTGTAAATTTATTAAATATGTAGAAGAAACAACATTGGACATAAAAGAAGAGGGACCACATGAGGTGGGCAAGCCTGGGTACTACTACCATTCAGGGTATTTATTCTTCATGTTTATCATTTCCATCGTATAATAAAAAAGTTCAAGTTAAAAAAAATCATACAACAAAAAGAGAGATCATCTGGCCTCTTTGAAATGAGTTTAAAAGCCTTTATTGTCATTGCAGGGACATTATGCTAGGGGAAGAGCACCAATAGATAACATAGTTCCAATAACCGTCACTTTATTGTCATGTTGACCCCCAAATAGCCGTCATAGTGAAAACACCATTAATAAATTTGTTTTGTACCAATAGTCAATCATTTTTTGTAATTAATTGGCCCATTTGTGCAACTATTGGAACATTTGTCTCATTTGTGTACCACTATTGGAACATTTGTGCACCACTATTGGGACATTTGTCAACAAGTACTAGCAATTTTGAGTTGACGGTTACTCGAACATCTTTAGTTAGGTATCATGCGACACTTTGAAATGTGTACTTTTTTACCTTTGTGCGCATAATTGATTCCACAACGTGCATCGTTACTACCCAAAAGCCAGATTAATAGCTATAAGCAGTTAAGTCGCATACGAAGACAACAGTAAAAAAAAATCAAAATCCGATGTACCATTTAGGATCTGTGGGTGCGCGAAGTTAGCTATGACGACTATTGGTGCTCTTCCCCTACATTCTATTCAAATATTGAATTTTTAAATATTTTTTAGCAAAATAATTAGTTATCCAATTCTGATGATGAAACATGGAGTGTGATCCAAAACATTATACAAATAAATTCTACATAATTGAATTGGGAAGCACAGCACAATAATAACCCAATTCTCTTACTATAAGAGAACTTTAGAAAATGTTTATGATCAATTACAACTAACATGGGTGGACGGGCAAATATTTTTAGCCAAAAGACTATGGGCAAAATAGAGTGTCTTTGATTACTATCATACAGATTTTCTTTTTTTCAAGCATTGTAATAACTACTCTCATTTTTGTAACAGTCTGGGCCTGAGGGATACCAAGACTGTTGGAAAAAGAGATCTACTCTCACTTAAGCAATGTCTTATCCCTGCACATTAGGGCCTGAACCCTGGAGAATAGGGTGTGCTATAATGTACTGGTCAGGAGAATTTTGGCAGACAAATCAGCAAGGCATTCAGTTGGAAGGTTAAGAAATGTATTAAGGAAAGAGTCATTGATAGGAACAACAGTAGCCAGTCCAACAAGCTTGCAACACCCTTCTGAATTCAATCTCTGCCCTTTCCCATTTCTCATTTTCCCGGTAACCTCTTCTGTTGTAAGAACTGTTTCTACTTGCAGTGGAGGAGGTTTATATAGGGACAGCATTTGGAAGCAGAAGTTTGCCCTGAAGTTTAACTCCACCTGCCAATGAACCCAAAACATATATCATCAGGGCTAATTAAAAACGCACTGTTTTGGAGAAAATGTTTTGTATGAATTCAGATTTCATCTTCAGTGGCTGGATTTTTCAATCCGTAACATGCTTTGGCCCATTGCAGAATTATGAAAATAAAATTGTTCATATTATCATATTTTTATAATATCAAAAATTAAAAAGCAAATGGTATAAAGTTCTGACATTATAAAGGATCATTAGGAATCAATTCTTGTTGAATGCAAGGCTCCAACATCATAAAGGATGAGGCAGGGATTGTGTCCTACATCATAAAGGAAGGACGTGGCAGAGATTGTGTCCTGAACATATTTGGCAAAATGGATACCCATCTGTTCTTGACTCTTAATCCAAGAAATTTCAGCCTAATAAAATAGCTAAAACAACTTTATCCATTAAAAAAAACCTTAAAAAAAAGAACCAAATGGTACTGTGTTCAATGCCCTTTAGATTAAAAAAAGCAACCAAAACACTAACCTAAGAAAGTATAACCCTAATCATATACTGACCCACTAAAGCTAAAGACTAGGCACCATGTACATCTGAATGATAAACTTCTGACAGGCCCAAGAAGCTAATTTTACATTTAAGAATGCCAGAGTCATGTTTGTTGCCATCATCATTATTATAGAATTGGGTGTACCTTGCCTGTATCTTGGTCCATGAATCCTTGAAATGCTTGAGGAAGAATGCTTATGCTAAGAATTGGAGGCAGGGGAAGGCCCAAGAACTTTGTAGTTTGATATGTCAATGGTGGAATGTAGAGACTCCCAACATCAAACCTAATCTCAACTCTTCCATCACTCAAATTCTCACCAACTCCATCCCCACCTCCTCCTTCAGCATTGTATTCAAAATCAGGATATATACCTATGCCCAGTCTGCACCCATCTAATGTTTGCAGCTTTACTCTGCAAACTGTTTCTTCTTCTCCCCTTGTTATTCCACTTTCTTCAGCCTGCAGAGCGTGGACAGTGAAATTGGTAATAACATCCCATTTATCTATTTCTATGTTCCCTCTTATCTTTCTCTGGATGTTTGATGTAAGAGATGTACAAATGAGTTTAGGGTTTTGATGTGGTGTTCCACAAAATCTGTAATTTATTGACAGGAGATGAGATCTGGTCTGAGTGGACACTAGGCTATAATGAAGAGGACGACTGAGTGAACATTGATTTCTGATCAATTTCATCTTCGCGGACCGATTTAGCCCTTCCTAAGAGCTGTAGTGTATGTGCTTGGGGAAATCCCCCCTGCGATGTTATCTTTGTCCTTGTGGACGAGACTATCTTATCCATCTAGAGATTGCACCGAGTGTAGGGCAAGTTTTGATAAATTACAAGTTAAAAGGAAAGGGCCTAATTTTTAAGTTCTATTAGCTGTGATTTTAATTTTATTTATTTTTAATATAAGAGAGAATCGATTTCACGATTTATATGGCAAGAATCTAAAGCTCTTAGTTAATAAAGATTATAATAACAAATAATAGAATGAAATATGTTCATTTGATCTAAAAAATAACAAATCATGTGATGTCACATTGACGCACCAATAAAACATGACTAAATAGATAATTATCAATCTCAACTCTTTTTAGTTCTTTGTGGACACCTCGATAAAAAAATCATGATGTGGATTCATATTTAATGGTGCACTTATGTTCAAACAAAGACCTTGTCAATATTTTATTAAAAAAAATTGGATCCATTTTTAAAAAGTCACATATAATTTTAAGAGACAAAATTAAGGCACAATCAAAGGAACAAGAAGCACTACTAGATGTTGTGGATTGTTAGGTTGATGAGGGGTCCAATTTGAGGGAGTGAGCTTGTCCTTAACTCTCAATGAAGGAAGAGTAGAGGACGTAGTATGTTGCCTCATAGGAGCAGACTAAGAAGGAGCAAATAAAGGAGGAGCTAGAGAAGAAGCAAGTTGAACTGACATTGATGCTAACTCCCTCTTCTTATATTTATAATAAGACTTGTATAATAGATCACTATGGGGTAGCATGGATTCAACCAAAGCAAAGCAGAAATGATCCAAAGATAAGCTCTCATGTGACACAATTGGTTTATATCTAGCATCCTAGATAGTCTGCATAATGCCATCATGAGAAAACTTTAGACACTTGTGGACAACAAAGGCAACAACTTCCATGGGTACTAGCCAAAGAATGTTTAGCTTCACTCTAAACAAGTAAGACTCTGGAATCACGACAAACTTTGTAGAAACAAACTTAGGTCTCATGAGGATCGACAAAGAAATAGATCCCAAAGGTGGAACCGAAAGACATCATGCATACAAATGGCAGCCTTTGACTTGTCAAATCTCGTCCTATGCAATCCATTGATGAAAAGGGTACCCATGTGATCACATTCACTCTGCAAGCAAGATCAACCTTAATTCCAATAATATCATTATCGTTAATCTGAGTAGGGGTGTATAGAGGAGAAAGCTCTTCATGAAATGTTGAGTCATTAGGTGTGAAAGACATATCAATTATCTTGACCTTCTGAGTTGGAGGGGAGATAAGAGTGATAGTCACCATATTCGCATATGTATGATTACTAGGTGGAGGAGAAGAGGATGTAATGATAGAACTAGAAGAATGAGGAGGAAACAAATATGCTTAAATTTGCAATTCGCTATTAGCATTGGCCACATATTTGTTAGAATTATGTTTCTTATCATCAACCTAGATAGTCTCATTATCTATGCGGTCTTGAACAATATGTCATAGACACACAACGTTCTATGTCATGTCCTGCAACAAGATGATATTAATAGAATTTTAATGAGTCATACCAACTAGGATATGGCTTATTATCTAGGAGTGGTCTAATCTCTAGAAGGGTAACCAAGTTGTCCTTTAGAAATTTTTGTAGTACACTCAAACAAGAATTAGAGAGTTCTATAAAAAACTGATTACATTGTGTCCCAAGTGTACTCTTCTCAGTCATCTAAGGAATAGTAGTCACATTAGGAACTTTTTTTTCTTGGACCCTCTAGAAGAAGATGTAGCTCCAAAAGTATTAGTACATGAGCTTGAAGCAGAAACTCCAAACTAAGCCAACGTATGTTGATAATCTCGAAGTGCAATACATAGATTCATGAAGGTAGGATACATCACCAAAGACACTTATCCCTTAATTTTGATTAGATGCTTGAGTGATTTATTGCTTATTAGGGTTAGGATTCACCTCTTAAATGCAAGCCTCTTACTCAACAATTCATGCAAAAAAGTCAAAATGATTTAATAAATGTGATGAAACATATGGAACCTTGTGTATGTTTATATCTCTATATTTTCTTCATGCTGAGTCTTTGTCTGCACCAAATGAAGTTCGAAAAACATTGGAAAAACTCTTTGGTAAACAAGATAAATCAATTATATTTTTATTTTTTTATTTTTTATTTTTTATTTTAATTCTTTTTTACTCAATTATAATATCTCTAGAGCGATGAGCAAGAGCGGTTTGGGTGTTAGGGTTTCAGGCGAGGAAGATGTTGCAAGGGAGGCAGACAATGAGGATCATGATGGAAAAGCGGATGAGGTGGGTTTTGTTAGGATTCTCAAAGATACTGAGGGGGGGGGGGGGGGTGAATCAGTATCTGACCGGTATAATAATTTTCTTAACCTATAACATGAAAAGCATATCAAAACTGTGTACCGGTAAACCAAAAATAATGCAGTAAATAAGAATAGCAACCACAACATAAGAGACACACCATAACACAATATTTAACAAGGAAACCCAGTGTGGGAAAAACCTCGATGGGATTTGTGACCCACAATATTCACTTACTGGCCAATAAGAGAATATTACTGCTTACAATAGGGGCCTGCACATTCAGGAAGGCCAAGTGCCTAGAACTCACTACTCAATTACAAAAGGAAGTCACACTGACTTACAAAATGGATTATACTAATCCAATGTCTTGTACTGCTTCAGATCAGCATCTGCTATGCTAGATTCAGTACCAGTTTAAGCTCTGCAATATACATAAACCCTTATCCCAATAATTCGCACATTAGGTCTGCTATCTTCTTTTCATACTTCGCATTATTTCTCTCTTATCATAAATGATCTACAATGATCTCATACATATATGAGTCATATTACAATTCGCCAAGTCGGCTTACAAAAGATTTTACAATTAAATACAAAATACATTTAAACAAAATTCTTGTCAGCCATGGTGTTGGTGATCCATCTTTTTGGTGCCGGTGATCTATATGCTGGTGTAGAGTCTGTCGGTGCCGGTACCTGTGTCTGCCTGCCGGTATCACATGATTGTAAGGTTGCCATCAATGACAATACCTTCAATCACCTACAATTTCTCATTGGAGTGTGCATTTGTCAATAGGTTTGGCTAGCCTCCTCTCTTTTGGTGGTTTTCCTTTTTCCTAGGTGATCCTTTGCTCGATGTCGACACTTCCTTTGGTCCCATGTTTGGGGGTGGATGCACATCACTCTCGTTTCCTACATTTTTGTTTGGTCTTTTATCTTTGGATCCTTTTCTTTTGTCATTTTATGGTGTTAAGATCTGGTTCGAGGTTTTTTATGGATGCTGAGATGGTGCCACGTTGGGGTTTTGGAATGTTCCTTGTTCTTTGGCTTCTTCACTCCACTATGCGCTTTGTTTTGGGTGGTCTTGTTTGGGGTTCTGGGTTGGCGTTTCTCTCTTGGATGCATTTCATCCATGCTCAAGATTGGTTGTCTTCAATCTACTGTCTCTCACCCTCCTTCTGTCATTCTGCCTCCACACGAGGTGTTGTATGGTGTGGTGTTCTCATGTTCTGTGTGATCAGTCAGAGTATGTTGCCCTTTTCAACATTGTTCATTGGTGGGTTTCTTTCGGGGTTTCACATTAACCCCCTTGCTTTCTTTGTTGGGATCCATAGTTTGGTACCCATTTCCTTCTTCGCAGAGAGGTTTACTATCATGGCTTTGCTTCTTAGGCTCTGCTCAAAGGCCCTATGGAGGTGGGTTCTTCCTGGTGTTGTTGCATCAAGGGAGCTTCATTTTCCCTTTATGTTTTCTTGGCTTTGGTTTCTTCTATTGAGGTGGAGAGTTCCTAGTCAGGTTGGTTTGCTTTTTAGTGTTAGCATCTTTGGTCTTCTTTGGATCTTCTTATCGAGGTGGAGCTATCTTCTATTGAGGTGGAAATGGTTTTTGTTAGAGAAGATGGGACATGTTTCTTGGGGGTTGTTGGTGCCATGTCTTTTGACTGTGAGGGAGCTATTGTTGTCTTTTTCTCTTACCCCTTCCCTTTATCTCCTATTGAGGTGGAGAGTTAGTCAGGTAAGGAAAGCTCTTTGTTGGACCTTCTCAAGGTTAAGGTTATGGGAGCCTTGCTAAAACCCATTGTAATGGTTGAGGGATCCTGGTAAATCCCTATGTGAGTTGTCTTTTATGGTGGCTTCAACCTTCCTTTCTTACAACTAGTTCTTCAATGTTAAGTATTTGATTATAGGATGTGGTTGGGTTGATGTTTGTTGATGATTGTATCTTTGTGCAACTGTCTTTCTTTGGGTTTCGGATCCGTGTAAAATCTAAGGGTTTTAGGTCCCTTCAAAACCTATTGTATGGGGTTTTGGGTCCCCTCAAAACTTGTTTGTTCCTTAATTAAAAACAAGATAAATCAATAGGTCATCAATTGGAGAATGAGATTATTTATTTAAATCCTTCAATTTTTGATAGTATACAAGACTTATTCACCAAACTAAATGTCATAATATTTCAATTGAAACAATGTGGAGTTGAGAAATATGATAAATAATTATACCTAAGTATTCTCTCTTAACTTTTTCTTGCTTATTCAATCTTTTTTTCTACATTCAATGATACTAAAAGTTCCTTAGGAGCTACCTACACAATGCCTTCTCTTTATGTGTTTCATATGAAATAAGAAAGAATAGGACAAGTTGGTTCAAATGGGAACTCATATATATTCTAAGTCTCATGCCTTGGCTACAAATCAAGGCACTAAACATTAGAAAGAAAATGACAAGCAATCTAAGAAATAGATTAATCAAAGAGAGAATAATTTACATAAATATTTGTCTACTTATAATGTGGATACTAAACCTTCTTCAAATTAAGGTAAAACTTAGAAGGAGAAGGTTAAATTTACTTATTGTAAGAAACTTGGTCATGTTGAATATAAATGCATGAAGAAACATGTTAACTACCTCACATGTCTTCTTGAGAAGATCAACAAGGCATTCATTGAATCTCCATCTTCATCAAAACAAGAATTTACTAAGGAGGAAAAAGGTCATGCTAGTTATGTTTCTACATTAGAACAAAAAAATGAAAAGCTCTTTTCAGTTCTACAAGTATTAGAATGGGGAGATGATTTCTAGATTCAGTAGCTTCTCATCATATGGCCTCTTCATAGTCCATGTTCTCTTCTTTTGAGCCTTGTTTTATGTCACTTATTTTTATAGGTCACAATATATATGAATGTAATTGGGAAGGGATCTGTATACACCTAAAAATGGTCTGAAGATAAGTAATTAAATAAGCAATTATTTAATTAATCCCCCTTCCCAATTTAAATGAATTCATTAGCAATTTGATTAAATTCCCCATTCACAAGGTGATTAATAAATCTAAGGATTTATTTAATAAGTTCATTTCAATAGTCCCCTTTGATTAATTAATCCTCCCCCCATCTAATTCATTTCTTCTAATCCCCTAATTAATTAAAACAAATCAATTTATGAATTGTTGAAATTTAATTAGCCTTTTCCTATTATTTGAATTTTTAAATTTAAATTTCCCACATGGATCCTAACTTCTAACCACCTAACCTAACCACCCCCTAACCTAACCCATCCCACCTAATCTTGGGTTTAGCTAACCCTATCCTATCTTGCACATCCTAACCTCCTTATCCTAACCTCCTATGGGGTGGATATTCTCCTCTTGAGACAAATGGCACTTATGCCACATGTCTCCTCCCTTGGACACTTGCCCTCTTGTGAGAAAGGCTCCTTGACACTTGTCACCAAAGATATGACAAGTGTCCTTCCCTCCAGCCTCTTCTCCAACCTCCTCCAATTTGACCCTTGATATCTTCAGACTCAATCTTGACCATTGATTCCCCCCACCTCACCCCTGGCCTTGGAAACCTTATAAATATCCCCCATTTTGGAGCACAAAGGATCCCATCTCATCTCATCTCAATTATTGTTATTATAGGCATATCATTTCTTGCATATAATTTAAGCATTGTTATTATATGCAATTGCATCTTAGATCTAGCTTAATTTGATCAACCTCTAGCAGAATTGTTTAATCATATAGCATATTCAATCTCTCATCTAGCTTAATGGAATCATCATTTAGCATAATCATGCATATCGTTAGCCTAATTATCTTCTTGGATTAATCTAGTTTAATCATGCATTCATCTAGATTGCACATCATATCATTTTAAATCCTCTGTCTTGGTGTAGTCAAGTCACTGGGATTGCTCATCTAGATCTAAGAGAAAATTCACACTTGCATCTCTTAGGAGGCGATAAGTCGCTTTGCCATGGTTTATCTTTCATTTGATTTAAATTTTCTAAACATGCTTGTAATGATCTATTGAGTGTTTGTGTTGCAGCTGCAAGTACCCTACTTCACACTCACGACATTTTGGCGCCCACCGTGGAGCCAGAAATCTCATTTTTGGCCTCTCTCATCATCAAATCATTCATCTCACGGGTTTCTAGTCGGGCTTGTTTCAAAATCTTGTACGATTACCTTTACAGAACCATACGAATTTCTTTGTGCACTCGTACGGGTATGTGGGAATACTCGTACTATCAGATGAAGATACTTGTACAATTTTCTGCTTCTGGGTTTTTAAAACAGTTTGCATTTTAAGGGTTTGTGTGCTTCAATTTGGCTATTACTAATGCTAACCCTTGCCTGATTTTGAGTTTTCTAGCAGCCTAACTGGTTTTTGCAGGACGATTGTCGAAGATTACGCTTGCCAAAGAAATTCAATTCATCAAAACAACATGATTACTAATGTATTTGTTTTGCAGGTTGCCTAAAGGAAGCCCAACCAAACTTTGTGTCTTCTTAAATTTTTCTAGGCACACTTAAATTTGTTATTGGTTAATGAACAACCTTGTTTTCTATGCTTGAGAAGTTGTCTAAAAGGTAGGAGAGTATGCTCTTGTTCGTATGGACAATCAGAAATCCTGACCCTTGAAGCGCTTCTATGTTTGAGATTTGAATACCTTTAGTGGGCCTGTCACAGCGAGAAAAAGTAATCACCCTATGAGGAAGACCCAAGTGAGTATAGCTAGACCTAAGCTTTCCGACTCACTCTAAAAAATAGGTCTCTCAGGATTAAACTCTCAGAGGATGGGATTATTTGAGTTTTCTCTTTTGAGATCTCTCATATCAGACATTTAGTAGGGCCTCGCGGTCTCAATCACTCTTGTGTGACTACTTCTTGTTTCGGTACCTTGTTGGGCTATAGGCCTCAATCATGCTTGCACGACTGCAAGGGGTAATTCCAAATGGAAATCCTTACTACCAACCCTAAGATAGAAGTTACCCAGTTCACCTCTGAAAGGGGGATAATCTTTGTGCAAGAGAGATAGTAACTCTCCCAAGACACTTTCCATATCGTGCCCCCATTAAAGTTTGGAGTTGGCTAATACGGCATTGAGAATCCATTGCATGAGACTTAGCAGTCGTAGTGTGATTAGTTATTGGGTGTGTACCTAAGTTTTCAAGCAAAGGTTTTCTCTCTCAGTCAACTTCCTTAGGATTTAGCGTGTTGTGCTTGAAGTCACTTATCATATCGCATGTTTGTTGTGTTTTCATCCCTGAACTAGAAACTCAGACATCTAAAACTGGAAAACATAATCAAAACATCAAACATCATTGATCAAAAATCTGTCAGTCAAAATTTTGTCTCTTCTTTGTCCTCAGTCATATGAGTTTTCTAGTTTGTCGTACGAGAAAGCTAGTTTATCGTCATGTTCTATGTTAATTGTCGTACGAGTCAGATCAATAGAAGATTTTGTGTTATCAATTGTCATATGGTTCTGTGGGAAGTGTCGTACAAGATTATGCCTTTTTTGTATGGGTCTATATGAATTATCGTCTGGGACTGTATAAATTGTCGTACGAATTTTTGTCTCTATCGAGCCAGAGTTGTCTTATTGCATGTCTTTTCCAGATCTGTCATGTTTTCTTGGTCAATTTACAGTGAGCATATACACCTGATATCTGTCATTTTGTGCTTAGGTTGTCTTCTTGGTTTGCTCGGTCAAGTTATCTTTTGTCAAATCGGATTTTAGAACTAGACACCCCAAGATTTTCAAGTATTCACCTTCAACAAGTTCAAGATCTAACATCTCAAAGTGCATTATCACCCTCTTTGATAAAGTGATCACGCAAAACATAGTTTCTCATCAAGATCTATCATCCTCTATCATGAAACTAAAACGTTTGATCAGGATAACCTTGTCCCACATCGTAGGATATATCGTTCTTATTGGACTTGGTTTTATCAAAATCATCATCATTGTACTCCAAACTGAGATCGAAAAACTTATAAATCTATAAATATTTGAATTATCTTTTCGTGTCATATCACTCTATCATATCTACATTGACAGTTGGTCACTTATCGAAACACCTTTTAGACAATCGAATCCCTGCAAAAAGTTTAACATATGTGTATGTTCATTTTAACTAGAGCGCAGAGGCGTAAGATCGAAGGAACATAAATATAGACATTCGAAATAACTGAAGATCATAGAAACATGGAATACCAAAGCAAAATACAAGAAGAAGACATAACAGGTCAACATATCAAAGAAATCAAACAAGTCCAAAATCAAAAGCCAATTATGTCAAAACCTCACAAGGATTCAAATGCATCTCCAAAGAAAGGTGGCTCTTTTATGCAACTCTTAAAGAGATCTCTAAGGGATTTTTCTGAGGAAGATCAAAATCGCGCACCTATGTCTAGCAATGGCTCATCCCCCCATAAGAAAATTGACTCTCCAAAGGCATTTATTCCTACACCTCTTGAAAACTTGCAAGAACCTTCCATAGCATCCTCACCAAACAATACACCCAAGGATAAAATTCCCCAAGGTATATCCATAATGGCCATCAAACCTATTTCGGAGGATCATATTCAAATCCCATCTCCTTCATGTCCAAGCATTGATTTCTCGCAATATCCCCATAACTCTCCCTTGCATATTGAAGTCCTCATTCATAGGATGCTCGTTAAATGTGTTCTAATAGATGGGGGAGTTGGCTTAAACATTTTCTCATTAAGTCTTGTTCATTCTCTAGGTTATTCTGAAGATGCAGTTGATCCTCAGAAAAAAGATCACAATCAAAGCGTATGATGAAGAAGAGCATTTCTCCAAAGGAATTGTGGTATTACCCATTAGAGTGGGACCTTTGCAGAAAGACACAGCATGCCAAGTCCTAGACTTGGATATATCATATAACATACTCTTGGGAAGACCATGGATACATGACATACAAGCTATTCCATCAACATATCATCAGTGCCTGAAATTTCCATACAATGGGCAGGAAAACACGATCTTAGCAAACTCAAATCCATTACATTACTGTAGTAATCTGAAACCATCTCAAGAGGTTATTGTTCCACATAACAGAGAGACATCATCTTCAAGCACACAATCCAAGGAAAAGTCATTTACCTCAATTTTGTCAAGCATGGAAAAACAAATACAGCTAAGAGATCGAGGGAATGAAGAATATTCATTATCATAGATGCCACTTTCTCCTCAATCTTATGAAAAATCATCAAACTCTAAACAACAACCCATTGTGAAAAATCTTCCTATATTTGATGGAGCATTTATCAGTGTTGGGACATTATCAGAGGAATTGGAAGACAAAGATGTGCTACAATGGCTATACAAGGATGATGAAATCCAACAAAAGATCAACAATGTCAAAATACCCATTGAAAAATGTGGAAAAGGATTTAACATCCTTCAGAAAATGGGATACACTAGAACGGGTCCTTTAGGAAAAAGGAAGGAAGGTATTCTAGAACCAATAGAACCTCATACTCAGCAGGCTACAAACAAATCAGGCTTAGGGTATGGAAAATTTACTCTACAAGAGGACACCTCTTCTAGGAAACAAAAAGATGAATATGATAACAAACAAGAGCAACTTGAAATTGAAAGGGAAGAAGAAGATGTAGGTATCGATGTAGTTCATGCGTATGTAGGACAAACGTTAGGAACTAGCTCACTTGAATCGGGATCACATTCGGTTGACTGGGACTTAATTGAGGATAATCAGGAGATACTTGCGAAAGGTCATTCTAACGAGAGTATTGTTCTAGACATTGAAATACATATTGAAAGATCTGACATCTCTATCATGACCCCTAATATCTTTGAAACAATTCAACCTGAGGACCCTGTACCCTTAATCAATCCTGAACTTATTGACTGGGAAAATGAAAGACATACTGCCATTGATACCTTTCCTAATGACCATGCCATATCCTTATATCTTAATGCAATTGAACCCGCAACAACTTTCACCACGGATTTCACAATGCATCTTCCAATCAAGTGGGTTGCAAATCTCCTAGTCACAAAAGTGAAAATAAAGAAAACAATATCAGGTTTAATGTTGAAAACCATTTATTGGCAACATTAGACCAAGAAAAAGTAAAAAGAAAGGACACATCTAATGCTGAAAACCTCCTTGAGGCGCCACAAGATGGGAGATTTGACACCTTACCTTAATACTTTCAAGAGAGATCATCTATCCTAATAGAACCAATAGAGGCAATTGACATTGGCATAACTGATCACCCAAATATTCTACATCCAACGATCTCTCTATCAGAACAAGAAAGGCCAAAATATTTGGAACTCTTAAAAAGATGGCAAATCAATTTTACCTAGTCATATGCAGACATGTCAGGGTTAGATCCAGATCTTATAATGCATCACTTGAATGTCAATCTAGGAGCAGGCATCAATAATGGAGCACATCATGGATCAGGAGAAGGCATTCTATCCATCATGCCACAAGGTCATACAATTGCAAAGGCGTACAAATTAAGCTTTCCATGCACCAATAATACAGCAAAATATGAAGCTTTGGTCACGGGAATAAAGATGGCCATATAGTGGAACATTGCATAGCTACAGGTCTTTGGAGACTCTCAGGTCGTCATCAATTAAATCAAAGACAATTATGAAACAAAGGATGAAAAGTTAATGCCTTATAAGAAGATGGTTGATGATGTCAAGAAATACTTTGTTGAAATAAATTTTGAGTAAATCTTGAGGAATGACAACAAAGCAGCAAATGTCATGGCAACACTTGCTTCTCTACTTCAAACACAAGAAAATCAAGAGCATTATGAATTCCTGGTGAAAGAGTTGTTTTACCCTGCACATAATTGTCCTGATTCTCAAACTATATGTCACCTTGTTGGGCATGATTCCTCCCGCTATGGCCAAACTTATACATACCTGAAAGATCATATACTCCCTCTTGACTTATTAATGAACCAAAAGAGAAACTTTATTCACCAATCTTCCCATTATACTCTTTTCACGGATACCCTTTTTAACGAGGTATGGACGGTACTCTTTTAAGATGTCTCAAGCAAGAAGAACCTGATAAGGCCTTAAATGAAGTCCATAACAACATTTGTGGCACTCATTCAAGTGGTCTTACCCTTTCGAAAAAACTTATACGCTTGGATTATTATTGGCCAACTATGGAACGAGATTCTTTTCAGATAGCTAAAACATGCAAACAATGTCAGATCCATGGAAATTTAATTCATGCAACAGCACAAGAGCTTCATGCTTTGGCAAAATCTTGGCCTTTTTGCCAATGGGGTCTTGATCTAGTAGGAAAGATAAATCCTCCTTCATCCAATGGTCACAAATTCATTCTTGTAGCTACAAAATATTTCACAAAATGGATTGAGGTAGTACCTCTCACAAATATCACAGGAAAACATATTGTTGCATTTATCTTGAACTACATCATATGTCGCTATGGCACACCCATGACCATTATCATTGATAATGGATGACTGTTCAAGAATCTGGATGTACAAGAGCTATGTGAGAAATTCAAGATCCAACACAAATTCTCCACACCCTACTATCCTCAAGGGAATGGGCAAGCAGAAGCATCAAACAAACTATTCTGAAAATCCTCAAAAAGACAATGAATGATGCTGGCAAAGATTGGCATATTCAATTGAACCTTGCTTTATGGCCCTACCATACCAGTATCCGCACACCAACAGGCACCACACCTTTCTCTCTTGTCTATGGATCAGAAGCAATACTGCCAATAGAAGTAGAGGTACCTTCTCTACGAGTATCATTAAAAGGTCGTATCCCAGATGAAGAACAACGAGTATCTAGATTGCAAGAGTTAGAATTGATCCATGAACGATGACAAAATGCCTTTGATCATTTAAAGGTGTATCAGCAAAGAATGTGTCATAGTTATAATCACAAGGTCAAACCATGAACTTTATTGTTTTTACTCTTGCAAGAACAATCCTTTATGGATATTCAAAATAATACCCTATTACTTAAGTAATATTTTCTTTAGTAACCACTCTATAATAGCTGTTAGAATTATTAACATATATAATTATTTAGAATTAACCATAAAAAATGGGCTATTACGCAGAATATTTCATTTTATAAATGAAAAAAAATCTGTCTCTATTTCATCTAAAAAAGAATATAATGTCAAGGTAGAGAATTGGTAATATCATAATTTTGAATGTCGTTTCGTCGGAGTTTAGTTGTTTCAAAGAAATTGTTCTCTAGTTGAACGTGAACAATCAAATCAATAGATAAAACTATCATATTATCCACACCTAAGAGGAGATTACCATGAATCCTTTGATTTCTGTTGCTTCCGTTATTGTTGCTGGATTATCCGTAGGCCTTGCTTCTATTGGACCTGGCATTGGTCAAGGCACTGCTGCGGGACAAGCTGTTGAGGGTATTGCAAGACAACCAGAGGCGGAGGGTAAAATACGAGGCACCTTACTGCTAAGTTTAGCTTTTATGGAAGCTTTAACTATTTATGGATTAGTTGTAGCTCTGGCACTTTTATTTGCTAACCCATTTGTTTGATCTCGGAGACCAAAATCCGTATTCTTCAGGACTTTAAAGACTCCTCTCTATCAATTTTCTTGTTCAGCCAATAGGGGGGGGCTGATCCAAAATAGTGGACTTATACTTCACTTGTTTTGGTCAGAAAGATTTGCGACACTCGGAGAAGTAGATAGATAGAACAAAGTTTTTTTTTCATAATTGTATCCTTATTTATCATTATGCGGGACCTGGGACTTACTAAGTACTCGAAATCTGCTTATCCAAAATTCGAATAATAGTAGGATCGAGTCGGAGAAAAAACTTTGTAAAAGTATCCTTATCTATGAGGGGAGAGCGTATGAAAAATGTAACTGATTCTTTCATTTCCCTATCCTCCGCTGAGGGTTTCGGGTTAAATACCAATATTTTAGAAACAAATATAATAAATCTCAGTGTGGTGCTTGGTGTACTGATCTATTTCAAAAAGGGAGTGTGTGCGAGTTGTATATTTGAATAATCCAGCTGGATCCAACCAACTGCACTTTGTAGATAGAAAAGTGCATGATCTCAATGAATTACCTCTAAAAGGGAAAAAAATATGGAAGAACTATAGCATTTCGTAATTGATTGGGAAATTTTATTACCAATCCCAACCAACAAGAGAAAATCTTTAGAATGGTTAAAGCTAAACTGCTTGAAGTCCAAGCACAACTGGGTACTCTTTCCACCGCTGTGCTAATATGAGAAGGGTTCAAAGGCATAGTTGGAGGTTGATCCAATATATACCACTTCCTCATGAGTTTATTTTAAATCGTGAGCTTTTAGCTCAACTTTATCCTAGTTTCGCTAAGGGATTGACCCCATTTTTCACCCTGAATTGGTCGAAATATTCAGATTTTTTGACTTTTCACGGAGGACTCAACCCAGTAACGGGGGGTTTGTGGCTGACCGATACTACACACCACCATTTGGCTATTGCAGTTCTTTTTCTAATCACTGGTCATATGTATAGAACCAATTGGGTTATTGGTCATAACCTCAAGGATATTTTGGAAGCTCATAAAGGTCCATTTACAGGGGAAGGACATAAAGGTCTTTCCGAGATCTTAACTACTTCATGGCATGCTCAATTAGCTCGTAACCTAGCTATGTTAGGGTCTTTAACTATTGTCGTAGCTCACCATATGTATATATTCATTGGATAGGATGGCGAAATAAACCAATAAAGATTAAATTTCTTCGGAGTCCATAAGTCGACCCCAAATATCTTAGAGTTAATATTCGCCTGTAAGATACTTATTGGGCAGTACCGATATATAATAAAAGAGGTATTTGTATTATCATATTGTGTGTGTGTGTGTGTGTGTGTGTGTGTGTGTGTGTGTGTGTGTGTGTGTGTGTGTGTGTGTGTGTGTGTGCGTGTGTGTGTGCGTGTGTGTGTGTGTAATGAGTCAATATAGATTTATTCCTAGGACCTCATGGCGAAATAAACCAATAAAGAATAAATTTCTTCGGAGTCCATAAGTCGACCCCAAATATCTTAGAGTTAATATTCGCCTGTAAGATACTTATTGGGCAGTACCGATATATAATAAAAGAGGTATTTGTATTATCATATTATATGTGTGTGTGTGTAATGAGTCAATACAGATTTATTCCTAGGACCTCAATATTTAGAATCCAAATTTGCCATAGATTCTTCACAAGGAGCCATATGAGAAGAAACTTTCATATCCGGTTCTAAAATAGAGATGGGATTCAAATAGTATTATACAACCATCGACTAGAACCCAAAAAGAACGAAATTTCGTCACCAACATAGGGGAAGAATAAAGGGAATATCTTCTCAGGGTAATCGCATTTGTTTTGGTAGATTTTCTCTTCAGGCATTGGAACCTGTTTGGATCACATCTGGGCAAATAGAAGCAGGACGACGAGCAATTACTCGCTATGCCCGTCGCGGCGTAAAAATATGGATACGTATATTTCCCGACAAACCTATTAGAACGAGACCTGTAGAAATACGTATGGGTTCGAGGAAAGCCAAGGGATCTCCAGAATATTGGGTATCCATGGTCAAACCAAGTCGAATACTTTATGAAATAAGTGGAGTATCAGAGACTATAGCTAGAGCGGCTTTTCAAATCGTTGCGTATAAAATGCCTATACATACTAAATTTATTACTAGTTTGCGTAAATAATGCCGAACCAAAGAGATATTTCTAGCAGAAAAAGATTATTGAATTGATAAGAAATACTTTTTTTCTACCGAGTTAACAATTCTTTTGGAGGAAATATGATTCAATCCCAAACTTACTTGAATGTAGCAGACAACAGTGGAGCCCGAAAATTAATATGTATTCGAGTGCTAGGAGCAGGTAATCGTAACATCGCTAATATCGACGATATTATCATCGCTATAATTAAAGAAGCAGCACCTAATATGCCTCTGGAAGAATCGGTGGAATTTGATTTCCTCTAGGATCGCAATCAATAGAAATAGGGAATGAAGTAATTAGAAAGATTTTTTAGCCCAATATTAAGATTTTTCAATCTTATCTTTCTATAGGGATCATCTATAAAGTGAATAGGTATTCTATATTTAAGGTTGTTCACCTGAAATTAAGAGGAAAGAAAGAACTACAAATAAACTAACATAGATGTTATGGAGCAGAGCAAAACTATTTTTTAATTTTCTTTTTTTTTTATTCACAAATATTTATTATTATTTGAATAATCATTTTTCATTAGACCTCCCATTCTATCTCTCTCCCATGGAGAAGCCGAATGAAATGAAATTTTCATGTTCGGTTCTGAATTAGAGGCGTTAATCAACGTCGACTATAACCCCTAGCCTTCCAAGCTAACGATGCGGGTTCGATTCCTGCTACCCGCTCATTTATATTCCTTATTCAAATTTTTCATGTCAACTTCTCTCTCATTCACATGAATTTTTTATGCCCATGTTACATATCTATTCTTTCTCTTTCTTTCCCGAATCTGGTTGTGGATGGAGAAAAAATCATACTTTTTTGTTCCCAATAAAGTATTTCAAGGAATAATGAAAATAAAGCGTCCATCGTCTAATGGATAGGACAGAGGTCTTCTAAACCTTAAGTATAGGTTCAAATCCTATTGGACGTAATAATGCGTTATGCTTTGTAAATGTTGCAAAATGATTATTAAACTCTTTTATCTTATTCCCAACATAAGAAAAAGTTGGATATTTTCTTGAATAGCTTCTTTTAAAAGGCCTTCTGCTTGTTCCATCAATATCCCAATAGAACGTATAATTTCTCCAAACTGGGGTTTATTTTTTACTAAATACTCGCGCAACTTAAGGATAAATTTTTTAACTTGTACGATATCTAATGCATCTAGATATCCATTTGTTCCAATATAAATCATAGCTATTTGTTCTTCCACTGTTAAAGTTGAGATTGTATTAGCTTGACCTTTGCGAAGCGGAGATAGAGTGAAACGACTATAATGAAAACACTTATTCTCTGTTCTGGATTCAACGCACTTCAATTCTGGTATCTTCATTGAGACTGCTATTTCATTCTGATTCATAATATTATTTCAAATAAATAATTTAATCCTTTCTTTCACTTTCAATTTATTCAATTCTTATACACGTCTTCTTTTGGGAGGTCTACATCCGTTATGTGGCATAGGAGTTACATCACGTACATAACTTAATTGTATACCACTTTGAGCAATGGCTCGTAATGCTGTATCTCTCCCTAGACCAGGGCCACTTATCATAACTTCTGCTTCTTTCAGAAGACCTTGATTTACTAAGGTATCAACAACATTTGTTGTTGCAGTCTGAGCAGCAAATGGTGAACGTCTTTTTGTACCTTTGAATCCACAAGCACCGGCAGAAGACCAAGAAACCGCTTGCCCCCATGTATCTGTAACAATAACAATGGTATTGCGAAAACTTGCTCGAACATAAATAACTCCTTTCAGTATTCGATGTTTAGTTTTACGTGGCAAAAATCTTCTTGTAGCTCTACGTGGCACATATTTTCTTCTAGTTTTTGACACAAATTTTTTTGTATTTTTTGACACAACGCAAATCTTCTTATAATTTTTGATAAATTTTGATATTTTGAAGTAAAAAAAAAGTAATATAATATAAGAAATATATATATATTTCTTATATTATAATAATTCTAAATTGGATGCCAAAATTCCTTTTAGAATTCATATCGTGATATATAATAGGAATTAGCCCTGTTTTTGTTTATGCCTCGGATTGTAACAAATTACAAGAAGGCGTTTCCATCTACGAATTAGGCGGCACTTTTCGCAAATTTTGCGAATAGAAGCACGGATTTTCATATTTGTGGTCCTTTATTTAATGCTAAAATCTTTTTCTTTTTTGTTTATAGAGTTAATGGGCCTCAATATGATCAGTAGCAGATATAAAGTCATCATCATCATTTCGTTTGACGGGATGTCTATATATTATACGTCCTTTGCTTAAATCGTAAAGAGGTAATTCAACTGTCACTCTATCTCCCGGTACTACTCGTATTGTTCGATATCTAATTTTACCTGATACAACCGTTAAAACATCTATATCGTTATCTAGATGGACTAAGAACATACCATTAGGATATGCTATCGTAACTACACCCTCAACAATGACAAAATTCTTTTTGGTACTCATTTTAACTAGACTCCTAGTTTTTTTACAGTGATTAAAAAAGGAGGAATAGTTATTAACTATGACATTCATAGTTATTAACTATGAAATTGATTTCTAAAAGAGAGGAATCATTTAATTATAAAAAAAAGAAAAAAGACATTTTAATAGAATTTTAATTGAAAAATAAACATGAATAGCTTTTTTTTGTAAGCTATTACTACTCAATAATATTCATTGAATTATAATGAATTCCTTTTTTGTCAGCCAAATTTCTGACACTGAACACTCAATAATGAGTCATTATTGACTCCTATCATCAATAATATCTTTTGTCAATATTATTGATAGCATTCCAATTATTGGAAGCAAAAATGCAATTCAGGCATTTACTTTTTGTTTTGGAGTTACCATGAAATACATAATAATTCCCCTCCTATTTTTTTCTGTCGAGCTTCTTGATCAGTCATTCTTCCTTGCGAAGTAGAAAGGATTGCAATCCCCATTCCACCTAAAACTTTAGGGATCTCTTGAGAATTAGAATAGATTCTCAGACCAGGTTTGCTAATACGCTTTGAAGCGGTTATATATCTCTTTTGCGTCCTTCCCCTAGATTTTGAAGTTAAAACAAAAAAAGATTTTTTACCTTCTCGATGTTTCCTAACATCCTCTATAAAACCTTCTCGTAGAAGAATCCTTGTGATGTTCTCGGTAATAATAGTAGCTGCTACTCGAACTATTTTTTTTTTTACCATATCAACATTTCTTATATAAGTCATTAGATTAGCAATAGTATCATTAACCATGGCGAACTAATTCTTAAGAATTTACAAGCTCAATATAAAGGCATGTTTATCTTTTTTTTAGGAATATGTCTGACATTACTTCTACATAATTTATCAGTATTTATAATACTTCAGGAGCCAATGAGATTATTTTGGTGAAATTCAATTCTCTTAATTCCTCAGTAACTGAACCAAAAACTCGAGTTCCTCTTGGATTTCCTTTCTGATCAATGACAACTGCTGCATTGTCATCAGATCGTATTATCATTCCATCACTACGTTTAAGTTCTTTACACGTACGTATAACTACGGCTCTAACTACCTCTGATTCTTCCAGAGGCATATTAGGTGCTACTTCTTTAATTATAGCGATAATAATATCGTCGATATTAGCGGTGTTACGATTACCTGCTCCTAGCACTCGAATACACATTAATTTTCGGGCTCCACTGTTGTCTGCTACATTCAAGTAAGTTTGGGACTGAATCATATTTCCTCCAAAAGAATTGTTAACTCGGCAGAAAAAAAGTATTTCTTATCAATTCAATAATCTTTTTCTGCCAGAAATATCTCTTTGGTTCGGCATTATTTACGCAAACTAGTAATAAATTTAGTATGTATAGGCATTTTATACGCAATGATTTGAAAAGCTGCTCTAGCTATAGTCTCTGATACTCCACTTATTTCATAAAGTATTTGACCTAGTTTGACCACAGATACCCAATATTCTGGAGATCCCTTGGCTTTCCCTGAACCCATACGTATTTCTACAAGTCTCGTTCTAATAGGTTTGTCGGGAAATATACATATCCATATTTTTACGCCGCGACAGGCATAGCGAATAATTGCTTGTCGTCCTGCTTCTATCTATATCAACTATCACCATAGGATGGGGATCAACTCAAGGAACCCATCAATAGCATGCATCTAAAGAAGTTTTATGTCTGAAAAAGCAGAAAAATAAAAAAAAACGGTGAAAAAGCAGAAAAATCAAAAACAGTGAAAAAGCAGAAAAATCCAAAAAAAGGTGAAAAAGCAGAAAAATACAAAAACAACAGAAAAGCAGAAAAATAAAAAAATAGTGGAAAATCAAAAAATACAAAAACAGTGAAATCAAAGAAAATAGCGAAAACAGAGAAAAAAAAATCAAATATGAGAAAAAGTGCAATAAAAACATATGGTGAAAACTTGGCAACAGGAGCTATCTGTCAGTTAGCTCTTCCATCTATTAGTTCATGCATCCTTTTGCTTGCATTTCATTCTCCATCAGCATTGTTCATATCTATAATAGAGCCTTTGTACATATACAGGCCTCGCGGTTGATTTCTCGCCATGGTTTGGATCATTGGGTTTATCATAATAAGTTGATTTCTAGGCTTGGGGCAAAATCCTACACCTAGCTGGTGGCAAAAAAATTCGATCATTTTGAGCTTAATCAAATAGGTAGAACAATAGTTAGACAACTCTTGTCAAGCGAAACTGAGGCACATCCAACATTGAACACATGATCAAATTATCAACCATCAAACTATCACATGCCAGTCTAAGCACAGCACACACTTTTCAATGGTTGCTATCTTTTGAATAATGATTTTAACACTTTGGTTCAACTTATCTATCTTGATTTTCCCTATCATGATTTCTGAGTGACTCCAGGATGTCTTTGACTAAAGGAACAAGGAAGGAACATGATATTTTTCTTGTCTATTGTCTGTAAATTAATCAGTAATATGTGCAAATTTGTCTCAGGACATGATCATCGGAGTATCATTGAAGACATTTCCGATTTGCATATAGAAATACTTAATACTGCATGTTTTACGCAAGCAACACTCAGTTCATCTTGGTTCAATTATACCTCGATGCTTGTGCTAACTTGCAATATCAAAATCCAGGAAAGTAGTGCTCAGGTCATCATGGTTTAATTATACCATCGATGTTTGCACTCACTTCCCATATTTTAAAAATCTCAATGATGACACAAAGAAATAACCCAGTGACTGGTCCGATCGCAGCATTTGCATTTGCATTTAGCTTGCATTACATTCTTGCATAGGATCACAACAGCTCATCTTATCCAAGGCCAAATCTATTGCAGGAATCATCAATGTATCATCATAGGTTTATACACAATTAAATCGATGACTCATCTCTCTCCAGATATTGTCAACCCAAAGCAAACCTAATGCTATTCCCTTGAATGTGCCAATATCGATACATCTGCATCTTCCTACAACATGATATCAACAAAATGCCAGTTCTCAATCCAATCAATCTTATCAATTCTATCAATCCATCTCTATCATGTCTTATACAGGATGTATCCTTCCTGGAACTAGACGTTCTGATCAAGTCTTATACAGGATATATCATTCCTGAAACCAAACGATTTGATCATCTTTGTCTTATACAGGAGGTCTCATTCCTGAAACCAGACTTGATCTCAATCTCATCAATCTAATCAATCTTATCAATTCAATCTAACTATATCAATCATTAATCAATAACCACATCATAGTGATCGAAAAACTCACACTTTCATCAATCAACGTTGTAGAAATCAAATCATTTTTAATCGGGAAATCAATTTCGCAAAGATCCGAACACTCCAAAGGTCAATTATCTCAATTGATCTCTCGAGGGGGAATCATTGTATCGTAATATCATTCAATGTCTGGAGCATCCTATCAAACCAATATCACATCAACATAATCAAATTGAAATTATTCTTTAAATCAACACGTCATCACACCTCACTTCAAAGAGGGGCAAACTGTATACACCTAAAAATGGTCTAAACATAAGTAATTAAATAAGAAATTATTTAATTAATCCCCCTTCCCAATTTAATTGAATTCATTAGCAATTTGATTAAATTCCCCATTCACCTACTTATTAATAAATCTAATAATTTATTTAATAAGTTCATTTCAATAGTCCCCTTTAATTAATTAATCCTCCCCCCATCTAATTCATTTCTTCTAATCCCCTAATTAATTAAAACAAATCAAATTATGAATTGTTGAAAGTTAATTAGCCTTTTCCTATTATTTGAATTTTTAAATTTAAATTTCCCACATGGCTCCTAACTTCTAACCTAACCACCCCTAACCTAACCCATTCCACCTAATCTTGGGTTTAGCTAACCCTTCCTATCTTGCACATCCTAACCTCCTTATCCTAGCCTCCTATGGGGTGGATATTCTCCCCTTGAGACACATGTTACTTATGCCACATGTCTCCTCCCTTGGACACTTTCCCTCTTGTGAGAAAGGCTCCTTGACACTTGTCACCACAGATATGACAAGTGTCCTTCCCTCCAGCCTCTTCTCCAACCTCCTCCAATTTGACCCTTGATATCTTCAAACTCAATCTTGACCATTGATTCCCCCCACCTCACCCCTGGCCTTGGAAACCTTATAAATATCCCCCATTTTGGAGCACAAAGGATCCCATCTCATCTCATCTCAATTATTGTTATTATAGGCATATCATTTCTTGCATATAATTTAAGCATTGTTATTATATGCAATTGCATCTTAGATCTAGCTTAATTTGATCAACCTCTAGCAGAATTGTTTAATCATATAGCATATTCAATCTCTCATCTAGCTTAATGGAATCATCATTTTAGCATAATCATGCATATAGTTAGCCTAATTATCTTCTTGGATCAATCTAGTTTAATCATGCATTCATCTAGATTGCACATCATATCATTTTAAATCCTCTTTCTTGGTGTAGTCAAGTCACTGGGATTGCTCATCTAGATCTGAGAGCACATTCACACTCGAATATCTTAGAAAGCGATAGATCACTTTGCCATGGTTTATCTTTTATTTGATTTCAATTTTCTAACCATGCTTGTAATGATCTATTGAGTGTTTGTGTTGGAGCTACAGGTACCCTACTTCACACTCATGACAAGATCTATTGATATCAAGGACGACATTTTCAATAATGTATTGTGTGTAACTCATTTTTCTAATAATCTTATTTCCATATATTAAATTACTCATGGTGGGGTAGAGAAGACTATGGAATGCACTCCTAATTCAATTTATTAAATATTTAGAGAGAAGTCATATTATTTCTTCTAGGGTGGTTGATAATGTATCTTAGTTGTATGCCTTTTCAAACTTTATTCCTAAAAATGACTTTGATCCTTTGTATGATGATCATACTTCTAGTGTTGATCTTGATTTTGAGGATAATTTTAGTTACTTGAACTTGGGTATTCTCACAAGTGGTCTAGTTCTTCAAACTTGCATTTCATCTTCTCCATCTCGTATTGCTACTTCAAAGTTTATATTTTCTTCATTGAAAGCTTCAAGTAACTTCTTGCATCAAGGCATACATAGTCTTTTAGATACATCTCTACGAGACGATTCCTTGGAAGGTATTTTAGACTTGTTTGTGAAATCGACTATTCTAGACTGTCATGTTCAGCGGTGTGGCCTAGAACACTTGATTTCATGCTTAAGAATTTTAACATTAACACAAAGACACTTGAGAAGATTTAAAGGACATCATACAATTTGAGATTTCTTCCTACATATTTCCTTCAGAAATGGGAGGATCTCATGCGTACACCTTTGATATTGTTTCCTCCTAAGGAGAAGAATGTTGCTTGATGATCATTGATCATCTTCTACATCCAATTTCAGGTAACTATCATTGGGTCTACACATTGTGGGGGGATCCTTAGGCCTTCCACTTCTTTTCTTTCTCTATTTATGTGGGGGTGTAGTTCCTCACGATGGGAGGTGGCTTATTTTTCTTTAGGGGGAATTTTGTTTGTACATGGGTACCTAGGATGGCTTCATTTGTCGGGATCCATCATCGTCATCATCTTTTCACCTACCTAGTAATTCATGCTTAAGGGGGAGTGTTGGTGTAGGTTTTTATTTTTCTAGTGGGATATTTATTCTCCCTTCGTCTTAGGTTTTTCCTAAACTTTTATTAAGCTTGCTTAGGCTAATAAAGTGAGTCTAATTAGCTAATAACTAGGAGATAATTTAAGATGAATTATTTTTCTAGAATCCATGATAGTTGAGTTATTTCTTGTGGTTTTGATTGGGTGTGATTTTTTGCATCAACATTTCCAATCACACTTTGTGATCCATCATCAGGATAAAAGAATGCTCAAGAAGTAGAAAGATGGACAGTTGCGAATCAGTGGAGAATATAAAGAGTTGGCACAAGGAAAAGGGAAAGAGATGTAGAGAAGACAACTCTTTATATTCTCTACTGATCTGCAATTGTCCATCTTTCTACTTCTTGATCATTCTTTCATCCTGATGATGGATCACAGAGTGTGATACGAAAAATTGATGCAAAAAATCACACACAATCAAAACCAGAAGCAATAACTCAGCTAGGAGATAATTTGTTGGGGTATCCCCATCCTTAAAGGGTAAAATATTTACTATTTTGATCACTTTATTAAATATTAGTGGTCACACCTTATTGGTTTGATTTGCCACCTCCATCCTCTCCCTAGTTCTATATAAACTCATTGCCTAGCTTGTATTTGGCATCCATTTTATTCTAGAATTGAGATACTCATGCATCATTTTTATAGTATTCATTCTTCTAAAACTTTTCTTTAACATCCTAATGCAATATATTCATTTTGACATTTGTACATCTCTCAAGTGGAATCATGAGTATATAATTGCTTTATTTCATTTATATATTTATAGATTATCTCATAGAAAGATACAGGTTGTGCATCTATTTAGATTTCTAACATTTTTGGGTTCACCCTTTGGACTTCCACCTTCTTTCATATTGTCTTGATATGAATTCCCTACAAACTAAGAAAATTGACACTCAATTCATAATGTTTAGCATTAGTTCCTCTCAAACTCTGAAGTTTGATAGTCTTGCCTATCTTTTGTCAATTTCTTTGTAACTCACTAGAATGACCCAAAAAGTCATATGGATGCCAAAACATGACCCAATATGATAGGGAGAATACAGAAAGATTAAAAAATTATATTATTCACTTCCTAATAATATTTTAGCATTGTTTGGTGTGCAATTTGAGTAATTTCAACAATAGTTTGTAAAAAAGTGGTTAGGATTTTCATTTGTGGACTATTTCAAGCCTACACTTACTAGAATTTCAATAATTTCTTATTTTTATCAAATATACATAGATTTAATATAGAATAGTATCATAACCATTTTGAATTTAATGTAACAAACCATTTCTTGGAAGCAATATGATGCAGCCATAACCAGTGAAGCCCTCAAAAGAGAATTGACCGGCTTATGCAGCAAGAGTAACACAACGAAAGCAACAAGATTATAGAAACATATAATATTATTACCTTATAACTTTCGGCAATGAACCGGTTATCATCATACAATCATCATAGAACATCTGGTAGTTTATCGGTTACATGCATGCTTGAAGCCAAATACAATCCAACCGAGACTCTAAGAATCAACCGGATCACTAAATGTGAATCTCAATCCTTATTCTCAATTTTGTTGCCTCTGCCCCTAAAAATGATTACATAATTCCATATTTATACCCACCGGAACATATCTAGGTTAGCCACAAAAGATTACATTTACTAATGCATGAAAATGAAACGTGTAACTAGGTCGGCCCTAAGAATTAAATAAATCCTTCCAGAAAATAACAACCAAGAAGTGTGGTTTAGTAGGAAGGTCGGCCACACGCCAAAGAACATCAGATAAGACCCAAAATAGATCCATATGCCAAGAACAACTTTGGTAATGAAGGAAAGTTAACTGGTAAGCACAAGAACTATCCCAGAACCCAGAAACAGTCAACTGGGAGCGATAACTAACCGGAAAAGAATCAAAATGGACTGAAAATATGGAATTAAGCACATGAACCAGCCTGGAAACCGAATATAGGATCTGCAATGAAAATCAAGAAACTACCGGTGCCAACTGATAAGAACACAAAAAACTGCACACTAAACTAAACAAGAACTAAACTAAAAGGAAATATTTTTGGTTGATGCAAGATTGCTCATCGACCGGGGATGCTCCTGCATCAAACACCTCAGGTAGGAAAAGATGTTCCATGAGAGACAGCTCATGAACATCTAAAAGGATTCAGGATAAAGACCCCATGCTCATTTTTTATCCAAACATCTTCCTTATCTGCCAATTTCTTCTTTAGCTCCTCTGGTGCCTCAACCAACTTCTCTAACCCCTGACTCTATTTGTTTCTCTTCCTTTGCTTTAGATCTACACATTGTCTCTATTTACTACTTTATTTCTTCTACAACTCTTATTTATTTCTGCCAGAAGACTTCATCAAGTTTGTCATTATAAGCTCTCTGTCAACCGGTTATATCTGTTCATCAAGCTTATTTATGATATCTATCCACAAAATCGTGTCACCTTCTGGTATCACCTCTACAACCAGTTTCTCAGTACTGCAACTTTTCTCAAGACTCAGATTCTTCACCCCCTTCTCTTTCTCCTTCAAAGAAATCAATGTGAAATTTTGCCCATCCTTCTCAATAGTGACTAGGTTTGTTCTACAGTCATAAATAGCTCCTCTATCAAATTGCCAAGGTCTTCCCAACAAGACATGACAAGCACTCATAGATACACCATCACACAAAAATTCATCTCTAAGGCCCAATATTTAAATTCACCAAACATTGTTCCTTTATTTTTATATTTTGATCATCTTGTAACCAACTCACCTCATAGGGACAAGGATGCTCAAGCCTCTTTAATCCAAGCTTTACAACCATCTCCTTAGATACCAAATTGTCAATACTTCCACTACCCAAAATAACCTTACAACACTTACCCCCTGATTTACACACATTTCGGAAAACACCCTTTCTCTGAGTAGATCTGGTATCCTCACTACTCTACTCTATCATGACTCTTCTGAACACAAGGGATTATCCTTGCTCCGGTATACAGTCAAGTCTGGTAACTTCACTTTCTGGTTCCTCATTAGCCACACAACTTCTTTCCATTCCCTGATTACATTCATAAGATCTATGTCTGGTTTCTCCGCACTTGAAACATTTGCCAGGAAATTCTCTATCGCTACTGCTAGTGCCTTTCCTTTGTGTTTTTCAGTTCTGGTTCTTTAATCCACTTAGGTTTTGATTCTTCCTCAACATTTTTCTTCTTTGTACTCATATGTCCCTTGAATCTCTCCTTCCCTCTATTAAGTTGTCTTCTTCTCAACTGTGGAAACCCTCAACATACGCATCTCATCCTAAATGTTAAATGCAAGTCCAATTATGTACCTCACCACCTTTTCTATGTCGATCTCTCTATGTCTAGATCTAAGCATCGCCTTGTAGAACTCCTCGGTGTACTCTTTCATAGTCATGTTTCTTTGTTTCAAGTTCTGCAACTTCTTGAACAATTCCAACTCATAGTCTGCCGATATGAACTTGGCCTTCAATCTTGCAACAATCTTGATGAATAATGATGAACAACAGATACCCCAACCGGTACTGAGAGGGGGGGGTGAATCAGTACAGGCAAAAACTTTCTCAACAACTTATCTAGTTAACGCAATACCAACTGGTTGTCACCATTACTTAACTTAACCATGGCAATACCGGTTAAACACGGTAGGACATCAGATACCATAAACTGATAAGTCTAAACACTTCAAATACGATCAATACTTGATATCAACTTCACCCATAAACATATGCATGTGGTATACTAGTAATACCATAACTTACTAACCCTGCATGCATAATATTTCAGCCAAATACTTCATAAGCATCACATGAAAAATACATAACACATAACACACAGATTTTTCATGTGGAAACCCAAATGGGAAAAACCACGGTGGGGATGAATACCCACAAGCTTGCTTTTGAACTCTTTTGAAGCTCGCCCTGTTAGGAGCCTAGTCCGGTTAAAGACTTTACAATAAGGTTATGCTAGGAACTGATCCTGTTAGAGATCACCTAGTTAAGGGATGGCTATATACCCTGTTAAAGGTTGAAACCCTGTTAGAGGTTACCTCACTAGAGGATTTGAAGATCTCAATGATCTTGAGTCACCTGGTTACAAGTTTTACAATAAGCCTGTTAAAGCTACCCGGTAAAGGGATTTTCCATCTATTGAAATGATTAGAAGACAATAGGAAAAACTTCTGATCTGATAACAACACTACATGCCAAGGAAGATCCTTTTCATTTCCTCTACTCTGCAATCACACTATACAGTTTTCCTCTTACTGGTCTGGCAAGTATCTCATCACTCAGATACACACACAATCATTTGCCAACAACTTTGCAATAAAAAACATCATCGACCTTATAGACAATAGATAGGTCGGTAGCATAAACCCTAAACCCTAAGCATCTTAGGTTTACAACACAGATCGTCCAATCCTGACCGTCTAAACACATTGCATAGAGTATTACAATTTCAAACAAATCACAAGACAATCTGCATCATTCATTCATCACTGCTCATGGGAATCAGTAACACCCATCATGCTTTCTTCTCATACCACTAAGAAGAATGATCATTCTCAAGGTAGACTTCAAATGCAATTGATCTTCTCATATCTCAATCCTTCACGCGGACAAGGCTGACATGGCACCTTGATCTCATTCATATCTCTTAGATAACTCATCACAGAGTATCACCGGTTGCATCACACAAGCTAGATCGCCAAACCAATAACCATAGAGTTGAGACTGCCAATTGGTAGTCACACTTAGTGAAACCCTGACACTAGTTCACTGCATTTCCTCATACCTCTTTATACTGGTTCACTTGAACTTTATTGACATCAATGACAACATATATTATCATCATATCAACATACTGGTTCACCATATGCTAACAATATCCAACAATCTCCCCATATGCCAACAATATCCAACACATCTGTCTCCATCAGGTGATCTTCATTTCACCATTCTCCACTCTTTCTTTCTACAATTCCTTCCACCATAAGGCAACATGCCCTTTCAACTTAATCTATGCCAACTGGACTCTCTGTGGGTCCTTGCCATCCTCAAACTCAAAGTAGTCCTCCAACTCTCTGATCCAATCAATCAGATCCTTCGGGTTCAACGTTTTGGAATAGTTTGAAACTTCCACTTTATAAACTTTACTCACTTGCGCCACTACTCTCAGGAATCTTTTCTCTCTTCCATCTTCTCGTCCTTCAACTTCTTCTACTTCAAGCTTTTCACCGACTTTTTCATACTCATCCTCATATTCAGGGTTTCTCTGCAAACTAGCCAAAGCATTTCAAATTTCATTTCTCACTTCATTCTTGAAGTCCTCCATCATCTGCTCTACCCTTTGGGGGTTTGTCCTTCTAGGTGGCATATCCTCTTCCACTCTAGTGAATTGTCTCAACTCGACAATCTGACTACCGATTTCAATTGCCTCTCCTCAACGATCTATCAAACACACGCGCAACCTACCTCCAATCAGTGATTTGTCCACCCAAAGGAATGCCTCAATATTCACAAACAACTCTTCCATTAAATGGTTCATAACCAGCTTTGATACCACTTGATGTAGCCATAACCAATGAAACCCTCAAAAGAGAATTGATCGGCTTATGCAGCAAGAGTAACACAACGAAAGTAACAAGAAAACATATCAAGATTATAGAAACAAATCAGATTATTGCTTTAGAACTTCCGGCAACCAACTGGTTATGATCATACAATCATCATAGAACATCTGGTAGTTAATGGGTTACATGTAGGCTTCAAGCCAGATACAATCCAACCAGGACTCTAAGAATCAACTAGATCACTAAATGTGAATCTCAATCCTTATTCTCAATTCTACTGCCTCCACCCCTACAAATGATAACATAATGCCATATTTATACCCACCGGAACATATCTGGGTCTACCACAAAAGATTACATTTACCAATGCAAAAAAAAAAACGTGTAACTATGTCGGCCCTAAGAATTAAAGAAATCCTTCTGGAAATTAACAACCAAGAAGTGTGGTTTAGCAGGAAGGTCAGCCACACGCCAAAGAACATCGGACAAGACCCAAAATAGATCCACATGCCAAGAACAACTCCGATAATGAAGGAAAGTTAGCCAATAAGCACAAGAACTATTGCGGAACCTAGAAACAATCAACCGGGAGCGATAACTGACCGGAAAAGAATCCAAATGGAATGAGCCAGCCTGGAAACCGAAAATAGGATCTGCAATTAAAAGCAAGCAACTATAGTACCAACCGGTAAGAACACAGAAAACTGCACACTGAACTAAACAAGAACAAAACTGAAATGAAACATTTTTGGTTGATACAAGATTGCTCATCAACCAGGGATTCTCCTACATCACAATATTTTTTCACATTGTTGTAATGGTTTTTTCTATAGATTATCTATTTCTTGGCTATCAAGCATGGATTGATTTATGATTAGAAAAATATTTAATAACAAGTTTATATGGTGAAAACCTAGTGGTGGTTGGTTTGTCCCTTGACCTCAATTTTTATGGTTTTATGACTAAAAAACGTGGTTTTGTGTACCTGATAAAATTTATTATGGTGGTTGAAGATTTAGAACCCTAGCTTCAAAATTATTGATAAATCATTGTTTTGATAGATTTAATGGGTGCATTTACATCTCAACACTCCAAAATTGCAAGATATTAATGTGTGGAATTATTTCCTTCTTTCCTCAATGCTTGACCAATCTTGAAGTGATGCTTTTATGTAGAGTTATTGATGAACATGACAACTACGACATAGTGAATCTTTATAACTCTAGTTTTGCATGTTTCCCCATTCATAGCTTGTGACCTAGGTTATAAATCCATGTATTCATGTTTCTTATCATTTTAACTCGTTGACCTCTATATTTTCATAGTATACAAGTGTAGAGCTTCTTAGGGTTTCCACAATTGCTAGTTGGTCCACCATTAAGGTTTCAAAAAGAAGTTGTAGAAGGGTATCTACATCAACATATGTTTATAATTATAGTCTTCTTGACTACTTGTAATGAAAGGTTTTTAATAGAAAACTATCACATATTTATTGTTGATTTAAAAAATATCTTCAACATATTAAATGGCGTAAATGTAACAAAGGTTTTGTAAATGTCATAGCATTTTGAATCAACACAAGTTGGTTTTGTAATGGTCATTTCTAAATTACATCTAGGATTGTGTATGTTTGACTAAGGATTATTAAGTAGATATTATTGCCTAATATCATATCCTTACTACATCTTCTTGTCTAGCATTTTAATGGTTGTGTTTGACTCTATTACCTAGTAAGGCACTAGTCTAGAAAACTTATACCTTCCATATCATTTAAAATCCTAAAATAAGTTACCTTGATAGAAAAGGAACTAGGAATATATTGATATGTATTGTACATTATTCAGTGACTAAAACCTAAGAAAAACTAAATAAAAACTAATTGTATATATTTAGAGAACTATGTTCAATACATTCATGCTTTGCCTATGTCAGTAGAAGTGTAAATAAGAATATCTTAAATGAGTTCCACATTGTGATTATATATTGATGCATTGTAAAGTATTTATCAACTATACAAAGGTTATTATAGTTGATTACCCAACAAAGTGACAATTATTTGGGTTCAAGTGTCAAATTTAGGTATAGTTGCTATTTATAATTTTTGGTTGTCTATTTTATTTAATTTTAATACCTATTAAGGCATACTTCTAGGGAAGGCCTCCAAATTTTAAGTTGAGAATAAATAGTAGGAAACATTACTCACTCTCTAAGTTTTACTTTAACCACCCTAAGTCTAGTGGTGATGCTCTTCTTCCCTTCTTGAGGATAAACCCTTGGCCTTGAAGGTGGACATATCATCTAGGATTCAAGAGAGCTATTCTAAGACGTAATAGACCTTTGGTAATCAATGACAACACTTAAATTATTCTTAATATAAATACCCTTACCCTTACCTAGAAAACAATTACCAATGGTATTTGTTAGAGTTAACTTGTATTAGCTAATAATTATTTATTTAATTATTAGTCTATTAGACTCTATGCTTAAGCTAAACTTAGGCATTTAATAATATGGTAGGTATTTAATATAATTTATCCCCTTAGGATTTCTTTAGGGTTGCACATCTTTAGGGTTTCAAATTCTCCTTTTATAAGGATTGTATTGTATTTTTCTATTTTATTCCCTCTCTAAATGATAATATTTTTCTTTAGAGCCATTATTGTGTTTTTGTCTCCAATCTTCTCTTGTGACAAGTATTTTGCTTGTAGGTGCTCTTGGGATCTCTGAAGTTGTATTTTCTCAACTTCTTCATGGTATCAGAGCCCACATCTATTGCTACTTGTTCCTGATTTTCTCAGAAGATTTTCTTTGGAGCAAGGGTTTCAATTTTTTTAGAGTTTAATATTTTGGATATGGGGTGCCTCTTTGTTTCTGGCCACTTTGAGCTGAAACAGGTCTCACCATTGAGCTTAGAACACCCAAAACCCCCCCCATTTTCATATAAAAATTGTCCAATTTGGACAACTTTGGCTCTGGGAAAAAAAATTTGATTTTGGCCCTTCTAGGGCACAATTTTTGAGATAAATTAAAAAAAAAATTGTTGGGCAGTTTAACGGCTTCCCCAGACCGAAACCCTTACTGCCAACCACTGACAGTCTGTTAACCGTCGAGGCTAGCCCTCACGATCACTGTCGACCTGAGCCCAGCAGATTGTGGCGGCTTCACCACTGGGAGCCGCCAGCAACTTGGGCCTAGCCAGCAGCTCAAGAGCCCGCCGCTCAGGACACGCCCACCACTGCCATCCAGAACTCCGCTTGGTCGTTGCCTACTCCACCTAGCCGCCACCTAGACACCACCTCCCTGCCACCAGCAGGGGGGACTTTTTTTTTTTTAAGGGCTTTTCACAGGCTATTGGTTTTTTAGCCATAACTTGGGCAAACGGAGTCGATTTTTGAAAAATCTTATATCGCTGGAAAGCTCTTTTCGAGATCTATTCAGATCTAAAGGTGAGATTTTATGTTGTTTTAATTTAGTATTTGTTTTTTTCCATCAAAGTCAAAGCTCTTTTCTGCACTCCGAGAGCCATAACTTGGGCAAATGGACTCCGTTTTTGAAAAACGAATAGGCATCGGAATGGTCTTGGAGAGCCCTATTCAAATTTGGGGTTCATTTTTCCATTAAAATTACTAGGTACACAAGATATTGTCTAACACATTTTTTATCTCATGTCTTCTTTTATGGCTCTCCGATTGTACTGGTTTTTGGTTTTACATCTTGTGGGGGTGTTATTTTACTACTTTTTGTAATTTACTTCAGAAAAATAGAACACCTAAAACTAAAAAAAAAAAACCCTTCTGCATCCTCCATCTAGTTTGAAAGATCACTTAATTAAAAAAAATCAAGAGCAGGTCCAGGTACAGGTACAAGTACACATGGCAGATTCTTCAGTTGAGCTTCTTACATCCCAAAACTATCACCTCTGGAAAGATCGTATGACGAGGCTTCTCAAGTCATGAGGGTTGTGGTCTTGTTTGGATGCAGATCAGCCTTAGTTGTAACGTCCTTTTGAGATTCTTCAGCACAATAATAAGATTGATAAGGCTATGGGTGTCATCTCCTTACATGTTTTAGACAGTTTGTTTTTTCACCTTGATGGTTTTCTCACTCCTTGGGCTATGTGGTCCAAATTTGATACTCTCTTTGGTACTATCAATGAGTTCAGAGAATTATAGATTGAGGTAGAACTCTCTTCCTTGTTACCTGAGTCCTTTCCTCACATTGAGGACTTTCTGAACAAGTTTAAAACCACCAGATCTATCCTACATAGTTGTGGTAAAAATAAGACAGACACAAAGAGTATCTACCTAATTCTCTCTAAGCTTTGAGGTTACTAACAGATATTTGCTTCCACATTTTATTCTACTATGGATGCCTTGGGTACACGCTTCACCATGCCTACTTTTGATGTGTTATGTGATAGCTTGACTCGTGAGTAGGCTCACCTATCTCAGTTGGACACTCTCACAGGATCAAAGAACAAAGCATCAATTTCTCAGACATCTAAAGAGAACAAGAAGCAAAAATTGAAGCCTAAGAAGGATTCAGCTAATAGTGAGAGTTCCTCTAAGCCACCACCTAAGTCTGATAATAAACCAAAGTCCTATCCCAAACAGGATCAATCTTCTAAGTCCAGTGAGTCTTCCTCCAAGACTAAGAAGAAATCAGATGAACTTTGTAGTTTTTTGTGGCAAGGAAGGACATCTGGTTTCCCGGTGTTGGAAATGATTAGAGGCTTTTGAGGAAGACATTGACTAGCATCATATTTCTTCTCCTCAACCTTCATCTTCCTCTTCTACAAGGAAAGGACATGCTCTTTCTACATGAGCTATTACTTCTGCATCCACTTGGATTATTGATTCAGGGGCTTCTCACCACATGACACACTCATAGCAGCTTGTTACCTCACTTTCTCACAGTGATACTTTATAGATTGTAGTTGGTGACTCAGCACAACTTCCAGTTTCATGTTCAGGTTCTATTCAATTGACAGGTGGTTATTTTCAGGATGTTCTTTTGGTTCCTAACATTTCGATGAACCTACCCTCTATTTATCAGATTTGTCATTCTGGCTTTGGTAAAATAGTTGAGTTCTCACCACATGATGTGGTTATTAGAGAGCTCCATGATCCTGATTTGGTTGTGACTACTGACAATGTTGATCCTGATTCTCGATTATACCAATTTGATGGCTTTGAGAGTCCAGATGGTTCAAGTGTTTCTCTTGTAGCACATGCAAATTCAGTGAGCAGACTTTGGCATGAGTTTTTTGGCCATGTCAATTACAAATGCTTACAGCAGATGAGCACACAGGCACTTGTGATTGGGTTCCCTCAAATATCTTGTACTAATGGTGTATGTTGAGGTTGTGCACTTGGAAAGCATCACCGGGATCCTTTTCTTACAAGCAGAGCCACACATCCTAAGGCACCCTTGGATTTGATACATGGTGATCTTATGTCATTTTTGACTCCATCTTTTTCAGGGTCCAAGTATGTGCTCACATTCATTGATGACTTCTCCAGACGTACATGGGTGTACTTTCTTAAGTACATGTCTGGTGTCTTTGATTCATTTCGAATCTTTAAGACATTTGTAGAGAAGCATTCTAGTCTTTCTATCAAGAGGATACACACAAATAATAGGAGAGAATATGTTAATCGGGATTTTACAGATTTATGCACAGAGCATGGTTTGCAGCATCAGTTATCAGTTCCTCACACTCCTAGGTAGAATGGTGTTGCTGAGAGAAAGAACAGAATACTATGGGAGATGACCAATTGTATGCTGCAGTCATGTTCTATGCAACCTTCTTTTTGGGCTGAGGCAGTTAATTGTGCCACTTATATTCAAAATCGGATGCAGGCTTGGTCCCATGTCAATCCTGATGTTTCATAATTCCAAGTTTTTGGTAGTGAGGCTTGGGTATTTATTCTAGATGCTCAGAGGAAAGCCATGGAGAGGAAGAACCAGCCACTCATTTTTGTTGGCTACTGTGAGGATGTTAAGGCGTACAGGTTGTTTGATCCTGATTCCCGAGAGGTCCTATTTAGGCAGGATGTCCAGTTTGATGAGCGCCTTCCTCGAATGGATTCTCCATCACCAGCTTCTCCCTCACTGCCTCCTCCTCCCTCTTCATCTTTTTAGGATTCCTTATTATTTGAGGATGATGCAGATGATGGTCCACCATCCCCATCACCACCACAACCCGCAGCTCAACCTTTGCCCAAGTGGGCCCAGTTTATAGCTGATGTTGTTGGTTCTATGGCAGGTGATCCTTCTAACACTCATTGTACTCGTGCATAGACATTTGGTTCTAGTCTTCTGAGTCATGCCATTTTGGATGATCCTCATAAATTTCCAGAGGCAATAGGTCACCCAGAGTGGGATAGGGCCATGGATGAGGAGTATTCTTCTTTGATGAAGAATCATACTTGGGATCTTTGTACTCTTCTGAAAGGAAGAAAACTGGTTCGGTGCAAGTGGGTGTATCGTACAAAGTATGTTGTATATGGTTCTATTAATAAGTATAAGGCTCATCTTGTTGCGAAGGGGCTTTCTTAGGTGGAGGGTATTGATTACTTCGAGACCTTTGCTCTTGTCGCCAAGATGAATTCTATTTGCTTTGTACTTTCACTTGCAACTTCACATGATGGATAGTTTTTTAGATGGATGTGAAGAGTGTCTTCTTGCATGGAGACCTTCATGAGGAAATCTCTATGGAGCAGCCTCAAGGATTTGTGTAGGATTCCCCTTTGGTTTGCATACTTCGACGTTCATTATATGGTCTCAAACAGGCTCCTCGGGCCTGGTATGAGAAGATGGACTCTTTCTTGCTCTCCACACTCTTCACATGTTGTCATTCCGATCATACGATATATATTCAATGTCAAGGGGATGATATAGTTAACCTTGTGCTCTATGTTGACGATCTTATCATTACCGGTAGCTCATCCTCCTTGATTCAGGATATTTAGAGAGCCTAGATAGAGCAGTTTGAGATGACAGATCTTGGCCTTCTGCACTATTTTTTGGGCCTACAGGTTATTCGGTCTTCTGATGGGATTTCCATACTTCAACATAAGTATGCTCTTGATATGCTTCACATATTTGACATGCTTGCTTGCAAGCCTGCACCCACACCTTTTCAATGAGGTGTTGTTTTGTCTTCAACTTGTTCTACACCTTTCATGGATCCTACCTTATACAGACAATTGGTTGGCAGTTTTTTGTACCTGACACATTCTCGTATGGATCTTTCCTTTGCGGTTGGTCTTGTCTCTAGATTCTCCCATGATCCTCATGAGAGCCATTGGCAAGATGCCAAACGCAATTTGAGATACATTCGGGGCACTACACAGTTTGGCATTCACTATACTTCAGGATCCCCTTACATTGTTGGCTTCACTGACTCAGATTGGGTTGGTGATGCTCATGATCGGAAGTCTATTTTTGGCTTTGTTTTTTGCCTTGGTTCTGGTCCTATCACATGGTCTTGTAAGAAGCAGTCTGCTATTGTATTATCATCTATAGAGGCTGAGTACCAAGCAGTGGTGTTAGCTAGTCAGGAGGTTCGGGTTCCCTCCTGATAGTCCCACTCTTCTTTGGTGTGACAATTAGAGTGCCATTCACATTTCCCGCAACCCAGTGGAGCACCAAAGGACTAAACACGTTGAGCTTCACATGCATTTCATCATACAGTTGATTTGGGATGGCTTTCTCATCTTGGAGTACATTCCTATAGAGGAGCAAGTTGCTGACATCTTCACTAAACCTTTTGCATCTTTCTGTTATCTTCAGTTGCGCTCTATGCTTGGGGTGAAGGAGGTTGTCCTTGGGGGGTCTCATTGAGGCCTTCCTTCCTTCATGTTTTTTATATAGCATGTTTTTCCCATCTCTTTTTGAAGTAGAGTTTTTTCCCATGTGGTTTTCTCTATTTCTTCGATTCATAGAGGTTTGGTTGTGATTGGGTACCTCATCAGGCCTTGTTGTCGGGACCCAAATTTGCCTTCTTCATGTTGTTGCTTTTTGCTTTCATGCATTTAGTTTTTTAGCTACTCCCTAAGTTCATCTTAAGGGGGGTGTTAGAGTTATCTTGTATTAGCTAATAATTATTTATTTAATTATTAAACTATTATACTCTACGCTTAAGCTAAACTTAGGCATTTAATAATATGGTAGTTATTTAATAATTATTCTAATTATTAAATACACTTTATCCCTTTAGGGTTTCTTTAGGGTTGCACATCTTTGGGGTTTCATATTCTCCTTTTATAAGGATTGTACTGTATTTTTCTATTCTATTCCCTCTCAGAATGATAATCTTTTTCTTCAGACCCATTATTGTGTTTTTGTCTCCAATCTTCTCTTGTGATAGGTATTTTGTTTGCAGGTGCTCTTGGGATCTCTGAAGTTGTATTTCCTCAACATCTTTAGTATTAATAGTGGAGGGGATATAGTTTCTGCCACTAACACCCCCCTCTACACCATTACTAGGGTAACCTAGGATAGAGTTAATCAAGTTAATGAAATTAGAGAGAATAATGGATGACTCAAGGGTTAAGGATAAATTATGTTTATAGTGTCTAAAAAAAGATCCTACTAAAGAGGAACTTTATCCAAAGTTGACAACGCCCCCATAAGAGAGTTCTCCAAGGAATTTAAAGGAGAAAAAGGGAAGCTAATTAACGTTGTATGCCTTAAGTGGTTGAATAAAGGTAAGTGGTAGTTGAAAGCACATTTAAAATAACCAAGTCAAGGGTAAAATATTTTATGAGAACCAACTTACCTCGTCCTAAGGAGAAAACTACTCCCTCTTGTGTTCGTTTTGGAATTTAGTGAGATTTTCCCCATCATTATGAAAATCCATGACACTCTCATTGTCCCTCAACTTACCCCACTTCTTGGCCTTTCTTCCATCCACCCTCAACCCTATGGTAGGCGTAATGGATTCTTCATTTACTTCAAAATTAACACCACCAATAGTGAATATTTGACTCTTCCATGACACTACAAGCAATTTAGATAGAACTAAATCAAACCCACTCAAGGCTTCAAAATGAAGATATACCACTTTCTATACATATATGATACAACATATTATTGTTATGAATATCATCATAAATTGACGAGCCAAGTATGCTTCCATCACACATATGAGATACAAACTTCTAGACAATAACAACAACCTATATAAAAACTAGTTAAGGTCTTTAAGAAAATTTTCAACACATTAAATACACCAAACATGAATAATTATATGTAATATACTAATATTCAACTATTTATAAATAGTTTTCCATTTGAATTAATATACTACAATAAAATAGACAACTTAACTACTTTTTATTTAAAATATATATTTATTTGAAAATTTAATAAAAGTACAATGAAAATCCAACTTTAAAAAAACAAAAACAAATCATAACCCATCAACCCTATTTTAAAAACTTAAAAAAACTCTTCACCCTACTCCACTTAATTGATGACAAAAGTAATTACATTATTCTATTATTATTATTTGATAATGCTCAATATACTTTTATATTAAACACATATTATACTGAACCAATTTTAAAAACATTAAAAAAATATTAACCCTATTCCATTTAATGATTAAATTCTAAACAATCATTTTATTTTCTTATATTAAGATGAAAGAGGCAACTCCATCATTCTATTATTTGACAACCCAAATCATATTAACATGCTCAATGCACTTTTAAATATTTTAAATACTTAAATTTGTCACATAATCGACAAACTTGTGTATTTCTTATACCATAAGACAAAATTTGGAGGCTTTTTCTAAATCTTCCTTAATTGCCATTGGATATATGTTCATTTCTAAAAGATATTCCAAATTCCATAAAGATAAGAATGAAGAGCTAAACGCCAAAATATTCCAAATTCCATAAAGATAAGAATGAATAGAAAATATTAAATTTAGACAAATGTGAAAAATAGTTTTTGAATAAAATATTATATTCGCACATAATAGAGTCTATTTTTTATAATATAATGATATTTAGTAATTTAAAAAAAAAATCCACAGTCTCCTCTCTTTAATCTTCTCTTTTCTATAGTTGTCAGTTTCAATCAAACTTCTATTGAAGATCAATGTGAAAATTTAGTGCAAGGAAGTGCCCTGGAGGAGTAATATTTTATGTTATGTTGTCATATATTTTTGGATTTTTTTTGTAATATTTCCCCAATAGCCCTTTATATTTCGAAAGATGATCAATTTTAAAAAATAATAGTGGTTTCAATTCCTCTCTCTAGCTCTTGTTCTTCAATAGTGATGGGTTATTTTGTTGCTATTGTGTATCTCTTTGCTAGATTTTGCTCTTTACTAGAACACACACACACACCACACGCACCGATGAATATATATATATATATATGTGTGTGTGTATGTATGTATGTATGTATGTATGTATGTATGTATGTATGTATGTATGTATGTATGTATGTATGGGTGTGTGTGTATGTATGTATGTATGTATGTCTTTTATAATAACAAAATCAAATTATATAATATCCATATTTTCCTATGCCTCCTAAGCAATTTGTTGTAACGAAAGCCCCATGCTATGATTCTCCCTTGACAACAACTATTCTTGAATCCCTTGGCCCTAGCAAGAAGAAGCATTTATGTATCTTGGGTGCTATTAAATTCCCTTCCCAACTTTGTATCATTGGCACCTCCACCCATGACATTGTAGTTGAAGGCCTTTGCAACCTAAAGAAGTCTACAACCACCTCCACTTTGGACAAAAAAAGGAAACTCAAGAAACCTACTTCACTAGTTAAATAACCCAAGACTCGCATAACCATTCAAGAAATCACCAGTGATGTGGAGGCAAATATGGGTGAAGAAGATAATAAAAGTGGGAGTGTGAACCCTAGGCGCTCTAATAGACTGGCAGGGTGCATGGTTTATAGAGGGAAATGAAAGAAACTAGTGGATCATGAAGAAGAATAAGAAGAAGATGATGTTGTTAATGATGGTGATGCTACTAATGATGGTGACACATGGAAGGAAGAAAACCTAGCTAAGTTCACCAACAATAATTCTATGAACATATTTGACAGTGCCAAAACTAAACCAGTGGACCTGACTTGAGTGGCTCTATTAAAGGAAGTAGACACTCATCAAGGGGTTAGTGTAGGTACCTATGTTGACTACAAGACAACTATGGTGGAGCTAAAGGCCTTGAAGAAGAAAGTGTTGGGGATGGATAAAAAGATGATCAACATATCTAGGTTCAGCCTACGTGTAATGCACAGCTCGGCCACCTCTTTATGTCTGATGCAAAAGAATACAGAATTGCCCGCCTACAAGAGCTAGAATTGTTAGATGAAAGGGGCCTCAAGGCCTTGAACCATCTTCAGGTATATCAGAACCATCTACACATGAGGTATCACAAGAAATTCAGAACTTGGGAATTCCAAATTGGTGATCTTGTCCTCATGGACAATCAGAAAAACCTTCAAGAAAGAGAAAATAGAGGCAAGTTCGAGCCTAATTGGCTTGGACCATATATAATCACAACAAAATATGGATCAGGGGCCTATCAGTTGGCTACTCCTGAAGGTAATCCTCTAGATGATCCAATAAATATCATGCACCTCAAAATATTCTATGCCTAGTCCTCAGAAAGTCTTAAATTGTCAAAAAAATCAAAAAAATTTAAAAAAATTATGAAAAATACATAAAAATAAGAAAAAGATCCTGAAAAAATCATCACTCTGGTGAAATCCTGGCAAACAGGCACCCTGTGACATACAAAAGAAAATTAAAAAAAATTTTAAAAAATTAAAAAATTGTCCATCAGTGAAAACCACTTTGTGGCGCTATGGACAAGTACCTTGGTGAAAACCTCCATGCAGGCACCAAGGTAAATAAACCAGATCCATTGTCTATCAGATCGGTGCTCCAATCACCCTCCAATCCAATCCACGCATCGCAACATTCCTTCCCTTCCACTTCTGAATAAATCATGTGTATGATGATGAGTCTTCGCCTAAATAATGAATAAGGAATGTCCCATCAACTAAGCTTGTGTGCCTCTATGTGAGCTTCATGAAGTCTTCAGAACAGTCCTAAGCCCACAAGTTAATCTTCAAGGCCATATGATCACTTGCCCAATCCAAAAAGTCCACCTGCTTTATCCTTTTCCCTAGGGATGAATCCTTCCCTCACCTGACAACTTTATCCTCCATCCTAATCCTACTCTTGGCAAGAGGTATCAGTTGGTCATGAGTGAATAACTTATTTGATTTCTTGGATTTTTCATTTAGACTTGCATCTTTTGCCCTATGACTGCATCTATTTATGACTGCCTGAATTTTCCATATCCAGGTATGTTTACAATAGGTGCATGTTGGGGCATATTTTCATAGCATGGTATATTTTGGATATCTCTTGTATAAACTGGCGACCTGGTACTAGTGTTTATCAACACTTACCCTCTCGTGTACAAGAGGTATCAGTGTGTTTGGGGGTTTCCTTGCACGTACCCACAACTTTGTATTAGTGTTTCTCAACACTTACATAGCTGTGTGTAAGGAATTCCCATTTGACTGTGAGTCAGTCCACGCCTTGGGTTTCTCATGGCATCCTGATTCCTATAATTAGTGGTGCAAGTCACTAGTGGCAATATCAAACTAGGTTCGCTCTCCATATTTTTGTGCACAACTTTCACCATCATTCCATAAAGTCCTAATCTAATAACCCCATGGAGTCCTCAATTTCCCCCATTCCCAGTTTATTCCATATTTTTCTATTTTATATCTAAAGATCATTGTATTATTATCAGCATATTCCCTCTTTCCATTATTCATTAATTTTATACGTATAGGTGGCATTATTCATATAGATTGAATTACTTATTCACTACTCATTTAGATTATCATTTTTCACAAACATTTTTACACTTAGATTTCATCACACACATCATTTATAAATAAATGACATTAATTCATCCACGTAGATTACATTACATTATCATGACATTACATTCATTCCTCATATAGAATGCATCATAAATCATTTACATCTACATATCCATCATACATTTGCATATGCAACATATATACACATCAAAAAGCATGATCATTCATCATGCATCCAAAAACATGTCAGCAACCTATCATAGGCATACATACATAAGCATACACACTGCATCACAAATAAATCAGCACAATATATCCATAATTACATCCATACATCACATCACAAGAAAATAAATAGAATCTATCATAATAAAGTACACACATCATCCATCATCATAAAATCATATATATATGCTCAAAAGGGATGAATGTGTCTGTCATAATACAATGATCACCCCGAAGGGTCAAAAGATGATACACAAGACAAAATGGAGCTAGCTCTCCCCTCTTGTCTCCCCACCCCCCTCCGATGTACCTCCTCCACCTAAACCTCCTGCCTCCCCTCCTCCTGGTGGCCTAAAACCCACCAATCCACATGTTTGTTGGCTCGGTGTGGACCGTTGACTCTGTGTCCAGTGAGATCGCACACTCTCAATGTACGAAGTTGCTCGCTATGCTGCAGGTACTGCTCTGTGATATAATCCCCTGAAGTATCCTACCTCCTGAACTTCCCTCTTCACCCTGTCCCGCTGCTGCATAATATCAACGTATATCTGCCCAAGCCCTGCAAGAACCAACACCTAGCGGGTTGCATCCCTCTCCCCCCATAGTCGTGTCACATCTGCCTCTGCCCTCTGTACTCTGGCTCGTAGCCCCTCTAGCTCGGTATCCTACCAATGAATAACATCTTGAAGGGCCACTATAGTTGTCTTTGTCTATGCCTCCTCTAGAATTCACTCAGACTCCTTCTCCTGCCTCAGGGCATCCACCTCTGTCCTAGCTATATGAAGGCTCTCCGTCAAATCTGCTATCTCCCGCGTCAGCCACTCCACCTCTGCCTCCAGACTCTCCCTCCCAGCTCTCTCTATCTGTAGCTCATCCTCAAGAGAATGGAGCCTCACCTGGGTAGTATCCCGCTCTTGCTACACTCGTTCAAAGTCATCCTGTGATACCCCTCCCCTCTCCTCCACTTGTGCCTCGGGATAATCCATAGGTACAACATCCTCTCCCCTGCCACACATGGCCTCTGTGGCCTCTCCTACTAGTGCTCCATCTCTCTCTCCTTCTCCCTCCTCTAGATCCCTCCTCCATACAGCCCTAACCCTCCTCTGCTATCCACCAGCACCACACCCTACACCAACCACAACTCTCTCCCCTGGGCCATCATCCTCCCCACCAACTACTTGGTCTACGATCGGTTACAACTCATCATCCTCCAAAACCCCAGGAATGGTAAGACATACTGGCAAGTGCCCCTCCCACCAGCTCTCGTATCCTCCTGTTGTCTCTGGATCCTCACATGCCCCCATCTTCTCATCCCAAACCAAATGAGACATTGTTTGGAAATTGGTCCTGCCCTCCAATGGACTCGATGTCGGGCCCCAAAATCTAACATCCTATGTAATCTGAGGATATACTAGGATGTCCCCCACTATATCATGAACCTGCCTGAGTTGTCTCGCCACCCTAAATGATGCATAATACTCCATAATATACACTGATCTTCCAAACATCCAAATCTCCACCCCAGCTCAGTGTAGCTGTCAGTCACCCCTCCATCTCTCACACCCCAAAAACGGCCGCCATGTAAACTACATAAGCTAATCCAGAATCCGACGCCAAAACCATACAGACCCTATCTGAGTATAGTGCAGCAGCCCCTTGTACCTATCCACATATGGGTGTCGAGACCACCTGTCCTGTACACCTAGTGTCCAAGTAACCACAATGTTCTCCCAAGCCCAGATGTGGAGAAGTGTCACTCCTGCGGACAAACTAGCATACTCCCTATACACCACCAAATGTATATCATGATATTACTAAGCTAACATCGCAACTCTCCACGCATACTACACGCCATTATGAAGCATGAAATAAAGACACCTACTCCATCCAACAGGAAATCCATGCCCGCCTAGGTCAAGAATAATCTGCCCACTCAAGAATCCACAAATCACTAGTACCAAGCGAGGAATTCGCCGAATGCCCATCGCCCTATCCAAGTGCATCCTACTCCTATCCAGCATCAGTGGGGTCTCATACTCACAAACCTCTCGAAGATAAAAATTCATTGCATCCAAGTGGTACTCTGGGATGACACCACGAACGGGGATCTTCAAGATCCTCCATACATCCAGAAGGGTCATTGTCGCCTCACCAGTAGGAAGATGAAAGGTGTTATACCTATTGTCCCACCTCTCAACTAATATCATCATCATCATAGTATGAGCCCGTATCCTCGACCACTTGCCCACATAATGCAATCCTAGAGCAGCTAGCACCTCCAACTCATCATGCCCCAACTCCCAATATAAACTCATAGTAGCAGGCCAATGCTCCCTCAAAGCCAATGACCCCATCTATGCCTACATCCAACAAACCAATTCATTATTTTCCATGTCCTCAAGTCCTATTCTACCCTCTGGAATCAACCCTACCTTCACCCCATCCCCAAAATTCTAAACCTACGCCTAAACTCCCCCCTCCTGAGCACACATGCTGATTTGTCCTGTGCTCGCACAAAAACCATGGCGCTCACGCCAATCTGCAGGTGCTCACACTAACAGAGAGACCTAACCCCCCAACCCTGCCTACAGCTTCCATCAATGCGAGCGCCCACGTAAAACATTGAGTGCCCATGCGGATGCGCGAGTGCCCGTGTCAAAGTACGAGCACCCGCGCTAAACATTCCCCCTCCCCCCAAAAAAACCTATTCTACCCACCTCCTCCCAGTGAGCGCTCGCGCTAACCCATTGGCGCGCACACTGAAATAGTGATCAACGTGTGCGCCTTGCCAAGTCTATGCCCTAAATTTAGCCCTAATTCTACCCCTACCCTAAAAAATTTAAAAGGGGGGATGGTCCTACATACTGGTGGTCCATAGCTAGTGGGTATGTCGTACCATTGGATCCTCTTAGCGTGATGATCACGTGTAGGAATGTGATCCATCTCTCCTTCTCTCCTTCTAGGCTTTGATTGGCTCCAACGCTTGTGTGCAACAATGACTCCTCATTGGGCCCTTTGTGGCTTATATGGGCCCCCTCGAGGGCCCATTCCCTCTGCGGTCTCACATCTCCTACTTTCTCTCCTAGATTTTTCAATCTACTTCCTCTTTCTCTATTTCACTTATCTCCTCCACTCAAATTCTTTCTTCTTTATTTCGAGAATTTTTCGGCAATTTTCTTTCGACAAAATTCTCGAGGGGGCATACACCTCCCACGCTTTACGCTGGGGCATCTATTTCTTCTTCTTCTATCTTTTACCCATCACCAAATTTGCCGCTGCGTAAAAGAGGGGCAAAATGTAGACACTTAAAAATAATTATTTTAATTATTTTTAAATTCCTAACATAATTAATTTATTAATTATGTCAATTTTTAATTCTCCTCAATATTAATTAATTATAATTAATATTGTCACTATAGTCTATGATTGATTTATTTAATAAATCCCCTTTTATTCTTCTAAAAATCCTCAATATTAAATCTTCTCAAATTCCTCCTCTTAACTAATTAATTTCAATTAATTAGTTAACTTAAGTGATTCCTACAAGTCACCTTTTCCTAATCCATCATTAACCTAATAAATTCTTCTAGAAACTCCCTAAGCTCACTTAGCATTATTCTTCTAATTTTTAAATCCCTCCACTCATTCTCTCTCCTAGTCAAATCCTCCTACAAATCTTATCTACCCTAATCCCACCTAATCTTCCCTCTAATCCCTCTCCTAATGAGTTGCTAGTGGCTAATCATCATGATTAGCCACAAAGTTAACTCCTTGTCCCTTCCATCTAACCACTATCCTTAAATGCCCTTTTCCTAGGTGAATGTGAGATTTTCAAAATCTCACATTCCTCTAGGCATCTCATCTTCCAAGGAATTTTTAATTCCTCCTTATTCCTCTAATCCCCATGAGCATCCCTTTTGAAGAATTGTCAATTCTTCCTTTCCATCCCTCAAGGAATATCCTATCCCTTGCTCTTCTCAAGGCACATTGGGAAGTCTTCCCAATGTACCTTGAGGAGTGTGGAGATAAGAAATGCCTTTAAGGCATATCTCTTGGGCTCCACACCACCTCTTGGGCCTTGTGTGGTCTCACAAGAAATCTTGACCCTCCATCTTGGGTCAATCCTAGCCCTTCATTTCTCCTCTTCTCTCCCTATAAATTGAGGACTCCATCCCCTCACATTTCATCTCCAATTTTAGCAAGTTCATGCTACTAGTTTGTGCCTAGGAAACCATATTTGCACCCTTATCATGCCAAAGTTATCCCTCATCCATAATTAGCCATATTATCCATCTCATCCTTCAAATCCATCACATCCATTTGTGCACAATGTTGGAGAGCCAACCACATCAAGCAATCTAGGAGCAAATCAACATCACGTTGGAGGCATTTGGGCGCACTTCGACTTCATCCAAGCTCCATCTGAGGGAGAAGGTAAAGGTTTGCAAGGTAAAATCATTTGTCTTCATGTTCTTTATCTGATTTGATTAATGCTTCATATTTTTATATGTTTTAATTTTTTGATTTGTATGCTAACCATCCAAATCCACCTTGCTTCTTTTTCCCATCTTCAGGTCCACCATTAGGGTTTCAAAAAGAAGTTGTAGAAGGGTATCTACATCAACATATGTTTATAATTATAGTCTTCTTGACTACTTGTAATGAAAGGTTTTTAATAGAAAACTATCACATATTTATTGTTGATTTAAAAAATATCTTCAACATATTAAATGGTGTAAATGTAACAAAGGTTTTGTAAATGTCATAGCATTTTGAATCAACACAAGTTGGTTTTGTAATGGTCATTTCTAAATTACATCTAGGATTGTGTAAGTTTGACTAAGGATTATTAAGTAGATATTATTGCCTAATATCATATCCTTACTACATCTTCTTGTCTAGGATTTTAATGGTTGTGTTTGATTCTATTACCTAGTAAGGCACTAGTCTAGAAAACTTATACCTTCCATATCATTTAAAAGCCTAAAATAAGTTACCTTGATAGAAAAGAAACTAGGAATATATTGATATGTATTATGCATTATTTAGTGACTAAAACCCAAGAAAAACTAAATAAAAACTAATTGTATATATTTAGAGAACCACGGTCAATACATTCATGCTTTGCCTATGTTAGTAGAAGTGTAAATAAGAATATTTTAAATGGGTTCCACATTGTGATTATGTATTGATGCATTGTAAAGTATTTATCAACTATACAAAGGTTATTATAGTTGATTACCCGACAAAGTGACAATTATTTGGGTTCAAGTGTCAAATTTGGGTATAGTTGCTATTTATAATTTTTGGTTGTCTATTTTATTTAATTTTAATACCTATTAATGCATACTTCTAGGAAAGGCCTCCAAATTTTAAGTTGAGAATAAATAGTAGGAGATATTTTTCTCTCTAATTTTTCCTTTAACCACCCTAAGTCTATTGGTGATGCTCTTCTTCCCTTCTTGAGGATAAACCCTTGGCCTTGAAGGTGGACATAACATCTAGGATTCAAGAGAGCTATTCTAAGACGTAATAGAACTTCGGTAATCAATAACAACACTTAAATTGTTCTTAATATAAATACCCTTACCCTTACCTAGAAAACTATTACCAATGGTATTAGTAGTGGAGGGGATATAATTTTCGCCACTAACACCCCCCTCTACACCATTACTAGGGTAACCTAGGATAGAGTTAATCAAGTTAGTGAAATTAGAGAGAATAATAGATGACTCAAGGGTTAAGGATAAATTATGTTTATAGTGTCTAAAAAAAGATCCTAATGAAAAGGAACTTTATCCGAGGTTGACAGCGCCCCCATAATAGAGTTCTCTAAGGAATTTAAAGGAGAAAAAGGGAAGCTAATTAACGTTGTATGCCTTAAGTGGTTGAATAAAGGTAAGTGGTAGTTGAAAGAACGTTTTAAATAACCAAGTCAAGGGTAAAATATTTTATGAGAACCAACTTATCTCATCCTAAGGGGAAAACTACTCCCTCTTGTGTTCGTTTTGGAATTTAGTGAGTTTTTCCCCGTCATTATGAAAATCCATAAAACTCTCATTGTCCCTCAACTTACCCCACTTCTTGGCCTTTCTTCCATCCACCTTCAACCCTATGGTAGGCGTAATGGATTCTTCATTTACTTCAAAATTAATACCACCAATAGTGAATATTTGACCCTTCCATGACACTACAAGCAGTTTCGATAGAACTAAATCAACCCACTCAAGGCTTCAAAATGAAGATATACCACTTTCTATATATATATATGGCACAACATATTATTGTTATGAATATCATCATAAATTGACGAGTCAAAAATGCTTCCATCACATATATGAGATACAAACTTCTAGACAATAACAACAACCTATGTAAAAACTAGTTAAAGTCCTTAAAGAAATTTTCAACAGGTTAAATACACAAAACATGAATAATTATATGTAATATACTAATATTCAACTATTTATAAATAGTTTTCCATTTGAATTAATATACTGCAATAAAATAGACAACTGACCTACTTTTTATTTAAAATATATATTTATTTGAAAATTTTATAAAAGTACAATGAAAATCTTTAAAAAAAAAAAAACATAACCCATCAACCTTATTTTAAAAACTTAAAAAAATTCTTCACCATACTCCACTTAATTGATGACAAAGGTAATTACATTATTCTATTATTATTATTTGATAATGCTCAATATACTTGTATATTAAACACATATTATACTGAACCAATTTTAAAAACATTACAAAAATATTAACCCTATTCCATTTAATGATTAAATTCTAAACAAACATTTTTTTTTCTTATATTAAGATGAAAGAGGCAACTCCATCATCCTATTATTTGACAACCCAAATCATATTAACATGCTCAATGCACTTTTCAATTATTTAAATACTTAAATTTGTCACATAATCGACAAACTTGTGTATTTCTTATACCGTAAGACAAAATTTGGAGGCTTTTTCTAAATCTTCCTTAATTGCCATTGTATATATGTTGATTTCTAAAAGATATTCCAAATTCCTTAAAGATAAGAATGCAGAGCTAAAAGCCAAAATGGAAGTATTAAAAGTATTAAAATGGAAGTATTAAAATCATTAAAATGGAAGTCTTAGAATTGTATAATTTTTTTCTCCTTAATAAGTATTTAAAGTGTAAAGGACACAAAAGCAAAGTTTTGAATATCCATTGAAGGAACACTCCATTGTGAACATTAATGGTATTATATGTTCCTTAGATTCGTTCAATTCTCTTTCTAAGAATAGAAAATATTAAATTTAGACAAAATGTGAAAAATAGTTTTTAAATAAAATATTATATTTACTCAATAGAGTCTATTTTTTATAATATAATGATGTTTAGTAGTTTAAAAAAAAAATCACATAGCCTCCTTTCTTCAATCTTCTCTTTTCTTTAGTTGTCACTTTCAATCAAACTTCTATTGAAGATCAATGTGAAAATTTAGTGCAAGGAAGTGCCCTGGAGGAGTAATATTTTATGTTCTGATTAATTAAAAAACAGGTTTTCAGGACCGAAACCTTTACAACATAGATAGAGAAAAAGCACCAAGAAGAACAATGCTTTAAAGTCCGCATACAAAAAGACTAGCCAAAAGACTAGCAACCAGAAAGAATAGCTTAACAACAAAAAACAACAAAGAAACAGAGAAGGCACTACACAGTAATTTTCTTCAGCAAATCCTCCGCCTTAATCACCTGCTCGTCGTAGGTGGCCCCGACAACTTTTAGGTCTTCCAGATCCTTGTTCGGTTTGTTTTCCTTCCTCTTGCCTCTTGTGCGGGTTCTGGGACCCTGAGCTTCACTATTCCTTCAGCTTCCGAGTCTATGTCCTGGATTTCCTTTTCATCATCCAGTTTGTTGATGAGGGTGTGGGTGTTGTTCACTGAGATCTTCAGGATACTTAGGCTTTGTTCAGCAATGTTCTTCAAACACTCCTCAATTTTACCAATTTTGGTAACGATGTTTGAGAGGGTTTCATCGCTAGTGTCAGCAAGGCTTTTCCTTTCCAGCAAATCCTTCTCAATCTTCTCAAACTTGGGGTTAAAAGCATCTCTGGTGTCTTCAGCTTTGGCAATGGTGTTTTTTAGGTCCTCAATATAGTCAGCCATAGCGTTCCCTTCCCCAGTATTAATGGTTTCCAGGATCAAGACTTTGTTGCAGAGTTTTTTGTTTTCATCCTTAGCTTTCTTGTAGCCATTAATGAGCCACTCCATAGTTTCCATGAAACCATGCAACCCCTCAGGAGGAGGGCTAGATGGGGGGGCATCTTTTCCAGGGGTAACATGTTCCTCTTTAGGGATGTGGAGGGCAGAAATTGTGTCGGCAGCCCTAAGAGTCTCTTCCATGCTCTCCTTTTCCAGACTCTGATCAGCTTCCAGGGCCTTTGCTTGCTTGTCGGCTGTTGGATCCTTATCAGTCTCCTCTTTCTTCTTGTGCTTTTTCCTGGTCTGGGTATGGTCTTTTGTTTTCTTCTTCAGCAACCCTTTAGGGTTCTCCTTTTCAGAGTCATCTGAGTCCTCCTCTTCAAAAGAGATGATGATCAGGGGTCTGCTTTTTGGCTTTTTGCCCTTAGAGGAAGAGGGTCTTGTTTTACTGTATTTCCTCTTCTTCCCACTTTCATACTCTGAGACATCAGTGCTATCCTCTGTGTCAGTTGAAGAATCACTGTCAGATTCCTCTTCCTCAGAAAAGGCAGAATCAAACATCTCTTCCTCAAAATCCACAAAGGGCAGTCGTTTTTTCTCTTTCTCAGTTTTCGAGTACCTTTCAATAGCTTCCCTGCTGACCTTCCTATCTCTGTAGAAGTTGCAGCCTTCCCTTGTGAGTCCCGTGGCTTGAGCAATTAAGTCTTCATCGATTTCAACCATTTGATCACCCATTTTTAACATGCCCTTCTTCCAGTTCTTGCAGAAAAGACTGGTAACCATACCATCTCGACCATGGAGTCTCTCCATGAAGTTCGAGGGACCACCCTTCTGCAGAATACCCCAAACCTCTTCCTTCTGTTTCCACTCTTTGCAGCTACTTGGTCCATATCGCCTCCTATTTCCACCCATGTTGTCGCTACCCACGGCTAAATTTTGAAACTTGCAGAGCAGATAAACCAGAGAGCTTTTCAGAACTATAATAGTTACCCAGAAAGTGTGAGAGTTAATGGCATTGATGTTAGAATGAGTGATATTCTCATTATTATAATAACTTGAAGTACTCACATTAGTACTTTTCATAATTATCTTGTCCATCAAGAATCTTTGGAGTGCTTCTATATTGCTCATTACTAATGATTTGTCTGACGTCTTCGGGGAGTTCGCGTTCACCCATCCACGTGGAAAGTTCCTCACTTTTAACAATCACGTTAGCAGCCCAGTCAGCAGAGTTGTTGGCCTCCCAGTAGATGTGTGATATATGGCATTTTTTAAAGGTGCTAATAAGGTCAATAGTAGAGGTGATTATGTTGTGAATTGACCATGAAGGTTTTGAAGTCCCCTTTAGACACTTTATAATATTATTTGAATCCCCTTCAATCCATAGATAGGGGCAATTCCACTTTTTAGCTAGGAGGATGCCTTGAAGAGCTTCCATAGCTTCAACTTTGTGGTTGGTTTGGGTTCCAATAGGGATAGCAACCATTTCCTTGCAAATTCCTCTATCATCTCTAAGTATAGCTCCACGGCCTGAAGGACCAGGGTTACCTTTGGCAGCACCGTCAAAATTAACTTTGAACCATCTTTGAGGAGGGTTTTGCCATTTAGCTTCAAGCCTTTTATTGTGGTTGTTAGGACCATCAGTAATCTTCATATTCCATGCCCTCAAGATATTTGATTCCAGTGAGTTGTTCGAGTCACAAGGACCCTCAATGATCCTTATATTTTCCTGAATCGACCATTGAATTTTCTGGAACACAATATCCTGATTAAGGGAGGCATCCCTAAAGATTCGGTTATTTCTTTCTTTCCATAGTCCCCACAAGATGTGAGGAAGAGAGAGCTGCCACAAACATCTCAAAAAAGAGTTAGTCCATTTAATATTCCAGGATGAGAACAGGTCACTGATGTTATTCGGAAACACCCAGGCCATACTAAAGCTCTTGAGAAAACTTTCCCAAACAGAGGCTGAAAAGGAACAGTGGAGAGCAAGGTGGTCTACAGACTCTTCCTCTTGAAGGCACATCACACATCTATTAGGGAGGGAAAAGCCTCTGCCTTTGAGGTTGTCAAGGGTAAGAATCTTATTTTGGAGGATGGTCCAGAAGAAAATATTGATTTTGGGGGTGAGACCCTTAATCCAGTTTTTTTACCAGTTAGGGTTGATAGAGAGGGGGGGAAAGGACACAATACATAGAGGAAATAGATAAAGTACCTTTAGTATCATGTTCCAAATCAGGGAGTCTTCTTCTTTATTCAGCCATACCGCAGACATATGGGTCTTGAGCTTAGAAAGGCTAGGGTGGATGCTTACAATGTTCTACCATTCATTACCAACCCAGTACTCAGCAACTAAGGAGCCAAAAGTTCTAATACAAGAGGGAGCATGGGGGGCCCATTCATTGATATCAGTCAAGGGTTTATCAAAAAGCCAAGGATCCTCCTAGAATTTAATTTTCCTTCCATTTCCTAGTTTCCAGATCACTCCTTTGGCTATACCTTCTTTACATTTAGAGGCATGATTCCATATGTGGGATCCATTAATACTAAGGTCCGAATGGATAAAAGAGGAGAGAGAGGAGGATAGAAGAGAGTACTTACTTCGCCAAATTTTACACCATTCAACGTCTGAATGAAACATTCTCCACACTTGTTTGGATAGGAGAGCTTCATTAAGGGTTCGAATCCTCCTAATGCCCAGACCACCTTTGCTTTTCGGCCTATAGACCTGGTCCCAAGCCACCAAAAACATTCTTTGCTTATCCTCAACCCTAGACCAAAGGAATCTTCTTTTAATTTTCTCGATTGCATCAGCATACTTAACTGGAATTCTGAAAAGACTTAGAGCATAAATCGGAATACTTTGAAGAGTTGCCTTAAGGAGTTGGAGCTTGCCAGCTTGACTTAAGAGGGCTCCTTTCCAACCTGCGAGTTTTTTATGGAATTTGTCCACTAGAGAACTCTAGAAGGAATTAGGAGGTGCAATGCCCATAGGCAGTCCGAGGTAGGTAGCAGGAAGATCAACAATCCTACACTCCAGGATTCTGCTGATCCTCTGTTGTCTTCTCTCAGGAGTGTTAATGAAAAAAACTTCACTTTTAGCCCAATTGATAAGTTGACCAGAAGCAGAGGCAAATTTACATATGATGCTCTTCAAAACTTTAGCTTCAAAAATACTTGATTCCCCCATAATAATAATATCATCAACAAACTGCTGGTGGGAACAAATAAGGTCAGCAGAGGATGGTTGGAGGCCCTTAAAGGAGCCTTGCAACACCATTTTTTCCATAGTCCTTCCAAAGCATTCTGCCATAATAATGAAGAGGATGGGGGAGATAGGATCCCCTTGCCTTAGACCTCTAGAAGCTTGGAAAAGGGATGATGGAGAACCATTGATAAGAACAACGAAAGTAGCAGAGGTGGTAAGCTGAGAGAGGAGGTCGACAATTCTAGAGGAAAAACCAAAAGAAGTGAGGACTTTCTAAAGTAAAGACCAGTCAACCCTATCATAGGCTTTGGAGAGATCAAGCTTTAGGATGAAACCCTATTTCTTTGCTCTAACAAGAAAATGAATGTTCTCATGGATCGTAATAATGGAGTTAAGAATTTGTCTTCCAGGAACAAAACCATTTTTTTGGTGTTTAATTAAGGTAGGAAGGACAGACAAAATTCTAGAGGTAAGAACCTTGGAAATAATCTTGTAAAAAGAGTTGCAGAGGCTAATAGGTCTGAATTTGTCCAAAGAATCAACACCTTGAGTTTTGGGGATGAGAGCAATAAAAGTGCCATTGATTTCTTTCAAGAGTTTTCTAACCCCAAAAAATTCCTTAACCCCATTGGATACATCTTTTCCAACAATCTCCCAAAATTCTTGGAAAAAGAACATTGGGAAGCCGTCTGGGCCAGGCGCTTTGTTCCCATCAAAGGAGAAAGCAACATTTTTAATTTCCAAGTTAGAGGGAATGGAAGAGAGAGAGGCATTCTTTTGATCATCAATGAGACAAGGAATGTTCTGAAGAAATGAGGATTGGGCTTCAGCATCCAGATTGTGATCCCTCTTGAGGAGGTCCGAGAAATACCTTTTAGCTTCATTCCTTATTTCATCCTCCTTGACCAACTCCTCGTTATCCACCACTAGCTTATTAACCCTATTAACTGCTTTATGCTTAATCATCGACATATGGAAGAATCTTGTATTTCGATCTCCTTCCTTAAGCCAAATGCATCTCGATCTCTGCTTCTAGAACATTTCCTCTTTGGCAATGATATCATGGTATTTTTTGAGAGTCTCATTTTCATCAGCAATAGACACAATACTGAAACCATCCTTCTGGATTTGATCCTGTATTTCTTTAAGGTCTTCCTGAACTTTTCTCTTAGCCTCAAAAATATTCCCAAAGATGGTTTTGCTATGTTGTCATATATTTTTGGATTTTTTTTGGTAATATTTCCCCAATAGCCCTTTATATTTCCAAAGATGATCAATTCTAAAAAATAATAGTGTTTTCAATTCCTCTCTCTAGCTCTTGTTCTTCAATAGTGATGGGTTATCTCTTTGTTAGTGTAGACACCTAAAATTGTCATGTCTAATTAAATAAATATTTTATTTATTTAATTATTTTATCCTAATTCTTCTATTAATTAAATAAATCTTTATTTATTTAATTAATTCATTTATCTTCTTCTAGCCTTATTTCTCATTTAAATAAATACCTTTATTTATTTAAATTGTCCTTTTCCTAAATTAAATAAATATCTAATTTATTTAATTGATCCCACTTCCTCTATTAATTAAATAAATCTTTATTTATTTAATTAATTCATTAACCTTTTCTACCTATGACACATGTCATTCATCTCTTAATTCATACACTACCTACCCTCTCATTATTTTCTTATTTTCTTTACCTATCCTCTAATCATAGCCGACCATTTATCTTTTACACCTCTCAATCTTATCCCTCCATTTCATATAGTGTCTTCTATATAAGGAGATGCTTCCTTCATTATCAAACCCTAGCTAATCAATTTATGCATTTGACTACACTATGCTTTTCATATGAGATCCTACTTGCAACCATATTCCGTTCTTTGTTGAGCTCTTGTGCATATAAAATCTGAGAGCAAATATATCAAGCAAGATCAATGGAGATAGGAAGAATGGAGATTCAAACCCTATTGGACATGTGATGGTATAATCTTTGTGATTTCATTTGATTTGCATTGTCTTAGGTAATCTTCATATGTTATGGTGGATCTTTGTTGTTGTTAGGCTAGGGTTTTGTGGTTGAATTCATATAGTCTTTCATCATTGTGGTTTCCATTTTCACCATATACAGTTAGATTTTGCTCTTTACTAACACACACACACACACACACACACACACACACACACACACACACACACACACACACACACACACAGATGGATGTGTGTGTGTGTGGGTACAAATATATGTCTTTTATAATAACAAATTCAAATTATATAATATCCATCTTTCCCTATGCCTCCTAAGCAATTTGTTGTGATGAAATCCCCATGCTCTGATTCTTCCCTGACAACAACTATTCTTGAATCCCCTGGCCCTAGAAAGAAGAAGCGTTTATGTATCTTGGGTGCTATTAAATTCCCTTCCCAACTTTGTATCGTTGGCACCTCCACCCATGACATCGTAGTTGAAGGCCTTTACAACCTAAAGAAGTCTACAACCACCTCCACTTTGGACAAAAAAAGGAAACTCAAGAAACCTACTTCACTAGTTAAATAACCCAAGACTCACATAACCATTCAGGAAATTGCTAGTGATGTGGAGGCGGATATGGGTGAAGAAGATAATAAAAGTGGAAGTGTGAACCCTAGACTCTCTAACAGACTGGTAGGGTGTATGGTTTACAGAGGGAAAGGAAAGAAACTAGTGGATTATGAAGAAGAATAAGAAGAAGATGATTTTGTTAATGATGGTGATGCTTCTGATGATGATGACACATGGAAGGAAGAAAACTTGGCTAAGTTCGCCAACAACAATTCTATGAACATATTCGACAATGCCAAAACTAAACCAGTGGACCTGACTTGGCTCTTTCAAAGGAAGTAGACACTCATCAAGGGGTTAGTGTAGGTACCTATGTTGACTACAAGACAACTATGGTGGAGCTAAAGTCATTGAAGAAGAAAGTGTTGGGGATGGAGAAAAAGATGATCAACATATACAGGTTCAACCTACGTGTAATGCATAGCTCGGCCACTTCTCTATGTTTGATGCAAAAGAAAGTTTTGGGAAAGGATGTTGACAAAGAAGGGAACTATAAGGATCTTTCTAAGTTCCTCACTAATGATTGAAGCAATGCGCTCACTTAGCCACTACATTTCTAGTTTTAGATCTTTTGATTTTTGTTACATGCTACCAAGCCTCTTAATCATTTTACTTTTAATTGTTGTTGGGACTCTTTATTTGTTTTGTTTTGATATTGAACAGTTGTTAGTGTGATGTTAATGTTTGGTTGATGCTTGTCAAAGTTGCCTTCAGGTTGTTGGTGTAAAGGGCCAATGGCCTAGTTTTGTTGCTTTTAATATAAAAAATAAATTCAATTTTTTTTATCAACATATGTAGCATGGTTTTGTTCAATTATACGATCTTTTATTTTATTTTAATACTCTAGTTTTGTTGCTTTTAATATCAAAAATAAATTCAATATTTTTTTATCAATATATGTAGCATGGTTTTGTTTAATTATATTCTTTTATTTTATTTTATATTACTTTAAGTTATTGCTTTGTTTAAATGTATTTATTGGTATGAAATATAAAAAATATAATCTTTATATACTAAAACAGGTGGTTGTTGTAATAAATAGATGGTAAAAGGTTTAGCATACAATAGGTTGTATAGTATCATACATTTCATTAAGGGTCTTTTTAGACCCATTAAGGACACATAAAGATCTAAATAGCCTTAAGTTATTGAATTAGTCATATTGTTGAAATATAATGCGAACTATTACAACAATAACATCAAATTAAGAGTATAAAAAATATTTTGTCCATGTATCAACCAATATATAAATAAAATGGAGAAAGAATAAAACCAGCAAACTAAATTAATTTTAATACACAACACTATATATATGGCTCATAACTCTTTTAGTAAAAAAGGCTACCATCAAAGGGATGCTCAAGTATATAATAATCTTTTGAAATAAGAGTATATAATCTCTAACTATAAAGTTGAACATAGAGAATATATGAAAACTAATGCATATGTTACATATCAAATACGTGAACAATATGGGAAAGGATAGATTACATGTACATAGTCTCTCCCTTAATATTCTACAATCTATAATTTTGTGAAAGGATGCAAATTCCTCTTGCTTCCAAAGACTTAGGTATGTTAAGAACTAGGGATAATGCTCATTGTTATAAATATCTGTGAATTCAATCAATATCTTTTGTATAAGATAAAGAGTTTTAAAAACTAGAGATTTATGCCTTTGCAAATTGTGGAGAAAAGGTATAAGAATACACAAGGTTAATTATGAGGCTCAAACATGGAAAATTCTACACTCTTTGTCCCTCTTGTATCCAATTTTTAATTTTAGTGAGATTTCCCCCATCATTATTAAAATCCATGGCATTCTCATTGTCCCTCGACTTACCCCACTTCTTGACCTTTCTTCCATCCACCCTCAACCCTATGGTAGGCCTAATGGGTTCTTCAGTTACTTCAAAATTAACACCACCAATAGTGTATTTTTGGCCCTTCCATGACCTTACAAACAAATTTGGATACAACTAAATCAAACCCACTTAAAGCTTTAACATTGACTCTGAGGGGGACCCCACGGAGGACAAGGATGGGGGGGACCCTAAAAACACTATGGGGGGCCCCGATGAGGATGTTGTCAAAGCTGACAAGGGAAGGGACCCTATGGATATGGGCACTGCAAGAGCCACCAACGAGGGTAATATTGATACTAAAACCCTAGATTATGTCAATGATAAGGAAAGGGTCCCTATGGATATGGGCACGGTGGGAGCCACTGGTGAGGACAATACTGATACTAAAGCCCCAAATTCTGACAACTTGGACCCTGATGACAATATGAATATGGCAAAAGAGGTGATGGACTATATTCCTCTGATGGGCCTTGACACTGTAATTGATTGTACCCCTACTGAGGATGTGGCCAAGGTGGTGGATGTGACTATGGATGAGAAGGCTACTAAGACCCCCCAGGGGGTCCCTACCCTAGAGCAAATGGAAAAGTTTTCCACCAAGGTGATGGACATCATGCAGAAGATTGAGATTTTGGGTCCTGTGCTAGAACTAAAGGCCATCATGGATGAGGTCAAGAGGCTCCATGGCATGGTGGAAGCAGGGGCGCCCAAATTGTTGGCCTTAATAAGTTTTATTTGCAGGTTTTACACAGCTCAGCGCTCACTCTCTCTCTATTGAGGAAACGAATTGCGGATTCAAAGGAAGAGAAACAGGAGGCCAGGGAACTGTATCAGTTCATGTTCACTGATTGGAACAGTGTCATAGACTACATTGGGGTGCGCAAGGCGACCCTGTAGATGTTGTGTTTTCTCTAGTTTTTTGTTGTTTTTAATTTCAAAACACTGGTTTTAGTTTGTTGTTATGATCTTATAGTGTTGTTGTTGCACTGTCGTACCATTGATAGTTTTGCTATGTAAAGGGTCAGTGCCCTAGTTCACCCTTCTTTTTAATAAAAAACATAGGATCTTCTAGACGTATATGCCACAACATATTATTTTTATGAAGCTCATCATAGGTTGATGAATCAACTATGTTTTTGGGATGTTTGTGACATACAAAGTTCTAGACAATAACAACCATCTATGTACAAACTAGCTTAAGTTCTTAAAGAAATTTTCAACACATTAAATAAAACAAACATAAATAATTCTATGCAATATACTAATATTAACCTAACTCTTAAAAAAATATTTATTTAATTTTTTTTATAAAAATACAATCAAAATCCAATTTCATAAAAGACAAAACAAATCACAACCCATCAACCCTATTTTAGAACTTTAAAAGAATCTTGACCCTACTCAACTTAATTGATGACATTATTCTATTATTATTTGATAACCCAAATCATGTATGCTCAATATACTTTTAAATTAAAACACTTATATTATATTTGAACCCATTTTAAAAACATTAAAAAATTCTGAACCATATTCCATTTAATGATTAAATTCTAAACAAACATTTTATTTTCTTATATTAAGATGAAAGAGGCAACTACATCATTCTATTATTTGATAACCCGAATCATATTAACATAAATTTGTCACATAATCGACAAACTTGAGTATTTCTTATACTATAAGACAAAAATTTCCAACTCTCTCATTTGGAGGCTTTTTTTAAATCTTCCTTTTAATTGCCATTGGAAATATATTATCTTGTTGATTGATAGAAGACATTCCAAATTCCCTAAAGATAAGCATGGAGAGCTAAAAGCCAAAATGGAACTATTAAAAGTGCATAATTTTTTTCTTCTTATTGCCTGATTAAATAAAATAATAATAAAATGTATTAAAAGTGTAAAGATACAAAAGAAAGTTTTGAATATCCATGGAAGGGACATTGCATTGTGAACATTAATGGTATTATATGTTTCTTAGATTCTTTCAATTCTCTTTCTTATAATAGAAAATATTAAATTTTGAAAAAAAATGTGAAAGGTAGTTTTTAATAAAATATTATAATCATGTATAATATTGTAATTTCGAGTTTTTTTTAAATTATAGAGAAATTATTCTAAACATTTTAACATTTTCTGATTTAAAATTAGTTTTGTAAATATATATATATATATATATATATATATATATATATATATATATATATATATATATATATATAATGAGGAACATTTTAGAGTCTGTTTTTTATAATATAATGATGTTTAATAACTTTTTAAAAAATCACTTAGCCTCCTCTTTTCAATCTTCTCTTTTTTACAGTTGTCACTTTCAATGAAATCTCTATTGAAGACTAAGGTGAAAATTCAGTGCAAGGAAGTGCTCTAGCAGAGGAAAAAAATTCTGTTATGTTGTCATATATTTTTGAATTTTTTTTGTAATATTTCTTCAATAGCCCTCTATATTTCCAGAGATGTTAAATTCTAAAAAATTATGTTATAGTTTTCTATTCCTTTCTCTAGCTCTTATTCTTTAATAGTGATGGGTTATTTTGCTTCTATTGTGTATCCCTTTGCTAGATTTTGCTTTTTACTAGCACATGTAATTATGCAGTTGATCTTTATATATGTACACACACACACACACACACACACACACACACACACACACACATACACAGAGAGAAAGAGAGATAAATGTGTGTGTGTGTGTGTGTGTGTGTGTGTGTGTGTGTGTGTGTGTGTGTGTGTGTGTGTGTGTGTGTGTGTGTGTGTGTGTGTGTGTGGATATAACGATATATACATATGGTGTGTGTGTTTGTATGTGTGTACAAATATATGTCTTTTATAATAATAAATTCAAATTATATAATTTCAATCTTGCCATATGCCCTATTAAGCAATTCATTGTCACAAAATCTTCATGCTTTGATTCTCCCTCGGCAACAACTATTCTTGAATCCCCTGGCCCTAGCAAGAAGAAGCATTTGTGTATCCCAAGTGCTGCTAAAATCCCTTCCCAACATTGTATCGTTAACATCTTCATCCATGACATTATAACTAAAGGCCTTTGTGACCTAAAGAAATCCATAACCACCTCCACTGGGGACAAAAAAAGGAAACTCAAGAAACCTGCCTCATTGGTTGAAAAACCCAAGACCCTACATAACCATTCAAGAAATTGGCAGTGGTGTGCAAGCGAATATGGGTGAAGAAGATAATAAAAGTGGGAGTTCCAACCCTAGGCACTCTAACAGACTGGTAGGGCACATGGTTGACAAAGGGAAAGGAAAGAAACTAATGGATTATGAAGACTAATCGAAGTAAGATGATGTTGTTAATGATGGCGATGGTACTGATGATGGTGAAACGAGGAAGGAAGAAAGATTGACTAAGTCCACCAACGACAATTCCATGCACATATCTAGCAGTGTCAAAATTGAACCAGTGGATTTGACTCAAGAGGCTCTATCGAAGGAAGAAGACACTCATCAAGAGTTTAGTGTAGGTACTTATGTTGACTGCAAGACTACTGTGGTGGAACTAGAGGCCTTGAAGAAGAAAGTGTTGGAGATGGAGAAAAATATGATCAGTATATCCAGGTTCAGCCTACGTGTGATGCACAGCTTGACCACCTCTTTATGCCTGATGCAAAAGAAAGTATTGGGAAAGGATGTTGACAAAGAAGGGAACCATGAGGATCTTTTTAAGTTCCTCACTGATGACTGGTTTTAGATCTTTTGGTTTTTGTTACATGTTACTAAGACTCCTAATCATTTTACTTTTAATTGTTACTAAGACTCTTTATCTATTTTGTTTTCATATTGAATGGTTGTTAGTTTGTGGTTAATATTTGGTTGATGCTTGTCAAAAATTCCTTTAGGCTATTAGTGTAAAGGGCCAACACCCTAGTTTTGTTGCTTGTAATATCAAAAGCAAATTCTTTTTTTTTATCAATATATGGCGTATGGTTTTGTTCAATTATATTATCTTTTATTTTATTTTATTTTATATTAATTTAAGTTATTGCTTTGTTTAAATATATTTATTGGTATAAATAAAAATTAAGTAATTCTCTAAGTATAAAGTTGAACATCAAAAATCCAGCATCACTGGTCATGTTAAAAAGTTTACCCGACACACTGTAGTTTATAGGAGAGTGCTATACCCGATTCCTACAATCTAAAAAAAAAAGTTGAACGTAGAAAATATATATGAAAAATAATGCACTCTAAATTTTAAATATGTTACATTTCAAATACTTGAACAACATTGGAAAATATAGATTACTTGTGCATAGTCTCTCCCTTAATATTCAACAATCTATAATTTTGTGAAAGGATGCAAATTCCTTTTGCTTCCAAAGACTTGGATATGTTATAAGAATTAGGGATAATATTCATTTCTATAAATATCCATGGATTCAATCAATATCTTTTGTATGTGTCTTAAAATTAGGGATTTATGCCTCTACAAATTGTGAAGAAAAGGTATAAGAATGCAAAAGGTTAATCATGAGGCTCAAACATGAAAAATTCTACACTCTTTGTCCCTCAATATTTCACCTTAAAATTTATTCTTTCATAAATAAATTAAAAAAATTGGGATGGATGTCAAAGTGGGGTAATCACATACAAGGTTGCATATACTAAACTCTCAAAGAAAACAAAAAGCTTGGTGTTGATATCTATTTTGATAGAATATGGAGTTTTAAGGAATTATCAAAGGCACATGGATTCATGTGGTTGAAAGTGCAAGGTAAGGATCTTACTAATGAAATTCGAATGAAATTGATAATTCATGACTCTTGTGTGTATTGTTTGTGGAATAATATGAATCAAATAATTGTTTATTCTTAAATTGTCCATTTTCTAGGAATATATGGTGTGGAGCATTTAAAAATAGGAATAGTTTGGGATACATTTTAGAATGTCAAGCAATTGTGTATTAGTTGGATTCTTAAAAAAACATAAATCCTTGAAACTGATTTGATAAGAGAACATTCTTTGATCTATGAAAAATTATGGGGCATAAATAATTTTAAGGCTAGTAAGAACGTTAACTTTAATATTACATTGAAAAATGAATATGTTAAAATTATAAAATGAAATAAAATATATTTTTGAATTATATAACTAAATAATATAAATTAGTAAATTTTAAAACTAATTTATTTTAAAAAACATTATAATTTTTTTATTAGTAATATGTAAATTATGGGGTATACATCTATTATATATGTGAAATAATGGCTCAACTATCCTAAGTAGTGGGATGTCATGCATCCTTCTTAGCCTATTATGGGAACCTAGTGGAAACCAATTTATAGAAAACATAATCTTTACAAAGATATACAAAAACAATTAATTTCATTGAATTCCATGGACGCATAGCCTCCCCTCATAGAAATCTACTCTATAATTTAATTTTTAATGACAATATTGATGGATCCTTCCATGCATAAAGATCCCAAGAAAATTCCAAAGGTATTATTCATGCAATTAAAGTATCCCGTAAGGGTTGCTTTCCACTGCCTATTAGTACACAAATGTTATATTTCATATTGAAAAGATTGTTCATTTATCATAGGCATCATAAGAATAATCTATAAAAGAGAAGGAAATAAAATCATGGCAGCCTTAATTGAGTCCTTGAGATCCATAAATACTTGTAACAATTTTCAAATAAAAGAAAATACTTCCCATACATGCTAGTAGTATAATCATTTCTATCAATCAACTATTTAGTTAGGATTCGTCAAAATTTGTAGAGGCAATGAGAGACTTGATATTACTTGACACATATTAGTCCTTCCCATCCTTCAAGCATACCACTTATAATCTATGGAGTGTGATTCATTGTATATTTTTCTAGGAAGTCTACCACTTAATTCCATTCTCTAGAGAAATGACATAAGGAGTAGGGAACCATCACGTCTACCTTATTTCAAGCAATGTTCAAAATATTCATCATCTTCCAATAGACTATTGGTTTATTTTTTACGATATTTACTATCGAAATAGAGTCCCCATTGATTTGATTTTTAGTTATCTCAATTTAGCACGAAATTGAAGGCCGTGGAATAAAAGCTAATCGTTTGCGTTATTCTTGATGCATAGAGACAATTTTTTGGATGTGTCATTAACTATTTTCCTTCTCAATCTCTAATGACACAAACAACCCTAAAATACCTAGAATACAACGATTTTTCCCATTAAAGTCGAGTTATAAATTCTTTCGTGAATGATGAAACTATTTAATTACTTTTATTTGATCTTATAATGGTTGATCCCATCAATTTCATGAATGAGAAAAAGTCATTACAATTATTATTGACATCATTGTCATAACAAATATCATTCACATTATATAAACAAGTTTACACTTTTATATTAAAAAAATAACGTATTACATAAAACTCTAAAAAGTTGTCCATATAAATTATCTTATTAATAAATTTCTATTATATATCTTTATAAAAATATAATATACCATCAAAACCCAAAGTTCAAATGAAACAAAAATCAATAACACCACTGTGAAATTTTCAAATGCACATTAAAAACTCCCTCCCTCATATAATTTAGAATAGTGGTCTACCTTAGATATATTCAAAGCAACATCTGTATCATTCAAAAGATTACAATCAACTTGGTCACTCAAGTTAAAGTGGACCATGTATTTCTAGGAGTGCCCAAGTATTGAATATGTGTATTATGAATAGATAATTATTATTATCACATGCCTCACTATAGAGGAGGTCCCTTTATGTTCCCATATCTCTAACTCATATTGCTTGCAAGCTAAGGGACGTTGACATTTTTATATTAAAATCTATACCCACATGCATTGAATTGGAAATATAAGTAAATTCAAAATAAATACTTTTTAAAAAGTCTCCTAGTATTAAGGCTAGAAATTGGTCCCAAAGAACATTATTTCACACCGTCAAAATAATTTAAAAAGAAAAATTAATATTTTTTTTTATAGTTTACAATTTCAATGCATTAAAAACAAAAATGAATTTATAATATTTTTTTAATGTCAGCAACAACTTGAATTAAAATGTATTTGTTTGAAATGTTCAAAATAATAATTCATACCTAGGAAAAAGTGAAGTGAGAAAGACTAAGTAAAACCTTATAAATGATTTTTCTCTAGTTATAAAAAATAATTGTTTTATTCAATCTATAAAGAGTGGGTAAAACGACATTTGATTTTAGAAAAAAATAATACCCCTCACCACTTAAAAAGTGAGCAATTTATCAATGAAAAGAATGTATTAAAAAAAGGTGTTCTATTAATAAAAAGGCAAAAAAGTGTGTTTTATGATATGAGATTCTCAATTTAGCATTAAAGATTAAAGGATATTTATTTAATTAAAATTATTTAAGATATCATTCTAATCTTATTCTTTTAGAACATCAAGTTTCTAAATTCAACAATATTGATATTTTTAAGGATTCTTTATTATTATTAATAGGATTAATGGTGTAAAAAAAATGGACTTATAATATATCATTTGTAAGTGTTGAATGATAAACATAGAAATGTGAATAGTGAAAATTTACTTTCATTTGTTGTCAATATCCTGAGAGATTCTTTCAAAGATCGAAAACCTCTTTGTAATTTGACACAATGGTGTTGAGATACAACCAGTCTGCATAATAAGGTGATAGGGTCCATACTAGCACCTAATACAAGCACCCAAATATAGTGAGTCAAATATTTGCTCAAAGATGTTCAATTTTTGTGATTTTTTAAAAAATTACAAAATGTTTTGTTTATTTTTAAAATGGCATATGATTCATTTTTCATGATTTTTGATAGTTGTGGACCTAACCCACTATGCATGGGATTTACATACAAGGTTGTCCTTGGGGTATGAGATTGATATGGAAGATTAATTTGACTTGCATGATTGATCATTAATGACCGTTTTTTCAAATTTTAATATTAGTTTACTAATGTTAGTGTTTTAGTTTTTCATTATGGACTCATATTGTCTTTTTTATGATGTTCATAGATGTATATTGAGGAATAAATCTACAAATGTCATTGGAATCGGTATTTAGCTCAATCATTAGTAAAGGTGGCGAACCTTTAGGATGAGATTGATTAATTGTAAGGTATGGTCATAGCAAGAAATATTACTATCAAGGACCATGACACATGAGTTCTCCAAATGTTTGGAGAGTAGGAGTGATATGGGAAGGGATCCTCTCTATAGCCTCCTATTAAGTGACAGTACAATGGTTCTTGTATAGGAGAATAATTGACCTAGGTTAATGTACATGTTAGTCTAAGGTCACTTATCTTACACGACATTTTGGTGAACCCAACTTAGCATGCAGTTGTAATTATTTTGATTCATTTGCATTGCATTACATAGAGCTAACTTGTTGATAAATTGATTAGATAGTTGCATTGATTCATTGAGTAGACATTCTTATTTTATTTGTTACATTTGTTGTATGTGTTATATAGAAATCATAAAAAACTTAAACAAGTTTTTCCTTTTCCTTTAGATTATGAACCCAACCTTACACAAACTTTCTTCTCTTTCTTAATCAACATTTTCTATCTTGTCATCACCTTTCTTCTACTTCTTCTATCTCTTCTTCTTTTTGTATGCACAATTTTAGAGAAAGTAAGATTGTTTGACCATGTCACATCTCTTCCTACAAACTTTGGATGCATTTGAAGAGTCATCCAGTAGTTACGATTTGGTTATGGTAGATGAAGCCCATGATGACTTCATCAATAAAACCATCCTCTATGACTCTTATAATATCTCTTCATCAAAGGTTGATTAACATAATTTATGTTTCTAGTGATAAAAATGAATTAGTGAAACCTCAAATTGTTGTTCATCTTCGCCAAGATGTTCCATAACCATAAAGTAAACCAATGATAAATGTTCAAGGTGTTAAAAACCCATCTCGACCTCATGGTTATATCTTAAATATTGCCAAATAAATAACTCAAAATAATCACCATAATCAAGGTGTCACAATAATCTCATTATAATGCAATTTCTCACACACATAATACTCGAAATAATAAACAACCTAAACCAACAATTGTTCTTCCTCTTTCTCAATATTTTTTTCCGCTCATCTTCATCTTTTTCAATATTTTGGTAAAGATTATGACCTTGATGAATAAATTATTGCTACTCTGGATAAGATCTCACTATGGGACTTGATACAACCTTCACCTACATGCCATGGAATGCCCCAAGAGGCCTTACAAAGGGTAGCTATGCCACCTTCTATTATACTAAATGATGTAGCATATCTATTGGATTGTATGTATGTCACAAGTTTGGACATCATGTTCTCACAACGTGAGTTACTGTAAGGACCTCCATATTATTAACATTATAAAATACACAATTTACACACATTTAATCATTAATTAATGTACAACTTGCTCAAATTACACTCAATCGATACCAGAAGTTACAAAACTAATACAAAGTTTATATACAAAAGACAAGAGAATGGTGAAACATAAGAAAATTATATTTGTACATAAGAAAATTATATTTGTTACAAAAGACCATAAGGGCGATTACAATGAATATACAAAACATAGCTGAATAATCATCTTGATAGAGGCTTCCAACATCTATTTCCCACGAGCAAACCATGGGAGAGAACATTGTCAGAGCTCTTTACCACCCAACTGTGAAGCATTTATGCTTCCCTATAGTTCTTCCTGACAAGAAGAACTGTCATCCCTGAAGGACGCCTAGCGACTTGAAACTGGCAGGGGATGGAATCTGGTGCTACTTAGTGTATCTACAATCTAAGATGCTATTGTAAAAACACTAAGATATAGAAGAGGGTGCAAATATAACGATTTAATTAGCAAGCATATAATAAGATATCAATAGGACTTTGGCCAAAGATCATTTAGGACTAACTATCGGTAGATGAGTTAAAGCAAAGACCTAAGCTTCTCTCGAAACTCACCCTTCTCTTTACTCCATATCTGGCACCCCTCCGACATACATAATACAAATTGAAAACACGACAATGCATACATGAGCTTGCAGTAGCATACACGAGCATACATAGTCATACAAGAGTATACAAGAATAATCAAGAATATTCAAGAGCTTAAGAAGTGTACATTGCTTGAAGAACATACAGGTCTATAGGACCAATCAAATCCACTTGCCTACTTATCAAGATTTAAAAACAAACTCATTTACAACTAATCTAAAAGATATCTATAAAACAAGGTCACGAGAAATTTTAAATCATATCAACCTATAATGATAATTGCTTACCAACTTTATAAAATTTTCAATAATATGATACTCTTTGAGACTTCCTTATGGCATGGGCATAACATTGAGAAATTTGGTATTGTATCATCCAATTTTGTTCACTTCTCTATTGTAATCAATAATTCTCCACCTAAGTACTGAGTTATACTCTATTGCCATTAGCTATAGCTTATCCATAACCCTTTTATTATTCTATCATTAAAAAGGCCAAAAACACTAGTCACTTATGTCTTAAGGAATAATTGGTAAATAGACTCTTTATTTCTTGATATTAACTGACCTCGACTTAATGATCATAATAATTCCAATAATGCATCAAGACACAACATTTCAATATGTACATCTTTATGGCCTATTATTGCTATCTTTATACCAAGGTTTTTTTTTTAATATATCACCTTGTTGATAATTAATAAATATTCCACTTATTTAAGAGGGACCTTTGATTCTATTATTCCCTATTACAAGGTTTATTTCATTTCTTGGTTCAAGCAAAGCTTATATATTGTATATCTTTACAGTACAACTAAATCTCTAGGAAGGAAATTTACTTAATTAACACCTCTCAACAATGTAAATACGGTTTATACAAAATGATAACTTTCATTGCTTAACAATTCAATCTACTTTGCAATTGTTTTACTAACAAAAACCTCGTGTTTTGCATACTAGGAATAATTAACTACTCCTCTAGTTACATATCATGGTAGAATCATATGTGATAATACATGTATGGTTTAAGGTATAAAAAATAAATCCATTCTTATCAACTTTTATAGCAACAACTTTATTTTATGTATATATAGAATCAAAGATTTACCTATATGGCTTATTATTATTTTTATACAAGTAATTTACTAATATTTTACATAAATTTTTAACTTATTTACCCCCTACCTCTTTTCAACAATAATTGTTATCCTTATACACAAACAAAAAATATGACAAGATCTTCCCCTATGGTTGAGTAATGACCTTTCCAATCACCTAATAGAACCGACCAAACAATTTGATCAACTTTGGTGTTTCAAAATGAATGGTAATAGATTTGATAGGGAAGATGAGAGAGTGAAAGTGTTGGGCTTTGGTTCCAAATATGATATGGATCAGCCTCACCAATGTTGCAGGAGTCGGACTACGGATGTAGCACAAGAAAAAAAGGGTGTTATACCAGGTAAGTTGGACGTCTTTTCTCTTCATCGATTTTTGAAAACTTCAAATACATCCAATAAAATTGGAATGATGCAAATAATATTAGCATACCTTAATTCAAATAGAGTAAGGTGTATTCTAATCAATAATGGACCATACCTTAATGTTTGTAGCATAAGTTTGTTACCCAATATTGGTGCAGGCATGTCTCTCATTAAACCTATACATCTTTCTATGCATGGATTTGATAATTTGGATCAATAGTCATTAGGTATAATCACACTACCAATTCAAGTAGGGCTCATGACTTTACCTACATTCATTCATGTTATGCCCAAATATATTTCATAAAATATTCTTCTTGTCTAGCTACGGATTCTTGCCATTGGGGAAATCCCATCTACTCTTCATAAAAAAAAATCATCTACAACAACAAAATCCATTCAATTGATGTTAATAATAATTTGAGGAGTTCTTTACATGCATAGGCTAGTTGTCAACCTCCTATATTTGCATCTCTTAGCACTTTGAATTCCATCTTTAACAACAATGGATCCATCACTTATTGTTGATAACAATATGGTGGAAAAATATTGCAAATCACCTACAAGTGCACTCTTTGGTAAATATTGGGGTATGTTAGAATTTATACCTTCTTTTATTGGAGAATATAAAGTCTCACTATCACAACCAAAGACCCTGACATGGATTCTATTTCTTCTAAACAAATTAACTATGTTGAGGATGTGCCTTCTCTTCCTAACAAATCACTTGATGATGATTGGGGCTCTTTATATCTACCCCTCATGGACTAGTTGAATCTAAGATTAACCCTCTTGATATCTCAACACTCAATAAGGATCTACATTCTTGTAAAAGGATTCATTCTTCTTCTCATATCAATATTGCTATTATTTCTTCTTCAAAACATGACAGTCATTCTCATCTAGACAAGGTTATTAATGTACCCTCTCCACGTTTATGTGAGTTAGAGGTCCACAATATGGACCTTGATTAAAAATTCTTTCTAAATTTAGATACAGTGGAAATGGTTTAGGGTACGTAAAACAAGAAGTTAAGGCTCTTGAGAAACCTACACCATACCTTTATAAAGAATTTTAGGTTTTTGACATTTTCCTTTGTCTACATCCCCTCCACTATCTAAATCTTCTTCTTGTAAAGAAGAAAAAATATTGTCAAGGCCCCTCCAAGCCCACTTGATTAAAATTTCTCCTCCAACACGTAAGAAATTGCATAAAAATAACAAAATAGATTATTCTTTATGTGCATACCATCGAGTGCTTGGCCATTCCACCAGTGATTGTTGGGCCTTGAGGGATAAAGTATAAATTCTTGATTCTAGTGATATCACTCTCTCATTGGTTGATGCACCTATTTGTTCTTCACATGACGAGGGAAATTGGGTTTCTCCTTTCGCTTGTCTCTCATAATTGATAAAACTTTTGGATTTTATGTTGTTCCTCACCATGTGAAATTAGTAGCCTTATATGGGGTCTCAATGTAATTCATGGTGGTATAATCTCAAGTGCAACCATTAATAGAAACATAACAGTCTCTAGTGCAGTTATCTCCACCTATACACTTGGGAGACGTAGATAAAAGGTGTTTGAGAGGTATATATCCTTCTTTGTGGATCTCATATCCTAGTTTTCGGAGGTGTGTATCCTTGGTCAAGGAGTCCTCTTTGGTTTTAGGGAGATGTGCACCCCTCATGAGGATCCCCTCCTCTTTTTTTGAAGGTGTGCATCCATAGTAAGGATCCTATCCCCCTTGTTTTGGAGGTGTGCACCCCTGATGAGGATCCCCTTCCCCTCGTTTGGCAAATGTCTCCCTAATAAGGATATATCCTTTTTCTTGGAGGTGTGCATCCCTAATAAAGATCTCATCCCTCTTGCTAGAAGTTGTATCCCTCATGAGGATAATTTCCTTGTTTAAAAGTGTGTATCCTTGATGAGGATCATCTTTCTTTTCATTAAGATATCAACATATAGCCTCCTTTTTGTTTGTTGTTTTCATTGGTGTGCCCTCTTTATGGTGGTGGTGTTTTCATAACTCCCTAAAGCATGATTATCAACCTACTTCTTGTAATTTTGGTGGTCTATTAATCACCTAGCATAACACAACTTGTTGTCCAATGGTATTCATATGATTCAATTGATCACCTAGTAATAGTGTGTCTTTCTAGTTAAATTAGCTTCTTTAGATTTAGACTCATTACTTGGTTCAAAATTTAAATTCTTTAGTTTATTTGATGCTTTAAAGGTACCTTCTCTCTTTAATGTCTTTTCATCCAGACCTTACTTCATATGCAATGAGATATCCATGCAATTCATCCCTTGTTATTATCTTCGGATCTTTTTTTTCTTTAATGGTGGAAACTTTTAGATCAAATCTTGAGGGAAGATATCTAAGTACCTTTTGAATAATTGCAGTTACTTTCATCTCTTCTCCAATTCCTCTAATTGTATTGACAATTTCATCCACATGAAGGAAATAAGAAGCAATATGTTCTTCATATCTCATCTTCAAACTCTCAAATTGACTTGTGTGAGTTTAGATCTTTTCTTGTCTAAACTTGTCATCACCTTCATAGATATTATGAATTTTATCACAAACATCCTTTGTTGACTTACAATTCATAACATTGACGAATGCAAAATTTGATATGCCAAAAAAGATAACATTCTTAGCTTTTTCATTATTTTCATTTGCCTTATTACTCAATCTATTGGAGGATTTTTCAGGAAATGTACAACCGTCTATAATAGATTGAAAAACATCAAACAATAATATCATAAAATAGGTCTAGAATGCATAGTTTCTTCCATCAAATAATATGGCCTTATTTGAGGAGAATCCTTCTTGACATGTCATGTGAGCTTCCAAGACCTACCTTCTATTGGAAACTTGAGTTGTGTTGTCATTGATGTCAAAAAATATTAGTTGTACATATGTGGTATATGGTTTGGAAGTAAGTGTTTAGATGTTGTTATGTTGTATGGTGGTTATGATAAGTGACTGTGAAGTTTTCCAGAAGGCTACAGTAATGGAAGTTACAATATGCAGGAAAGAGTATTTAATGTCCTTATGGATGAATGCTCTGAATTCCTCCAATTATTGATGATGATGGCTTGTGGTTCTAGATATAATGTCTATGTTCTATGGATGTTACACTATCCTATTTTTAAGTCCTCAATTGCTCAGATGAAGAAGTTGGTTGTGGTGGTTTGTTGATAGTGAGGCTATTTGTCGGGACTGGTCTAAAGAATGCTCTACATTTCTCTTCTATGGTTATTAAAGTGTTGTGGCTTGGAGGACATGTTCATATGGTTCGTGCAATGTTACAGTTCAGATTTCTAGCATTGGTTTGATCAACAAGTGTAGTTATGATGTTCTATGTTCAACTTTGTCACTTTCGTTGGCCTTTAGCTAACTCAATTGATTTATCTTATTTGGATCAAACTCTTTTTGGTCCATATATACAGTTAAGGTTGATTTAGAATTTTTATATGGGTCTTATCATTGTGTGTGTAGATCCACATTAATAAATTTGCACTGGGTAGTATTTTTGAGTGGACTGGTTAACGTGCTTCATTGTTTTTCTACACATTACGTTTGATGCCAACTTTGGTGGAAGTGTTAATGTGTATGATTTATTGGATCCAAATTAGAAAGATATGTTATGATGTATTTGGGTCTTTTTTTATCTCTTAGAGTGGACCATATTGTGTGATTTTCGTTTGTATGGCTAACCTTATGTAATTCATGTATATTTTGGTTGTGGCCAACCTAGTTGAGGGTTTCAATGTATAACCCTGTATAAATGGAAGTGTGGATGTGTGAATATGTGTGTGGATTGTTGTGAAGTGGATGTGAATGATAAACAAGCACAAGTGAAGAAGCAAAAGTGCAAATTTCAATTTGTGATGAGCTTTGAAGATCATATCTTTAGTGTGACAGTGTATTGAGACAATGGATGAAGTGAGATATGTTTTCCATGATATTATCCACTTAACATAGTGGTTCAAGTACAATTTCATGGTCAAGAGATCCTATTCATTTCAATTCATTATTTTCCTATACCTTCTAGAAGACAGTGAGTCCTTTGGAAGTTTTTGTTGTCTATGTACATTGCTCTAAGATTGCACATCTCAGTAATGTCAGTCCCTTGTATCTTGCCCTAAGGTTATACACCTTAGTTTTGCAAGTCCATTCAAATGGATTGAGCTTCTTGGCCTTGAGCCTGACACATTGTAATCAGGTATTTATATTGTGAGTGTGATTATCATCATCGTATTTTCCTTTCTTGGGTTTTTCATGTAAATTTGGTGTTCTTGTGTGTGTTGTGCTTTATGGTTTCATGTTTCAAAATTTCAAAAGCAAGTTAATTGTGATTTCAAGTTTAAAGGATTATAAATAAGTTGTTTTAAGGTCCAGACTAATTCACACACCCCCCCCCGCAACTTCTTAGTCTTGTGGTGTGTTCAACAGTTGGTTTCAGAGCAAGGTTCCTCTAAGATAAGCTTAATCACTTGAGGAAGGTTCGAGATGCAATAGGACATATATTTCAAGGAACCAAGATTTGATGGCACAAATTATTTTGCTTGGAAGTTGAGAATGGAATATCATTCAAATTCTCTATCACTTGAAATATGGGACATCATCAAAACTAGTTATACTACTTTGAATGGTCGTCCTACTACTCCAAATGAGATTAAGAATCATGAAAATAATTCCAAGGCAATCAATATAATTGTTAGTTTATTAAGTGACTAAGATTTTTTGAAGAATAGATGCACAAGTGGAAAGCAAATTTGGGATAAGTTGAGTAGCATTTATGAAGGATATGAGAAGACCAACCAAGTCAAATGCAAAATCTAAAGTATAGATTTGAGACACTGAGGATGATTGAAGATGAAAAAAGTGAAGTTGTGAGAAAAGTGATGAGCACACTGCCTAATTGTTATAACCCTAAGAAGTATGCCTTTGAAGAAAGTCATGATATGGATAAATATATCTTTGATCATCTCTATGGATTTCTCTTTGCCTTTGAGATTTTAGAACTTAGTGAGCAACGCAATAAGAGAAGGAAGCAACATTCAAAGTTACCAAGAAGATTGAAGATGAGACTAAAACAAGCAATGACATGGATGAAGTGGAAGCAAGTTTTGTGAGAAGAATGAAGAAAGGATCTGGGAAATATATAGGTAAGTTTCCCTTTAAATGTTTTAATAATGGAAGAATTGGTCATAATGCTTCGAGATGTACTTTCGAGTAGGATAACTATAAGAGATCAAATAATTATAACAAGAGAAAAGATAATTATAGGAGAGATGACAGAAACAAAAGAATAGATGAAAAAGATAAGTCTAAGAAGAGTTTTTGTTCAATGAAGACCTACTCTTCTCAAGATGAATATGGCGATGACTCAAATGAACAATAATTTTTCTAGCCATAGAAGAAAAAAATAGTGAAAGGTTTGATAATTCGTAAAATGAGAATGACAAAGTGAAAGATCGATAGCTATGAAGACTGCATTGCATGCAAAAGTGGAACCTAAAGCTTGGATAATTGATTTTAGATACTCAAATCATTATGACAGGTGATAGAAACAAGTTCATAGACATTGAAAAATATGATTGCGGATCAATGAAGTTTGTTGGTGAGGAGGTTGCACCTATCTGTGGTAAAGGAACCATATCCATTGATGGTAAGTATAAGACAGAAGATGTTTATTATATTAAAGGTTTGAGACATAAAATTTTCAGTGTGAGTTAGATGTGCAATAAAGTATACAAGCTCATATTTCATAGGTCTAAATGTGAGATCAGAAAAAAGAGGTTCCAAAAGATTAGTTGCAGAAGGCATAAGAACAAATGGCAATGTCTACTATGTGAAGTAAAACAAAGAAAGTAGTTGTTTGTTGGCATAGAGAAGTGAATGTTAGTTATTACACAAAAGGTTGGGACATGTTAACTTTGACAACATGGTGAAGATTATTTCAACTCATGCTATGAGAGATTTACCAAATATTATCAAACCTACTAATACATTGTGCAAGGATTGTAAAATGGGAAAGCAAACAAGGAACAAATTCAAGAACAAGGAATATTCTACCACAAGGCCTTTGGAGTTGATTCATACAAATCTATGTGGAACTAAAAGGACAAGAGGAATAAATGGTGAAATGTATTTTATGTTGATTATTGGTGATTATTTTAAAATGAGATGGGTTACTAAAGTTTGACTCTTGCCATTGCATCTTGACATGCTGAGCAAGTGAATTTCAAGTGTTCTTGATGATGTATACGAGACCATCCTAGCAACAAAAATATTGAGGATTCCAATAACACACCCAAATGTTTTAAGCTCTTAGTCAATTTGTCAATAAATTCTTTGAACAAAACATCATCGGGTGTTAACTCTTGTAGACATGCGATTGGAATCTTTTCAAAATCGCTATCATCTTTATGGTTGAACATGAAAATCTAATCTAACTTGTAAACACCCAAGTTAGCTTCCATAAAATTGACCACTTTATTCAAGGTATTATAATTAGTTAACATTTCTTTCAATTTCAGCCCATCGTCTATCTTGATTTGGTTTGTTATACCTCTCCATGGCAACCATAATTGAGTGAAATCAATAGAGAACCAAGCTATAAAGCATTCAGTCCATTCACAACTAAGAAACATTTTGTACAATTCAAGGATATCCACCACATATATGTCAATATATTCCTAGAGTTTTGGATCTGCAACCAATTGAATATGCACATTTTTTAGCCCCCTGATCACTTTGACCTCTGATTTATCCAATTGTATAACAATTATGTTATCTAGATGAGGGGTCAATCCTGACTTCTATCAAATGAAATATGACATGAAATTGCATCAAGTGCCTAAACATATCAAGCAATTATATAAATTATTTCCAAAGATTCGTATACTTAGCAAGAACAACTTTTTCTTATTGCATTGTGGGCATGGCTTTGATAACAAATGGCTCGAGATGTTTGATCAATGCTTCCCTTTGGTGAGATAGCTTTGTAGCTTGTCAAATATTGACATATTAGATTTGATCATTTTCAGCTCATCCACTACACTATATTTGTCCATTGTCAACACCAATGATTTAGTAACTAGAGGAGTATATGCTAACTTGTATGTAGAAGTATTTGGTCCTTTTCAGCTCATCCACTACACTATATTTGTCCATTGTCAACACCAATGATTCAATAACTAGAGGAGTATATGCTAACTTGTATGCAAAAGTATTTGGTCCTTTTCGGGGTAGCAGGAACTTGTTTCTTGCATGAGGATCTAGTGGTGTGGGAAGAGATCACAAAGGAATGCCATCTGTTAGAGAATCTAATTTCTTACTCCTCAAATTGTAATTTCTTTGATTCTATCTTTGAAAAGCATGTACTTTAGTGGGCACAAATTCATTCTCCTTTTAAAAAGGAAATACAAACTCTTCTTCCTCCTATCCTGGTGTTGGGCCATCTTCACAAGTGTGAGTATGTGAGAATTGAGCATCATTGATTCATAGGTTTAAATGGATGTGATTGGTTGGCTTGCATAGTTTGAGTGGCCTTTTGCATTTCATCGCAATGAATCTCCAAATGATTGAATGTCTTGTGTAACCTACATCCATGAGTAGCCAAATTAGCTTCTAATAATTCACACAAGTTTGCATTTTTTGCTTGAGTTGGTAGACTCCCATTTTTAGGCTTTGTACTACATAGCCTATCAGGCCTTAACTACCCGAATTTCCTACTCCCAAATTTCTAGTTACTTTGATTGTAATTCTAGGAAATGAAAATTGAACTAGCACCGAGAGTAGCAATATGAGTGTTTTGTTGTTGGTAGGAATTTGGGTTTAACCTCATTTTGGTTAGCTCACTCGTTATTTGTGATAACATCTTCTTCAACACCTCCAATTCAGGTGCCAAGTGTGAACTTTGGTCCTTATATTGTTTCACTTGTTATTGAAAGAATGTTGTCTTAGTTGGCTCATGGTTCGAATGTGTCAACAATGGAGTTGGATCTTGCAAGATAGGCATAGGGTACAACATGGGTGTATGAATTGTAATTGCATGGTTAATGAAAAGAATGGGGTGTTTGGCCCTAAGAGAAGTAAAGATGGTACAACCCCAAAATTTCCGACCCCTTTTGGATCCATTTGTTGTGCAATGACTATGACATGATCACACACCTTTTGGAAAGTGTCAATTTCATTGTCAAGCAACCTCTTGATAAAGAGAGCAGTAAAAGGATCCAAGGATTAAGGTATACTTGGATTGCAGCAGGGTTAAGAACTATATATGACATGACCAATTGTTGATATAGCTTGTGGAACTAATGATTGAAGATAGCTATGGGATCATTTGAATCTCTTCGAGTAGAGACAAACTAATGGAACAAGATGGCCGGATTGACATAGATCTTAAATTTCCCTAAGAATTTGTTCTCTGATTCTAACCATGAAGTTATTAAATTTTGGGGTAGAATCAAGTACCAGTTGTAGGAAATTTCTCCCAAAGTATGAGAATAGTTGACAAACCACATCTTGATGTTGTATCTCCTTACGATTACAGATCTCTTTGAACATCTTGAGGTGTTCTTATACTATTTTGGATTCACTATATATGAATTTGGGATGGGATTTATTTAGATTCTTAGGTAGGTCATGCAATGGTTGATATTGTGCTAAATTGAGAGGTGAACTCTCAACATTAATAAAGAAAGTCACTAGACTACAAACCGAGTGATGTTCACTATTGAGTTTGTTAGAATATCATGATAGTTGAGCTTTAGAATTTTCTAGAGGGACATGGTATTCGATGTAGATGATGTCTCACCTCTAGATTTCCTTTTGTCAGCCCTTATCTTTCTATGTTGAGAGAGCTCAAATAAATCCCCATTTTTAGGAGTAGATCGAAGGACCCTTCTATACCACTCGGTTGAGAAAGACACTATTTTCTAGATTTATGTGTTAGGCACTCCTTCTAGCACAATTTTTGTTGACTACAGTATTAGCATGGACACCGATAGGAGATCTAAGGTGGATATCCTCTCTTGAAAAGTGAAGAGAACGTTAATCGAAGGTTATAGAAGGATGTTGGCAACAACAATACAGGAAAACTGAGAGGGGGGGTGAATCAGTTTTCACCAAACTTAAACAAATTAACCTCAATTTTTTTGGCTTGATGATGATTGTAATGAATAACTTCATCATATATTATCATTGATGAAACACATACACACATATGTTCATATTGTCTACTAGTGTGACTTCAAATTTGTTTATATTACAACCGGTATACTAGAGGTTTATATCTAACCGATACATGGTGACAACCGGTATATACATGGAGACAACCAGTGGATATACATAACTCGGCATCAACCTGAAGATCCAACGAAGATTATCAAAGGAGCATCATAGGATAAACGGTTTATATGTTTAACTCCAACTGATATTGTTGTTCCAACCGGTATTCATTGATTATGTGATGAGTTATCACTAGTCGTGATGAGTTATCCTTACCGACAATTTTTGGCGGTATTTTTGTAATGACTTATGATTGTTTGACCATATACACTACACCTAGGAAATTGTGATATGATTTCTAGAGGCCGACATGAAATCTAAATGTCTATATATTGACATCACAATGAATTATTTTGTATGAGCGAAGGAGATATGTTATGAGATGATTTGATGTGAAGGCAGAAGTGTTAAGTTGCAGAGTATGTTGGTAATGAAGTGTTGAGTGTGTAGAACAGGATCTATACAAGCAAGTTGTGCTACTACTAGATCACACCACCTGTTGTTTTCTAATCACTGCAACAGTCAAATCCCCTAACCGGATAAGCTCTAACAAGCTTCATTGTACAAATCCTCTAACCAGGTGATCCATTAGTTTGGATTCAGAAATCCTCTACTGAGGTTACTCCTAACCGGGTACTACCTTTTATAGGGTATAGCTTTTAACTAAGCTTTGGGATCTTTAACAGGATTCGCTCTTAGCAAAGCAAATTTTTGTAGACCTTAACCGGTCAGTTATCTATTACTGCAGATAGTTAACTTGTGAGTCCCATCTCACTGTGGTTTTTCCCATTTGGGTTTTCCACGTATAAACACTTGTGTTATGGTGGATGTTTTACTTTTTGTGGATGTTGTTATATCATTTTGGATTGCATGCATATTGTTTAACAAACTTGTTAAGTATATCTACCAGTCAGTGTTTAAAGTAGTATTATTTTTTGTGTCACTGATTCACCCCCCCCCTCTCAGTGCTTTACAAGTCCATCAAAATTTAGATCTAATCAAGAACAACAATAACAAAGATAAATAACGCATCAACAAAACACATAACACACAAATTTTTGACATAGAAAACCCAGTCAAGGGAAAAACCACAGTGGGAACCTACCCACAATATGATGATACTCTGTAGTAGTATGTGTAAATATTACAATGGGGAATGCACATGCATTCATGCACACTAGCTAGAGTTCATTGCTCAAAACAACAAAGGGCTACAACCCTGGGTAGGATCAATGCCTTACAAAGATCAGACACCAATCTAGATTACATGAACGGAAAGAATAGCATCTCCAAATGCTTGATCATAGTTCTGGTTAAGGACACTATCTACTCTGCAACACTTCTCTGCTCTTCAACACTCTTCTAAAAGATCAATTCTCTTGTTTGCACATACAACACTCTCTAAGAATGTAGACACAACACAAACACTCAACTTACATGATTATCACTCTTATTTATACAAATCATCAACCTTAATTTAAAGGTCGTCTCAACTCATAAGACCTAATTATAAAATTACATCACACAATACATAAATCCATATACAAAATAATACAATATCGGCAAGGACATAACATGGACATAAGTCAAATCCTCGAACATGCAGCAGCACTGGATATCTCGCCAAGATCATCCGCAACACACAAGAACCATCGGGTTGGCCATAAAGTCGTATAACATAAAGAATACCACCGAACCAATAAAATATTCAATAATGCGCACAATGATCAATGCAGACTAGCAACAAGGATAGAACATGATCTGTAAACACCAACAAGAAACGTGAATTCCTCTGCAACAACCGCAACAACTCGGATTACAAGAATAATCATCATCTTACTTCTGGAGCTCAAGAACACCAACATAGCAAGTTGAAAGATACAATTGTGAAGTTTCAAATCATTAACCACTCAAACTGAGGACACACATGAATGTCCCAAACACTCTCCAAAATCCGCACCATAATGAATCAATTTCAGAGCAATACAAACAAGAAATCACAACTCTACAATACAGAACCTACAGAAAAACCAGTCAACACACCGAACCACATAACTTGATCAAATCACCTTCTAGAACACTGGAACTCATGTTGAATCAACTGAAGATACTGATCTCTGAATCCTTAAATCCACATCATCATATCTGCAACAAATCAACCAAACCAACTCTTTGAAATATCGAAGCACAAGAACACAGGAATATGTTGACATCAATGACAACAACACATTCCAACAACTCTAATATCCAACAGAGGCTAGGTCTTAGCCATGCAGGAAATATTAGTGGGAACAAATGTGGATTATATTCAAGGGGGTCAAATGGTTTTGATACTTCAAGCTAGAAATCAAGAAATTATCAGATTATCTTCTCAATGCTGAAACATTTTATTTTGGATCTTGTATGATAAAAATTGACATTAACAAGCTAACGACAAAAAATCTACTCTAAAATTCTATTCTATTCTATCCACAAGTGAAATAAATTGTAAAGACTAAAGATTCAGGAAAATAATGGAAAATAACTTGGAATTTGAAACCACCAAATAATGTTGATTATAATATCATTCAAAGCATATGATGATTAGACCTCATTGAAAGAAACCATATCAACACAAATTAGATTACACAATTTATGGAAACATGATGCAATCTTTTGAGGAATAAAATAACATAATATTTTATAGAATTTATCTAACTATATGGCCATACATGTGCACATATAGGCCAAATTTTATTTTATTTTTTTAAGAAAAAGGTCGAAGCCTATAATATATTAATATAATAGAAAGATTACAAAGTTAACAATATAATATAAGAGAAGGAGGGGAAGTAAGATACCCTCCGAGAAAGAAGACCCAATATAGATACTGTTAGATAATTGATTAATCCCAAAGACACTAAGAGGGGAGGTGAATCAGTGTCTGATCGGTAAATGAAAGATATAAACTTATTTACAATTCTCTAACTGAGATTAATATGTCGGTAAGCAAACAATAATGCAGTAAAGAGAAACAAAGGAATCAACATCAATGCACATCATAACACAAATATTTTGGTGAGGAAACCCAATAAGGGAAAAACCTCGGTGGGATTTGTGACCCACAATATTTACTCACTAGCCATATGAATAAATATTACTTAGTACAAAAGGGGCCTGCACATGCAGTAAGGCCAACTGCCTGGAGCTCACTGCTCAACAACAAAAGTGGAGTCTCACTAACTACAACATCACACTGATGAAAACATAAAAAATGAACTCTTACAGCTTGCATCAAAATGTTGGATGAGTTCATTGTTGTGCTCTGTTTGATACCGGTTCTACCTCTGCCAAAAACCCTAGCCGGTATGCTATCAAATGATTCTGCTTATACAGAATAGTCTTCGTTCTACTCTGCTTCTTATTTGCTCCAAAATAAACACATCAAAATACATATACAACTATTCGCTATCATATCCTATCTTATCTCATATTACCGCTTACTTCTTTCTAAATGACCTACAAGAACTCATAAATATATGAGTCTTTACAATACAACATGTCGGCCATACAATTATAATTTATATTACAATTTATTTCACATAAACAATACTTATTGTCAAGTTGGCCTGGAATGCCAATATAATCTTCTATCGGTGTAAACTAGATGTCGGTGTGATTAAGCTTTGTTGTATCTGTCGGTGCTAGTAGGTGAATTCTATGGTCGGTTGAACCTATGGAACCTTGTTTCCATCAATGACAACATCCACCTTTCTCATCTGAGTGTATAATGCCAACAATCTCCCTCTTTGGCACTAATGGCAACACTCATGAGAAAAATCAAAAACTGTGAGTGCTCCCCCTGAGCAAATGATCTTTTCATCTTTTGCATGCTTTACTCAGTACATTTTTCTCACTATACCACTCCCCCTTTGGCATCAATGACAAAGGATGTCAAAAAATATTCCCAAAAATTCAAAAATTTACTTAGAACCCTGAAGCCTGTTGTGTACAACTTGAAAAATATCCACAAGAACTAAGTTCAAACCCTGCATGAACTTCGTACTGTCGGTAGTTATTGTTTTTGTTTGTCTGATCATTCTGGTAAGATAGTGCATTCGTTGTTCTGGTGATCTATCTCCTTGAATTGTAGCCTTTTATAGTGCATTTCGGTGAGTGATTAGATTGTCCAATATTGGACCAAGCTTATTCTTCAACTCCTTGGTTTTCATTATCAGTCTTGCCTTTTCTTTTTCGAGATTTTCAATCTTTTCCTCATGTATAGCCATCTCCTATTCTATGACTGATTTTAGTTTCGAAGAACCAAATATGTTATCCGCAATATCATCAATTTCCTTTTGATTTTTTCTGATCTGATCATCAATATCTTTTGTTAGGTGATGTGGTTTACAAGCTTCCTGGTATAAATCCTTATACTCCAAAATGGTAGAATTTAATGTTGGTAGCAGTGTATCAATCTGCTGAGTACATTCCTTTATTGTTTTTCCAAAGAATACTTCCTTTTCTTTATCGATTTTTTCTTGAATTGTCTCCTCATTTATTTTGTCTAATGATTGAATGTTAGCAAAAATAAATTTGGACAATGTGTCCAATTTACCTATCGAGCCAACAATATGATCTACCTTGCACTCTGGTGCAATCATCTACAAAATCAGTAGAGAATCGTCGATAGCCTTAAATGCTAAGGCATTACACTCCATTATTTTCTTTATAGAATCCAATAATACTTTTGTGACAGATGTTGGTCTAAAATCCAAAATTGAAGTACTAGGAGAGGTGCTAGGTTCTACATTATCTTTCTTCTCTTCTCCTGATTTCTTTGACCCTTCCTCTGTTTTCTGTTCAGCTATCTTAATCTCTTTCTCTTCCTTATTCTCATTCTTATCCTTTGTCATTTTAGATGTTGTCTGTTCTTGTGCTTTATCTATCGGTATCTCAACATCGATGACCTTAGTAGTATCTATATGTATGTCATCATTACTTATATCCTGCTAAGTTTCAACTGCCTTGACCGGTGAGTTAGAAATCTCAATATTTACAGATTCTGATTTCTTCTCCTCAAAACTTTCTTTATCTACAGCTTTATTTGCATCATCAACATTTATTTTATCAATATCAATATTTAAAGGAGTGTCAGTGGGCTGGTCCTTACCAATTTGTGGAATAGAGGTATCATCTATTGTAATGTTGATGTCTTGAGTGTCAACCTTCATTATGAATAGAATGTTTGACTCGGGATCAACGATATCTTGATGGGGAGGCTACCTATTTAACCATCAATTAAATTTCTTGATGGTTTGTTTCTATCCCTTCTCGGGTTCCAATTCTACTCTTCTAGACTTCTAGGTGCTTCCCTACCATTTGTTTGCTTCACCAACCTCAAGCTCACAAATTAAGCTCGCTCACTATATCCTTGCAGGGGTGAAGGACACACTCATTCTTGACTCTTTGCAAGACCACCCATCTTGTTTGGTTTAGCAAAATTTCCTCTTGATTACTCAATGTTTCAATCTCAGCCTTGTAGCCTTCTGGATCTTCTTCCAATTCTCAGCAATTTCCTTCCCCTGCAAGTTATCTCAATCAATTACTAATACCTAGCCGGACTACCATCAAGCTTGCCTAGGTCCAGTATGCAGAAATGGTGATTGCCATTTCCTGGCTTCCTCCTACTACTACTCTACTTTTGCTATACATTTTTGGCTCTTCCTGAAGAACTCCAATGGCCACGTGGATCCCACGGTGGAGGTTCAAGACAGAGTCATATTTACATTGTGAATTCAAAACACCAAAACAAACAAAAAAAAGGAAACTTAAATTACAAAACTGTAATGAAAAACTTAACAAAACAAGACAATACAACACACAACGAAAGAAAACCAGAAAACAGACTGTATGCATTTCCTGTAGTATTCAACCATCCCACATCCAATATCTAACCCTTTACAAATGCCCATTGGGTCTTTTAAACATTCCATCTATCATGAAACACAGACGGTTTCAAACTGAAAAAAAGTTACAAAATGGTCCATCGGCGTAGCCACAGATGCTGGCTTCCAACTGCCAATGTTGACTTTCTGCACTCTGTACTTTTTATCGGTCTTCGGGAAGATAACCAAAAACCTAATCCGATCATCCGATCTGCTTGATCTCTCTTTTGTGCTTCACCATGTGGCATTCATTGATTGGTTATGGGGGCTCTACCCTGACATCTTAGCACGGCCTCTTTAACTGCCCGAAATGCTCAATCCGATCATCTGATCTGCTCGATCTCTCTTTTGTGCTTTGCCACGTGGCATTCACTGATTGGTTCTGGGGGCTCTACCCTGACATCTTAGCATGACCTCTCTAACCACCCGGAATGCTCTTCTTTTTCGCTGGGTCCCACCATGGTCGCCAATTCACAACAGATAATCTTTGATCATTTTCCCATCGCGGTCTAGCGACAGTCATCCAATCTTTTTGGAAGCCACAAGACTTGCTCACTTGTTATCGGCTAGCACTTTCCTATCGGGTCCGCGGGATAGCATAAAAACTAAAAAGCTGCAAAGAAAACAACCAAACAAATATCTACATGACCACGAGAGGGTCTAAAAAGTCAAAATTAGTCAAGGGCATTTCAACCCTTTGGTGCTCCTGCACCACATCTATTACTTTTTCTTCCTTTGATGTCTTTTCTATGGGTTGATTTTGTACTTCTTCCTATGCCTTTGTTGTTTTCGGTGGGGTGTCTTGAGTCGATGGTGGTAAGCTATCTTTTATTTTTAAGTCAGGAACATTGCCAACTTCATTCTTCCCTTTATCTCCTTTTTTATATACCTTAGTAAAAGATTTGTCATCTTTTTGTCTTTCTTTTTCTTCTCTTTTCTCTTTCTCCACAAAGAAAATATCCCATTTGTCTATTGTCTCATCTGTGATTTCCTTTATCCTGCCGGCCATGAGGCTTACTTGCCAGTGACCACTTGCAAAAATAGTTTTGTTAGCTTCTGCTATCAATTCATCTATTTCTTGTCTAGACTTAGCTGGATGAACAGCCAACAGTGCTTCAACCTTCAATTTCTTATCCAATTCCATGATGGACATTCCTTTTGCCTCAAGTCTTAGATATAAGTCATTGGGGAGAAAATCAATGACTTCAATAAGAAATTTCTTATATATATCTAAATACAAGATTATGCTTTCTTCAATAGTGTTCTTATCTAAATCATCAAAAGAATGATAAAACTTATTGACATTGCTAAGATTACCATCCTGAGTTATTTCATTAACGAGCTCTGCCAAGGAAAGTGTATCAGATTTATTTGGTGTCGGTTGATTATGTGTAATCTTCTTCTTTGGACCGCTAGGCTCTCTCATAGCCTGTTCTTTCTTTCTAAGTATCCTTGTCTTCTTAGGTGACGGAGCAGGTGCCGATGGAGATTTTCTCTTCTTCCTATCCACCCTTTTAAATTCCACATCTTTGTCACTATCAGTCTCGAATGAGGTAACAACAAGGGAAACATGTGTTATCGGTTGTTAGTCAGACTTTCTTTCTTTTATGCTTGCAACAACATCACTCAATTGTTCAAGTTTCAATAATCCCTTGGTAGCATCTTCGACAAATTTTGCAGCATCTTTCAATGTTTTATCCCTTTTCTTTCTTTGCTTCTGAATAGCAACATCTTTCTCTATGGTTTCAGCAGTGCCAAAGATCTTTTCAGTAGGTTCTGGTGGGGCATCTAGAAGTCTTTTGACATAAGTTTCCAGAATGTTGGTGTCCACTTCATATCCCATTTCTGTTACCCAAACAATTCTTTGTTAAATAATTGATTAATCCCAAAGACACTGAGAGGGGGGGTGAATCAGTGTTTGATCGGTAAATGAAAGATTTAAACTTATTTACAATTCTATAACCGAGATTAATATGCCAATAAGCAAACAATAATACAATAAAGAGAAACAAAGGAATCAGCATCAATGCACACCATAACATAAATATTTTGGTGAGGAAACTCGGTAAGGGAAAAAACTTGGTAGGATTTGTAACCCACAATATTTACTCACTGACCATATGAATAAATATTACTTAGTACAAAAGGGGCTTGCACATGCAGGAAGGCCAACTGCCTGGAGCTCACTACTCAACAACAAAAGTGGAGTCTCGTTGACTACAACATCACACTGATGAAAACATAAAAATGAACTCTTAAAACTTGCATCAAAATGTTGGATGAGTTCGTTGTTGTGCTCTATCTGATACCGGTTTTGCCTCTGCCAAAAACCCTAGCCAATATATTGTCAAATGATTTTTCTTATACAGAATAGTCTTTGCTCTGCTCTGCTTCTTATTCGCTCCAAAATAAACATATCAAAATGCATATACAACTATTCGCTATCATATCCTATCTTATCTCATATTACCACCCACTTCTTTCTAAATGACCTACAAGAACTCATAGATCAATGTCTTTGCAATACAACATGTCGGCCATACAATTATAATTTCCATTACAATTTATTTGGCATAAGCAATACTTATTGTCAAGTCGTCCTGGAATGTCGATATAATCTTTTGTCGATGTAAACTGGATGCTGGTGTGAATAAGCCTTGTTGTATCTATTGGTGTCAGTAGGTGAAGTCTATGGTCGGTTGAACTTGTGGAACCTTGTTGTCGTCAATGAAAACATCCACCTTTCTCATTTGAGTGTATAATGCCAACAGATACTTAGATAGGAGCAAGTAAGGAAAAACAATAAAGTTTTACAGCCATCAAAAAACTTTCCAACCATATGGTGTACGAACTCGAACAGTAGTCTAATGGCAAAACAAGAAATCTCCACATTCATGAGAGAGCCACCATGAACATAAGGGTGAGGATAAATTCACCAAATACTTGAGCTATAACCACCATTCGAAAATGAGAAAAATTGACATGAAGCTCATCACGCAACAAACCATTCACACAAAAAAATAGGTCCAATTTCATGGAGACTTGACCACAACCCCAAAAAGAAGACCATCTGAAAACCTCCATCCAGAGACTTGGACTTGAACCACACCCAATTGATAAACAAAATCAAAGTGTTGAGAGAGGTAAATAGAGAAATCTCTACACCACCGTTGCCAAAAGCCCATTGCAGACCTAGTAGAACGAGGAGGTATATCACAAATCAAGCACCCAAAAGGTGAGCTAAGGAGTTTATGGGGAAGCCTAGATTATTATTCAAAAAATTGTGCAATGAAGCTCCATCTTGGACCAATTATACAGTTCGATAAAGCATCATCAAAAATCTCAGTAAGGTCAGCACAGGTCAAACATGGTCCCCACCTCTTCATCTCATGGCCTATTGGCAAGAGTTAATACTTTTGCAAACTCCTTAACATGTCTCATCAAACTTCAAAGTCTCAACAAAATTTTCTTGTCACCAAGACCACACAACAATCTCACCGATGTGGACATATTGGCCTAAGAACATGCCTTCAACTAGCCCCTTTGAGTGTCTCATCGAACTCCAATGTCTCACTGAAATCATCACTTGTCGCTAAGACACACGGGTAGTCTCACCGATATGATCTTCATCGGCAAAGGAAATCACTTCGGTTGGCCCCTTGAATTGTCTTACCAAACTAAGATGTCACACCGAAAATCTTCTTATCGCCAAGACCAACCAAATGTCTCATCAAAATTGGAATTCCAAGTCTTTCTAGGTTACTAACCAATACCCATCCATCCAAGAGCTCAGAAAATAATCCTTAACTAACGGACCTCATGAAGTCTTCAGCTGAGCTTTTAAATCCTCAATAGCTTGAAGTTGTTCTAAAGGGGGGAGACCATTCCAAGAGTCCTCCCAAAATATGGCTATCTTACCCTCATGTATAGTCCAAGATAGAATTGGTAAAAAAACTGTTCTACATTTCACCAAAAAATTCCACATCTGACTTATAGGAGGATCAAGAATAGTAAAAATTATTTATGAATCCTCCATGTCTAAATACTTTGCTTTAATAATTGAAGACCAGACTGAATTAGTATCCTTATACAATTTCCAAACAAGTTTACCGCCCAAAGCTAGATTCCTCTCATCAAACTTGATTCCTACACCTCCAAAGTCCTTTGAGGAACAGATAGAATCCCAAGCTAGCAAGTGAATTTTATTTTTGGTTTCCTTATTACCATTCCAGATATTTTTTCAATGTGGATTCTAGAACTAATTTAATCTTCTTAGGTATAGGAAGAACTGACATTACATAATTTGGAATTGTTTCCAGCACTAATTTGATCAAAAGAATCCTACCTGCTAAAGAAAGCTAGGTATTCTTTGAAGATGCAATTATACTCTTAATTAAATCAACAATGGGAGACCAAAATCCTACTTTGTTAGGCCCTTAAAAATAAAGGGATACCAAGATACTTACAAGGCAAAGATCCCTATTAAAACCAAGAATAATAGTTAATCTATTCCTCATGGAAATGGAGCAGTTAAAGAAAAAAACTTTTGACTTAGAAGCATTCACTTTTTGACCTAAAATTACATGCAATACAATTCCAAAGTTTTCTTGATTACCTTACTTTCTCTGGTAGTAGCTTCCCCAGATAGCATAGTGTCATCAACAAACAAAACAACTACCCAAATAGCATAGTGTCATCAACAAACAAAACATGAGTTACTGAAAGTTGGGTTTATGGAATTAAAATCCTTTTCCATACCTGAAGATTATGTAATGCTATAAAATTTCTACTCAATGCCTCAACTAAAATTATGAATAAAGAAGGGGAAAGAGGATCCCCTTGATGAATTCCTTGTGAAGGAAAAAACCGGTTGGTTGCTCATTCACAATAACCAAGAACTTTGCTCTTGAAATACCTGAAATGATCCACTTGCACGATTTTGAAGAGAAGCCAAATTTTAGAAGAACTTAGTGAAGAAATGTCCATTTCACTCAATTCATACACCTTCATCATATCCAATTTGATAACCATTGAATCTACTTTATGAGAGGAGATAGAATGAATGACCTCATGGGCAACCAAAGCTCCATCTGAAGTTTCCTTACCAGGTACAAAACCACCTTGATGTTGGGAAATGATTTTGGGAATGAGCCTAGCCAACCTCAGAGAAAGAGCTTTAGTTACAATCTTGTAAATGGAGTTACATAGTGATATAGGTCTGAAGTCTACAAATGTGGAAGGGTTTGCCATTTTTGGAATTAATGCAATGAGAGTGGTATTGAATTGCTTCAGCATGTTCCCATTTTTCCTAGACTCCTCTACCACCTTCCAGATCTCTGGTCCCAAAAACGCCCAACATTTCTGGAAGAAAATAGCCGAGAACCCATTTGGACCTAGAGCTTTGTGGACGTGGCTAAATTGGCTCCAAAACGGGATTATAAAACTCATGTTATTGACTTTTTCAAAAAAATTCGAAAAATCAAAGCCCTAGTTAATTTTGTTGATCATGATCAACGATCTATAATTTTTAAAAAAAATTGTGTTATTGAAATGTAGTTTTGGGGCCAGTTTAGTTGCAACCGAGCTTTTTTAGGGTGCATAGAGAAAACTACTAACTTGATTTCCTCTAAAGAGAATGATTTCAACATATCCATATTATCCTAAGCTGAAAACAAAGAGGGAATATAACAAAATTCTTAATATGCCCTTCAAAAATCAATTTGGCCAAGTTATCCTTTGCAATTGAATCACCAAATAATCAACAATGCCAATTAATAAAGATGTTTGGACAATTAACATAGGCTAACATATTAAAATTTGAATTTGATTCATTCAAATTTCACAAGTTTGGTAGAAATTGTCACACCAAAAATGCATGAATACTTCACAATAAGTTTTCACTAATAATCTAAACCCTTCTTCAATCAAATGAAGGGTTTATATAGAGTTTACAATGCACACTTTGCAAACCCAAAACTAGGGTTTTTGGGAAATTTTTTGGGTAAAAATTTATTGAAAACAACAAATAAACACCCTAAAACTACTCCAAAACTAAATCTATGACTCCCTAAAACTCATGCAAGAAGTAGATGATGGATTTGGGTGGCCAAATCTAAAGAAAATAACTAATTTTTCCACTGTTTAGTCCCAGTTAACTGTTGTTTTGTTTTTCACAAGTTTCTCCTTCCAAACATGGGTTTTTCTGTGTCCTTCTTTTGTTGCACTCAACTGAAAGTTGTTGGAGTGATTTGGACATGGAAAGATTGACAAAAATTCCCCACCTGCTAGCTATTCAACCCATATAAAAACTGGAGCTAATTGGAGTTACAAGTAAAAAAAAGTATCCATTATTTTGTCAGTTATCTTCTACTTTTTACTATGCTGGTATTTTTTCAAAATTGAAGCATATTTCATTTACAAGTGTACTACAACCTATACAAAATATTGATTAAAGGTTACCACCATACCTTGTAGCTCTTCTACCTCTGGTGTGTTTGTATACTTCAACTTAATAACTATATTTTTTATAAAAGTTCTTAATTTCTTTTGTTTATCCTCAAACAGTGGCAACTTTGCCTGCATAATTTTGATATGTTGCTTCATGGCCAACAATTATTTAATTATCTCGAGAGGGTAGTCCTTGTGTAATTATCTTTAAATTCTTCTATTATGGACTAAGCATTATTAATCTTCAATTTTCCATATAACAAAGTACATGGCAATCCTTCAATAAATTCCTCAACTTAGGACAACGATTTGTTAGTGGCATTGATTTGCTCAATCACCTTTTTTGGCTTTCTTGTATTCTTTGATTACTATTTTAATTTCTCTTATCCATTCTACAATTGTGTTTTTGTCTACATCTTCAGTTAGAATACCCTTCTCAACCAACAATTATTCATTTGTATTCTTTATTATGTGGAGCATACAGAGGTAGTCATCCCACATGAGCATGGAATCTTCAATACTTTTCTTTTCTTTTCATTCTCTAAACAAAATTTGATAAAGAACTTTTAATTGACTCTGGAGATCATCATACATAGTACTAAAACTCGTTAAATTACCCCTTCTCCCAGTTTCTCAATCTCACACCTCCAGTTGAGTGTTGCTACGATAAATGAATCTCCACTTGAACCTACTATAATACCCTGAGATAAAGTAACCTATATGCTTGTTGATGGATCCCATGAATCAATCAAACCGAGAAGATGACTAATGTATTTCTTCAATTCTAAGTTTTGTTCTTTCAAATTCTCCATAGTCTCATCTTCTTTATCCATTCTCCTAAAAATTGTATTAACAACCAGTTGTAGAGAATGACTTTCCCCCTCTCTGTTTTTCTCTCCCAATTCAACCCCTTGAATCTGATAATCTTTCAACCTCATCTCATTCTCAGGCTTATCAACAAGAGAGATTGCACTCTATGCTTTGTGATGAACATAGGTATTATTGATAACCATTGATAGTTTTTTATCTTGATTCCTAGGCTTTTGATGCAGCAGCATCCCCGGTTTCTGAGCAATCTTGCATCAACCAGAAATATTACCTTTCAGTTTAGTCCTTGTTTACTTCAGTATGCAGTTCTCTATGTTCTTGTCAGTTGGTACCGATAGTTGCTTGCTTTTCATTGCAGATCTTATTTTTGGTTTCAAGGCTAGTTCATGTGCTTAATTCCATATTTTTCAGTTCATTTGGATTCTTTTTTGATCAGTTATCACTCTTGGTTGACTGTTTCTGGGTTCCGGGATAGTTCTTGTTCTTATCGGTTAGTTTTTTTCTTCATTATTGGCGTGTGGGTCTATTTTGGGTCTTGTTCGATGTTCTCTGGCATGTGGCTGACCTTCCTGCTAAACCGCGCTTCTTGGTTGTTATTTTCCAAAAAGATTTTTTTAATTCTTAAGGCCAATCTAGTTACACATTTCATTTTCCTGCATTGGTAAATGTAATCTTATGAGGTCGACCCAAATATGTTCTGGTGGGTATAAATATGGTACTATGTAATCATTTGGGAGGGCATATGAAGTATAATTGATAACAAGGATCAGGATTCGCATATAGTGATCTGGTTGACTCTTAGAGTCTCGGTTGGATTGTATCTGGCTTGAAGCTTGCATGTAACTGGTTAACTACCAGATGTTATCTGATGATTATATGATGAATAACCAGATGGTTGTCGGAAGTTCTAAAGCAATAATATGATTTGTTTATGTAATCTTGCTATGTTTTTTGGTTGCTTTCGTTTTGTTACTCTTGCTGCATAAACCGATCAACTCTCTTTTAAGGGTTTCACCCGTTATGGCTGCATCAAGTGGTATCAGAGCTGGTTATGAACTGGTTGGTGGAAGAGTTGTTTGCAAACATTGAGACATTCCTTTGGGTGGACAAATCACCGATTGGAGGCATGATGCACGTGTGTTCAATAGATCACCGAGGGGAGGCAATTGAAACCAGTAGTCAAAACGTCGAGTTGAGGAAGTTCACTGGAGCGAAAGAGGAGATTTCAACTAGAAGGACAAACCCCCAAAGGGTAGATAAAATGATGGAGGACTTCAAGAATGAAGTGAGGAATGAAATCTGAAATGCTTTGGCTGGTTTGCGGAGAAACCCTGAATTTGAGGATGAGTATGAAGAAGTCGTTGAAGAGCTTGAAGAAGAGGCTAAAGGATCGGAAGATGGAAGAGAGGAAATATTCTTGAGAGCAGTGGCGTAAGCGAGTAAACTTCATAAAGTGGAAGTTTCAAACTTTTCCAGAACACTTAACCTGGAGGATCTGATCGATTGGATCGAAGAGTCGAAATATTACTTTGAGTTTGAAGATATCAAGGACTCGTAGAGAGTCCAATTGGTACAGACTAATTTGAAAGAGCACACTGCCTTATGGTGGAAAGAATTGCAGAAAGATAGAGTGGAGAATGGTGAATTGAAGATCACCCAGTGGAGACAGATGGTTGCAAGATTGAAGGCCAATTTCATACTGGGAGACTATGAGTTGGAATTGTTCAAGAAGTTGCAAAACCTGAAACAGAGAAACATGACTATGAAAGAGTACACTAAGGAATTCTACAAGGTGATGATTAGATCTGGACATAGAGAGATAGATAGACAAAAGGTAGCGAGGTACATAAATGGACTTATATTTAACATTCAGGATGAGATGAGTATGCTGAGGGTTTCCACAGTTGAGGAAGCTTACCAGTATTCTTTGAAGGTTGAGGAGAAGATGAGAAGAAGACAACCGAATAGAGGGAAGGAGAAATTCAAGGGATAGATGAGTACAGAGAAGTATAATGTTGAGGAGGAATCAAAACCTAAGTGGAGTAAAGAACTAGAACAAAAAACACAGAGGAAAGGCACTGGCAGTACCGGTAGAGAATTTTGTGGCAAATGTTTCACGTGTGGAGAAACCGGACATAGATTTTATGAATGTAAGAAGGGAATGGCAAGAAGTTGTGTGGCAACTGAGGAACCAGAAGGTGAAGGTACCGGATCTGACTGTGAACTAGAGCAAGGAGAATCCCTTATGTTCATAAGAAAGGATACCGGATCTACTCAGAGGAAGAGTTTTTTCTCGACTGTGTGTAAATCAGGTGGTAAGTGTTACAAGGTTATTGTGGATACTGGGAGTACTGACAATTTGGTATCTGAGGAGATGGTTGTGAAGCTTGGATTGAAGAGGCTTGAGCATCCTTTTCCTTATGAGGTAAGTTCGTTGCATGATGATCAAAAGATAGAAGTAAAGGAGCAGTGTTTGGTGAATTTTAATATTGGGCCTTTCAGGGATGAAGTTTTGTGTGATGTTGTGTCTATGAGTGCTTGTCATGTCTTGTTGGGAAGACCTTGGCAGTTTGACAGAGGATCTATTTATGACTGTAGAAGAAACCTAATCACTATTGAGAAAGATGGGCAAAACTTCACTTTGACCTCTTTGAAGGAGAAAGAGAAGGAGTTGAAGAATCTTAACCTTGGGAAAAGTTGTGGTATTGAGAAACTAGTGGCAAAGATTATACCAGAAGGTTTGCAGAAAGATCTGATAAATCTGGTTGCAGAGGTTATACCAGAAGGTGACTTGAAGAAAGATATGATAGAACTAGTTGGAGAGGTTATAATGAAGGGTGACATGAGTTCGCAGAAGGACCTGACAGATAAACCTGATGGATAGATAAAACTGGATGACAGAAAGCTTATGGAGACAAACCAGATCAAGTCTTGTGGCAGAAACAAATCAAAGTTGCAAAAGAAAGAAGGCATTAAACAAAGACAATGTACATATCTGAAGCAAAGGAAGAGAAACAAAGAGAGTCAGAGGTTAGATAATCTGGTTGAGGCACTAGAGGAGCTAAAGAAGAGGTTGGAAGATAAGGAAGATGTTTGGATCAAAAATGAGCATGGGGTCTTTATCCTAAATCCTTTTAGATGTTCATGATTTGCCTCTCATGGAACATCTTTTCCTACCTAGGGGTCTGATGCAGGAGAATCCCCAATCTCTGAGCAATCTTTCATCAACCAAAAATATTTCCTTTCAGTTTAGTCCTTGTTTAGTTTAGTATGGAGTTTTATGTGTTCTCGTCGATTGGTACCGATAGTTGCTTGCTTTTCGTTGTCGATCCTATTTTCGGTTTCTAGGCTAGTTCATGTGCTTAATTCCATATTTTTAATTTATTTGGATTCTTTTGCGGTCAATTATTGTTCTTGGTTGACTATTTTTGGGTTACGGGATAGTTCTTGTGCTTACCGGTTGGTATTTTCCTTCATTATTAGTGTGATTCTTGGCGTGTGGATCTATTTTGGGTCTTGTCTGATGTTCTTTGGTGTGTGGCCGACCTTCCTGCTGAACTGCACTTCTTGGTTGTTATTTTTCGGAAATATTTCTTTAATTCTTAGGGCTGACCTAGTTACATGTTTCATTTTCCTACATTGGTAAATGTAATCTTATGAGGCTGACCTGTATATGTTCTGGTGGGTATAAATATGGCACTATGTAATAATTTAGGAGGGCAAAGGAAGTAGAATTGAGAACAAGGATCCAGATTCGCATTTAGTGATCCGATTGATTCTTAGAGTCCCGGTTGGATTGTATTTGGCTTGAAGCCTGCATGTAACCGGTTAACTACCGGATGTTCTCTGATGATTATATGATGATAAACAAATGGTTGCTGAAATTTCTTAAGCAATAACATGATCTATTTATGTAATCTTGCTATGTTTTTTAGTTTCTTTCATTGTGTTACTCTTGCTGCATAAGCTGGTCATCTCTCTTTTGAGGGTTTCACTAGTTATGGCTACATCAGCTTTGGAGTCCAGAAGGCTTGTTCAAACATGGAGAAATCAACTTGATCAACTTCCTTATATTTTTTCCTCTACGTTCAAATTTTATTGCCAACCAAGTGGGGGTAGTATTTGAACTTTGAACCTCAATTTGATGTTGATCTCTATCATCCCCCAGTTTCTCTTCACGTTCTCAATTACTAGTTTCATTAGCATGTTCTTCATTTGATCATTAACACCATGAACTTCTTCACCAATATAAAGTGGTTGTCCTCCTACCTTTGGTTCCTTATCTTGCTCCTTATCTTGCTTTGAAGGATCTTCCCATATTTTCTCCAGCTCTCCAACTAACTTGGGATGTTTCTTCTATTGCTCATGTTCAATTGGAACCTCTTCTATGTCATGTTGCTCATGAGGAACCTCTTCTTCATTGTCATATCTTTGTGGTTTAGGTTTCTCATCTTGTTCCTCGATATATGGTGGAAGTTCATTCCTTGGTTGTTCTTCATCTTCTCCAAGGTCTCTTCCAAGCATAGAAAGAAATGAATCCTTTGTTTTCTTGTCAATAAATTCTACTTTACCACTTGCAATAATTGTCTTCTCATGTATCTTAGTTGTGGCTATCCCAATATCATCTCATGGCAACTCCTCAATGCAAACTTTTACATTCTTTTGGGATAGATCTTCTTCTATTCTTTGTTCTTCTTTGGCGTTTGTCTCCAAGTCACCTCCCCTTTTAGCCTCCCCTTCAATATCAGTTTCTATATGAATTGTGTCCTCGGGTTGTTGTTCTATTTTATGCTCGAGAGGAGTATCTACTAAAGATGATGGTAAGGGACCTTCTTCTTGAGAAATAGAATTCTATTTACAGTCGAGGTTACATGTGGAATTTTATGGGTTTGAGCACTGTGTTCTTATGCTAAGGATCCAACTCTTATTTTATTCTTCCTTTGTAACTAAGGTCCAAGGTCTTTATCTTCTTCTTTGTCATACCAATATTTGATTATGTTTATGGGATGAGGTCCCTTATACCTCCTCTTCTTAATCTTTTATGTACAATTGGATCTTCCTTAGGAACTTCTTTTGTCTTTTCATTAGATTTTGTTGACCTAGCCTTTTGGTGAGCAGAAGATAGTGTTCATGGAAAAGGGGTAGAAAGAACCCCTTTTCTCTTCCTTGATAGAGGAGTGATATAAGAAGGTTCTTCTTGAGTTTTGTTCTTTTCCTTCATTTTCTTGTGTACTTTTGATGGGACTTTTTATACATAAGGTCTTGCATGACTTGTGGTATTCCTAGGAGGAGGTGGCCTCTTTGATGAGGATGGATCTTTCTTATTCTTAGAAGTGCTAGCTTGTTCTAGTTGTGACTTGGTCTCAACTTCTGGGATGGGGAACATATCATATAGGCAACTTATCAATTCATTGGTCTAATACAGAACATGCCTCACCCTTTCTTTCATGTCTTCTAGTTTAGGGAAGTTTGGATCTACATTATGAATAGGGATATCAAAAAATCTCTTCTCATTGTACAATTTGTGTAAATTTTTCCCATTATCGTTCTTCCTTACTTCATAGAACACCCACAATTTCTGTACTTAGATTTCCAAGTAAAGATCTAGTCTGCAATAATATTTGATCCTCATTTCATGATCATTAGCACAATTGGCCCAATGATCTTCAATATCCGACACATGTAAAAAATGTGACCCCATTACTTTCTTGAACGTACCAATCGGGTCAAACTTGTTGCATTCTATCTTCAATGGCTTCGAAGAGAATCAAAGTAATTCAACTTCTATGTTCTCAGTGGCCTTCATCTCAAGCCAACATAAAAAAACCTATGACACACACCCTCAATTAGGGAATGCAGGGTAAAAAATGACCCAAATACACTCACAAATCAAGGAGGAAAGATGAGGGTCCAAACCCTAAGGCCACATCCAAACAAAAATTGAAAAGATCAAGAGGGGAGAAACCCTAACATAGTCATGAAAGCAAGAAAGAAAAAAAATAACAAGACACACAAGGTAGAGGAAAACACTACCTGAAACAAGAAACAATCACCCAAACAACACCACTAAACCTCGTCAGTTCACCTGAAAATCTCTTCTATGCTCATGCAAAATCTCTTGAGAATCACTCTAATAATCACCTAAATGCATTGAAATAAAGTGCAAAATGATCCATTGGTCGGGCTTTAAATAGGTGGGAAATTTCATTTAATACAGGTTGCAAGTAGGTGGCAATACATGACCCATCATGGGTCGTAGGTGGAAACTGCCACTGAGAAAGTGAGCATCTCCACCTATTATCCCTAATCTCCACAAGGGTGTGTCAGGAGTAAGGGCTAGAGATATATATTATCCTCAAAAAGGAGGGAAGAAGGAAAAAAATTGTGGGTTAGGGGTTTGGGGTCCCTGATTCTTGAAACTAGAATAGGGGTCCCCGATCCCCACATGCCTAAAATGAGGCAAAAATAAACATGAAAGAAAGAAAGAAGACTGAAAAAGAAAACAAGGAAAGAAGGAAAATAAAACAAGTAAAGAATAAATTAGGGGGGGCAAATAAAATAAAAGATGAGAACAAGAAGGCCAAGCAAATAAAAGGAGAGTCCCGATTTTCTCAAGGGAGAAAATGGAGTGTAAGTTGTGGAGGCACAAGAGGTAAGTATTGAATATAGAAGTTTTGAGGAATTGTTCAGAAGAAGATGCATGGTTTTATAGATTTCTATTGTTCTCCTTTTTATGGTCTTAAGTTATGGATATAGTTTTAAGGACTTAATTGGATATGTATCGAAAATGGTTTGTGGCTTTGGGCATTATTCCCTTTGTTGTGGGGATGGATGCTTTGTCTGATCTACCTTAGGTATGAGAGGTTTACATCTATTTATGCCATGTTTCATTTGATTGAATGTTAGATGTTGGTATCCTTTCAATATGGGAATTGTGAAAAATATATTACATTACACAGCTTGGTACGTGTTAGTGTGGGACAACGATATGGTTTGATTTGCAGGCCCTCTCTTTAGTCTTGTTTTACTTCCCAGATGATTTTAACATATTGTTGAGTGTGAAGAACTTGGGAGAGCTATGCAGACTGACGGAGAGAGAGGTATTGCAACAAATTTTTTTGCATGATTTGTAAATCAATGTATGTTTCCTTAACACTATGTGATAGAGGAGTTATCCACATGTTCTATGTGAAGTAATATAGATAGACTTCAAATGCTTTGATCTATTTTTAGATTGGACATTACTCATGCAATGGGAGTTTCTAGATATATGCCTAGTTATCCTCAATAATATCTTGGTATGTTGATTACTGATGTGATGATGATTTTGAATGTTTCTTTGGATTTAGATCTACAAGTTATGCAAGTTATGGATTAGCTATCTATTTTCTCATAGTGGGATAACTGGGATGTGGACTATCTATATCCTATCTTTATCCACGAGATTGTTTAAGTAGTGATGCAAATTTTGTTACTTAGCCTTGTCTATGGTTATTTCTACATTGGTATGTTGCTTTGAGATAAGAGGTTGGATATACAATGACTTGATTGTAGATTTAAAGTTGATACGTTGACAACATGAAGTTCTATCTTTGTTGGTTTACCCTAGTTTGAGGTATGGTTAGCTTGGATGAATTGAAATTTGTTGTGGTTGCTATTTTAGGTGGTATGAGTAAGGCAGTTACTTAGGGCCTTTGTTATCATTTGAATTTGATGTGTATGTTCATGTAGAGATTGGTGCACATCTCAATAATAGTTGATATGATTCATCTTAGCATGTTCATATTTCTTCCATATGTGGCATGTTGGAGGATGTGAGGAGTTTTTTTGCTTGATGATGGTTATCATGGTTGCTTTTGTAGGTGTTGTTATTCTCTGCATACTCATCCCCTTCATTTCGGCCTCCGAAACGTGGGTCCCCCTTTATTTTTCTTTGGTTCCTTTGTTTTCTTCTTTCCTTTGTTGTTTTGCCTCTCCGGTATTTTGAGTTCCCAAAGTCTCAGAGTTTTTTGTCCTTCCTCCACTTCGTAACCCCAAGTTCCTGGGATTTCGAGGTGCATTGTTTTTCCCTTCTCTTTTTGGTCTACTTCGAAACTCTGGGTTTCTGGAACCCTGAAGTTTTTCTTGTTTTCTTTTTGTGCACTTCGGAACCCCGAAATCACAAAGCCCTCCTTCGTTGTGTTTTGATTTTAGAACTCCAGAATCCCAAAGTCCCAAGCTCTTTCTCTTTGAAGAGTTTTGATTTTGGAACTCCGGAGTTCCGGAGTCCTAAAATCCCTCCTTTCTGCTTTGTTCTGCTCTAGAACTCCAGAACCTCGGAGTCCCAAAGTCACTTGGTTTGTGACCCTGGAGTCCCAGAGCTGGTTTTCGTTCTTCGTGCCCGAGAAAGCTATAAATTGCCCTCTAGCACCGATTTAGGCTCATTTCCATGCATCATTTTCTTGAAACCCTCTCTGCTCTTTGGTGATCTAGGCTTCCTTTGATGCGCTTTTGTCCTCCTTGTCCTTCCTCTTTCAGGTTGGTTTTCTCTTTTTTCTTGTCATTCCTAACCAATTGTGTACACTGCTAGAAAAAAAGAAGTTTTACATGACTTATTACATCATATGGATGGTGGCAAGAGGTAGAAAATGCCCCGGGTTAAATACAATAGGCAGATTGGGAGAAGAGTCAGGCTAGAAGAGAGTATGGGAATACTACACTTAGCTTCCAATCCAACATGCCAAATTCTACTTTAAAACAATAAATGATGCTTTTATTTTTGCAGTAATTTGTAAATTGATTAGTGATGTGGAGTGTCATCTCTCTCCAGAGGCAATGAAAGTAGTACAAGAATGGGGTGCTTGGTTCTTACAAAACCAACACTCCACCTACATCCGGGTAAGTGGATTCACAGGAAAACCTTTCCTCCTTCCAAGGTATTGCACTGATTGAGTCATCATTCTTGAGTATTCAAGGAAAATTGTGGGACTTCAATCTCTTTTAACTCTCAAGAAAATGAGAGTTACGTTCCCAATTGTTATAGGGCATTATACCTGCCAAAATATGCAACCCGCCAAGTTAGTCGTACATGAACTGTAGCATCTCAGTTTGAAAGAATTTGACTATACTCGGGAGAGATATGATCCATTTGGCAAATTGAAGAAAATGATGCCAGTAGCATTCTTGGGGCATATACCTGCTTTAGAAGACTTTTGGGAAAACATGCAAGATAGTTTTGAAGCAAGAGAAAGAGGATACGTCAGATTAACGGTTCCTCAAATAAAAAACTTTAAGGTTGAAACAAATCTCCCCAATGACCTTAGGGATGATGAAGAAATACTTGACCTAGTTTATAAGGAAAATAGGATTGATAAGAAGCCTCTTTCTCCGATGAGATGGTCTGAACAAGAAAAGGTTGATATTAACATAGTAACCGAGAAGGTGGTAGAAAGGAAAATGCAATATCTTCATTTGAGGATTCATCCCAGTGCTGCTAAGGATAAGAAGAAAGGAAAGGCTTTTGGTAATTCTCAATCAAAAACCATTAAGGAGCATGTTAGGAGAACTACATCTAAATCAAGAAAGAATACTCTCGTCGACACTAAAGTCGTTACTCAAAACATCAACAAGGAAGAACTGATGTAGCAACTTGATGCAAAAATGCAGGAGTCCCAACTCCTGAAAAAAGTTGTAGAACATGGGATAACTGTTGGATTCTAAGTAGTGTCACAAGCCCCAGTCACTCATATTATGCCTATCGGGATTGTGCAAGAGAAGTTACATCACAATCGAGGAAACTGACCAGTAAGCCCCTCCTCCCTCTGAAGAAATTACCCCTCCTCCCTCTCAAGAAATTACACCAACTACGGCCACAAACCAAGAGCATGTCATTATTCACAATATTGAAACTGATTCAGACAAGGACAACGATCCTATTGCATTAATAGCCCGTTGAAAGAAAAGTGAACCAATACAGAAGTGACAAGATCCCAAACAGGATTGAGAAGCACCATTAATATAGAAGGTAGATCCGCCTAAAGATCATGAGGAGAATATTGATCAAGTAAAGGAAGGAGGCAGACCAGATCAAGCCATGGATATAGATGAGCAAGATGAACGCTTGGTATTGACCTCTCATGATCAAGAGATGCTCCTCAAATAGTTAGAGGGAGATAAGTAGATCAACAAGTAGAACCCGAGAAGGAAGCCTTTGAATTTGAAGTTCGCAAACAATTGGAAGAGTTTGCTCAACAATAAAAGATTGAACGAGTACTCTCGGTGAACCTTTCCCAACAAGTCTCTTCAACACATCTACAGCAAGAGGACCCCACCTCCCAACAAATACATGAGCAGCTTCATGAGGAAGAGCAATGGGAAGCTGATGGGCAAGAGCAACATGTGCAAACGCATATGGTTACAACTAAGGTGACAACTCAAGATGAAGATCATGATGAAAGTATGCCCCAATGGTTAACTTTTAGCTTTCAAAAGAAGAAGAAGATAATTCTTCCTAGTATCACCCTATAGGAGGCACTTACAGAATCACCAAGGTAGGTCAAGAAGGCCAAAACACTCCGTCATTTATCAAGAAGTGAGGGTGATGCCATAGCTAGTGTCACAACCTCGACACAGGAAGAATGGGAAGGCGTTCAAGGATCCCCAAGCTATCACATTTCACAGGTTAATCTTGGCAAACAAACTAAATGGCGGGGGGATAGCTTCCTTGGATGCAACAACCACCTCAATCAAGACGAGGATGGAGAAGGAGTATAAATCTAAGAGTGAGGTTAAAGCACGGTTATAACAGTATAGGCAAATCCTCATTGAGATGTCTAAGCCCTTAGACTCAAGGTTCAGAGATACCCTACCTTCACCTCATCGCTCCCACAACAGGGAGTAAAGGCAGTATATGAAATGAGAAGGGTTGTGTGAGCCCTCTAGAATTGGACCACTGATCAACTGAACAAAGTAAGGATGTTTCTTCATGACACTATGGAAATATATACAAAAATTCCCACCTCCTTGAGCATGGTCTCATCCTCTTTAGCCAACAGTGAAAAACCTAATTAGATGGATTCACAAAGGCGGCCAAGTTATTGAAAAGGATCAAAGGATTAAGTGAAGATGTGATAAAGGGAGAAGACATATTGGGAGGAGAATATACTAACAACTTGCAAAGGTATATTGATATCTTAGAGTTGAAGGTGGATACAATGGATCAATGTCGGACCAAAGTACTTAAGGAGCATCCACCTCTCCTGGATCTTTTGGAATGTTATGAGCACTATGTGGTCGAGCTATTAGGCAAGTATGGAGTGGGTTTAATGCAATCCAAAGCACTCAATTATGAGAAATTCATCAAGCAATGGGAAGCATATGATGTCAAATACTTCTCCTCAACCATTGAGTTTGACATGACAATTATGGATAGGTATATCCATATGATCCTCCAATCCCACTAAGCAACCAAATTAGTCGATAATCTGGTTGACAAAGTGGAGGCAGTGAAAGAAGCACTTAGGGTAGTAAAGTTCTGCATTGAATACATACCTGACTCACCATTTAGTTTCATCATTTTTTACATAAGCAACTACCATAGTTACAGGAAAAGCAGGAAACAATTGGGTAGTTGACATATAGATGCATGTGTAAGGAGGTGCCACCCAAGGAGGTCACTACAGTTCACTCACAGTCTCCCATCACACCTGTCATGCACTATTACCGCCAACAAGAGGTACTGCACACATGGAAATTGCAAAGTTGCGACACCTGGGAGACATCTTTTGATGACACTAGTTGAGTAGTAGTAAAGTGGAGTTCTAAAGGCAGCGACTTGCATGTCGACTGCGACTCCCATAATTTTGTAACTAGGTCATAAACATATTTTTTTCCTAGAAAGAAAGAGGCACTACACTATAAATGTAATGAATTAGGCCATTTGAAGGGTCTGGAAATTGATGATTTGAGGCCCTAGCTTACGATTTCTTTTCATTTTCAGCATTTATTTTTAGACTTTGTTGAACTTCTTGAGTACTAGTGCTCACTGTTACACCCCCATAAATAATCAATACAAGTTGTTGTTTTGGATCACATGTTCCATGAAAAATGTTGAGTTGAGTTAGTATTTCTTCTATCATGATATCTTCTCTCAATTTGGATGGCATGAATGTTCTAAATGTTATGAATTTCATTGCTATGTACCTGAGATTATGTAACTAGCTATGTGTGCACATGAGATCGTAGACCTCATATATATATATAGAAATTCCATGTGATGCTATTCAAATTATTATTGATAATATCTTATTGTTGAAATTCATTTTATCTTATTCAACAAGCTTGTGTGGTTATCTTTCTTTCTGTAACCCTTATATCTTTTGAGTTTTGTTTGTAAGTGATCTGTGTAAGCACCTTTTGCAACCAGCAATATTGCGTTGACAAATAAGTTGCATAGACCCTGAGTTACCCAAGCATTGTTGTGACCCAACTAACAGGACCTTAGGGATCACAGATTTTGTAATCCTTGCTCTTTTTAGGAGAGGTTCTGCATTTGTGAAGCCTGCATGTAGGTGAGTATAAAAGGCACACCAATAGGTGTCTTGTTGGGGCTTGAGAGCACGATGAAGATTCAAGTGGGACATGTATGGCTAAGGAATATTTTTCCCTTGTATGTGATTCCTATGGATGTATTTTGCAATGTATGATGTCAAGTGGGGGAAGGTTAGGATTAAGGTGTCATCTACCTTGTAAATCCTATGACATGGTTCCAACATCCTTGGAAAGCATCCTAAGGCACTTAGGATGTATTGGGAAAATCAATTGTAATATTTGTTTCTCACCATTATTTGTAATACATTCATAAGGGGTGATGGGTTCCTCTAGCAGCGGTTAAAATGGGTTATGAAAATAATTATTTAATATTATTTTCCCCACTTATGCATGTCTAGAATAAGATTTTTTAATGACTTAAAAAGTGGAAAAAGAGTGACCTATGCGCTTCTTCAAGTGAGAGCATGGAAGAGGCAACATGTGTCTCTTGGTTTCTGGTCATTTATTACATTTAATATAATGTTTATCTTGCAAGTATAGGTGTTAATGTTGGAGAGAAGGTATTGGAAGTTATATTGATGCCTTTTCAAGTTTTGTGGAGGCATTCCAAGGGTTGTGGTCATGAGGAATGAAGAGTCTTCTCTTGGAACCTTTATTGGTAACTTTGGAGCTCTTTCCATTGTATAAATTCAACCTTTGGGTGTAGAATTATGTAAAATAGTTGAATGTAGATTTCTCTACTGGAATGAAGGACAAATGGGAGGTATAAGGAGATTTTTCACATGTGCATAGGTTCTACTATGATAGAGCCAAAGAGGATAATGAAAGTGATTGTATTGTAAGAACATTTATTGTTCTTAATACAAGCTTGTCCTCTCTTCTTGCTGTAGTTTTTTCCTGCAAGGGTTTCTCCACGTAAATCCTATGTTATGTGTGGATGTTATGTTGCTTATTTATACCTTATTTTTTCTATCTTATGCTGATGTTAATAATTATTTATTGTTGTTTTAAGTTCACATAAGATAGGTTTATTAAACATCATTAATAGGTTGAATTTTGGCATCATAAAGAAAACGGATCTAATTATGGGTTTTCCATAATTATGACAATTTAATTTTCAGCTTTGCATATGAGTTTTATATTTTCATGTTGCTACTACCAAGCCTTGAATCTCATCATTTGTTTAATTTATTGGATAGATCTTGGTTTTCAAGATCTTTGGTATTGAACCTGTTTATTTTCCAACAATTATTAATCTTCAAAAGAGAGACTACAATGTTAACGAGCTTCACTTCTCCAAATGATTAGAGAACCACTTGGAAACCTCAAAGAAACTATAATAAAGCAACTATGTCTTGGATCCAATTTATAGCCAAATGTGAGAGTAAAACCATTGTTTTTTTCCGAAAATAAGTGGCCAAAACCACTTGCCAGAAAACCGTGCCTTGGAGAATGAATAGTCAAGAGACATAATAAAATAATAAATCTCTTCAAGTGGCTCCTCTTTGAACACCAAAACAAAAGCCACTTTGATTTAAACATTGTGAGTGCTTTGTAACTTTTGGTGTCTTTTTAGATCCCCAAATGGACACATGTTGTCTTCACAAACTTGATCCCCTTATGCATAACCCTTCATGTCTCAATATGGAAGTGAGAAAAAGTGTACATTTTGTCTATTTTAATTTATCTTTATCACCTATTGAAAACACAACTACAAATAGCCATAAAGTACAAATATTTAATATTTTTCTCACATTTCCTAAGGAACACTTTCCAAGAAACATGGAGACATATAAATGGCTTAGGATTGAAAGGGTAATGTTGCCTTATCCTAACATTCTCCCGATTTACATCATACATTACAATTACATCCAAGATATACATAGAAAATAAAATCTAGTGTAGTGATCAAGGCCCATGGCCTTCCTATACCAAGAGAAATTTTCCACAATCATTGGCTTCGTAAGAGAATCTACAATACTATCCAAAGTATCAAACTTTTCTATCAAGACCTTACCATTCTCAACCATCTCTCAGACAAAGTGATATCGAACATCAACATTCTTAACTTATGAGCATGATATATGGGATTCTTCACCAAACATTTTGTGATGTAAGGACTACCATTGTATCTTTTTAACTTATGACTATATTAGCTACCAACTCTTTCTAATATCTATTTTGTGACCCTTGGTTACACTTGATTTTTTGTTGAAATTATCGACATTTTATGACTCAATGTTCAATTTGATGATTCTTCCTCTTGATTTTTTCTCATGATGGCTATTCCAAATGTTTGACATCGCTAGTCCTGTGTTATGTTAAGTGTTGTTATCTATCATGTTCACCATGAACGTTGATAGAATGTCTAAGGGAGTAGATTGTAGAGAATGTACCAATACTATATTTGCATTAAATATTATGATTGAATTATGACTTAAATTTTTATTAAATGTTTTAGCATGTTCATTGTTGTTAATGATTGACATAATGTGTGATGCATTGTAGTGATACACATGGGATGATATAAATGTTATACATGGCAAGCATTGAATAAAGTATACTTATGTCCTGAATTCAATATATTTATGTTTCCTAGGTCCTATTTGAGTCTCTGCTTGAATATGATGTCAATATTAAGAATGTTATGCTATAAGCATGATGTGGCAAGATAGGCATGATGCCTAGGTTGCATAATTGGATAGTGACAAGATGGGTATGGTGTCTAGGTCACATAAATTAGAAAGATGAATATACTAACTTTATAGATGATTTGTGAGCATGCATGGATGATCTACGAACACACCTAATATATGATCAAGTAGTGATCTAGCCTTAAGCTATTATTAGTTTGAAGTTTGTAGTCCTTATATGATCACTATTGTATAAAAAATGTTGGACATTGAAATGACCTTTCTACGAGGTCTTGATATTTGTGCAAGTATGTATAAAGACATGCCATAAACATGATGAGGAATATAATCAATTCATCAAATTGTCAAGGAATGGTAAGAATAAGTATTTATGTGCATGAATATGATTTTGAAGTTATGGAGAGATATGGAGAAATTGTTCCTATTTATTTAAACATTCAGATAATTGAATCTTATTTGGATAAAGAGAAATTTTGAGGAATCTATGTTTTAAATTTTAAATTAAGGGTACTGACAAGGATTTAGATTTTAGTGTTATTTCTATGAGTGCTACAAATAGGTCAACACCATTGCAAGGAAGAGAACATTGTCGAAAAGAGGTAACCTAGTTTGTGAAATTAAAAGGCAGAAATGGAGTTCACCTGGTCTCTTGGATTTGACAATTGAATAGATGAATTTTGATGAATTAATGTGTACCCATTAGATAGTACTACATGAGAGAAGGCTAATGATACAAACTATTACTATGATTTAGTTTTATATAATTCTATTGCATTAGAGTAAGTCTCATAAGAAATCGAGATGATGTCTTCCTAGTGGGGAAGGATTTCACATCCCATCCTTTTACTTCCTTTAATAATGTAATAAATTGGATTATATTATGAGTTAATTATTTCACGATTAATCGATTACAATTAAGAGTTATTTTTAAAAAATGCAAATGAAAAGATGGTTTAATTATGATATTAAAATGAATTCCTTATGCTTCAGCTATTATTTTTAGAGATAACTATTGACGTGTGCCTAAGTCCAACTAAGTGAAAGTATGAATTGAAGATGAGAACATGATCGAGGATATCGATCTAGCCACTTGGTAAAGAATGATCATGATGGATACTTGTGTCACACACCACATGGTCTCATTTAGATACCCACATAGAATGATATGATAGATGCGATTAGAGTGATTTGATGATGTCTATATTTATTGTCATTGCATTGTTTCAATTAGTTTGAAAATAAGATAAATCTGCATACCTTGAGCTTATATCTATGTATTCATATCTATATGCTTTTGTTTTGATTTTAGGTACATATCATTGTTTTTCAGAAATAAAAATAAATGTACACACATACACACACATCGTGGATAATATATGTGTATATGTATCCATAGATGCATACATAGTAATTTGGTATTTGAATGATATTCGTATATACACATATGTATATATACATAACGAAACACACACACACATATATACATACATACATACATACATATGTCTGTGTATGTATGTGCATATGTACATGTATATGTGTATCTATATGTATACATATATATGTATATATATGCATATATATACATATATACACACACATATACACGCATACACACATACATACACTCGCACTCCAACACACACATATATACCAACAATCATATTGTAGACATTTTATCATGTTGTTATAACTTATTAAATCAAACCTCATTTATATATGTTGGAGGCCAATCTGATAAAGTGGTTCCAAAACCACATTTTATATATTTCAAACTATCAAGATCAAACTTAAGCATTCAAATATTAACCAAGTTGCAAATCTTAAAAATCTATTTGCATTAAAAATAGCATCAAACTATTTTGTAATATTGCAAACCAAAATACAAATGGAAATATTATATTATCATGCTTTTGAGTAGCACCTCTCATAAAGGCAGTTTCCTCTTATGTTCTGCAATAAACATAAACTTTGGAGCATAACCAATAGAGAATATTGCAAACACCAGCCAAGTGACATACCAAATGACAAAGGCAAACTATAAAATGATTTTTATTAGGGACACAAATAGAGAGTGATGACTCACATTATGACTTGCTTCCCTAAAATAGGAGGCAATTGGAGCCATCACCACTACTAAGTGATTGTAGCTTTACCTATTTTGTCATTGCATTCATTTATTATGTCAATGTTGAAGGGGATCGATTCGATAAATGAGACTGATGGAGGCCATGTTTGCATATCAACATTCATCTATTTATTAGGCATCTTGCATTGCATAGTTTTGCACAAAATCTATATTATTTTTTCTAAAAATTTTGCTAGTTGAGAATAGTCGATGAGTGTGGGAGGATTGAGGAGATCTTTAGTTAGTTCTTCTTATATTGTTGGGTTGATTCTATTAAAAATACATTATTTTGTTCAAGAAAATTGAGTCATATTATTTTCTTTAACTTCAATCTATTTGATGAGTGATCTCCAAATTCTTAGTTGATGCAGGCTCTTGGGAATGCATTATCCATAAGAAACACTCACAATAATCTCTTCTATAGTTCCTTTCACATAAGTCAATTAAATCTTACTAGCATGACTCTAAAAGTGTGTGTCAATTCCTTTCTTGTATAATCAAGTAGAAAATTTGTAAAGGTCGATTAGATACATATCAAAATATAATCTATCAAGCCCTTCCAAACATTAAAGCTAAAAGTGTGATATATTTAACCTAACCATACTATGACTCAAAAGAATGATTGTCATCTATGATATTGTCATGTATATATACACAACAATATCACAGGTGATAATCTCTCTCTCTCTCTCTCTCTCTCTCTCTCTCTCTCTCTCTCTCTCTCTCTCTCTCTCTCTCTCTCTCTCTCTCTCTCTCTCTCTCTCTCTCTCTCTCTCTCTCTCTCTCTCTCTCTCTCTCTCTCTCTCTGTGTGTGTGTGTGTGTGTGTGTGTGTGTGTGTGTGTGTGTGTGTGTGTGTGTGTGTGTGTGTGTGTGTGTGTGTGTGTGTGTGTGTGTGTGTGAATATGAACCTTAGTTATGGTGAAACATTATATTTACTCAATTCTTATTTCTATCCTTGAGACCTGTTGGTTTTTGTTCATATATGAACCTTAATTAATCAAATGTAAAGATTATAATAAAATTCCTTTTTTAATAGGTTCAATCTAACTTCATAACCAATTTATTCACTTTCAATCATGGAAATGCCCTTCTCATGAAAAAAATGAACCTAAATAGAATCTTAATTACTCCTATACTGTAATACATCCTTTTCCATATCCCATTTTGTACATTAATGGCAATGAATATTTAGCCATATAGAAAGATTGATTCCTTGTAATAAAGCTATAAGACACTATTGTTATGAATGACATAAGAGTAATATTTTATTTAGATTCAATAATAATGGATGGTATTACTTTTTGATAATAGAACTATTATAAGTTGTTGATGAAATATCATTAAATGAAGTTTAGTGACTGAAATTCTTAGGATTTTTTTGTAAATTGGGAATGCTTAATAAAATTGTGGAGTGGGGGAGGTATGCTCTTAGGTTACTTTTGCATTTGGTTAATGGAATTACATTTTAGTTGAAGAATCAATTATTTAGAGATAAAGATCTTTTACTTCTATTTTTTTTTATAGAATGTATGTTAATTCAAGCAACTACGTAAAATTACAGTCCTTTAGAATGATAACTAGAAAGATGTCTTATTGCTTCAATTTGCTTTCCAAATATGTTTAAATTAGAATGTGCACACACACACATACATACATGTGATATACCTTCTTATTCAATATTTTCATAATTTTATGGGTGCAAAACAATGGCTATCACACACAACTAGGTACTCAGACTAGGAACACAAGTTTCCATTACGCATCTATCCAAATTCCATTCTTTTGCCTCATTTATTTATCAATCTGAGGATGTGCAACTTGAAATGGGATTGCAAGGTATATGAACTAAGAACATATAGGAACAAGTTTATTCTATTTTTAGGCAATTGAAAGTGATTGAACAACTATTTACAGAAAAGAAAAATTCTTGAAATCATGACTTTAAAGATAACATTAATTTATGCTAACAAAATACCAATTCTTCAACTTGTACATAAATAACTATTATGCCCTGATGCGGCTACAAGAACAGTCATAGAGTTACAGACTGTGGCTGCAGGAACAATCATAGAGTTACAAACTGTGGTTGTAGGAACAAACAACGAGAAAGTGAATGAAATAAAACTAAGCAACATAAAGAACAAAGTTCATAAAAGACAACCATACAAAATTCTCACCAAGTGGGCCCCCTTGGATGAGTCTCCTGGAATTAGAACTATAACAAAAATTAACTAACTAAGCCCACAACCATATCAGAAACGCCATATTAACTTGGAAAGTAGATACTCTTATTTATTCAGAGATCAACTCGACATCATAACATTACTTAATACAAAATTAGGAACTAACTAACACAGGAATGCACAAAGGATTTATAACATTCATCCTTAACAACAACCCAAAACATTTGCTCCACTTCCTACTATCTAGGTGGAAGCTTTATTTAAAACTCATAAAATCTAGGAAAGATAAGATAATTAGGACTCTTGTCCTTCTTTAAACATTTGTAGATCTTCCCTATATCCTCTCTAACATCCCTCATGACAACTAATAGTCTTTATTAACGGATTAGGATTAGTCTGCAGACTCCTTATTGAGTAGGGACAATAGTGACCAAGTCTTCAACATATTTTTGAACTCTTCCTGCCTTGATGTCCATCCTTTGTCCATGTTACCCTATTGCTATGAATGAGACCATGTTCCTTCATAAAGATCATTCCATACATCTACCACGCAAAGGTTAGAGAAAACATTCTATCCACACATCATGATCATTTATTTTGAACATATTCATTAGTCACACATAAAAAAAGTAAATACTTATAATTGCATTTATAAGGTTCATGGTTTTGTCAAAATAAAGGTTTTAGGGCTTCGGCCTTAGCTCGCCCGGTCGTGGATCGCAACTTAAGGCGTGGGTATGCTCCCCATGGTCTTGAGTTTGAGTCCCCGACTGTGTTAACTCTGTATGTGTTGCTACCTTGTGAGCAAGTCGTACACACTGGGGGATTAGTCTCGCTTCGGCGGGGACACCTCCAGATTCCACGATAGTGAATATAAATAAAAATAAAAATAAAGGTTTCAACTATAGGTAATAAGACTTATCAAAACAAGCATATAAGGTCGATTAAAGTATGTTTATGAAGTCCATCAACAAATACAAAAACCCCTAAAGATGGCAAACTTATCTATGAAAGAACCATAAAACTATAACTCATCACACCCCCCAACTGAAGGTTTTGTTGGTCCACCGACAGATGTTCCCTCGGCAAATGTCTTTTGATTTTCAATCCAATTCAGTAGCTTGAAGTCAATAGCAGAAGTCTCCCCTCATGTCTTAGAAATAGGGCTCCAGTAGAACCCCTAGTTCTCTCTGATATTCTCCCATCTTTCTCATTCCTATTCCACATCATAATACTGTAATTCCTCCCAGTGAGGAATAGGCCACCATAATATAAGCGGTTGGAAGATCAAAGGAATCCACTTTTCCTGTTGTGACCGCCCCAAATGTATATAGGTGGTTGCTTGCTTGAGTGCTGCATGATAGTTTCTCAAAGAATGTGGCTCTACTTTCTTTAGGTCCTCAGGTAATCCATTCCATCTCCGAGCTAGATGTCCATACATTGTTCTTGCGGATGTTTCTGCCATTTCTTCAAATTCGGTGTGAACTTCTTCTCTCAATGATTAAATCCTTCTTTTGACCCCTAGATCGGAAGTAAGTTAGTTCCATCTATAGTAAACTTCATCTGGGTCCCCTACTTCAGCCCTCAATGATAATGGGGCAACTTTTTCCATATCCATATATTCTCCAGCATGTTCACCCCTCATATTTTCATTCTGAATATAGGACATAAATGCCCTAAGATGAACATATATGATAGAAAGAAGTGGGTTCCACTGAGGTGTGTATGAAATAACATAGTTGTGAAGATATAATTCACAAAGTAAATTATTTTGCTCAGGAAAAGAGGTTTTATAGGCATTGCAAAATTCATCAGGAGTCATTAATGATGAATTCACTCCTGACAGCTCCCTACCTATCTTGTAGGAAAGATGCAATTCCTTCAAATAAAGAGAATATACTCTTGGAGGAGGTTTACATTCTACTACTTGAGGTAAAAAAAGTAGCTAAATTATCTATCCAATCCTCCAACTTGTTTATTACTACATCTTTTTCCTGCAGTTTTCTTTCTAATGCCTCCTTTTACTTTTTCCATTCTTCCTCCTTATTTTCTAATAATTGTAATAATCCAAAAGTAATAGATCCCCAAGAAAAAGAAGGTGGAACATGCACACTTACCTTAACTTTTGTTTGTTGTTCTTCTTGATTCACTTTCTCAATAGCCTCAGCTAGATTTGCTAACCTAGTTGAAACAATTCTTTCATTATCAGGCTTATCCTGACTGGTTTGTTGAGGTCTAGAAGTATTATCACTAATATTTAAATCAATGTTTAGATTGATTTCTCCAAAATGTGCTAGCACTTCTTCTTCTTCATCTTTTGCTTATTCCTCTTCTTCTTGTTCATCCTCTGCTTCTTTTTGTTCTTCCTTCGCATTAGTCTGAACCATGTTTTAAATTTCATGCTTTGTTTCATTCAATTTTTCTCCTCCTAACTCTTTATTGGCTCTTGGATTCTCATCCACTTCTTCGTCTTCTTCTGAGAACTCTTCTGAATGGGACATTTCATATTTCTGCTCTTCTTCTTCATTAGAAGAAGAGGATTGAGACAATACCCTAGGAGATTTTTCTTGAGGAGACTCTTCCTCATCAGATTCTGAGCTTAGAATTTTAATTCTTTCTCCTGCAGCTAATTTTCCTTTAAACTTATTTTTTAGCCTATGACTAGTTCTTGTAGGCTTCTTTGGTCTTTCCATTTCTTTCATTTTTCAGCTAGATGATCGACCTTTTGCTGCAGGGTTTCCCATTTCCTGAGTTTTTGCAGAGGTCGTAGGTTTCTTTGCTTCCTCCTTTTTAGAAAATTTTCCCTCTTTCTTCTTCTGAACCCTAGTTCCCAGAACTAATTTTTTTGTTCTTCTTACTCTTGGATGAGGGTTTCATTTTTTTAGGAGCTTTCTGAGTGAGTTTTGAGTGGCATTTTCATCTTCACTAGAAAATTTTTCACTATGATCCTTAGTAGGTTTAGAAGATGAAGCCCTTGCTGCTTTTCCAGAGCTGGAAATTTGCCTTAATGGATGAGCCTTGCTTATAGCCAGAAAATCTACCCATTGCATCCTGGGATTGCTTTCTACTATGGCTTGCTCAACTAATAGTTGAATTAAGAAATGGTGAGACACAGATTGAAGGTTACCTTTTTGTAACTGAGTTGCCATTTACTTAAGTATATTGTAAAGGAAATTTGGAACATACATCTGTCTACCATGTCTTAAATGACGTAACAATTTGAAATGAACAAAATGCAATTGATATTGTCTCCCCTCACAGGTAATGTACTTAATAATATAGGCTACCCTATAAGCCTAGAGAGGTGGAAGAGACAACATGTTAGTTCCTTTCTTAGTGACATCCAAAGGAGGGTCACCATGCTCTATAAATTATGCTCTGGCAGACTTGGTATCGCTAGTTTTTGAAAATGGTTCATCGTTCCTAGGCAAACCAGAAACTTGAGCAATACGCTCCTCTATAACATGAATTCTCAATCCTTTCACCACAGCCATATCATTCTTCAAAGATTGTGCAAATTCGAGGGCTACATCATCATCATAAGTATGCAATTTTAGGAAATAATCTAACCACCCATATCCTTTATTCAAAGGTTCACATTCCTCATCTTGTATTATCAGAGTGTGGTCGGTAGGCTCTCAATCAATAGGGGAACCTCCCATTATTGCAATTGTTATTTTCTTCAAGAAAATCTTGTTATGTTAACCCAAAGATATGAAGCTTTATGCTTTCAGACAACAAGAGGAAATGGTGTGTACTAGGTAGACTTCCAAATAGAACAGGGTTTTACACAAACTTGACTTGAAAGGAAAAAGTTTAAAAATTTGCCAAATTAGGAATAAACTAGACTTTAACAATGGCAAGTAAAAACTAACCCATTCCTTTAACCTGAGTTAACGTGCTTATTGAAATTTTATAGGTCTAATAATGAAAATACCTTATCTCACAATCAATTGCCCCCCCCCCCCCCCCCCCCCCTAACTGAAGATAGACATAGTGTCCACACATGTGTAAGGGTAGGAAATCAGAATGCAATCATCATTATTTAAAATTTGAATGAAATGACAAAAAATATGAATCAAAAGTCATAATCATGAAAGTGTAAATATACTTACGTTCTTTGGGATGTGATTGTGGCACGTTGTGATGTGTGTTGGTATGTGCGATGTAAGAGCAAATTGTTGTTGAAATGTTCAAAGAAGAATTATGGTGGCAGAAGTGAAATGAAAGACAAGAACACAGAATGATATGGAGACGACGTGGAATGAAATGGAAAAAGAAACTCCAGGTGGACATGGAGTGTTTATTATGATTTTTGACAACTGTCATCAAGTAAATGGTGGACCCGAAGGCTCTCCTTTAGTGGTTGCAAGAAGATTCGTAAGCGGTTAAAATTGTTGAAGAAACTCTTCCTTAGTGCTTGGTTTAAGATATAGGCGGAGTCTATGGCCATTGACAACCAGTTTGAACCTTGCATTATCAATAGTTGCCAACTTGGTTGCGCCATTATCAAACACTTGTTCAATTTCATAAGGGCCTAGCCACCTTGTTTGTAACTTCCCCAGATTATCCTTAAATCCCCAGCATGAAAAGTTTTAGGTTTGATGTATTTATCATGCCACTTCATGCAATGTTGTTGGACTAAAACTGTGTTCTATAATGTTGATTTCCTTAATTCATCTAACTGATTGAGATGCAATATTCTTTCTTGCTATGCCTCTGACAATTGCATACCCAATTGTACTATTGTACGCAGAGTTTTATACTCAAATTTAATGGGCATGACAACATGTTTACCATAAACCAGCTCAAAGGGTGTAAACCCTGTTATTGTTTTCCAGGATGTGTGGTAGGCCCAGAATGCTTCAGGGAGGAGATATGCCCAATCTTTCCTATGTAGTGCAACTATTTTTGTGAGGATGGCCTCAATTTATCTATTAGTCACTTCAGCTTGACCATTAGCTTGAGGATGATAGGGTGTAGACTTTTTGTCTAATATTATACTCCTTTATCATAGCAGCAATCAAGCTAGATGTGAATTGCGCACCTTGCTCAGTTACAAGTTCTCGAGGTACTCCATATCTGGTAAATATATCCTCATACAGGAACTCTGCAACTTTATTGTCCCTGGCATGTTTAATTGCTTTGACTTCAGCCCATTTAGTTAGGTAGTCAGAACAGACTAAGATGTAGGATTTTCCATTAGATGGAGGATCAATTGGACCAATGAAGTCCATACCCCATTTATCAAATGGTGTAACAACTACCTGTGGATGCGGTGGCATCTCATCTAACTTTGTTGGGCACCCCATCCTCTGGCATCTATCACATTTTCTAGTATAGTTAGCTGCATACTTATGTAGAGTAGGCCAATAATACCTTGTGTTAACTATTTTGATGGTTGTTCTTTTGGTTGCAAAATGACCACCACAAGGTTCATCATGGCATGCATGGAGGATGTCAAATGTTTTATCTTCTCTAATGCATCTTGTCATAACATTGTCTAGTCCAGTATATAACAAACATCCATTTACCCATGTGTATGGAAATCTCTTTTCAAGAAAAATTCTCTTATCCTTTGGGGAAAAGTAGTTAGGTACCTTACCGATAACTAAACAATTAGCTATATCTGCATACCATGGTATGTGCACTATGATTGCAAACAAATGATCATCTGAAAATGAGTCATATATTATAGGCTCATTAGGCTGGTGTGTAAGTCTGGATAAGCAATCAACAACAACATTTGTCTTTCCTGGTTTGTCAATGATGGTAATATCAATTTCTTGCATCAAGAACAACCATCTTGCTAGTCTTCCTAAAACAACTGGTTTAATTATTCATAAGGTATCTTATTGTTGTATGATCAGTATAACCAAAGACTTGGTATCATGTAATGTCATGTCTGAACTTATTGATAGCATATATAATTGCTAACATCTCCTTTTCTGTGACAGTGTAATTGATTTAAGCTCCCTACACATTTTTGCTACTGAAATAGACTGCATTTTCTAAGGCTCCTTCTTTTTGAGCAAGAACTGCTCCTACTGCATGGTAGGAGGCATCAATATATATATAGAAAGGAAGTTTCCACTTAGAGACTTGTAGGACCGGTGCCTATATGAGTATTGTTTTGAGCTCTTGAAATGCTTTGTCATACAATGGTGTCCATTGAAAGTCAACATCTTTTAATAAAAGACCATACAAAGGGCTTGCAATAGTACTAATTTTTTTGATAAATCTCCTATAGTAACCAACATGCCCTAAGAAACTACGTACATCTTTTTGCTTGGCAAGGACTGGAAGAGTTTGAATTACCTCAATTATAGCAGGGTCCACTTGAATTCCTTTAGCTGAAATGTAATGTCCCAATACTACTCCTTCTTGCATCATAAGAAAGCATTTCTCACTATTGAGTGACAAATTATGATCTTGGCATCTCTATAGCACCTTAGATAGATTATCAAGTGCTTCATGAAATTCATCACCGTATGTGGTGAAATCATCCATATAGATATCCATACAATTATGTGAGATGTCTGCAAAAATACTTAGAACTGCTCTTTGAAATGTTGTTGGAGCATTACATAACCCCAATGGAAGGACAAAGTAAGCATAGGTTCCCCAGGGACAAGTGAAAGTTGTCTTGTCCTGGTCCTCTGGTGCAATTTGAATCCGAGTATAACCACTAAACCCATTAAGAAATGAGAAATATTTCTTACCTGCCAGAGAATCAAGTACCTGATCAATGAAAGGTAGTGGAAAGTGATCTTTTTGGGTAGTTGTATACACATAAAAATGGCTATGAGCAATTAAATAAATATAAATATTTTATATTTATTTAATAATTATTCTTCTATTAAATAGTTAATTTGAAAAGATTAATTTATTTAATTCATTTCATATTATTCTATTATTTAATTTAATTGAAATATTTTATTAATTAATTCATTATATCCTTTTCTTCTAGTCAATTAATTAAATATCTAATATTTAATTATTCCTCTATCTTCTATCCTATAGTCTCATTTATTAAATAATTTCTTAATTATTTAATTCTATTTCCAACTCACCTTTCCATCTCCACATCATTTCTTCTTTGCCAACTCATCTATCATATGGCTAGATTAATTCAATAAAATAAACCATTTATTAGCCACTTATCTCCAACTTCCAAAATAAATGAAATATTGTGTGCTTATACATATTTCCTAACCTTCTTCTATATTCTCTCCAACATCCCTATATCTTAGGAGGACTTGAGTCCACTTGTCCTCTCATTCCTACATCTTCTCTAACTATCCTATATCCTCTCAAGTCTTCAACTCAGTCAAGGTGAGATGAGTGACACTTGTCTTCTCCTTCCCCCTTTCTCTCAACATTCAACTTCTTACTCATAGCCATCCAATTTGCAAGATTCGATCATGACCATTTAACCTCTGCCACCTAAGCCCATGCACCAAAAAATCTATAAAAAGAGGTCTCCTAAGCCATTTTGAAACTAATAGTCTAATAGCTAATCTTATAGTCATTCTAGGAGTCTTTATTTTGCATCTGTGAGTTTGAGTTTGAAGCAATTAGCAGTTTTAGAATTTTTATCATAGCTTAATATCATGTTAGCTTAAATCATTTGCATATGCATATCATAGTATTAGTTAACTAGCAGTCCATTCTTCATATGCCATCTTGGAAGCTACCTGTGCTTGTCTGAGAGCAAAATTATCTGCAACCAAGAACAATGGAGTTAGGACACAATGAGACATAAATCATGAAGGTATAATCTCTTTTATTTATTTTTATTTCATGATGTTTCATTGGTTGAAGCTAAGTTTTCATGTAGCTTTCTTTTATATCTCATGATGGACTAACAAGTTTCAGGACATTTCTTTGGAGTTCAACTTTAGCCTCAACATTTTTGGTGCCCACTGTGGGGCTCAGGCCTCGCACTTACCTTTCTAATTGATGGTATGTTGAAAGAATAAGTATCCGGTCAACTACTGAGAGGGGGGGGGGGTGAATCAGTAGATAGAAAAACTGATACGAACTTCACCAATCTCACAAATCAATCTCTCAATGTAAACTTAGAATAATAACTCTGTCAAGATAGAAACTCATAGGATAAACCGGTTGACTATTACAACAAATTAATAGTAAATAACTTCTTCATATCTCAATACTTCTGGTTATCATGACTTATCAAAATAGTTAAGTAGTTAAGTGAATCAACCATGATAACATAACCACAAAAACATTCACCACTTGACACAAATATTTTTGACGTGGAAACCAAAATGGGTAAAAACCACAGTGAGATGAGACTCACAAGATAACTATCTGAACTCTTCTGAAGTTCGCCCTATTAGGAGCCTAGCCTGTTAAAGCTTTACAAAAAGTCATGTTAAGAACTGATCCTATTAGGAATCACCCGGTTAAGGGATTCACTACAAATGCCTTGTTAGAAGCAATACCCTGTGAGGATTTAAAAATCCAATCTAATGGACCACCTTGTTAGAGGATTTAATAACACCAAGCTTGTTAGAGCTTACCCGGTTAGGGGATTTCAATTATGTTGTAATTGTTAAAAACAACAGGATTTTGCTGATCTGTTTGAATAGCACTACACTTGCTTGATCAGATCCATTTCATGCTCCTATCTGCCTTTACTCAAACGGTAGATACATCATCCGGTTTGGCAACCACACACTCAACTGAACTATGTTTATCTCCTTGCCAGCTCATTAAACTAAACAACTTCATCAACCTTAAATACAAATCAATTAGGTCAGTAACACAACAAAAACCTAATTCTCATAGAGATTACAAACAAATCAGTTCAAGTATGACCGTTGGATTACATAGCAATCTCTGCACATCAATCAAGAAAACCTTGATCGCTCCTTGATCACCACTTCATCGAACTTAGTAACTCATCACGCGCTTTGCATTAGATGCAATACATTTGCTCATTCCCTAGACAACAACCGTTACAACAACTCGCCAAAATCTCTTTGAATTGTCTTCATACAATAATCATATGTGTCATAATCATTACCGCTCATCATCAGATCATAAACCAATATAACCAATTCACCAAACTTAATCAGTTAGGGTTTATCAAAAACAATAGGTAGGGTTTACCGGTTACATCAATATATAAGGTTTACACCAGTTATCGGTTCACTCCACAAATTCTTCCTACCGGTTACAGTAACAATATTACAACAATATCAAAAATATCATTACCCATTTAATTGACATCAATGACAACATAACATATCATTAATGCAATCTTCATGCAAATGCCAACACTAATATCTTGTCTTATTCTTGTAGAATCAATTTAACGCTTTTGTAAGCCAGTTTCACGCATTTGTGAAATTTGACAGCGCATTTGTTAAGTAGGTTAGCGCTTGTATCGCTTAGGTTAATGCCTGTTTTAAATAGAATAGCACTTTTAATCATGAATTCGTGCATTCAAGAAATAGGTTAGCGCCTTTTTTGTACAAGTTAGCACTTTTGTTGTTTAGTATAGCGCTTTTGCCATCTAGGATAGCGCTTTTTCTTGTTAGGATAGCGCTTTTGTTCTCTCAGTGGGTGAAATTTGAATTTTTATAATCTGAAAGCTAACAATTTTGCAGGTCCGAATGTCCAAGACTTAAGAATTTGAAAACTATTGACATTTGTGGGTGCAGGGTTCATTTTCAGAAAATTTTATGCATTTCCTCACTTAACTAAATTAAGGATTTTTCAAGTAAAACATCATATCTGGCTCATCTAGTCTAACCAGGAGGATAATCAACAGCATGCAACTTGCATTTGAGTGTTTTCCTTAAAGTAGTTGCACATAGATTCTTAGAAGGCTTAAAATAAACCTTTCTCTTCCATGTTTGTTGAAGTAGTAGGCGAGTATGCTCTCACTTTCATATGGTGATAACAAAACTAGACCTATTTCCTTTATGTGTAACCTTTAGAGGGCTTGAGTTCCCGAGCTTCCTTGAGGGGGCTAGTGAGAGGGGAACGACCCAAGTGGAAACAAGCTAATACCGAGTCTTTCCGATCCACTCTAAATAAATCGTGTTTGTGATGAAAGTCATAGACAACATGTGTTGATTAGTTCATACCGACACTATGTTTCCCCATAAACCCTATGGAGCGTAACCTCTATAAGTTAGGAACCTTTTGTATTTACAGAGTGTAAAATGTCGCATGTATGGCCACATGACCGAAAGCCCTTACTAAAAACCATTTGTATTAGCTGCCAAAATCCTTCTAATTGTTGGCGCAGGAGGTCGGACCTCTGAAACAACTCACACACATACAGTTCTTAGTAAAGATATGAAGTTTTCCATGGGGAGTTTTCATAGAAAATGATGCTTGGCTGCCCCAGAGAAGTGAGTGTCGAGGGTAGAGCCAGTGGGGTCAAGCACCTAAATATCCGCTCTGAATAGCATAGCCTCGAGGGAAACCCCATGTGAGACTTAACAATTATTGTCTCGGCCTACCATAGGATTTGTACTTGCTTGTGCACTTTGATTTCAAAAACATTGTGTCTTTTGTGTTTACAAAAACGTTCTCAAAATGGTCAAAAACTTGAAAAATCATCAGTCTGAATTGAGCAAAAATCTGACAACTTGCTGGAAATATTGAAAAACCTTTTTAATACAGTCAAAATCATGCAGTTGTTGCGCAGAATAATGCTTTTGACCAACAAAACATCACTTTTGAGCAACAGTACAACGCTTTTATCCCTTAGAAGCACACATTTTCTCAATAAAATAACACTTTTACAACTTAAAACAACGCTTTTGCACCTTAGGGTAGCGCTTTTACTATCTCCATTTGAAATAGTCATGTTCCCAGATTTGCAACCAATATAAGCATCTATCGTAGCCAACCAAGGCCTTCCCAAAATAACTGGATAGCCTCCCAAAGTAGTCTTAGGTGATAGAATCATAAAATCAATAGGATACTCCCAAGATTCAAGAGTTACCACAATGTCTTCTATAATACCATCCAGTTTAACTATGGAACTATCAACTAATTGGAGGATTGTATGAGTAGGTCTTATATGGGCCAAATTTAGACTTTGCATAATCTCCTTCGTCATTACATTAATAGCAGCTCCTAGGTCTATGAGAGCATTTTGAATCATGACTCCATTTATCATAATTGAAATGACTCGACTAACAGGGTCTGAGTACTTAGGCATGATCACTTTTACCAGCATGATGTCAGCTAGTTTAACCAAGACATGAACTGTTGTGGGGTCCTTTTTCTTCTGTCCAGGTTTCTGTAAACAAGCTTCCCTAAGAGCTTTTCTATATATAGGTATGTCCATAATATCCTGGAAAAGAGGAATTTTTATGGAGACTTGCTTAAGCTGATCCAAGAAATCAAATGTTGGCTCAGGAACAGATTTTTGGTTGAGCCAATCTTTGAGGGAATGGAGGGTTTGGATATTTAGGGTCATTAAGTGATAAAATTGGGGTAGATTCAACTATTTATTCCTCCTCATTGGTTAACCCTGTGATTACAGGAGTGGTTGGTGATTGCAAAGTTTTTCCCGACCTTAGATGAACATCACTGATATTAACTGAGTAGGGAGGATATTGGTTAAACTTAGCTGAATACACAGGTTGTTGTGGTTTATTGTTAGGATTAGGGGTAGGTTGGGTAGGAATTTGTGTAGGTCTTGGCAAAACATTTGCAGGTGGCATAATATTTGGCTGAGAGGTTGGAGGTGGATTAACCTGGTTAGACCAATGTTGTCCTCTCCAAGGTTGTTGTTGGGGCCAACTAGATTGTTGAGCTTGCCAACTCGCTTGAGGTGGCTGCCATTGATCTTGGGGTCTAGACCAAGAATTAGGTTGATAGTTCCATTGAGGATTCCCATAATTGCCAATATTAGGAGTATATTGGTTTTTCCATTGATTATTAGATGCATATGAATATGGACCATTAAAAGATAAAGGATCAAGTGGCATACCTTGTCTTTGAACCCATGGTTTTCTTTGTGCCACAAAGAAAATTTGTCCTTCATCATCCTCAATTTGATGAAAGTCTGGTTGATGCATTTTCTTATCAATGCTGGCCAACTTTTACATTTGCACTCATTTTTCTTCTATCTACAATGTGGATGGAATTCAGACAACATTGCTTCTGCAACTTCTTGTTTTTGTTTAGCTTGGAGAGTGTCAATTTGTGTGGCCATATTATTGATGATGTCCTGCTAAAAATCTTTGAATAGATTGGTCAACAACATTTTTTAAACTCTAGAGTTAGATTTGCTTTGTGATGACATGTACTTGGATCCTCTAGGATTTCTTAATGCAGCTCTTGAATAATTTTGGCAAAGTAGTTGTATGTCACTCCATGTAGCTTGAGTAATATCTCCTCCAACCATGAGGTTGAGAAAATCTATACATTCTTCATTGACTCCCCTTAAGAAGACCAATTTATGTGAATCTTCACTCAATTAATTATGTTGGGATTTCTTTAGACAAAAGAGAAACCTTCCTACATAATCTTCTAGGGACTCTTCATCTTTTTGCTGCATCCTGAAAATATCATCTCCCCTCATATCACTTCCCCTACAATAATCTTTATATTTCTTAATGAATTTTTCTTTCATGTTGTCCCAGTCAGTGACAAAATCATCTCCTAAAGACATGAACCATTGGAAAGCATAATCCTTCAAGGTGGATGGAAACAATTTGAGGTGATGTCCATCTGTAGTGTAATCATAGCTTCTGCATAGGACATCAAATTCAAAGAGAAAGGTATTTGGATCTTCTATAATAAGGCCATAAAAATGAGGAAGAGCAGAAGGAGGAATGTTTTTCAAATTGGCATTGGCTCCTTGTGGAGGTATGGGAAATTTGAAGGTTAATTTAGGGGGTGGGGGTGGATTATTTCCACCATCGCCTCTACTAGCCATAATGCCTCGGTAAACAACTAATGCAACAGTTAGATCTTCGTTAGGTGGTGGTTCTGGTGGAGGAATTAAGCTATCCAAGTCTGCAAAGAGTTGCACAAAATGGTCAAGTTCTGGCTCAGTGGGATTTTCAGGTGGATATTCATCAGAGTTATCCAAATTAGGTAGGAATCTCCCAAGGGGATCCCTTCTTCAATGCATACAGATTTTGAAAGGATAACATTTGTACTGCATTCAAAAACATAATACTTATAATATACTGCAGATGAAATGCTGCTAATATACTGTTTTGACAAATGAAATCCTATTGTTTCCATAAACTCCCAGTTTGTCGCCATCCTGACAACGATGCCAAAAATGTGGGTGCAAAACAATGGCTATCACACATAGCTAGGTACTCATATTAGAAACACAAGTTTCCATTGAGCAGCTATCTGAATTCCATTCTTCTGACTCATTTATTTATCAATTCGAGGACATGTAACTTGAAATGGGACTGCAAGGTATATGCACTAAGAACATATAGGAACAGGTTTATTCTATTTTTAAGCAATTGAAAGTGATTGAACATCTGTTTACAGAAAAGGAAATTGCTTGAAATCATGACTTTAAAGAACATTAATTTCTGCTAACAAAATACCAATTCTTCAACTTGTACATAAATAACTATTCTGCCCTGTTGTGGCTGCAGGAACAGTCACAGAGTTATAGACTATGGTTGCATGAACAAACAATGAGCAAGTGAATGAAACAAAACTAAGCAACTTAAAGAACAAAGTTCATAAAAGACAACCATACAAAATTCTCACCAAGTGGCCCCCCTTGGATGAGTCTCCTGGAATGAGAACTATAACATAAATTAACTGATTAAGCCCACAACCATATCAAAAACGCCATATTAACTTGGAAAGTAGATACTCTTCTTTATTCAGAAATCAACTCGACATCATAACATTTCTTAATACAAAATTGGGAACTAACTAACACAAGAATGCACAAAGGATTTATAACATTCATCCTTAACAACAACCCAAAAAATTCGCTCCACTTCCTACTATATAGGTGGAAGCTTTATTTAAAACTCATAAAATCTAGGAAAGCTAAGATAATCAGGACTCTTGTCCTTCTTTGAACATTTTTAGATCTTTCCTATATCCTTTCTAACATCTCTCATGACAACTAACAATCTTTATTAACGAATCAAGATTAGTCTGCAGACTCCTTATTGAGTAGGGACAGTAGTGACCAAGTCTTCAACAGATTTTTGAACTCTTCTTGCCTTGCTATCCATCCTTTTTCCATGTTACCCTATTGCTATGAATGAGACCATGTTCCTTCATAAATATCATTCCATATAGCTACCACACAAAGGTTAGAGCAAACATTTTATCCACACATCATGATCATTTATTTTGAACATATTCATTAGTCACACATAAAAATAGTAAATACTTATAATTGCATTTATAAGGTTCATGGTTTTTTCAAAATAAAGGTTTCAGCTACAGGTAATAAGACTTATCAAAACAAGCATATAAGGTCGATTAAAGTATGTTTATGAAGTCAATCAACAAATACAAAAACCCCTAAAGATGACAAACTTATCTATGAAAGAACCATAAAACTATGACTCATCAATTTTTAAATCTCTTTCATTTATGTTATAAATATGCTTGCTTATTACACATGATTGTTGTCACATTTACATTAGAAAGGAACAACATATAAGTACTCATGATTATTATGCTCAAAGATTCATGTAGATTTAGTTGCATTGAGATATATCATTTACTTACGTTATTAGTTTAGGAGTTAAGTAGGAAAATAATGCATTAGTATCATAATGATGTTCATGTGCATGTTAATGTTAGAGCATATTTAGCTATTAGTTATTTTTTTACAACTAGTTATGTTGTTTTGCATAGTTCACTTAGGAGTGCTTGCTTCTAATTTAGCTTTTGTGCATCTAGTTGAACATTATTTAGAGTTGATCTTTATTTAGCTCCTCATGTTTGCGCGTTAGTTCTCCTAAATTTATCTCTATGCTTTCTTTATAAGCACACCATTGTATAATTGTAATTCATTCTATATTATTTTCTTTTGAGTAATATAGCATTCTTTTGTGCAACTCTCGTTTGTGGAAGGTGTTCTTGTTTTCCGTTTGATCTTGCAAGTGCTTGTGTTGCAAAATTCAACATGGTATCAGAGCTTTTCTGCCAAGTTTTTATCTGGATGCTTGAGGGATCCAAACTTAAATGAATTTTGTATACACTTTGGGCTGAAGCAGAGGTTTCCATCATGTCCACAACATCAAAAAATCCTAAGATTGATTTGTTTCATCAAAATTGGAGCAGTTGAAAAATCAAGTCAAATTGGCTGTGGGCACAAAAATCGTGGCAAGTTCTAGAGGTAGCTAAAAAATCTAGGCACTTTGGAGTGAAATGGAGGTCACCATCATGCTTAGAAGGCTCAAAAATCCTAAAAGATCACTTGTCAAAATGTCAAAATTGGAGATCGGGGATTTCTTTGCAAAAATTTTCAGAAAGTTTCAATTTTCGAAAAGTTCCCTTTTTTGAAAGTTTACATTTTTGACAAGTTTATGTTTTTGGAAATTTTCTATTTTAGAAAACTTTATAATTTTGGAAAGTTTCTATTTTGAAAAAATGCTCTTTTAAGAAGTTTTCCATTTTTAGGAACCCTTCAAGCCTTCCAAACCATAAAAAAGAAGTAGTTGGTTTTTTGTCCATAACTTTGTCCTACAAACTTGAAATTGGGAAAACAAGACATTGTTAGAAAGCTGATTCTGACGCTAATATAATTTTGCAAGTGGTTTTATCATATTATGCTCCTGGTGTCTACTATAGGCCATTGAAGTCAACCTTTTTTTTTGCACTTCTAGGGCCATAACTTGGGCAAACAAACTCTATTTTTTGACTTCCACATATCATCGAAAAGCTCTCAGAGTCCTTTATTTCAGATCTGTTGTTATTTTTTCTTAAATTTTCCCCAAGTAAAATTTATTCAATTCTTTGTGCTTTCACTTCATGGCTGATTACTTGGTCTTTCTGACTCTTGGAAACTTTCTGTTTGCATTGGTTGGCTTCTCTTGGGTTGTCCTACATGTATTTGAAACATTTTTCCCTATTTGAACATTTTGAGTATCCTTTTCATGTACTTCTTTGCTTGTAGACACACTAAGATAAAGTGTCACTCTTGTGTATAGTTTTTGGGGGTTTTCCATATTCTATTATGCCTTATTTTGTACATGCATTGTATTATAAAGTACCATGGGGGTTGTGTAGTGCCTTTTGTTTTTTCATCACGCATTTGTCTCGTGAGTGTCCCTCCATGACAACATCAAATCTCAGTGATTCTTTTTCTATGTGTGTGTGCATTGGTTGCATACCCTTTTTTAGTTGTAGGTACTCTCTTGAGCACATTCAAATTGTCCTTCGTGCAATTCATGGTGACACACAATTTCAATGTATTTGTTGTGCCTCTCCCTTGTCAGCATTTTTTTTTTTTTGGGGGGGGGTTCTATTGTTGGTGCCAATACTTCCTTGGTTTCGCTTTTGAGTTAAACACTCTTGCATTCCATTTTGTGCTTTGGATTTAGACACTTTTGGATCCTAGTTTTGTGAACGCAACCTTCCATCTCTTGTTGATCAGATTTCTTCAAACTATTAGCACTTGTATTTTTGACTAATAGTATTCTCTTGCATGAGTCGTTGGGGTCACTTGTACAGATTCACGTGACATCAGTATCTTTGATTGCCAGATTTTTTTCTCATGTTTGCCATATGATTGTTTGAGTAGTGTCATGGGGGGAACTCATGCAGATTGTTGTCTTCTTGATCCTGATCATCATCTTAGTTCTAAAGGAGCTTCTTCATTTAAAATTATAACAGTTATCATTCAACAATTGTCTACAACTTCTTTGTGCTTCTAGGATGTTCTTCATATTCCTATTCTTTTGGGACATTTTCTTGGAGGCTTCTTAGTCCTTCATTCATTCTCTTTTTAGCAATTCATGTTTATTTTCATGCATTGCATCTCTAACTTTTGAAGAGAGGTTTTTTCCCATGTGGTTTTTCTCCTTTTCTCCACTTAGAGAGACTTTATTGCTTTGTACATGGGTACCTAATCAATCCTTTTATTACAGAAACACATTTCTGCATTCATGCATTTAGACTTTTTTACTCATCCTAGGTTTCACTTAAGGGGGGTGTTAGAGCATATTTGGCTGTTAAAGTTGCTTTTTACAACTAGTTATTCTTTTTTGCTTAAGTTCACTTAGGAGTTCTCGATTCTAGTTTAGCTTTTATGCATCTAGTTGAGCATTATTTAGAGTTGATATTTATTTAGCTCCTCATGCTTGCACTTTAGTTCTCCTAAATTTAGCTCTGTGCTTTCTTTATAAGCACCTCATTGTACAATTATAATTCATTATTTATTCTTTCATTTTGAGTAATATATCATCCTTTTGTGTAACTCTCATTTGTAGAAGGTGTTCATGTTTGCTATTTGATTTTGTAGATGCCTGTGTTGCAATCTTTTGTGTTTCCAAATTCAACAGTTAAGAGAATGGATAAACTTATTAGGCATACGCATGTCTGCCTCCATATAAGACAATAGTTGCTTCTTATTGTGTGTATTTGAGCTATGAATCCAAGAAAGGGTGCCAAATATGAATAAACAAAGAAGGATGATCATCTTTTTAAAGTGCTTTGGCCAAAGCCACGTGTTCATTGCAATAGACAAATTAGCTTAGAAAAATTTATTGATATGTTTATTTATCATATCTTGATAGTAGGACATTGCATTTTATTATTACATATGCATTTAGATATATTAGTTTTCACCAAGGTTTCCATCCTTCCATTGTTTCTAGGTAGCTAGTATTTTGTGTAGGGTTGAGTGTTTTTCGAAGCGAGGAGAACTCTAGGTAAAGCATAGCTTTATGGTTTGGTAGAAAAGTTTCAGAGCCATGTTCTCATCCTTCGGCTTGCAAATGATCATGTGGATTGGTGACAACCAAGGAATTTATTACGATCTTATATTTAACATTATTGTACTTGTACTTCATAGTTATAAGTTATTGTTGTGTACATGGCTTCAGAGACAATATTATAACAATGTAAATCAGATATATGCACAATTACCTGGGATAAGCACTTAAACTATAAAATATAATTTTGACATTATGTAAATATTAGAGTTAATTTTTTATTTATCCTTATTTATGTGAAAATGTGTATTTATTTAATCATGTAAAATAATTAAGGTTGGTAACCTTATAGTGGAAAGTTTAGAATTTTTTTTTTGGGAAGATATTAACCTATCCACATTGACTATTTATGAGGTTAAGCCTTTTGATGATGTCTCCTGGTGTTAAGCTCTCCTCTCTTACATTATGGTCACATCATACTTTTTTGCACTAATGTGTTTATTTCACATGTAATTGTGTATTTTTTTCTTGCTCATAATCCCTTGGATTACTTGATTTTATTATATTTGCACCCTCAAGAATTGGCAAATCTTCCCTTTGTTGCTAACACATGTGAACTTTGGAGTTGTAGATGTTCTTCATTTAACTTAAACTTAGCATCTTGTTTATGTCTTTAGATAATTTGGTACTTTAGAACTTTGTGAGTTAGAGTGATGATTTTTGTTGATGATTCCCAAGCATGTGTACAAGATTTTACCTATTATGGTATGTTGACTATGAAAGTATTTATGTTTCAAATTGCTTTGTTATCTCCACCTCTCATTTTGAAGTCATGTCTTTTATGTTGTTGCGTGTTTGGAAAGCTATAGAGAGGCCTTGGAGAATTTCGCTCCCTAATTGCTTCTAGAAATGTCAAAATTCACATGTTTTCAATATGAAGAAACTTGGTTAGGTGCTTCCAAGAATGTCATGGTTCACATGTTTTCAATATGAAGAAACTTGGTTAGGATTTTCTTCTTCCCTAGTATTTATACGTGGAGGAGACTTCACATAATTACTGGCCATGAAAGGTTAAAAAACAACCTATAACTAGGAAAATAAGGGAAAGCATCAAAGCACAAATATTAGGCAACCACAAAACCTAACATGCAATGAAATCCAATCCTAATTCAATCAATAGAAGAATGGAAAATAAAACATCAAAAACGCAAATCATAAAAAAACATAGATGTCTCCTCCATTGACCTCCATTGTTCTTCTTTCACTTTCAAATTTGACGAGGATCTCACCTACAAGTGCAAATGCAAGTGAAAAACAAATTGACAAAGAGAGATGAAAATCACAACATAAAGTTACTCGAAGCGTGGTTGTAAATCAATTAGAAAAGAGCTCAATTTAAAAAAAAAATGGAGATTGATTGGATGACTAAGATTGATTTGGGACTGAAAATAATCATCATATGAGATTAAATGTGAGGACTTGTTAAGTGAGGATAAAAAAGGAAATCGCATTTCCAATGTTGAGGAAGATTTAGAAATGAAAAGAGTTAAGTGAAAATAATTATTAGAAACATCTATTTTCACCAAAACATGCCAAAATGAAATAGAGGAAAAGACTAGTGGAGAATTAGAAAGTTGAAGAGATAAGGGAGATATAAATTAGAAAGTGGAAGAGATAAGTGGGTCATAAATAAATAAATAAATAAATTTTATTTATTTCATCCACACGTGGCAATTAAATAAATTAAAAAATTATTTAATTTGAATAATTTGGAGAAAGGGATTAAATAATTAAAATTTAATCATGGAGGAATAATTAGCTTAGAATAAATGGATTAAATAATTAAGCGAATTATTTAAACAAAGAAGAATAGTTAGGATTAGTCGATTAAGATCAAGATTAATTGATTAGAAAGAGACAATAATGAACATTAATTAAATAATGAAGAATATTTAATTAATGGTTGAGAAGAACAATAATTAAATAGTGAAGAATTATTTAATTATAGGAAACTAGAAGAAGAATATTAATACTAATTAATATTATTAAAATTATTTAATCAGTTTAGATGAAAAAGGTTAGTGAAAAGTGTCATCGAAGATTTGGGACAATTTTTAGTGTCTACACAACCCTAATTATAGATACTTCAGAAGTAGCTTCTATCTTTCTATGAAATTTCATAGATATTTTGTTAAATGAAAAATATGGTTACTCTTCATGGAGAATCTTACATTCAACCATTTGTCTTCTTAATGTCTTCTTTGGAGGTTGCATTTTCAAGGTATGATTTGAATTTGAGTGGGGCCCTCATTGGTGGTATCATCTCTAGGTCCAATTTGAGCCCTTCTCCAACTTATCTTACTACATTATCCATTATGAACTCAGGCTTGGTAGATGACTTGACTTTGAACTCTCTTCTAAGTTTGGATCATATGCAAGAGTCTTTAGGTGATGCTTTCTTCATCAATTCTTTTAACATGTTCAACTCCATTCATCTCCTATAAAACACTTGGAGGGAGATCTTCATCACTTTATTCCTCAGATGATATATCTTGCTAGCTCTAGTGGGAGTTGCAAAGATTAATATGGATTTTCTTTGTTCTCTACTTTGACTTGATCACTAGGAAGGTTGCTTTGCATGTTACCTTTTGTTTATTTATGCTCTGTAACTTCAACTAATACTTTGAATCCTTGACTCTTCTTTATTTGCTTTATATCTATAGCTAATGCTTCATATATGTGATTGATACTTTGTATCCATGGTCAATGTTCTATATATATGCTTCTTCTATATGTAGGCTCTATGTATTTGCTATGACCTTTCTTTGGCCCTTTTATAAGATGTTTTTGTTAAATATTATATAGTGACCTAGCCACCCTTGATGGATAAAAAAAAAATGAAATGAGATGCAAATTTTAAAATAATTAATATGTCAAACAATTGTTAATTATACATAATTATACTTGATAAACAAAATACTAAAAACTAATAATATATGAAAGAAAATATACTTTTCATCTCCCCAAAGTAATTATCTAAAACAAATTACATAAAAAGAAACTAAAATTCTTACATTCAATGTAAGGAAATGGCAAATAAATTGGAATGTTTAGGTGGACACAATTAAATTATTACAAATTGAGAGAGAGCGTACATTCAATGTAAGGAAATAACAAATAAATTGGAATGCTAGATGCCAACAAAATAATATTATGATAAATTTTGAAACAATTAATATGTCATATAATAAATTAAACATAATTGTTTTTTTTTGTAAGTGGAGAGGCTTCCTATAATGGCAGCAAAAGTATTAGTTAACATTGGTGATTTTGAGAAAAATTGATGATCATTCACATGTCAAGTCTTATGAGATGAGTTGATAGAATAATGGATGCAAGAAACTGATATAATTCTAACATTTATAAAAATGATTAGTTCTTAGTGGCATAATAAAAAACAGATTTACATTATAAATTGCCTAACAAAGAAACAATTCATATCATTGACTTTAAATATATCTTGACTTATTCTATATATTATTAAATATATATAAGTTAGTAATATTGAACAAAACAAATTAATAAATAAGAACTATTAAAAAAAAAAAAAAAAAACTTTAAACAATACTTAAGATAAAAAAGCTAATTCATAAGCTAAAATACTCTTTAACATTGACTAAAACTATAAATTTGACATATATATTTATTAATTTATTTAAATAGGGAAATTGAGTTCTAAAGTAGAAGGAATGCACTTTTCATCAATGTAGCATCTGTAATTCAAAACAAATTATGTTTCAAATCTTGGGAAAAGAGAAAACTCTGTCTTATTATTTAAAAATAAATAAATATAACATAAACTTCATGTAGACAAATATACTAACAGCACTTTAAAAAGTGGCCTCTGAGATCTAATATTATTGGGAGACAAATTTATGATGGATGCTTTTTCTTGGAAGAGAAGTAGACCCAGTAGAATTTGGGGCTTTTGTATTCTTTTATTGAGTGGAAAATAAAAGTCCAAAACATTGCAGACGAAGGTAGAAAAAGTATGGAAAAAGTGTGCATGAAAGCAGGCATGGAATCAAATTTGTAAGCACATAGACAAGATATTTATGGACGCCTGCTTATCCAATCGGATATATATGGCTGCATATGCGTAAGCATTTACAGCTAGCAACAAACTACAAATAAATTTAAGAGCCCTTGGAAACCCCAACAGCTTTTATTTTTAAATAAGGATTCCGTTTTTATACACCTAGGTGGTTTGGTAAATTTTGAAGGCTTTTGAATGGCCAAAGTATTTTAGTATTTTCCCTTCTGAGATTTTGAAGGAGACCCACCTGAAAACTGGTATGCTGTGTCTCTGGATACAGTTGGGTGCTGTAGTAACTATGTGGGGATTTTAAGTGACAAACTAAAACTTTTTATTTTCTGAAAACCCACCTTAAATTTTAGGCCTTGGAGGCATTTGATGTGCTTGTTTGGTTGTCTGATAAATTTAAGGCTCTCAGAAGGGAAGCTGTTTTCATTTTTCTTTTCCTGAAGATGTTTTTTGGGGAATATCCAACTGGAAAATTGGGGCTTTCAGAGCTTTTCTGTGTTTGGTAATACAGCAGGGTGCTCAAAGCTTCTGAAGGACAAACTACTAACTTCCCTGGGGGTTTTCTGGAAGACCCACCTCAAAATTTGACGTCCTTAAAGAGGCATTGTTGTGTTTTTTGATACAGTTGGGTACTGTGAGAAGTTTAAGGCCTGTTGAAAGGCCAGAATGCTAGTTATCTGATTTTTCTTTTTGTTTGGAAAAACCAATCTGAAATTCCGAGGTTTTCAGAGAAAAGTACTGTTTTTGTTGATAATGTTAGGTGCTCTGATACATTAAAGGGCATTTGCAAGTTGAAACTGGTAACTTTTCTGAAGTTTTTGGGAAGACCCAGTCTAGAAGGGAGCGCTTTGAAGTTAAAACTGTGAAGGAATTCTGAGTATTGAAGGGCCGGTAGATTAGGTGATTCTGTAATAGTTTTGACGTGGGTTTGTGGGCAAGGGTCTTTGGGGATTAAATAATCCGGCGTTGCCCTTCTTGCGGTTATTTATTATATCTGATAGTCATTTCGAGACATGAAATGGCATTGTGTAGAACATATTGACTTAATACTTAGACATTAGATACGTTAGGCCAGCCTCTGGATTCCAGACCTCTGGGTGCCAGGAAAATGGCAGATCATCTGGTTTTGTATGTCGACCGTTTGATAACTCCTACCTTGGAGCCTGTAAATGAAGTCAATGTCACAATGCCGCCTAGCCAGATTTTGGGGAAACAAAATGTGGTATCTTCCTATCAAGTTGGATCATCTAAGAAAATTGATGAAGAGGGAGGCGAATTTGTAGAATGCAGGATTTGCCAGGAGGAGGATGTGGACAAAAGTATGGAGATACCCTGTGCCTGCACTGGCAGTATGAAGGTATGCGCATGTGCTTGGTAATCTCCGTTTGGTTGTATTTTCCTTGCTCAACAAAGTAGTCTAATATTGTATAACTAATTAAGTGTCCTTAGTTTTCAATAGTCGTTACAGGGAGACAAGACATATCAGATGTCTCAGAAAGGACATCGAGTTTCCACACCTATTCACATCTTTCCTGTTCTGTTTTTTATAATATATATTTTCTCTCACTACGAGTTCCTTATATGTTTCATGTGTATAAATCTTTTATTGAAAAGGCTAATGAATGTCCCCTGTTTTTATACTTTAAGGTCTATGTCTCCTCCTTTTCAGTATGTTTTGAAATTGATAAATCCTCATAGCAACACTGCCTAAATTGACTATAGAATCTTTCAGCTAATGGATTCTCGTTTAATAAACTCATTGCTCTCTGTCATGTTCAGCGAGCTTGTTTTCAAAGTTGATTGCTAATGATTTTCTGTGATATACATCTTTCAGTTATGTACATTCCTTTTGAATTTTTGGAAAAGGATCTTTTTTGTATTTATCAAGCTGTCTTAAGATTTTAGTTGCTTGTGGTTTATTTTCGTTTGTTAGCATTCCTAGACCTGCTTATTGTATGCCTGCAAACATGATTTCCATTGATCCGCGTTGATCATTCATAGGCATTAATATGATACCTTTCTTTCTTCTCACAGGCTTAAGTCTTTGTTCTTCATGTTTGTGAAGCTTTGTTTATGAATGTAAGTTGGGTATTTGGATTCTCTCCTTTTGCAGTATGCTCATCGAAAATGTGTGCAACGGTGGTGCAATGAGAAAGGTGATATTACTTGTGAGATTTGCCAACAGGTGAACCTGTTTACAGCAGTTCTCTCAGTAGTGTTCTTTCTGTATAGGAATTTTAGATAGCATGGTTCAATGTTGTAATTATGTTCAGCAACCTGTAGATAATTGTTACATTTTTTATCAATAGGGTTTTGTTGAACTTTTTTCACATTGGAAGGGTTTGATGCAAGCTATTTATTAACAAAAGATTTATATCTCTAAATCTCCAGACATACAAGCCCGGTTATACAGCTCCTGCACCGGCTCATTCTAATGGCATTCCCATTGATCTCAGGTAACTTTCTACCCTAAGTGCAATGTTTGGTCACTGGGCTAACATTTAGGCCTTACCTAACCCTAATGTTGACCCCGAGACATGATTTCTCTATTCATAGAACATATGATTCTGGGCCTAGGAAATATCTGCATAAAGAACTTCTGCTTGAATTCCAATGCTTTACTTTTGATTCTAGTTTTTAAAAGCTATAGATCCTCAGCATGGATTTTTTTTCCCTCTATTTTAAACTTTTACTGCTATTGTAAATCAGTGAACACTGGGGAGCTCAGTTAAACCTGAATGACCCGCGATTTCTAGCCATGGCTGCTGCAGAACGTCACTTTTTGGCAGCTGAGTATGATGAATATGCAGCAGCCAATGCAAGTGGTGCTGGTTGTTGCCGTTCTGCAGCTTTGATTGTATGGCTACTGTTCCTATTCCATACAAAGTTTTGAATTACAATTTTACTTTGTTGTTCAACATATGTGTTGTATGCAACAGCTGCCTAATTCTCAATCACATAGTTTGTCAGCCATATATGACATAGTTAGTATTCTAGCTATTATAGCTGCTAAAAAGTGATGCAAAACATTTGTTTAATTTCCACTGATGGCCTTTAAAGAAAAAATGCTTAATTATTTTGGCTTATTTCCTGGCAGTTTATGGCACTTTTGCTTTTACGCCATGCCCTTGCCATAACCAGTGCTGGAGGAGAAGAGGATGTCTCAACATTCTTCACTGTAAGTATTGTTAAGCAATGGCTCTGTCATTGTGTCAATTTTTCAACTAAAAGATGGTCACAATTTCATTCCATTGTTTGTGACCTTCGATGTTAACATCCATGGTATATCAAATGCATTAAACTTTAACATTAAGTACTTTTACTATATGCTAAAACAGTTATGACCAAGTTACATTCTCTAATTTGTATGTTTTCTGTTATTCAGCTTTTCCTTTTGAGAGCTGCAGGCTTCCTTCTGCCATGCTACATCATGGCACGGGCAATGAATATACTACAGCGCAGGAGACAGAGACAGGTACTTTATTTTATTCATGCACGGCTGGTGTGACTTCTGAATTTCAGAACAGAAATGATAACATGACTGTATGGATTTTTTTCCCAGAACGACATACCAAGATATAAGGATTTTTTGGGAGGAAGGAAGCTGCTAACCTGTAGAGTAGTAGTTTGTCTGTTGTTCATTTAAAGGGATGATTTGGTGTTTAATATAACCACCTGTAATTTAACCCTTAGATTGGTATGCCTGTAATTCTGTCTAATGCTGGTTGTAATGGTGTCATCTTTCACAGGAGGCGGCAACAACTGCAGCTGAAGTGGCTTTTCTTTTGCAAGCAGGGCGGGCTCGAGGATTGAGGTTTGCTGCTGCAGCAGCAGCAGCAGCTTCTGGATCCCCACATGGCCATTAGTGAACTCAAAACTGAGAAGTCCAGGAACAACCATGCCGAATGCAAAATAGTGTTTGCAGTTTATTTGTCTTTGGAACAATAATTCCAAGCTTTGATGAAATGAGCCCCACAAAAAGTATTGTCTGCTCACAGTTGAAAAAAAAATATCATTTTTTGTGAAGTCTATGATGTCTGGCGGCTGAATCCAGAGATCCTTATCAATAGGAAAAGTGTTACCATTGCAGGCTTTGGCTAGCAATGAGTGAATGTGTTCATTTCCTCTACCAATATTGCATCAACTCAATGTGAAAGGTCATCATCAAATTCTAAAGAAGAACTAACATTGTTTTCTTTGTAAATATCTTGGCTTTATAGCTATTTTGGCAATTTCCATTGTGTGCATCCAATCAATTTGTTTTGAAAGATGCAGGCTGCTTATAACCAAAACCAGTTTCTGTTTTTGTGATTTATCGAATGCTCAATGTGAATTATATTATCAAAATTACACATTTATGCTTCTTGACTACAAGTTTTACAGTGACAAAGTCAATGGTGGGAATTATCTGATGTGGTTGTTTATATTTTTTGTATTCTGTTAAAATTACCGTCTGAAAAATTTAATTGCTTATAGTTTTTGACATAAAAGCTATATTTACAAGGTTGCTCACTTCATCCTAGCCTCGTAAATACAACATATTTTCAAGAATTTAGAGCTTCAGAATTCTCATCCAATTGGCAGGGTTATGAGTTCAGATTATGGATTGACATTCTGAAATGAACAAATTATAAGTTTAAATTGCTATTAACTGGATTGGATTATTTGACCTTTTATATTTAGGGTTAAGTAATCACTGGTTAATTGTTGAGTTAAAATCCCACAAGTTATCGTCCTCTGGAAATCTCAGACCATTAAATTTGGTTTTTGAATATTGAGACAACTCTTCAATTTTCCAGATTTTTAGTAATTTTTGTTTCATTTAACTTTATTAAAGACAATGATCTGGGAACTGTTTCTAGGCCTTTTGGCTTAAGGTATCATATATGCATTAACAAGTGCTGCACTACTGTCTCTCCTTGTGGAGTCATGCTTGAATTCTGGGTTTCAAGATGATTTTTATTATGTTACACCTCATAGTTTTTTATGACAAGGTCTCAAAGGACAGCTGTTTTTAGAGGATGCATCAACTGCGGTTTGCTCTTAAATGTGTAGTATTATAAAAAACAAACATAATCTTTAATACTAAAGGATCTGTTAAATACACATCATTTTATGATGGGACAGTTGAAAGATTTCAGTACTAAAAACTCTGTTTGCATGTTCAATTTTAGGTGCAGGGCAGCTCAGATTGGCACCATAAAAAAATTCACCAGTTAATGATTTTTCTAGTAAAATCCTAGCAGAAATTTAGATTTTGTATTTTTCTGGATTCAATTGATTAATTTTTATTTTTCAAGTGATTTGGACCGTACTCTATGATCCATCATCAGAATGTACAGAGTAAGAGAAGAGAAATGACATTCGGACCACACTCCATAATCTATCATCAGAATGTACAGTACCAGGAAGAGAGATGGCATCACAATAATTCTTTCTTTTTTTGGACTTGCATGCAGCCTTTCTTGCCACATGCTTTGACAATGTTACCTTCATTTCCTTCTATGAGGTGGCAGGCAATAAAAATAAGTACAACTTTCTTCAATCTGAAATTAAAGTCTACTAAAATATACTGTTTTACATCATCTTAATCACAAATTTCAAATTAGTTAGGTAAGGAAAGGGGAAAGGAAAGGGGTTTTATAGTCCAGGATGCCAGCCATCTGTGTATGGATCTACAGATGGGTTAGAGCTGTATGGGACTACCTTGTACTCCTTGCAGCAGGTACCTAATTGCACTACAAACGAAACGTACATACCTAACTCCTTGTAGGATTTGAACTTGTGACCTCTCTTTCAAGAGCACAAGTGCTGCACCACTAGGCCAACTCAGATGGTAAGTACATTGAAATTAGATTGTCCCCAAATAGGTCCTTGTTTGGAGATTCATCCATATTGTTCAAGGGTTTCCATATCCCAAATCTACATCATACTTATACTCTGAAGTTTAAATTTGAAAGGTGCTCAGTAAAGTGGCTCAAATTTCCAAACGTGCAAAGGTGCAGATTTAATCCAGAGAGCTCGGAGTGTATCAACATCATGCCTTATCAACTTCCAACGTAGTTACCAGTAACATGATAAACTGATGGTGATGGCCTTGTAAGCATGATTTGATGATAGTTACGTGTATCCCAAACTAGCTAGACCGGATATATTTAATTTGAAATATTATTCATGCGTTCTTACCGTACATGAATTATAAATTAAGGAAAGCCAGTTATAGAATTTTAATTTCTCAGTTTTGAGGCATATCTATAAGAATTTTAGGTAGCAAACTTAAGCCTACAGATAGGGTGTAGTGGGTGCCTGAATATTAGATATTTCTATGTCTCAGATGATTTTGTCAATGTTTTTTTGATTAAAGTAATAAATTTATAATTTTATTACAAAAGATAAAATAGGTCACATCTAATCTAATAAATTTTGAGATGGAAAAAAACAAAATGAATGTAATTAGGTTGTCAAGTTGGAACAAACATGAAAGCAATTGAGCTTTCAATCACGAATGTTACCCAAAGATCCAACTTAAACAATGTTGGACCCTTCCCTATTCAATCTCACACTTTTTACTTAGGTGCACAATTGAGAGGCAAATTTCGGAAGACCTGAACAATTATTCAGGAGATGTTATCTTCTAAGTCCTCAAATCTAGAAGAAGGGCGGGAAGCAGCAAAGAAGGGGAGAGGAGGAGGGTGTGAGGCGGTGTCGCTTCCTTGATTAGTCCATCCATGTGCATAATAACAATGGAAGAACATCTAACAAGATAATCCAATCATTAATCAACTGCTTTGATAGCAAAGAAACTCCGGACCAGAGTTGAAAGAATAACAAGGGTAGTGGAAATGAGAGGTTGAACAATTAAAATATAAATTGGATGCCAACTCTAAGAGTAACTTCCTTAAATTTGTAGGGGGAATGAGAGGAGAAGACCCAATATCCCGAGAAGACTCATCAAAAGCGTTGATAATCTAAGTGATCAACATAAGACTTATGCAATGTTTTTGATGCATGGTTTTCATGAAGTTATACATGAATTGATGTATAAACATTTGAACATTACAGAGAAGGTCACAGTGTTGTTGACCATTTCATCTTTCCACCATTAGGCGGGCTTTTAGACTTAGATAATCATCATTGCAATAGCTCTGCCATGACACCAGACCATGACCCACTTGGCCAACCTAAACAGTTCTGGGAAGTGTATCATGCCATGCCCCAGGCGTGGGTAATAAGTGACTAATGGTTATATTTAACATGCTTTTAATAGCAAAACAGAACAGTCAGGTATCATTGTAATATGTGACTAATGGTCATTTTTATCTTGTTTTGAATGGTAGAACAGTCAAAAGAATCATTTGAATGATTTTATGATTTATATGTGACGTTATTATCTATTAAGCAGTTGTGAGTTTTTGTCAGGTCAAATTGATAGCTGGTCAATTGGTATGATTAACTGTAGCTTCTATGTTGAAGTTGCCCTCCACCTTAATTGGGAATTGTTCCACACCTGCAACTTTCCAACGGATTTACTCCGAATTTCAGTCATAGACCATTTCAAAATAATAATATGATTGTGTGTCCTCTCAGTCAGTTACACGTTGCTGTTGCATTTATTCTGGTAAGGTCCCATTTGAATGTGATATATCAAATATTTGAAATCTATTGAATAATTTTTACTAAGAGGTTTTAGCTAGGATTAGCTGAAGATTAGTATTTATTGGTCAGCGCACGACTACATATGCCATGTCATTGGTGAAACATCAGGGGCACTGGATTAGCAGGTCACACGAAAAGTTGAAGGCATGCAACATGGTCAGAATAAAATAAAATATATTTGCTAAGATTTTGTGATAACCTGGATAACATAAAGCCAGAAAACTTCTGCTGACAAACTTCGTATGTATTCCCCACAAATAGACAGGCTTTTGATGGTCTGTTTCAAAAGGCACTTTTGACCGGTGGCTTGCAAACTGCTGAAGTTTTCCACTGAGGTGTTAAACTAGGCTGGCTTCAAAAATTGGAATGACCCACATATTACAAATCATCCAAACTATTTTCTGTAATAGTAAGAGTCAATTTGCACAAGTTTGTACATTGGGTAAGTTGTGAAATCATGTGATTAACATTCAGGGTTAGGATTGAATTTAACTGAAGAATAGTTGAAATCTTTAACAATTTTCAAGTTTTTTTTTTATGTCGATTTTTTTTGAATCTTAATTAAAAATCAGCAGTTTTGTGAAATCTCGCTTCCTCAAATAGTTCATTTAGTCTACCAACCTTCAATTTTTTTTTATATTACATACTGATGTCTTTATAAGCAGCACAATCCAGGAAAAAGTGTCATTCAATCACCCGCTATTGCAGAAAATGTAGATTCTATCATCCCACTCTTCTTTTGGGACCATCCATCTGCTTGTCTCACACCTAAGATGGTGTGAATTAGTTCTCAGTTGTGCTACTAAAAGTCTAGCTTTTCCTTTGATTGTGACCCTCAGATAATCTTTTTCACCATGTTCTCATGTGGGATTGAACTCTTTGACATGATAATTTTTTTTTTCAACCAATCTGATTTGTTCACATGGAAGTCCTAAATTTTTCTAATATGAATTTCTTTCTCTTCATTGGTGTTCAGGCATCCATGCAATTTAGTGTCCCACTTACCTATCCACTTGCCTTTTTGTTTCATTCAAGGCTACTTTCTTTGGTCTAATTCAAAACTTACATTGTGGTAGGGACTCTAGGAAAAAATGGTGAAAGCTCTCCTCCCCATATAAAAAAGGGTTGATTTTATATCATAATTTTTTTCTTAATAAAGAAATAATAAAGATATAATTGGTTGTATCAGTCCTTATTTCAAAACTCACATTATGGTAGGGATTGTGAGGAAAAAATGATGAAAAAACTTGATTATGGTGGATTGTCTCTCCTCCCCACATAAAAAGGGGTTGATTTTATATTATAAATTTTTTCTTAATATAAAAAAAGATACACTGAGAGGTGTTGTGTGGGACAAGTTCAATAGAACGTACTTGCATTATCACCAAGTTTGAAATTCGACTTGGATTTTGTTTGTCAAGCAAAATTTTCATAAGAGTTATTCATTTAAAGTTGTTTTAAGTATAATTGGTCAGGATCAAAGAATGTTTTTGATTTGGTCATCTGTCATGGTTTGAGGCAAGGTTAGGATTATATCCCTTGCAACTTTGGTCAAATAGATACAAATTTGACTTATGTTTCCCATACTAACTAATTGATCTCTATATAGTTTTGACAATCTGTTCAAAACCTTATTTTTCATATAATACAATCACCAACAAAAATATCTCAATGTATCATACAAAAATACCATCTACTATATTTTTGTATTTAATAATTAAATTAAAAATCAAAATACAATTGTTTGTTAATTTTCAATTTATTTATTAAATGTAAAAAAATACAATCACCGATACATTTTGATCTCTAAATAGACGCTCTCAATTTCCACCCATATAGTCCCATGTCTGTCATTTTCCCTGAAAGTAGTAACTATTTTAGCTCCATCATCTACTCCAGTCCATTATTAGACATATCATTGTCTGATTTCAGATTTGGCATAACTAAATCTGGTTGGCAGGTCTGTTCTTACACCTGAGATTCAGCTTCAACCTTATCTCTAATAAAAATAGGGGTAAGTTAGAACTTACTAATCAAATTTGAAAACAAAAAAACAAAAAAATGGAGGTTGTGAATTTAAACACGACACCTTATTTGACTGCTAGTTATTTAATAATGTACTTTATAATGCTTCACAGTATTGGGGGATTCTCCCAAGTTTGATCCCGTCCTATGCTCTTTGCTGTTTTGTCAGCTGCATTTAAAGTTTAAGTTGTCCTTTCGGTTAACCAGAAAAATCCAGAAAGACCTTTGGTAAAAAATTTGACTCCATGGTTTTGCCCTAATCGTATCATTATTAACAATTTTTTTTTTTAAATTTTTTTTAGTAAACATATTTTTTGTGGAGGGAAGTTATTGTATATGTTTCAACTATCATTCATTCCTTGCTTATCCAATCTTTCAATTATTAACTTTAAAGAAAATGATAAATAAAAGTTCATTAATAAATTTTACATGTATCAATAGCCCTCCACTTTATCTACAGTAGTTAGTATTTTTGGACTATAATTGGCCCAGTTGTGCACCTTTATTGGTACCCATAGCATACGACTATTGGGGTATTTGTGCATAAGTATTGTATTGGCAATTTTAAGTGCAACTTATTGGGGCATTTTAAAGTAGGTATCGGACGACACTTTGAAATGACCATTTTTTGGCCTTTGCATGCATAATGGATCCCACAATGTGTGTTGTTATTACCTAGAAGCCAGAACAATAGCTATAAGCAGTTAAGTCGAAGACAATGACATGGTAAAGTATGCCCATAAGTGTTACATATAATAGTTATTGTTAGGTAGAGTAGTTGACGATTGTAGTTTTGCTAATGAAAACAAATAGTATTCATGTATATCATTAGTCATTTAGCCAATTGCTCTTTGTGATGCTCTATATTAGTCATATGACTTATTGGTAGCTACTATTAATGATATAGTAAATGACTTTCACTACACATTCTAGCTCTCTATTTTTTGGTGATGTGTAGGAAGGCAAATGTTTGTAGCAATAAAGAACTTGGGCATAAAATTTCCGTCTATCTTATTTTTAATCAATTTGTTGGACTTGAATGTTTTCTATTTTATAAGTGTGTTTGGATATGTTCATTCAAGAAGTTACACATATATAAAACATCTTCGATATAAAAATAATTATTAAAGTAAATTAAGTATAATTAGTTAAAAAAAATTATTATTTAAAGTTATCATACAAATATTTTAATTATTTTTATACAATAATAATGTATTGTATATTATGCAAATAATAGATAGAGAAAAATTGAACAAAATATTAAAAAACAATCAAAAGATTAAATACGATCAATTGTTAAATAGACAATACATAAAGTAGGTAGGTATTTTTAAAATTACATAGTGTCTAAGATTTTTTTTTTAAATTATATATTTTATTGGATAGATATGAAGGAGATGACATAATGATGATGTTAACAATGTACTTTTATTACGATGTATATAATATTAGTTCCTGTGGATAGGCAGGATACTTATGCATCGGTTTGATGCATTTGTTTTTTTCCACTGGTCAATCATCTTGTAGAATTTTTAAAAATCTATTGACATTGCTAATGTTTCAATTTTCATACATATTCTTATCATTTAAAATAAATTAGTTATCTACTTTTCTATTGGTTCATAATGGTAACAGTCATTGCAAAAAATATTTTTTTCTTCTTTTTCTTTAAATCAAAATACTAAAATTTGAATCTTTATGTTACATTTATTATAATGTAATAATTGTGCCTGCCACATAATTGTGTCTATCACATTGTGAATTAAATGTGTGAAAGGCATTTGTCCCATTCGAAAAGACAGGGATGTAAAAAAATATTGAAAAAATCTAAGAATGCTCTAGAAAACTTATCTTTTCAGCTGCAAGGAAGTACAATAATATTGAAGTACAATAATATTGAAGCAATGGGCAAAATCTAAGATATCTGTACAAGAATTAAATGTGCATTAACACAATTGGTATCTACTTGTCAGACCCGAAAAGACATCAATATAAAAAAATATATAAAAAATCTAAAACTACTGTAAAAATCTTATCTTTCTAGATTTGGTCCAATTGGATGCAACCATGTATCTTACCAATTTTCACAAGAAAGTTTTAAGAAATCTATATGGATTTTATGGCATTGAAAAAAGTGGACATAGGCATTGTTAATCTTCGAATGGTATGGTTTCTTTATTTTATGGGGCATTTGTTCTACAAAAATCTGGAAAAATCTTTGCCCTTTCAATGCGCATTGAATGCTACTGCAGACTTGGGCATTTGTTTAAAAAAAAGATTGGAAAAATCTTTGCCCATTTAATGCACATATTGAATGCTACTACAGATTGGACTCCATTTTTTTCATTTTTCAGCTCTTCGCATTCAAGTTATCTCCAGATATTGGTATAAAGCTCCACTATGTGTGATTATTTTGCAAGGTGGTCGCATTCTCTTTTTTGGGGTGTTGGCGTCTTAGGGTGATTGTTTGCTCAAAATTGGGATTGTTTTTTGCAAGCTTGAATTTTTGGCCTGGCTACCTTCTCTGATGTTCGATGCTTATTATTGGAGTGAAGTTTGCAGTGTCGATCCACACTTCACATATTGCTCTTGAAATGCTTTATTGTGTTTGATCTGGCATTCGTTTGAGCGCCTTGTTGTAGGGTTTTTGGCTGATCCCAATTGATCAGGCAGTGTGTCTCTTTGCATTTCTATACTTCATACATTCTAAAGTATGTGTGAAATTTTTCAGTTATGCTGACTAAGGGTTTCCAGTTTGCATGGCAACATTTGGTGTTGTGGGTTGACGTTGTGTATGGTGCTAAGGCCTTGGGATTTGGAAGTAGCTAAAGTGGCTCCAAAATTTGTGTTATTGACTTTTTTAAAAAAATTTGAAAATCAAAGCCGTAGTTAATTTTATTGATCATCATCAATGATCTTTTTGAAATTTTTTGAGTTATGAACTTTGTGTCTTTTTGAAACCAGGAGCCTTGGGATTTAATCCCACAATAGCAGAGGAGGGAGTGAAATCAAAATAGTGAAATAAATTGTACGAAATTGTTGGACAAATGTCACAGGATGCATATTTAGCAAGTATGCAAAATCTGGAAACAAAACTAGAAGTCCTCTATATCAAAAAAAATGCACAGTACACAACATATATTTAATAAGTATATGTTTTCATACAATTTGAAAGTGTTTATGCCTTACTTATGTCATATAACTGATCTATAAATTATTCATAACAATAGAAATTATAATTATATCAATGATCAAATCAATTATATCATGACCTATTATATGTACTGTCTAACTAAAACCAATTGTTTCTTTTACTAAATCTTTACAATAATCTAAACATTTCGGTAGGAACTTGACGCTTTGCAAAATTTATAAAAAAGAAACAATAATTTGATTTTTGCAATGACTATTCCCAACATGAACCAATAGGGAGCAAGATACAAGACATATTTTTCAATTATTAAATAAAAAAGTAGTTATAGACTGTAGAATTGTTGCTCAAAATTATTAATTCTATATAATGATTGGTTGAACTAATGAAAAAAATGGATGCAATGAACACATTAATATCCTACAAAAACTAAAAAATATCAAGCAAGCAACTTACAAAAGTTAAAAAAAGATACAAGAAAAAAGTTTTTTTTTTTTTTTAAAATAAATTATTAATTACCACCACTAAAGAATATTTATTCTATTATGAAAACTATAGTTAACACTTCATCCTTACATGACTTGGTGTCATAGAAATCTCTTTGCTACTTATATAGCTATATATCTCATAGATAGAAAATTGACATGCTTAAGCTACTTAATATTTAAAAATTCTCTACAAGTGATATAATTATATCTTTATGCTTCATGAAAGACCTATATACCATTGCATTTTCAAAATGTCCCCTTTCAACAATCATATGAAAGTGCATTAGAGAGAGTTGAGGGTATAATTGTTGATATAAAAATCAACCTTATTTCATGAGTTGTTCACTGAAGCTCAATGATAATGAACTTGAATATTTCATAACCATGACCTAGAATTAAGAATCAAATTCCTATCTTCCTTTGCTCACAAAAGATAAAATAAACCTATTACAGAAGACTTGCACCTTCACTAAAGGTACTTAGATCTTCTAGAATGTTAGATGGAAAATTTTCAAGTTTAATTGGAAATTGAACTTGCCAAATAGATTAGAACACTTAAATATGTATTCCCATTTTAGGAATGAGATCCACATTTTTCTTTGTGAAATAACATGTTTTTCAAAAACTTGTCCTAACACATCTCATTATAAATAGAACAATGCCAAATTCTTTTGAGTTACAACATTCCATTAGACAAGGATGCCCCTTATCTCCATTTTTATATGTGCTTGCTGCTGATGCATTGAGTTACTTTCTTCAAAATCCTAATCAACTGAAACTTATTAAAGGCATTTCTATTCCTCAAAATCAGGTGAATATCAATTCTCACTTTGTTGATGATACTATGTTATTCTTGCAAAATTCTGAGGAGGAGATCAACAATATGCTAGATATTTTGAATTTGTATTGTTCTTTTTTTGGCTCTAAAATAGCTCACAACAAGATTGAGTTTTTGATGTCTCAACTTGACTTTATTCCTCCTTAGATTCCTAAGGAATGGAGATTTATTAGACATGGAGAGATAACTAGATATCTTGGTATTCCTTTTTGAGTGGGGGTTTCTCTCTTTGAAATGTGGAATTGGTTTCTAAACAAACTTAAGAATAAGCTGTTTAATTAGGGCATCAAATTCTTATCTTTTGCTGGTAAGATTTAAGTTGCTAATAAGATATTTATTGCTACCCATGTTTATTATTATTCATGTTGGATGTCTTCCAAACATGGTTTTGAAGAATTGAACAAAATAATTCATAAATTTTTGTGGTCTAAATGGGATGGCAATGCTGGTGTTATTGTCTCTTCTTGGAATCATTGCATTCAGCCAAGATATAAAGGTAGTCTCGTAATTATAGATCCTAAAACTCACGGGATATGTCTTGCTACTAAATGGATCATAAGAGTTGCCAGTGGAGACGAGTGGAAAATTTTAGTTCGTCATCGTATTATGGAAGCTACAATCCATAAAAAAATGGCAGATGGTCAATTGGTTGGATAAATTACTTATGCCTCCTTTTTTTAATATCAGAGCTTCATTTCCTTTAAAATCAATATGGAAAGCATGGCAAAAGGTTTGTGGATTCCTTAAATGGAATGATTCTTCATAGAAACATGGCTTTAGTTTTGCTCCATTGTCAATATGGTGGAATAAGGTTGTTAGTTATCAGCATCAGCCTTTGGCTGTGAGCTTTCCCAAGTATTCTTATTTCTTATTTAAAAAAAGGGTCCGACAATTTAGAGACATTTGGGACTTCAATTCATTTGATTGGGCCTCATGGTCACATGTTAAGGAACATTTTCGATTGAGTGATAAATATAAACACTTCTTGATTTTTATCCAATCGTTAGTTCCTATTGACCTCTCATTGAAATTATGTACTTCAAGGGATTTCAACTTCTTCAAAGATTGGAAGTGGTTGTCCTACAACCACTTTAACTACTTTCCTATTAAGAAAAGATGAAAAGATATATTCAAATTCTTCCTAGCTAGCCTCTTAATCCTTGTTTAAATCGGAAGTGGAAATGTAGATTTAGTTGTAAGTTGTGGAGAAAATTAGCCACTCAAATATGGAAATCTAAAGTTGACTTTGATTCCCAAGTGCTGGCTTGGAAAATACTACATTGCAAGCTACCTGTTGAGGCTAGATTGAAATGTATTATGGTTCAACCAGTTGTTTGTCCCTTCTGTAAAGGTGCTGAGAATATGAAACACATCTTTTGGGATTGCATATATGTTAAAAAATAATGAATTTATGTGTGTAAGGATTTCCCTGCTATTTTGTATCATAATCTTAATTGGAAGGAGGTTATGTTTGGTTATGAAGTGTAGAATGAGGTTATTGTTGATTCTATCAGACAAGTTATTTTAAATCATTTTTGGAAAGATATATGTACAACTATGTTTTCTAACAATTGTCATTTGGCAACTGGCATTTTAAGGCTTTACTCTAACATATTTCTTCAGGTGGTTGTTTTTTTTTCTCAATCTTTGGTTCTATGTAAGAGGAACTATAAAGTTATGGATTAGCTTCAGCACATCAAGGAGAAAGTTTTGAAGTTTCATTCTTCATCACAATAAATTGATCTCTTTCCTTCAAGGTATCCTCTATCTTTAGCTTCTAAAGCTCAAAGATTGAGCATTGAATTTTTTAAATTTCTAATTGAGAAGAAGTAGCTATAATGTCTATCATCTAGATCTTAAAACTATAAGAAAACAACAACACATTGCCATTGTAGCAAAAAAAAATCAATCAAACACTCTGTGAGAGACATCCCTCTCTATAATCTAGTTAACTATGGCTCTAATACCAAATGTTAAAACAAAGTGTAGCTATACAATGAGATATATTGATCTTAATGAAACCAAATTCAATGACAAGTGATAGATCATAAATGGAAATGAAAACAATAAAGTAGATGCAAACCAAAACACAAATATTTACATACAAAAAACTTTCAAGAAAAAGTCCACACCCAAAGAAACCCAAGTATGTATTAATGACAAAATAATTTATACTACTCTAGCTTATCCTTTTGAACTCTAGTAGCATAATGGTGCTTGAATGAATTGCCAAATAATATGATCCTTATACCATCTATACCATCTCAAGGAATAGATATATGAGGGATGAATACAAAATGACATGAATAATATTGATCAAGGCCATCATAAGATTGAACAATAGATTGATCAAATCTATCATAAGATTGAACAAAAGAATATGTTCATACACTTTCTTATGTTACCTCACTGTTACCCGATTTTCAGCATCGACTTAAAAGTAATTCCCAACTAGTAATGTCACCACAATTACATATGAGAGGATGAATAATTAATAAATAATTTATTCAACACATAGAGGTGGTATCCAAGTCTACCATCTCCATATTCTTTGGAGACATAACAATTATTTATCAACAACATTAAAAATGAAACTATCATAACTTGTCTAAGATTTGCAAGGTTAGTGACACCCAATCCCAACATTATTGCTTTATAATATTTATTATAGGTTAATTAAAATATTAGGTATAATCTTATTTTCTCTTTGTTTTTACTATATAATTCCTCTTAGAGTAGATAAATCTTATGTTTACTATATGAGTTTTTTGCATCAACATTTCATATCACACTCTATTATTATCATCAAAATGACAAAAAAAAATATGTTGAAGTTAGAATTAAAAAAGAAGAAAATAAGAGTCAAGAAAAAAAGTTAGAAAAGGGGAAAAAAATGATAAATATTACTATTTTATATATTGAACTTCTCTCATTTTTCTTAATTCCAGCTTTCTCCCCTTATTACCGTAAGTTACCATTTAAAAAAAAAAAAATTGATCAAAGCATTAAAAAATTAGACAGAAAATATAAAACCAAATCATCTTATTTGATGGATGGACACAAATTTCAACACTATTATACTATTATTTCATTTTAATACTCTTAAAGATTAATAAATAAATAAAAGGAACCTCACAATAGAAGTACTAGATAAAGTAAGTTGAGGGGCACTTACAATTTAAATAATTACTTGTTGGAATAGATATTAGTGGGAAACAAAATGATTGTGATGTATTTTATTGAAGTTTGGGAGAAATAATTCGACGAGTGAAATATATGCACGTTTGCATAGACAATTTACTTTTATTTATTTATTTATTGTTTGCTTCAAATAAAAGTTTTTTTTTTTCTAATTGTAAGTTGGTTTGCATTTTAGAACATATAAATGTGATTTTGTTTTATGGAGGGTTAATCTCAGATTTTTTTCAAAGTAGAGAAAGATGAATCTCATTTTATAGATTTTTTTAAGAACAATAAAAAATTAATGAAAATAAATGTTTTTAAAAAGATATAATTTTTATTATTCTTATCTTTTTTATTGCATGTCTAGAACAATATTAATGTATGAAAATAGATATCATAACTTATCTTTTGCATTTGATTAATAATTTTTGTTGTTTACTTATATGTTTTGAAATAAATATATTATTTAAATCTGTCTTATATAAACTAATATGTCTATCTTTAAAGAAATATAGATAAAGTATGCTGAAAGATATTATATTTGATTAAAATGGCTCAAATTTCCAAACGTGCAAGGTGCAGATTCAATCCTGAGAGCTCAGAGTGCATGAACAAACTTTTGGCAATTATAATTTAAAATGACTTACAAAGTAGTTACAGTAGCATGATAAACTGATGGTGATGGCCTTGCAAGCATGACGGAGATGATAGGCATATCCCAAAACTAGCTAGACCGGGCATACTTAAATTGAATTATTATTCCTGTTTTCTTACCGTACATGAATTATAAATTAAGGAAAGCAGTTATAGAATTTAAAAATCTCAGTTTTGAGGCAAATCTATAAGAATATTAGGTAGCAAACTTAAGCCTACAGATAGTTTTGAGGCACATCTATAAGAATTTTAGGTAGCAAACTTAAGCCTACAGATAGGGTGTAGTGGGTGCCCTGAATGTTAGATAAGTCTACTTCACATGTAGGTTCACACATAATTAATGGTTTTAATATGGGAGATTTTTATTTTACATTAAGTATAAAGAGGATGGTTTTGACAATATTTTGATGAAGTGAGTAAGTTTTGATCAAATCAATACAGCAAGATTTGAGGTGGGAAAAAACAAAATGAATGCAATTAGGTTGTCAAGTTAGAACAAACACAAAAGCAATCGAGTTGTCAATGAACATTACCCAAATATCCAACTTAAACAATGTTGGACCCTTCCCTATTCAATCATGTTGGACCCTTCCCTATTCAATTATGTTGGATTTTGGAAGACCTGAGCAATTATTCGGGAGATGTTATCTTTTAAGTCCTCAAATCTAGAAGAAGGGCTTCCTTGAGTAGCCCATCCATGGGCGTAATACTAGTAGAGGAACATTTGGCAAGATAATCTTTTTAAGTCCTCAAATCTACAAGAAGGGTGGGAGCACTAGGCAAGGGGGAAGAGGAGGAGGGTGTGAGGCAGTGTCGCTTCCTTGAGTAGCCCATCCATGAGCGTAATACCAGTAGAAGAACATCTGACAAGATAATCCAATCATTGATCAACTACTTTGGTAACAAAGAGACTCCAGACCAAAATTGACCGAATAACAAAAATAGTAAAAAAATAGAAATTGGGTGTGATACACCAATCTAAACTGAAAGAGTTGTAGTAATAGAACTCCCATGATCCATGCCAACCGTAACTTCCTTAAAAGCTTGTTTTGTAAGGGGAAAGAGAGGAGACTCATCAAAAGCGTTGATAATCTAAGTGATCAACATAAGACTTGTGCGATGTTATTGATACATGGTTTCCATGAAATTTATACATGAATTGATGTATAAACCTTTGAAGATTAAGGTAAGGTCACAGTTTTGACCATTACATCTTTCCACCATTAGGAGGGCTTTTAGACTTAGATAATCATCATTGCAAGAGCTCTGCCATGACCCACTTGGCCAACCTAAACAGTTCTGGGAAGTGCATCATACCACGCCCCAGGCGTGGGTAATAAGTGACTGATGGTTATGTTTAATAGGAAAACAGAACAGTCGGGTATCATTGTAATACGTGACTAATGGCCATTTTTATCTTGATTTTAACGCTAGAACAGTCAAAAAGAATCATTTGAATGATTTTATGATATATCTGTGACGTTATTATCTATGAAGCAGTTGTGGGTTTTTGTCAGGTCAAATTGTAGCTGGTAAATTGGTATGATTAACTGTAGCTTCTATGTTGATGTTGTCCTCCACCTTAATTCGGAATTGTTCCACCTGCAACTTTCCAATGGATTTACTCAAAATAATAATATGATTGTGTGTCATCTCAGACTGTTATACATTGCTGTTGCATTTATTCTGGTAAGGTCCAATTTGAATGTAATTCCATTGAATAATTCTTAGTAAGAGGTTTTAGCTGAAGATTAGCATTTTTTGGTCAGCATGATTACACATTCCATGTCATTGGTGGAACTTCAGGGGCACTGGATTAGCAGGTCACAAGAATTGACTCAGAGTAGCTGAAAAGTCTAAGGCATGCAACATGGTCAGAATAAAATAAAATATATTTGTTAAGAGTTTGTGATAAACTGGATAAGATAAAGTGATAAAACTTCTGCTGACAAACTTTGTGTGTATTCCCTCACAAATAGACAGGCTTTTGATGGGCTGTTTTAAAAGGCACTTTAGACTTGGTGGGTCACATACTGATTAAGTTTTCTACTGAGGTATTACATCAGTTTCATTGTAGCACTTCAAAAATTGGAATGACCCACAAGTTACAAATCATGCAAGCTGTAATTGTAAGGGTCCATTCACATTTTGGTATGGGAGGGCAAGTTGGACCTCAATAAAATGATGAAATCTTGCTTGTGTGATCAGTATTTAGGTTAGAATTGTATTTAGGTTTCTCAATTCTTATTTCTCAATTCATATTATGGTAGCGATGGTGAAAGAAATATCATTCAACCTTGATTTCAAAGAAGTGTTCATCTCACTATAGTTAATAGGGACTTTTCTTCTATTTCCAACCTTTTGAACACCCGTATCAACAACTTGATCTTTTTTTCTCCAAACAGATTGACATTTCTTGTTTGCGGGGCAAATAACACTAGAGTGACATGCGAAAGTTGACAATCTCTATATAATTTTGACAATCTATTAAAAATCTCCTCTTTCATATAATACAATCATCAACAAAAATATCTAAATACATTATACAAAAATCAAATTTAAGTTACCACCAAAATCCCAATTTTTCACATATTTTCAAAAAAGGATAAAAATTTATTAAAAAAAGAGACTTACACAACAAAGACCTACAGCTCAGCAAAGAATTACATAATATTATCCTCCACAAATACAACCTTTTTTAATATGAGTTTGGCCATATACCAGTTGATAACTCTGTAATTTTCTCATTTGACAATCAGAACAACAAATAAAGAAGCTATTTTCTATCCATGGATCAAAATATACCACTGACTATACTTCTTTTTCTTCTATATTTAATAATTAAATAAAAAATTAAAATACAATTATTTTTTAATTGTCAATTTGACCATACATTTTGATCTCTAATAAATATTACCCAAAAGTAATACATAAATCAACTCTTAATACCAGTTTAACAATTCAACCAACAGTTATGTACTGTAGTCCCATGTATGTCATTTTCCCTGAAAGTTTAGATTTTCCTCTATCATCTACTCCAGTCCATTTTTAGGCATATGATTTAGATTTGGCATAACTAAATCTGGTTGGCAGGTCTGTTCTTACACCTGAGCTTGCTAATTAATTTTGCAAAAAAACAAAAAAACAAAAAGAAAAATGGAGGTTGTGAATTTAAACACAACACTTGACCTATGCTCTTTACTGTTTTGTCAGTTGCATTTAAAGTTTATTCTGTCTAGAAAGATCTCATTTTTGTCAAAAATTTGATTCAATGGTTTTGCCCATGTAAAAATTATTAATTGTATTATAATAATTTTTATTTTTTTTATAATTAAAATAGAAGATAATGATATGGTAAAATATAAGAGCAATTAGTTTTTTACAATTTATTATGATGATAGTCAGCTGTGTTTTTTACAATTTATTATGATGATAGTCAGCTGTTTTCGGATTCCATTGTGTGTGATTTTTTTGCATCAACGTTTCTAATCACACTATGAGAAAGTAGCATACCAAGGAGGAAAGAATATAAGTACAATAAAAATGAAAAAGAAAGCGATTATTATTGTATACACATAAAAATGGCTATGAGCAATTAAATAAATATTTTATATTTATTTAATAATTATTCTTCTATTAAATAGTTAATTTGAAAAGATTAATTAATTTAATTCATTTCATGTCCTTCTATTAATTAATTTAATTGAAATATTTTATTAATTAATTCGTTATATCATTTTCTTCTAATCAGTTAATTAAATATCTAATATTTAATTATTCCTCTATCTACAATCCTATAGTCTCATTAATTAAATAATTTCTTAATTATTTAATTCATTTACCAACTCACCTTTCATTCTCCACATCACTTCTTCTTTGCCAACTCATCCATCAAGTGGCTAAATTAATTCAACATAATTAAATTAAATTAAATTAAATCATTTATTAGCCACTTATCTCCAACTTCGAAAATAAATGAAATATAATTGTGTACGTACACATATTTCCTAACCTTCTTCTATATTCTCTCTAACATCCCTATATCTTAGGAGGACTTGAGTCCACTTGTCCTCTCATTCTTACATCTTCTCCAACTATCATATATCCTCTCAAGTCTTCAACTCAGTCAAGGTGAGATGAGTGACACGTGTCTTCTCCTTCCCCCTTTCTCTCAACCTTCAACTTCTTTCTCATAGCCATCCAATTTGCAAGATTTGATCATGATCGTTGATCTCTGTCACCTAAACTCATGCACTCAAAAATCTATAAAAAGAGGTCTCCTAAGCCATTTTCAAACTAATAGACTAATAGGTAATCATATAGTCATTCTAGGAGTCTCCATCTTGCATCTGTGAGTTTGAGTTTGAAGCAATTAGCAATTTTAAAATTTCTTTCATAGTTTAATATCATGTTAGCTTAAATCATTTGCATATGCATATCATAGTATCAGTTAACTATTAGTCCATTCTTCATATGCCATCTTGGAAGCTACCAGTGCTTGTCTGAGAGCAAATTATCTGCAACCAGGAATAGTGGAGTTAGGACACAATCAGACTTAAATCATTAAGGTAATAATGTTTTTATTTTATATTCATTTCATGTAGTTTCATTGGTTGAGTTTGGATTTCATGTAGTATTTCCTTTGTATTTTGTGAAGCTAATATGTTGCAGGTAGTATTTTGAAAATGAAATTCAAGTCGACACAATTATGATTAAGTTTATTATGATTATTGTTGTGTTACTGTATTTCACTATGTATGATTTTTTGTTGCATTAACGTTCCAATCACACAATGATATAGGAAGAAAAAAATTAAAAATTAAAAATTACAAAAATGTTTATTTTTATTTTTCTTCCTAAAACTCTCTCATCTTGATGATGGATATGGACTGTGATCTAAAATGTTGATGTAATAAAAAATCATACACATTGGAATCCAAAAACAAAACAATGGTAAAATATACCAAGCAAGCAATTTACAAAAGTTCAAAAAAGATACAAGAGAAAAGGTTTTAACATTCTTTTAATTAAATTATTAATTATTAGAATTGAGGAATATTGTTTCTATCATGATTCATCAACAACTAACACTTCAACCACCTTTCACATGATTTGTTGTCATGAAAATCTATTTGCTACTTATATAGCTATATATCCAAGAGATAGACAGTTGACAAACTTAGAAATCCTTAGAGATATGATGCTTAAGAAAAAAATTCTCTACAAGTGCTATGATAATATCTTTATGCTTCATAAGAGACTTATATTCCATTGCAATTTCAAAATGGCCCCTTTCAATAATCTTATTAAAGTACATTAAGGAGAGTTGAGTGTATAATTGTTGATACAAAAATCACCTTGATTCCAATTTGTTATTCACTGCACTCATTGGTAACAAAACTTGAGTAGTTGGTAAGAATGGCCCAATTTTGAGAGTTAAAAGAAACAACAAAAGCAACAAATATGCCTTAAACAAACAATCTACAAACATTCAGGGGTTGGGGGTAATGACATCCTCGATCTCTGCAAAAGAAGATTTTAACACCCTGTCAGGGATTGGAGGTGTCATTACCTCTGATGCACGCTTAACCTCGTAAAATAAGGGAGTGGGGGTCAAGGTTATCACTATCCCTAATCGTTGCTTCAAGCATGTTAATTAGAGGGAGGGAGGGGGGGTAATGACATCTCTCGACTTGCTCATCCTTTTGGGGTCAAGGGTGATGACATCCTCGATCCTCGATTATTCTCTGTTCATACTCAACATTTTGGTGTCGGGGATCCCTTTTGCTAGGAATCGGTGCTGGAATAATTCTTGATCCTTGACAAGATCGGGCAAACAAGAATTAGGGATTTGAAATTGGTTAGGGATTCAGACTTCCAAATTGTCGACTAGGGCGTTCACTAAATCAAATAGTCTACAAAACAATTCACTAAGGCGCCAAAAAAAACCCTAACTACTATTAAAATAACATGGCAAGCCAAAAACAAACCAAAGGCACGCGCCAAACCCTTAGGATCATGAAGCAAATGAAAAGGGGGGCTTAAACATGAACCTAACAAGCAGGTGGAAGGATGGAGCTCCGCAAGAAGCTCAAAATGCAAGCAGGCAAAAGCAAAGGAGGACAAACAACAAAGACAAAAAGAGGGCAAAAACAAAACCCACCTAAACACCAACCCAAACTATGACAACTCGGAACTATCCACACACAAATCCACCAATAATCACACACTCTGCTAAAAATCACAACAATATTGCCTTAGGAATACGCTCAATGCTCACATGAAATAAGCAAATGAAAGGGGAAGCACGATTTAAAACCACAAAGGGCAACATTTAATGTGCCTAGGCTAGGTAGGTGAGGCTTCGAAGTTCAAGGGTTGGGGTACCATAGGTCGTTAGGACAATGACTTATGGTCATCCTCGATTTTCAAAGGAGCTTTCAGGGGTCGAGGGTATCGTTATCCCTAATCCCTAATAGGATCGCTTTAACACAAAAGGGAAACAAGAGAGAGAGAGAGAACACGAGGATCGAGGGTCGAGGGTACCAACCCTTGAATGAGGAATAGGAAATCCCAATCCTTGATGCCCGCCAACCTAAAAGGGGCAAAAAAACAAAAGAAAAGAAAGAAAGAAAGAAGGAAAAGAAAGGATGAGACAAAACAAAGGGAGGAAATAATTAAAAAAAAGGAGGGGAAATAAAAAGAAAAAAAAGGGAGTCCTTTGTTTTCTACAAAAGAGAATACATGGGTGTAAGTTGTGGAGACACAACACCATTGATAACAAGCATCCAATTATCAAGATTTAGATTTCAACATACTAACAAGATACACCTATCCTCTTCTTCTCTATTCATACCAATAGACTACAACTTACTTAATATTAGATTAAACTCATTCAAATATTTTGTAAGCACTTTTGTTGGGGTGTTTGGAATCAGGCTTGTTGGCATGTGTCCTCTTTAGCTAAGTTTTTTGCTCATTGGGGCAAGGCCCCAGTTAAGACTTATTTTCTTCAAGTTGTTTGGGCTCTTGGACCTACCTTCATTATCTGACATATTTGGTTGGAGAGGAATTGTAGGATTTTTCAAAATGTTAAGATGGTTGTCCAACATTTGTGGTGAAAAATTCTTCATTCTCTTTGGTGAAATTGTCTTAGCAAAGTGTGATTTTGCTGAACATGTGGATCCGAGAGATGTTTTTTGTAATTGTCCATGTCTTCCTCTTCAAGGAAATGCTTTGATGGTTGTTGGACAAGTCATGCGAAACAGATGTCGACATCCTCTTCGAAAGATAAGTAGGGAGGGACGTTGGTGCCCTCCTCCTCAAGGAGTTCTGAAATCAACACTGATGGATCATCTTGTGGAAATCCTGGTCATGTTGGTATTGGTGGAGTTGGACAAGATAGTTTTGGTATTGTTCCATTTATCTTTTTTGTCTACAGGGCCTTGCATTCTAGCAATTTGATGGAGGCTCTTGCCATTTTATATGTTGTGGAGCGTAGTTGCGATCTTGGGTGGAGAAAGATCATATGTGAATCTAATTCTCAGGTGGTGGTGACTTTGTTGAATAGGCAAAGGTTATATGATGTTTGTTGGCATCTAGCTTTGGTTATTAAATATATTCTTCATTTTTGTGTTTCCTTGGAATTTGTGACTCTCTGTCATATCCCGAGAGAATGGAATGTAGTTGTAGATTGTTTGGGAAAATGGACCTCTAATCAAATGTAGAGTTGGAATATTGTGGATAGGGGTCACTTACCCCTAGAACTGTCTCAAAAGTTGGACTAATTAATCGAGACTGACAAGGTTGTTTAATGCCCATGCTTTGTATTTCTTTTGTATTTGAATAAATTTTTACCCCTTTTAAGTGTAAATATCTCTACTATTCTATTCCACAATTTATATGTAGTATCTTTGTTATAAAAAATCAATAAAATAGAATCAAATAAACAAATTAATATGGCACCATAGTGTTTTTATTAACTTTTACTCATTCTTTATTTTACATTTTTGGTTTGGTTTCACTCTTCATCACAATCTCTTGATCTCATTCCTCCAAGGGATCCTCTATCGTTAGCTTCCACATCTCAAAGATTGTGCATTGTAATTTTTTTAATTTCTAATTGAGATTGAAGTAACTATGATGTCTATCACCTAGAACTCTAAACTGCAAGAAAACAACAACGCATTGTCATTGTAACAAAAAAAAATCAATCAAACACTCTATAATAGACATCCCTCTTTGTAATCTAGTCAACTATGGCTCTAATACCAAATGTTAAAACAAAGTGTAACCATACAATGAGATATATTGATCTTAATGCAACCAAATTCAATAACAAATGATAGATCATAAATAAAAATGAAATTCAATCATAAAGTAGATGCAAACCATAACACAAATATTTAAATACAAAAAATATTTCAAGAAAAAATCCACACCCAAAGAAACCCAAGCTTTGTCTTAGTGACAAAATAAATAATAATACTTTAGCTTATCCCTTTGAACTCTAGTAGCATAATGGTGCTTGAATGAATTACAAAATAATATGATCCTTATACCATCTGAAGGAATAGATATACGAGGGACAAATACAAGATATTATGAATAATACTATAAAACAAGTGGCATATACCACACACCCAAAACTAGACATCAATATCCTTATGGGATATCCTACACCTCACCAAAATGGTCAACATACTCTAAATAGAAACTCCTCTTGTACACCTTACATTCACCTTCTCTATCATAAACATTATATGTTTTGTCATTATGGTCAAATCAACCAAGATATTAATCCTAGGTTCTCTATTGGAAGATTGATCAAATCTATCATAAGATTGAACAATAGAATATGCTCCTACACCTTCTTATGTAACCTGATCATTACTCGATTTTAGTATCAACTTAAAATAAATTTCCAACTAAAAATGTCACCACAATTACATGTGAGAGGATGAATAATTGATAAATAATTTTTCCACCACATAGAGGTGGCATCCTAGTCTACCAGTACCATCTCCATATTCTTTTGGAGACAACAATTATTTATCAACAGCATTATATGAAACTATTATAACTTGTCTAAGATTTGTAAGGTCAATGACACCTAATCCCAACATTATTGCTTTATAATATTTATCATAGATTATTTAAGATATTACATATAATCTTATTTTCTCTTTATTTTTACCATTCAATTTCTCTTAGAGTAGATTAATCTTGTGCATTTTACAAACTAAAAAATTGATTAAGAATATTTCTAGCAATCAGTATGTGAGGTTTTTGCATCAACATTTAATATCACGTTCTATGATTATCATCAAAATGACAAAAAAATAAGATTATAGACTTTGCTCACTAAATAAATTACGAAATTAAAATTTAAAAAGAAAAAAAATAAGAATTAAAAAATAATAATAATAATAATAAATATTACTATTTTATTTATATATTTTCACTCAATTTTTTCTTCATTCCCACTTCCTCCTCTTCTAACCCTGACCTTACCATCTATTTAAAAAACAAATCATCTAGTTGATGAACACTATTTCCAATACTATTATAATACACCTTCATTTTAATACTCTTAAATATTAAGAAAAATAAATAAAAGGAATCTCACAATAGAAGTCCTAGGCGTTGAGGGGTATTTACAATTTGAATAATTACTTGCTGGAAATAGATATTAATGGGAAACAAAATGATTTTGATGTATTTTATTGAAGTTTGGTTGAAATCATTCAACTACTGAAATATATGCACGCTTGCAGAGACAATTTACATTTATTTATTTATTGTTTTCTTGAAATATAAGCTTTTACTTTTCTAATTGGAAGTTGGTTTGCCTTTTAGAATATACAAATGTAATTTTATTTTATTTGACAATTAATCTCTTTCTAATGTGTAAATACAATTTTTTCAAAGTAGAAAATTGATGAATCTCATTTTATAGTATTTTTTATTGAAAAAATATTAAAATAATATGAAGTTTTTTTACGAATAAATGTTTTAAAAAAGAATAATTTTTTATTTTTCTCATGTTTTTTATTGGATGCCTAGAACAAGATTGATGTATGGAAATAGATGATTATAACTTATTTTTTGTTACTTGATTAACAATTCTTGTTGTTTACTTGTATGTTTTTGAGTAAATATATTATTTAAATCTTTGTTTTATAGCTAACTTTGTCAGTTATACGTGCAAGGCCCAACCCCTGTTTAAGATGCAACGTGTACTTAAAATTGCCAATATTTATGCACAAATGTCTAGTGCTATGGGTACCAATAAAAGCGCACAAATGGGTCCATGATCCACTATCAATACAAAACAAGAAAAGAAAAATGGCATTACAATTATTTTATTTATTTTGTTGGACTTGCATTACAACCTTTCTTACCCAATGCTTTGACAATGTTGCCTTCATTTCTTTCTATGAGGTGGCAGACAATAAATAAGTACAACTTTCTTCAATCTGAAGTTAAAGTCTACTAAGACATACTATTTTACATCATTTTAATCACAAATATCAAATTAGGTAGGTAAGTACATTGAAATTAGACTGTCCCCAAATGGGTCCTCGTTTGGAGTTTCATCCATATTGTTCATGTGTTCCCTTATCCCAAATCTGCATCATACTTTTTCATTGAAGTTTAAATATTAGATATTTCTATTTCAGATGTAGGTTCACATACAATTAATGGTTTTAATGTAGGAGGTTGCTTTTTCACATTAAATATAGCTACCAGCACATGAAGATCAAATAACATGCATAAATTGTAATTATCAACAATTCGTGTTAAAAGCGCGCATGTGATCGTGAAGAAAACAAAAGTAACGTTTGCATGCGTTATTGCAAAATGCATAATTAAATCAACTAGCTTAAAATTAAATATGAACATGCATGCATTCGGAAAAGAAAACTAATCTACAGAAAGTAAATTATGCATGTTAGTGGGTTAGTATGTTAGTAGTTTCTCTTCTTTCTTTTGGTAGTTACATTGCATGGCGACTTCTTGCCGCATTACATCATGTGACCTTGTAGGTCTTTTACATAACTTTTACATGTGACCATTCTGGTCTTTTACAATAAGATAAAATATACATCATGTAATTATTACAAAATTTATATGAATCTCTGATTTTCTCTGTCTCCGAATGTGTCGCTTCCATTTGACCTGGATAACCTCCTCTTGCAAACCGGATGACAGACATGTGACCTAGGCATTTTATCCGCCCAACCAAACAAAGCATAAACTTCCCAGTGCTCTTGATAAGCTCTCATCCCTCGTGACGAAGTATCCTAGCAAGTCGGTACCAACTGGCAGTAAAGAAATCTGTGCAATCATGTAGAACTAACAAACCATCCTGGTTGAACTAACTACATGTGTTATGGCAGGGAGAAAAATAAACAAATATGATGGCCATCATTACCCTATTGGGGAGGTGATGAAAATCATCCTTCTCTAGTTAGCCCATAACAGACACCCTGTTTCATAAGCATCCCTCATAGACAGAAAAATAATTAACCCTCCACGGATTAATATCAGAAATAATATTCATTATAATTTTTATTATTTTAATCTATTTCCTCATTTTAATAGATGATAAATTTCTTGCTTATATGTGTTTTGCCTTAATTATTCACAAGCCAAAATCTACTCGATTTTATAAATATTAATGATTTTATTTCAAATTTGTTTTGGTTATATTTATTTTCCCTATTTCAGTACATATTCCCAATTAAACTGAACATTTCTTAAACAAATTTTGGTTCAGCCAAACTATGTCCTAGATATGGAATCTAACAAAATTCGGATCAATGAGTTAGTTTCAATAATATATATAAAAATATTAAGATCAATTATCTAATCAATTTTCGAAAATATTCCTATGCTCAACTAACTGTCAAAATTAAGCATTAATGTAACAAGAAATTTCAAGAAAATATATGAGGAGAGAGAATTCCTTCACAATCTGATGACTCAATAAATATATATATAAAGGACTTAGATGCAATCTCTAACTAGGTGATCTGAATCCGGTCGTGACACTGAGAGACAAATTTTGGAAGGCTTGAATAATTATTCAAGAAACGTTTTCATCTAAGTCCTCAAATCTAGGAGGAGGGCGAGGTATGGGATGTGCAAGGGGGATTTGTGAGGTGGCATCACTTCCTTGGGGAGCCCATCCATGAGTCTAATATCAATAGAAGAACATCTAGCAAGATAATCTAATTGTTGATCAACTGCTTTGGTAGCAAAAAGACTCTTGAACCAGAGTCAAAGAAATAACAAGAATAATAGAAATGAGAGGTTGAACAATAAGAAAAATAGAATTAGGTGGAACTCACCAATACAAGAGTTAGGTGGGACTTACCAATATAAACTGAAAGAGTTGTAATAATAGAACTCTTATATCCATCCCAACTCTAAGATTAACTTCCTTCTAAGCCTGTTTTGTAGGGGGAATGAGAGGAGAAGACCCAATATCCCGAAAAGACTCACCAAAAGCGTTGATAATCTAAGTGGTCAACATAAGACTTATGCAATGTTATTGATGCATGGTTTCCTTGAAATATATACATGAATTGATGTATAAACCTTTGAAGATTAAGGTAAGGTCACAGTGTTGACCATTACATCTTTCCACCATTAGGAAGGCTTTTAGACTTAGATAATCATCATTGCAAGAGCTCTGCCATGACCCACTTGGCCAACCTAAACAGTTCTGGGAAGTGTTATCATGCCATGCCCCAGGCGTGGGTAATAAGTGACTGATGGTTATGTTTAATAGCAAAACAGAACAGTCAGGTATCATTGTAATACGTGACTAATGCCCATTTTTATCTTGCTTTGAACGGTAGAACAGTCAAAAAGAATCATTACAATGATTTTATAATTAATGTGTGACATTATCATCTAAGAAGTAGTTGTGAGTTTTTGTCAGATCAAATTGATAGCTGGTCAATTGGTATGATTAATTGTAGCTTCTGTATTGATGTTGTCCTCCACCTTAATTGGGAATTGTTCCACCTGCAACTTTCCAACAGATTTTCTTAAAATTAGTCATAGACCATTTCAAAATAATAATTTAAGTGTGTTCTCTCATTCAGTTAGAGTCGAAGCTATTCTGGTTTCAAAACAGATTTTTCGTACAGTGTGATAGTGATATGTTAGTCAATCGCAGCCGTTTATTACAAAATCGACGGTGTAAAATGCGCGACTAACATGCATGTTAGTCAATCCATATTACCATTTTGAAACCAGAACTTTCAATTAGACATTACTGTTGCATTTATTCTGATAAGGTCCCATTTGAATGTGATATATCAAATATTTGAAATCCATTGAATAATTTCTATTAAGAGGTTTTAGCTGAAGATTAGTATTTTTTGATCAGCATGACTACATGTGCCATGTCATTGGTGGAAGATCAGGAGCATTGGATTAGCAGGTCACATGAATTGACTCAGAGTAGCTGAAAAGTCTTAGGCATGCAACGTGGTCAGAATAAAATAGAATATATTTGTTAAGAGTTTGTGATAAACTGCATAACATAAAGTGAGAAAACTTCTTGTATTCGCTCGCAAATAGACAGGCTTTTGATGGGCTGTTTTAAAAGGCACTTTAGACTTGGTGGGTCACATACTGGTTAAGTTTTCTACTGAGGTATTATAGCAGTTTCTTTGTAGCACTTCAAAAATTGGAATGACCCACAAGCTATAAATCATTCAAGCTTTATCTGTAATTTCAAGAGTCAATTTTGCACTTTGGTATGATAAATTGGATCTTAAATAAATTGGTGAAATTATGTTTGAGTGACTGCATTTAGGTTGCATTTTTCAGGTTGCCTCAGTTTTTATTTTAAAATTTATATTATGGTAGGATAGTGAAAGTTCTTATTTGTGATTAATGAAAACAGGGATTTAGAAAGGGCCTAGACTCTTGTACATAAAGAAAGATATGCAATAAGCACTATAGAACAAAAAAGAACAACCACGAGAAACAACTAAAGCTCAATAAAAGCCAATAAACCAAACAAACAAACAACCCAAATTCAAAGTGGTTTAAAACCAAACTGTTCGAAAAATTGCCTCATAGTGTACGAGTTAACTTGCTCAATGCTTCTTTTCAAGACACAAGGATAAAGAAATATCATTCAACCTTGAATCCAAGAAGAAGTGCCCATCTGGCTGCAGTTAATAGGGGCTTTCCCTCTACTTTCAACCTTTTGATCATCCTTATCAACAACTTGAGTTGATATTTCTTGTTTGTGGGGCAAATAGCACTAGAGTGACCCACTTTGCAGCAACAATGATGTCAAGGTTGTTAACCCTTTCAGCAATCTCTATATAATTTTGACAATCTATTCAAAATCTCCTTTTCCATACAATACAATCATCAACAAAAATATCTAAATACATTATACAAAAATCAAATTTAAGTTACCACCAAAACTTCTTTTTTTCACAAATCTCAAAAGAAACATCATTTTTCATGAGTAGAGTGCACAACCCTTTTTAATAGGTATGACCATATACCAGTTGATGACTGTCTAAAACTTTTCTAAACTTTTTCCCATTTGACAATTACGACACCACAAAAAGAGACTAAAATATACCATCAACTGTACTTCTTGTGTATTTAATAATTAAATTAAAAATCAGCATATAGTTGTTTGTTAATTTTTAATTGAACTATTAAATATAGAAAAAATACACTCACGGACACATTTTGATCTCTAAATTAACATTATCCAAATATAATACATAAATCAACCATTAATATGAGTACCCGATTTAAATTTGAATAGTTATGTACACTACCCATATAGTCCCATTTGTCTAATTTTCCCTGAAAGTAACGATTTTCCACTATCATCTACTCCAATCCATTTTTAGACATATCATTGTCTAATTTGAGATTTGGTAGAACTAAATGTGGTTAGTATGTCTATTCTTACAACTCAGATTCAGCTTCGCTTCTACCTTATCTATAATATAGATATTTTTTTTATTAGTAAAGCAACGTTAACTAGGGCACTGATCTTTAACATAGTCAAAAACTATCAACAGACAACAAGCAACATCAAGAGAGATGATGTTGGCAAAAAGAACAACAGCCCAAAGGCAATTAGAAACAAACATAGTAAGACAAGCAAGGAATCCTATCCAACCGGAGAACAAAAAGGACCCCACTCAAGGGGGGAGAGCCACCCAAACCCCAACAAGGGGAGGTTTGGGGTAGGGGAGAAGACTTCCCCTTCCGCCTGCGAGCAACCACAGTCTAGCGATGTTGTCATTAGGTCCATCAAAGGAGAGATCAGCCGAAAGGGAGCCCGCAGGGTTACAAATAGTCGTGTCAACAGAGTGCTGCAACAAAACAATGGGAGGTTGTTTTAGAGAATCAGTAGGTTGTGACGAAACAACAACAACAGATCTAGCAACAAGAGATCGTGGCTACAGAACAGGACAAGCAGAAGTGGGGACCTCGGGAGATGAGGCCACAAAAGGAGCAACATGAGCATCAGTAGTTGTGAGGGGCACGACATCGACATCATCCTCATGAAAGGAGCCAACATACGTAGAGTCAAGAGCATTGGGGCACGACATCGACATCATCCTCATGAGAGGAGACAACATACACAGAGTCAAGAGCATTGATTGTTAAGTGATCAGCAGTAGCATTCTTCCACCAGGTAGAAACACCTTTGTGGCGAAATAGGTTAGATCTTACTAATTAAATTTTATAAAAATAAGAAAAAAAATGGAGGTTGCGAATTTAAAACACTTCATTTGGCTGCTAGTTATTTAATAATGTAGTTCAACCAGAAAAATCCAGAATGATTTGATGGTTTTGCCCATGTAAAAGTTATTAATTCTAGCATTCTCAACAATTGTTTGAGGAAAAAAAAATTAATATAATAATAAAAAAAAAATCTTTTAGTATTTAAATTTTGTACATGTCAATAGATTCTATCTAGGTTTCAATATAAAAAATGGTTGAGGCTAGGATCTACCCCTGCATAAATTTGGGGTAATGGATGCCCCCAATTTTTGGTACTTAGCCAAAAAGATTTGAGTGCTCCCATATAAGATAGCAAAAACAAATTTGAAGAGAAATCTTCATAAAAATAAATATATAAAAATATTGCACATGATGACAATGCATAACTTACAAAGATTCAAAAAAGATAGAAGAAAAAGGTTTTAATATTTTGTTCAAATAAAAGAGTGTAAGCATAAACTCATAACTTTCAAGGTTCAAATAAAATGACTTCTTTTGACATAAATATAAAAAATAAAAATAAGTATAATTTTTTAATGATTTGTGCATATATTATAATTGTTAATTATAAAAATAATTCTTGTCAAACACAAATGCAAATAATACTCTAACAATGATCGTTGTGTAATACAATTACACTTGCTTTAGAATAATATCACTCTCCATTTGAAAAAAAAAATAGCATTTAGGTGTTATATAAGAAATAAATGCACTAAATTTAAATGGCAGTTAGTTAGACTAATGGCCTCTTAATAGAATCAACTTGCAAATAAAAATCATGGAAACAAATATTTGTTTAATATGGTTGAGTCTAGTCTGAGTTGACCTTGACAAAAAAAAATGGTTTATATAACAATCTCTAAACATGTAGGCAAAATGATATCCAATTTTTTTGGTTAAATAAATATTTGTTTTTTATTAGAAAGCAGCCAAAACCGGGGGTTGACCCGAGAGAAACGCGACAGTCAGCCAACCCCCACTCTAATAATCAAAAACAAAAACTGTCTACCGCTATTGGATAACTCAAGATTGGAACCAATCTTGTCCAATAAGCGCCATAACCAGCAGTAGCCCATCATAATGTCATAATAACTATTAAGAGTATCAGTATTACTATGCAAACCAGCGTTCCAGCGACATAAACTAAAGCAAAAGGATGGAAACCAACCATACAACTTAATTATTAGCATCCATGTGCTTGGAGAGCATGAACCTAGTCCAGTCATCAGCCAGGAACTGAAACAGTTCCTTAGTGGTGTCACTGCCCATCCCTTCCGGGTCCGTTTTGTCCTGTTGAAGCAAGCACAGAAAGGTAGCAGACGAGTGCATAACTTTGACAACGAATTTCCCAATCTTGTTGACATAAGACTCCAGGTGCTCCAGCTTTTTCTTAACACCCATAATATCTTCAGAGATAGCCTTGGAGCCCCAACACTACTCCTCTTTCTTCTACCATCGTCCTCCGAGGTGTGGGAGAGGGGAGTGTTAAATAAATATTTGTTATTGTAGGAGATGCAATCAATAATTATTTCTCTTGTTTTACTATAAAGGATTGTTTAGTCAAATGGGCTTCTGTTCAAATGCGGGGTTGGAATATAGTGTGGATGGGGGACAATTATCTTTGGAAATGTCTCACATGCTAACAGTTAGTGGATAACCACAGGGTTGTGTAGTGCTCCAATATCTACTAAATCATTGATCCTTACTTTGTATTTCTCTTTGTTTTGAATAAATTTTTACCCCTCTTTTACTTAAAAATTAATTTTTTTTTATTTTTATTTTATCATATAAATATTTTATATTACTATTTTATTCATATATTTTCTCTATTTTTCTGAATTCTCACTTCCTCCTCTTCTAACCCTAAACCAAATCATCTATTTTATGAACACTATCTACAATAGTATTATAATACCTCTTCAGTTTAATACTCTTAAAGATTAAACAATAAATAAAAGAAACCTCACAATAGAAGTTCTAGGTAAAGTAAGGTGTGGGGTACTTACAAATCGAATAATTGCCTGTCGGAAATAGATATCAATGGGAAACAAAATCATTGTGATGAATTTTATTGAAGTCTGGGGGAAATCATTCAATGGGTGAAATATATGCACGCTTGCATAGACAATTTATATTTATTTTTACTTTGAAATATAAGCTTTTACTTTTGTAATTGTAAGTTGGTTTTCATTTTAGTATATAAATGTGAATTTTTGCTTTATGTGAGGCCTAATCTTTTTCTAATTCAATTTTATATAAATCTTTATTTAAAAGAATATTAAAAAAATATAATTTTTCATAAATAAATGTTTTGAAAAAAATAAAAAAAATTTAATGATTATCATGTGTGTTAGTGTAAGATTTATGAATGACCGTTTTTTAATATTGAAATCAAATTAAAATAATTAAATAGAAAAATCAATTACAAATCTGCTAACAAGAACCAATATAATACTACTAACATCAGTACAATATCACTGCTAATAGCAAAAAAATAAACATCTATAGAAGAACATCTTTTTTACGAGTCTTTCTTCGACCAGCATTTAAATGCCCATTAGTAACTATAGAGTACAGAAAGTACAGTGGAGTTTATTTGAGTTTAATGTGAATAAAAATCTGCCAACCTCTTAGTATTCATGCATTTGTGGCTTTTAATGATAATAAAAATGAATGTTTTGTTAGGATTCAAAAATATAGGTCTTGTACCAATATGGGATATATAAATTTTGGCGATTTTTTTTTTTTTATATTTATTTTGATAAAATGTTTAAATATAATAATATTTGAAAAATATTTATTTTGTGATGGGTTTGATATATATTAATTTATTTTTATTTATTTTTGTTTTGCATTTATTCTCTTTTACTATTTATTTGTCATTATTGCACCTTCATTCTTACTTGTGTTCATATTATTACTCTTTGCCTTAAGATTATTATTTTATCCTTATAGTTTATTTTTCAATTGCATAGCTTTTATCTAGTTCAATCTTGTACCCTTTTGTACTAGTCTTTATTTGATGATTTAAAGCACATTCATACAACATGTTACTATGTCATAGTAAATCTAAAGAAATTCAATGTGCAATTAATTCATATGTAAATTCAAGGAGAAAATCATTAGAATACATTTTAATTTCCAAAGGGCAATAAAGAATCAATTCTCACACACCATAGAGGTCATTTGTATGCCCACATATTGTATCTTCAATACTTCTCATCAAAGTCAGCTTCGCAAAGGGGTTTGATTTAATAGAACCTGTTCATCTATCAAGTTAATAAATTTCTAAATGGTACCCCTACGCACCACCTTAACAAGATCCGCTATCCTAAAGATGAAAACAAACAAGATTCTAGATACGTATTCTCAAATATTGATGATGTGCATCATAGATGAGTTCCACATATCGAATCAAGTCTACACTACATGAGATCAAACCTTGAAGCATTGCCCAAGTAACATAAGTCTTGATTCACTTTATGGATAATCCTAGATGAGACCATTAGGGTGTAATTAAGAGGGTCTTCAAATATTTGTAGGGTACCTTTGAGTATTACATTTTTTTATCATGGTTATACTATAAGGGACCAACACTTATAGTGGATATTCATGGATTCAAATTGGGAAAGAAATGTGAACAACAAAATATCCAGTAGCGGATATATGTTTAGTTTATTTGGTGGTGCTATTATTTAGAAATAAGAAACAAGAACTTATGGTCACTTTTTCATTGCAAAGGTTGATTACATGGAAGCTACATATGCTTGTAAGGAGGCCATATAGCTCAAGAGAACATTTTTAGATGTGGGTTGAGCAAAGGAGCTTTTAGAGTTCGTTGTGACAATTCGAGTGTCATATATGTAAAAAACAACCCAAACTTGTTGACTTATGTGGCGACTCATCATGTTGTGGGGTTTTAATTTTGGTGATTGACGGCCACATTTTATCCCCAAATCAATTAATAGAGGAGTGTAGGGGGGCCAAATTCCTTCCTACAGGGATTAGGGGGCTTATCCCCATGATGGGGGTTTGGGGAAAGAGCCCACAAGTCTAGGGGAACACCCTCAAGGAAAAAAATGCTCATTATTTAATAAAAGAGACGATTGTTATTTCTATATGTAAACCGACCTTTGTAAACTATCAAAATGGCTTGATAAATAAATGGTTGTGGAATGTGAAAAGTCTTGATATTGTAATTTTTTCTTCACGAGATAATAGAAGAAAGTGGACAGTTGTTTCTTTGTGGATGTAACCCACATTGGGTGAACCATGTTAAATCTTGTGTTGTTGTGAATTGTTGTTTTTCATTTATTTTCCATTATAATTAATATTGTTTATTGTTTCATGTGAGGATGAAGCTCATAGATTTCAAATGTTGGCATTTTTATGACATGGTATAGGATAGGAGGGTGATGCTAGAGAAAGATGATACTTTGCAAAATGTCACAGATTCACTAATGAAGCCAACTAACAGAAAGAAGTTAAAATTATTTTCATGCTCTAGGCCTTCAATTACGGTCCCAAATTCCTAAGATTTGTTGAAATTCTCTTTGTTGATGCTTCTCCTTACATCATTATCAATGGTCATCAAACCTCCCTATTTGAAATTTTTAAATCCATAATGTAAGGGTGCTCTATTTCTTCTTCTTTATATGTTTTGAATGCTAAAGGCTTTTGATATTTTTTGGTTCATCTTGTGACATACAACTTGGTGAGAGGTATCAATCTTCCTTTTTCTTCTCATTAGCTAGTTAATAGTCATATTATTAATGATTCCTTTCTCACTCTTTTGAAGGATGAAGGTAGTTTCAATTTGATCTTACATATCTCAATACTTTTTACTTTTCTTCTAGTTCAAGTATTTAATGGTAGAAAACATAGTGCTCCAAGAAATCTTCTTAACTAACTTAACATAGCTAAATGATTCTAGGTGTAAATGGATTGATCATGAAGAAGTATTCAATTTGGTAAATGAAAGATCCCAAATGGATCCTTTTGCTGTTGCTGCCGTAAATTCTTAATGAAACATACTATATTTTTGTAATTTTCCGGTGATCTTATAGAATAGACAGAAGTTGCAGAAAGGGATTGTTTCTTTTTGGGTTTTGATGTTATAAGTAAAGTATGTGATAAATAGAAACAACTGTGTAAACAATGTTCATATGTAAGAACATTTAAGCAATCTGAAAATACTGCAAATCATACCAGGCAAATAACCTAGTTTTGTATTCAGTAAGAATCCATACAATTATTTAGAGTTGTTCTCAATCTGGATTGATGCCAGATGGAGGAATATTACTAGCAACGAACAAGGAAGACCAAATAAGCTGAATACAACCCTTCAAGCCAACATACAAACAAGGCGTGGTTGCAAAGGAGGCATGGAAGTTGTTGCAAATCACGTGCCAACTGAAATAGACCAGCCGCCCTGTTGAAACCCCCAATATGCACGCTGAATCTTTAGGCCAAGAAGATGTGTCTTCTACCTCTGACAATCTCTATTCAATCCTGGATAAATCCACTGTCAACTCCTGCTGAGGGCTACGTCCCAACAAGCTCAAACCTAGGGTTTGCGTCCTAGACCAAAATCACTCTTCCATAGCAATTCCCAAATTCGCAAGTTTCAAAATGATCAAAGATGCTATCAATTAGGTTTTCATCTCCTTATAACTCCTTTCCCTTTGCAAGTCGAATCCTAAAGAATAATAAAGCTTGCGCTTTATAATTAAAGTGATACTTTCCCAATTATGGCGTCAAACTATAGAAAAATATCACTTTATTGCGAATAAATAGCTTCAAGCATCCAAAAAGACTCTGAGAGGTGAGAATCATGTAGCAAAGTTCAAGACCTTTCCAACGAGCTATAACACATAGGCATATCAAACCAGATGAAGCCAAAAACCCCTTATTACTCCAAAATGGCTATATACATAGCCTTATTTTAATTTATTTAATCGCCAACTTAAGAAATATTTAAATATATTAAAATATTTCCATAGATCCAATAATAGCCCAAAATAACCAACCAAACATGAATCTGACTTTGTCACCTGTCTGTGACTGATGCCAGACAAGATGGGCCAACTGGTAGTCCCATCCCTAAAATCAAGGGATACTCCTAGAAACTAGGAAACACACCCAATCTTCCTGAAACTGAAACCATGGTATGGTCCTATGGAACCTCAAATATGGAAACTGCCACAACCTCCTAAAAAGTAGGGAATCACCCTAAAAAGTAGGAACCTCTCTCCAAACACCTGTAACTACTCAAAAGGATCCTGCTCTACTCCTTGGTCCCCCAGGTGGTCATTCAGTCAACTGCCAGTTCTCCCTAAAAAATAGGAACTATCGTCTGAAGGTCCAAAATGACTCACAGAGCGCCTGCAAAGCTCTATGACCCTCAGAATAAGTCCCCTAACCATGTCATTGACCTATGGGAACTCGAATGGTAGGTCAACCCCTGCTCATCTCATGTCACCTAGAAAAGGGGCTCTAAGAAATCTTCTTAACTAACTTAACATAGCTAAATGATTTTAGGTGTAAATGGATTGATCATGAAGCAGTATTCGATTTGGTAAACATTCCATTTGCCTTTCAAGATTCTTCTTCCATCCTATAGCAATTTATCATCAATCAAATGGAAAGAAAAGTCCTATAAGATTATTAAGCCCCGCCCCCCCCCCCCCCCCTCTCTCTCTCTCTATGGTAAATCCTAGGTTTTTTCTAAAGTTCTTGTAGGCACCCATGTTTACTACTCCTCATCTGGGATTCCTTCTAAGACATCTTATCAAAATATTGAAAATATCCTTAGATATTTTCAATGGGCCTCTTTAGACCAAGGTAAAGGCATTCATCGAGTTACCTCAGAGTTTTTTTGCCTCCCTCCTACCTTTGGACAACTTAGTCTCATAGATATGCAGCATCAAGGTACAACTCTATGTGCCAAATGGATAATCAAATCCCTTGAGGGTGATGAAGCTTGAAAAAAACTTATTTTCCTTTGCATCTCTTTTAGTGTTTCTTATGCCCATGTATCCCTTGAGGGTGATGAAGCTTGAAAAAACCTTACTTTGCTTTGCATCTCTTTTATTATTCTTATGCCCATGTAAATCCTATATAAACCTTAGCCTCCATATTATTCTCATCATGAAGGACCCTATTTAGTTCTAAAATAATTCTATCCTAAAAATTATATGGAGGTCTGGAGGCTTATAATCCATGGCTTGTTTGGAGTGAAAATGGGTTCAAGCTTACTTTTACCGTCAATCAACAATCTCTTTGGTAGTCCCCTATGATAACTTGTTAGGATAAGCATGTAGTCGAAGTTCATTGGGTGAGTTCTCTTATGATAACTTGTTAGGATATACAATCTCTTTGGTGGTCTCTTATGATAAATTGTTTAATAGAGGCATCAAGGCACTCGCAAATCCTTTTTCAAGAACCATCAGAAGAAAAAAAAAACTGGTCTTACACCAAACTAAAGTATGGACTTATCAACTAGGATTTTAAACATTTTAAAATTGTTGTTGGTTCCACTCATATAGAAATATTGCACAAAATTGGTCTTCACAAGTATAAGTCTCATAAAGGATACACTCGAATCTTACCTTATATACCTATGGTACCAAGGCTTAGTGACATATGATCCTCCAATATTTAGCTTGTGCATAGCAACAAATATTTTAGAATTCTTGGATGACTATCATTTAGTAAAAGCTTGCTCATTTTGCCTAGTGTATCTTATACTAGGATATTCCTATTGGTTTTAGATTGATTCACTTAGGAGTCTCTAAACTATGTTACCCTTTCTTAGGAAACACTTAGTCGTCTCTTTTGGTTTTGTCCTAAAGCTCATGCAACCTCAAATTGGATCTATGATTTCTTCAAGCTTCTAAGGCCTAAGATTTTTTCTTGGCTCGTGATCCTCTTAGGATATTTGACCAAAATCCTTACTTACTTGATTCACCTAGATATGGCATACTTGTTGAGTATGAATCCTATTTAGTATCTAGAAAGATAGGAATTTTATGATTTTTTTTATGAATATGTTGTTGATAATGATTTCTTTATATGCTCTAAATCCATGATATGTTCCAACATGTTAACACAAATATAAGTGTAAGCTAATAAAGTTCTCCACCTTGAAGTGCTTCTTGGTCACTACGAGAATGTACCCTTTAGACTTTCCAAAATACTCCTAACCTCTCATACTCTTGTCGAAAGGGTTCAATCCCCTCAACGAGAGCGTTGAGATGGTAGAAGCCAAGTTGCTCATAGACATGATGGATCTCATACTCCATGGTACAAAGCTCATGATCACAATATTCAAGGTTGGTCCCAATCATCCGGCCACCATTCAACTTCTCCCTAACAACACAATAAATTGAAAAACTCTCAAACTACCTAAATCTCATACATAGTTTTGCCAAATAAATGAAGAGAAGCTTCAAAATACCTCAATGTCAAAATCTTTCGATGTCAATAAAAGCCAAAAACTTTGTACGGTAATATTTATCCATTTATGGTTGCAACTATTCTCTGCACAAAATGACACCCTCTAAAAAAACTCAAATCTGCATAACACAACGTTTTTATGCCCGATTTTTTGTGATTTAACAACAATGTAGAAAGAAATCATTAAAATTGAAAGACTGAAAATTTTATGAAAATTTATTATATTTTATGAATTTTAAAAACTGTACAAATTACCTCCTTTTTATATAGAAAATAACTGCATCCTCCATTTATAATGGATGACAGCCTTAGCCTTAGAATCTAGTCTCCTCGATCTTCTCCTAACAAGTAGGAAAATGTAGGCAAGTTGACAAACAAATATAATTATGCTCAACAAGATACAACAAGATAAAATTTATTCCATGGAATATAAATATCATGTCATGTCAACAAGATACAACAACAATGGCCAGGCAACTTAACATGAGGACACATCATAATTCAACTACTTCTGAAAACGTTTTATGACTACATTCTATGAACTTACAGTCTGGCTGAATAAACTGCACACCCGCAAAGAAACTTCAATTTAATAATACCACTTGAACAAGAAACCAATTTTTTTTTAAAAAAATTAACAATATGTAATCCAAAAGTCAAAGTTCAAATTATTCGATTTGAATTTTAGTAAGGCTTAAGTTTAAATTTTTGCTGGCATTAATTTTTTAATAGAAGATATAGAGAAGAAAAATATATTTTAATTTATATTTATTATGGGTGTAGTTGTAAATTAATGTTTTGATGTTTAATTGAATTATATATAAATTTATTAAAACATTGATCCACATGCAACCTTATCCAAATAAAAAGCAAAGCTCATTTACAAGTCTGTAAAATGTTTGCAACGTTTTCAATTGCATGATAATCCGCCTGTAAACAAGCAATCATTTTAAAATTGTTACTGGTCAATGACAGAGAAGACCCACCATAGGAATATAAACCATTAAAATTGCGGTGAGCGTGGATCGAACACGCGACCTTCAGATCTTCAGTCTGACGCTCTCCCAACTGAGCTATCCCCGCTATGGATTTTAGTCATATTTAAAATGTTTTGGACAAAGAATAAATGAACAGATAAATTCTGATTAATAATGGATAAATCTACTATTAAACACTTTCCCGTATGTATAATAAGTTAAGTGTCTTCTCTCTCCCATGTGCTTCAGTGAGAGGTCCAAAAACTCTTTGTGGTAATGGTTTTGGTGGCAAAAAGGTGTATATATCATCAATATTTTAATAGCTTGCATTAAGGAATGATATTAACATTTTTATCTATTTGTTTTGATTTCTATTCTTTATATAAGGATTTAAGTTTTATTAAAAGTAAGTTTATCTAAAGCTTTGTATTTATTTGTATTTGAATTGAATATGATATTTTATTTTTTAATGATATGGACTAATCTTTAGTGTTTATGTTCCTAGTTCTGGTTCTAGGTCAAGACTATCATGTAGCCTCGATCTTAGATTAGAACAGTTATATCAGCATCGAGTTCCAATTTCAAATTTCAAATTTCAATTTTTATTATGGACCCAAACTAATGTATCCTACAAGTTGTTTCCTACTAACTCAAGTACAAAAAAATCAAATTTTAATGTTAGGGTGTCAACAAAGTCTTATATCAATTATCAGAATGCAACAATCAAGCAATTAAAAATAACTGAGGAACTCAAACATTTAGAGCAATTGTTTCATTAACATCCGCATGCACAAGGACATATGCCTAGACATTTTGCATTATATATCCAATGTGCCTTTAACCTTGCTCAAATACTTTGCAATTGACAAAAGTTGTGGATTCCTCCACTCGATAGCAAGTCCTAATAATTCTTAAAAGCATCCATGTTAGAAATATGTGCAAACAAACATATTTTCAAAAATACAAATACATAATTTTTGGAGACCCGTGAACCTTAGGATCAATGAATGCACTTGTGGAATGTCTAGTCAAGGTTATGGTTCACACGCATAGTAGTGATTTGTGTGTGAAAATAAATTGAAGTTACCAAAAAACTACAATAAAAAATAGAAACAATGAAACTATTCTCACAAATGATATTGTCAAAATTGTAGAATAGAGTTAGTTCCTACAAAAAGACATGCAAATGCTCAAGAAATAAAAAAGCATTGTGAGAGATCACAATAGTATAAATGAATGAGAAGCTAGATCAATGAATACATATATATAGGAAAGAGGGGGGGCAAAATTGGTCAGTTCAAAAATTAACTTCTACTGCCAAAAATGGGTGAAATTTACATTGATGGACGCTAACAACTACCCTTATTAGGACCCACTTATTATAGCCAAGTGAACTAAACTAAACATGTAGTAAAATTTATAATATTCAATTAAGAAAAAATTAAAAAAACCTACTCTAACATCTTGTAGCAAAATTAATTGTATACATGTAATATTGAATCTTTACAATATAACTCACAACATACTAATATTTTTATTCATATCATACTATATCTTAGATCATACATGTCACTGTTCATCGCATTCCTTATCAAAATTTACCACATGTTAATAAACAAAATTTTATAATCACTGCTTGAATTAATTATAATTGACACACTCAACAAATGTATACTTAGTGATTTGTCAAATCCCCTACTATTGATTTATTAAAAATGATATTATAACTTAATTTTACATTAACATCAATCAAAATAAAACTATATTCAATCTCTCAAACAAGGCCAACTTCATGTGAATGAATGGCACGAGTTTCATGTTACTTTGCAATCTTAGACAAACGGTTACTATTCACTAAAAGAATATGACTAAACCCTATCAAAATAGTTACTCTCCTTTTGTAACCCTTCAAATACTAATGTGGGGACACTTCATCTTGTTGTCATGTGACCGTATAAGTAACTACCATATGTAGTCATCTTAGCTCTTTGTCTATATGTTTATTACTATCTTTAAATTTACTTGCAAAATTTAATCCAAAAGTGCACACATGGTTTGATTAATCACCACAACATTGAAAGAATGCAAAGTGTAAATGAATATAAAACTTATTCAATGCTTCTAATAATATTACCTATGCCACTCATCCCACTCTTCATTAGTAGGCTAGTGAACACTAAGTTTCTTTGTTGTGTTCATGTTTATCTCAAATTTGGGTCTAATATGATATTGGTTTATTTAATAAAGGCATGCATCCTAGTCATCAATGCTAGAACCTTATCAAAGTTGATAGTTGAATAATCCAAAACTCAATTTATCATTTATGAGGAGTGATTCTTGAATTTTTTTATCTAAAATTTTATTGCTTTTTTTTTTTTTACTAGGACCTACAAAATCTAGGAAATCATATTCAATAAGTTGGAATTCTTGTATTTTCGCTTTCAAATCATCTTTCAACTTTTTCATGAAAGCAGAAGTTTCAAATAAAAGATTAGAAACTTTGCATGTTGATATATCATTTGAACTCCAAATAACATATTTAGCATTTTCATAAATTGTCTTCGTAGAGAATACCCTAGGTTGCCAATTGATTTTCCTTCCTAGTAGTTGTGGTTTAAGACTATCCCTTGATTTTGCTACTGCAATGACATTTTTATGGATAATCAACTCTCAATAATTGAAAACTAAATTTTCATTAACTAATCTAAATCACTAATTTGCATTGTTATGAAAATAACTAAAATGTCGCATAAATAGAAAACACAAAGAAAAATGAGACACGTACATCAATAATATATAGAAAAAAATTCAAGGGGTATAAAACTCTAGGAAGAGTGCAATCATTTGCCTCATGCCACTCAAATAATGAGTCGCATAGAAATTACAATACCACAATGGGTTAAAACAGAATATCAAACAATACTTAGTGACTCCAAATATTTGCTCTACCTCCACAAGAGTGAAAATTCCACACCAATGCATAAATAATTTGTTTGCCGACAAAATCTAACCTTTCTTCCCCCAAAACTTTTTACAAAACCTTTCAAAATAGACTTTCCCTTCACTTCCATAGCAAATGGAAGGCAAAAAATGCTTAAAAGATGAAATGTTTGAACTTTTCTTTTGTCTAATCTTGCTCACACTAGAATAAAAGATCATTGATTTCCAAAATTATATTTTTTGGTATAACAATTATGCATTGGCCTAGGTGTTTGCACATTTGTTGGGGTTTGTACACATTTGCCTCCTTACTAAAAGGGTTGAATTTACCAAAAACTATACAACTCTTCATTTTTTGAAGTCAATACATCTATTTAAAGCCTTTAGAGATGTTTTGAACCACCCTTGACACCTATGTATACCTCAAGCCAACTATCATTCACCCTAAATATAGAAACATGGAAACCAACCATCCACATCTTAACTAGCAACCTTAAACCAAATTGCAATCTATTTTATTATCACCAATGGTAAGGCTCCTAGATGTGATAGTTTCCCTTATAAGTTATACAAAACTCTTAATGACACTATTGGTCCTAATTTACACAAATTTTACCTAGAAACTTTTCATTCTAATACCTTATGGACAATTATCAATAAGGGTGATACTAAATACATACCAAAGGTTGGTGATCTAATGTTGATTTGCAATTCAAGACCTATCACTTTGCTTGATGAATCATAAAATATAACTGTCAAATTCCTTGCTCTACGTGTTCATCACTTCCTCCTTCCCTTGAGTGGTTCATGTTGAATAAACTAGATTCATCAAGAGTAGATTCATTTTAGATAACATTTATGTTTTATGAACTAGATTAGGGAATCCAACTAGTGAGTTGTTTCATCAAAATTGACTTTCGAGGGGCTTATCACATGATTGAATGACCCTTCATTATTTTCATGCTCCATGCTTTTGGCTTTGGAAATGGGCGATATGCGAATGTTAATTTTCTCCCTATTAATGGCATCCAATCTAAGCAATTTAAGATTTCTAGGTCAATTAGGTACATATGTCCTTAAACATTGTCACTTTATGTGTTATCTACTTAATATTTTCATAGATTGTTCTTTGGTATCTCCTTTCGACATGATAACAGTAACTTGTTGACGACCACTTTGTCATTTGTTCATTTCAATTTGATTGAATGAGAAGATAACATCAGTTGATAGCTTTGACATGTTGACATATTTTTTGTTTGACTTATATTTCAAGTATCTAGTAGCACAAAACCTAGTGTTGCAGGCAATAATTTTCTCTTCCTACATGGTATCAAGTGTTTATTTGGAAGTAGGGTCGAAATGGAAAAATGTTGAAGTTTATATGGGTTCCTTTTGATTTTAAGGCTTTCCCTTCTTACTTTAGCAATATGTCATTAACAAAGTGGAGAAAAAGTTATCCTACTAGATCACTGAACTTCATTCATTGTTTAGTAAGTCTCAAGTTTTTTCTAAACATTTAGCTATCACTCACGTACACTATCCATCTTATTGGGTGGCTTCTAAGTCTTGGAAACACTCCCTAGAGATTTTATTAAGGCCAATTCTAACCAAACCAAGGCTTTTCATGGAGTAATTTGAGACTTTAGTTGTCTTCCCAATTATCTTAGTGATTTGGGCTTAACTTAGGTGCATCATCAAGCAATTTCTCTCTACACCAAACATAAAGAGAGCCATAGAAGGAATTAAAGATTAGAAAATACGCATAAGGAATTGTATAACTTCTAGTTTTAGTTATGAATGTCTAGTTTGCAAGGGCTTGGGCTTTCATACTCTGAAGTTTTTTCAAAAGAGGCATTAAAACTATTCAAGATTTATATTTGAAAGTAATCTCTACTTGGATTTCATAGCCATAGGAAAGAGCCAAATATAACTTGAGCAATGTGGATAAGGATTCATTTTAGGTAATTTTTACAAATGTCTAATTTCAACACTAGTGCAAGCTTGTGTAGCCAAATTGGTCACGGTGGAGAAACTAGAAGTGGTATGTGACTACTCTTTTTTGTAGGTGCACTCCTAGTAGAGGTTGTAGTTTGATTAATCATCATTTTGTGATGGTACAAAAGTCAAATCAAAAGACATCGCTTCAATCACATTTCCATGTTTGAGATAAGTGTTTTTAAATTGTTCATAAAGTTATTACTAGACCTAGGATTGCTCCCTTTGCTTAATGTTTATTATATCAAGGTTTTTTTTACAAGCAAATAATTCACTTCAATGTTTCAAACTCCAAATTCTTATTATGTGTTTACTTTGAGATAATTAAGCATCTAATACAATTATGTGCTTAAGCATAAGTTGCTTGGTCTTAGATTGATGATTTCCTCAAGCCTCTTAAGCCAAAGCCCTTCACTTGAAATAATATTATTTTCAAGGATGGAGCTAAATTTGATATTAAATTTGCTCAATTTTAGCGTACTTTTAAAATGGAGAATTTGTTTACCATTTGGAAAGATACAAATGCAACTAATTTTGTTCATAATTCAATTGATATATGTTTTACTATTTATTTTATATATCATTTTTGGTAGCTAATGTGTTTATGCAAATTCAAGTGTATACTTGCAAGGTGGCTATAGAAGTCATCCACCTTTAGACTTTGCTTGACCATTGGGGCAATACCCCCTACATAGTGGTGTAAGTTACTCCTCCTTTGCCAAATCATATTAGGTTCTCTTGTCAAGGTCAAAGGCGTGGTCACCCTAAAGCCTACTAGCACCACTCTTAAAATCATCATTATTGGTTAACTCCATTTCTAGTTGGGAAATGCATGAGATGTTGTCCTCCGCCACAATCTAGACAACACCCTTCCTCTACACTCAATGACACAAATGGATGTCCTATAAGGTGTGATAAATTTCCTCAATGGCTCTTATGCTTTCTCGTTGATAGAGCATGTACTGGATAGTCAACCTCTTGAGTAAAAAGGACAAAATAAGAATGATGAAAATAATGCTTTCACTATAGTTGGGAGCCAATTGATGATGGCGGGGATTTGCCAAACCAAGGATTTGCCAAACCTAATGACAAGGAGCTACTTGTACTATAACCCTTGCTACTTAATTTTTTTCATAGGAATGTTTTCTATAATTATCTCCTAGGGATCAATTGATTGATAATGTTTGTAGCAATTATTTAATTTTTAGGTTTTCTTTTATTTTTTAGGACTATGTGATGACTTTGTTTTCTTGAGCTTGACCCAATTTATGTCTTCAAAATGCAAATCCCTTCCATGCACCTTTTTTTTTAATAGCTAAATTGCTGTAAATTAATAATTTGATCTATTCAATCAAAAAAATGATTGTATATATATAATATGTTGACTTTATCTTAAATAAATATAAAATTAAAGTGAGATATTCTCTTGAAACAAAAGAGGGATTTGTATTCAAACAATTTAAAATATATGTTCAAAACTATTTCTAATTCCACTATAACAAATTTGCTATAGAAGAAAAAGCCACAAGATTGGTAAGCTTCTTTCCTTGATTAATAAGTTCTAGATCTATGTTGAAGTATTTACTATGATTTATGTCTAATATTACTTATGATGAGCTTTGTAATTGTGATTTACTAAAATCTTGCTAAATTATTGTGTGATTTTCTATAGGCTGATGCTAAACACATCCAAAGTTTTCAGAAGGTCAATCAAGATATTTATTGCCAACATAAGACAATGGGGGAATGAGCATCATGAAGTCCATAGATAGAGCATTACATTTTGTGTCAAGTTGTTTGTATGCATCATTGAAGGCTTGAAAGCTTAAAAATTATCCTCAAGCATTACATCTTGATCGATATGCCTTCTGGTAAGAAACCCTATAAAGGAGTCAGATTCCATACTCCCCTTATCCCCTCAAATCTAGTTAAAGTGGACTATTTTGATTCCTATAGCATCTAAAAATCCTTTGAGGTGATCGAGTCATTCTTCAAGTAGGTCAACAATGAATTTAGAATTGATATTCCTTTAGTGACCATAACATCCAATGTTCCCCAATAAAAATGAGTCGCATCCTACCTTTGGTTGAAAGTTTCAATATCGGTCTCTATAGAAAAAGGTACAATCATATGATTTGAGATTTGGTTATTTTAGAGACCGGACTCCTTGGTTCATCCTTCAAAGGAAATACAAGTTAAGCAAAAAAACTTCCTTCGATTCTTCTTATTCAAGAATTTATACCTAATGTCATGCAACATAAGTTTGAATTACAACTGGCATTTGCCTGGTGGAAGGATTGATGAAATTGTGATACTCTTTAGTAACTACATTCTTGGGATTTTGAACAAGATTATTAGTCTCTTTTCTTCAACTCTCAACAAATTAAGCCACTATTGAGAATTGAATTATTCACCCCATAACAAGTTTAGCTTAGAGGATATAACATGCTAGTGTTGAGCCTTTAAAAATGTGTTTTCTTGTGTTTGGTTTACCTAGGGATACTTTTAAGTGAAAGTCTTCTTCAAATCAATATCCCCTACCTTAAATATTCCATATATAATAGACTTAAAACCTTCAAATACTTCTAAACTTACCCATGAAACCCAAGTATTTTGAATTGGATTCATAACCCTTTCTTCCTAGATTTTTAACTTGCAAACCTCTTCTATTTCTAGATATTGTCTAGTAACCAACTTACATTGAAAGCATCTAGAGTTTTTAAGAGCCATTATTATTTTTCAGTTATGAAGTCTAGAAATTTCATTATCTTTAGCAAGGAATGCATTCCTAATCAATTATCTATTAACAAGAAAGTTTGTATGCTTACTTTTATTCACTTTCAAATTTAGGCATGGCTTAAAAATGTGGTTTTGAATTGGCAACACCTATAGGATCTTAATCACTAGGGAGCACTCAGTACACCATGAGTAGAATCCTTCTACCCCAAGACTCGCCACTCCTTGTACCATGACAAAGGAGTCATTTACACTATCACAATCATTCCTCTACCCATCCCTCTCAACAAAAGGGTTTGGACTCCATTTTGGAAAGATCATTGTTAGGCCTTCTTCTTTGGCCCATGGTGGTAGAGAATCTAAAATTATTGAACCTTGATCTCCTAGGTGAGGTGTGGTCATTTCTTTTGTAGCATAAAATTATTAGGACATGTTGAATAGCTTTGAATCATCCTGTATGAACCTCTACAAGGACTAATATGTGCCCCTAAGATAATCATCCTCTCCCCCTCCTATGGCAACTTATGCTTAATCTAGCTATTTAACTTTTGGGTCATGTGTACCTAGTAATTGCTTTTCGTCATAAACCTTCAAATGTACTCCCTCAACATTTATCATTAATATGAATTATTCAAGTGTTTCCAATCAAAAAAAGCTACACTAGAATTGAGGTATTTATATTTACTTTTTTATTGTACAGGGGACAGTTTTTAATATCGGAGGTTGTGAATAATTTATCTCCTTGCTTTGACTTTGAAGTAAAAATTGAAAATAAAATGATTTTTTTATTTTCACTATTAAAAAAAATAGGTTTAATTGAAAACCGATAATTTACCCATATAAATATTTCTTATTGAACAATGTTAATTATATTAAACCTTTTTATCTGAAACAAAATATTTGCCGACATCAATCTTATTGAAATCTTTCAATTTAGTATTAGAAAACAAAATATTTATTTCATTAAATTTATTGAGTTCAAACTTGAATTCATCACCATAAATCAAGCTACGTCGCCAATAACAACTTCCATGTAACATCAAATTAAAATATGTATATATTTTGAACAAATAAAAATTAATTATTAAAAAAACCTAAGCATAAGGTTTATTTTTCAAAATAAATGTCAATTCTATTGTTATTTAAATAAATAGATGCCAATTCACAAGTACGACAATTATACTAATATTGCTTGTAAACATGGGCTCAGTCACGCAAGTTGTTTTGAAAAGGTTTGTTATCCACAAAAATTTTGCAACATTACATCAAAAATGTAAATTTTAGTGATTTGGATATGATTTAAGGGGCAATTTTGTCATATTTTGCTTTATGGTTTTTAATCAAACCATGTAACCTCGGAGCAATTTTAAGGTTGTTCAATAAGTTTTTCTGCCGCTAACAATGTCAAGTGAATCAAACTACATTGAATTTCAACTGTTCTCTAAAATATGCACAAGCAGTTACGCAATCTAATTTGTTGTGTAAATTTTGATGACTTTCCTTGCAAGAAAAGCCCCATCAACCGGAGATTGAAAAACACCATGGAGCAGCTTTTATGAGTGTAGTATTTAATAATTACCCTGTGCTTTAAGATGCATTGACTCTGAATTCTTAAGACTGATGCATGTCCAAAATTACAAATGAGGTGATGCCCTTCTGACAAGCATCCCATATTATGCCTGGTTACTCTGGTTTCCGGGCAGATATCATAATGAATCCCTGTCTCCTTATGACCGAATAATCAACAAAAGCACAAGTCTTGATGAGTTCTTGTATCTCTCTTTCAGTCAAATAACCAGAAGAGATGTTTGCTGCTTGCTTCACGACCTATCAAAACAAATGTATTGCTTCAGCTTATTTATATGACCTATTTAATAAGTCAACCTTTGTGGCTCAGATAATGCATGTGCCAAGAGTGCAGTGTAACCAAACTTTTGTGATTACCATTTTATACAAACAATCCAAATATGAAAGAAAAACAATTGTGAAGTTTATTTTCTACATTATCATGTTGTTCATTGAGCAAGCATACGAAACAGCACAAAAGGGGATTTGTTATAATCCTTATTTCCGTTTCAATGAGATGCAAAAGGTTGAGTAAGTACTCGTCTTAATGGCTTCACGATATCCCAATCTGCATACTCAGGCAGCACAAAAGTTGTTGCCACAAACACACCACCAGGTTTCAGAACACGACAAATTTCTGCTACCTACAAAAAATTTATAAATGATAGTTCAGATATTCCTGAAATCTTAGAGAAAAAGAGCAAATACTTGTATAAAAAACTTGAATTTTAATAACTGGTGTCTACTTTATCCAAATCAAATATTTAATGGTCATAATAAAAACACAATTTCCACTGCTGCTACAGCCTCAATAATTAAAAGTAGGCCCTCAATATATCCAAATTTAATACAAATGGCAGTTCAAATAACAAAAGTTGGATATAAGATAGACAATCCACATAATATTTAAAAGGAGTCTTTATTAGGCAACCACCACCAGTAGTGAGACATCAGACATAAAACCACCCTTAACCACATTTAAATGATGATACGAGCAGGTAACCAAATGAAAAATGTAGGACTTAAAAAGAATGGCAAATAATGGCCTTGCCAAAAGTGCATGCCATAAATACTAGTGAAAATTTCTCCCTCATTTCACATGCATAGACCTTTTTATCTTTATAGGAAAATAGCACTACTATGTTGAGACTGCTCTGATGTATTTTAATCCACTTATTCAAGAAAGACTACCAATTCTGAGACATTCTGATAGGAGGCCACTCTATTTGTGGGGTAATGACTGCGCCAGAGGTGGTTTGGGCTGAAAAGGTGGATTGGTGTCTACTATAAAGTCTTCAAATCTATTACACACTTTCACTCTAATGCAGATCAACCTCTGATTTAAATGTCTCGTTGCCCCAAAATAAAACACTGAAAATTGCAACGAATCTAGAACAAAATCAGATTTCATTTCCCTTACTATTACAATGTTTATCAGTGTTTTACTCCGTAAGATATCTCATGTTTTATTCTAAATATACGGTGACTAGCAACTGTACAATAGACAGATTCAGCAATTAACTGCACACTATATATTTCTTACATACAACAAAACAATTTAATATATGTGCATCTTTCACACAGACTTGACCATGTTCTTTCGAACTACCTTTGCACTGATATATGACCACATTCTCTCAGGCAGTATGTCTAACATCAAGCAGCCTCGCAAAATTTTCTGAATTAGTGTCATAGTTTACAGGGCACGAATAATACAATCTATACGACCTCTCAAACTATTTTATTTGCATAAGCCTTGGTCAATGACTGCAGGTGGATTCATTAAGTTGAGAGCATTATGATATGAAGTAAAACATCACTGGAAGTGAACTTACTTTTAACAATCTTTATTGATTGAAAACACTGAAAGAAAGATACTGAACCTAGCTTTAAATTTTTTAGAACACCCAATCAATAGAAATCTTCTGAAGAATGGCTCATGAATAAATCATTTAAACTACCAGTGCTTATCTTTAAAAAAATGTCTAAATGATGTTGGGAGAAGAGAGAGTGACTAATCTATCCAAGCCTGTCAAATCATATGAATTGTAGATCAGATATTTCTAGTAAACTAAAGTCCTACGCCTAACAATGTATAACCATAAGTTCAGAACTGGGTATCTGTCTTAATTGATTGGAAGTGCTAATGAAGAGACTTGTAGAACGAGCATCAATTAAAAAGTAATAATATTTACTGAAAAATCGGAACTAAAAGAAAAAGTGATGCATACCCCGCTACTACATCTTTCAACTTGCAATGAAATGTTCCAAACATAATTTTCAATGGACAATTTAATTGCTTATCTGGGATAAGCAAACTTCACTCATCCATTACTGTTATGATTTATCCTTCCCCCTTGCTAACAAATACTCAAGGTGCTTGTATGCAAAGCAGGCCCCTTCACCTTGTGATTATTATCAACACAAACCAGAAAAAATATCATTGGTGTAATGACTACTCATTGAGATATCTTGAGATGACTATACATTACACCGATCAATATCCCGCAAAAATTAAAAATCTAAACCTAACAATTGTATATACCCAGACCCCAACAATTTGACTATTACTTAGTCCGATTTCACTTCTATGTAAATCATAAATTGCTTCAGTCAGTCATCAATCCAAGATCAGATCGTTAGATGGAATCAATTACTGAGAAACAATTGTATCTAAAAAGCATCACAACCCTGATCAAAGTATGTATTATAAGTAATTGCCTAAAACAATTCACAACTAAAGAAAAAGTGAAGGACTTTCCATCAACATTATACTGCAAGTAAATCCTGATCTATAATTGTATGCTACAATTGCAAGGGACATATTAAGTGAAAGCATGCCACTAGATTTGGATAAAGTAACGAACCTCTTGATAAGTTGATGCAGAAGTATCTCAAGTGTAAGAACAATGTTGCATCAACCAAAAAACATTTTTTTAAGTTTGTTTTTGTAGGTTACTTGAGTTGTCACAATGACGTGAATGTTACACCTACTTAAGGCAGGACTAATTAAGTTCATGGTTAATGCCATAAGGAGTTTCAGAGCTTACATCTTACCGCACTCATCAAGAGGATCATTTACATGTTTCACAAGCAAGCATCAAGTTCCATGGAGCAATTTCAGGAGAATAAGCTTATTCCATAAGCATAGGGTAATGTACTAATTTTTGGTAGGTGCCAAGATTCTACATCTTCCACTATATATACAGTGGCATTTTCCACACCAATCAGAGGAGGGGGAGGTTCAATCAAAGCAAGAAGCCTAAACTCAGATGAGATCAGAGAACATCAGATAGAAATAGTGTTTTGTAAAGCCACACATTTGTATGTGCTTGTCTATATTTGTAATTCAAGACTGAGGTCTAATTTTGATTGTAATCCCTAGCAGTTGAGACTAATGATGTAATTCAGGCTGTGAATCAATAAAGTTGTTCTACATATTTCTTGTACATTTGCTTTCCACTGTGAAATTGCAAGGGTTTTGAATTAGGTTGCAAGGTTAAATAATCATTAACTATATCCTCCATCAATAACTGCACCAAGTCGTATTAGAAAAAATTTTGAATCCTAAAAAAGAGTGAAGGAAGGTGGTATTAAGCAAGTTTCAAATCCTCAAGAAAAGAAGTGAAGATATCTTCCAATACTGAGTGTTGATTAGAAAGCATCCCAGAAATCTATTTGTAAACAGATTGCAAAATTGTGAGGTAGTTTGCAAGATCTTAAGTCAGTATACTAGGACTCGTGGACTCCATAAGTTTTTTAACTTTCTTTACCCCTGTTTAGCAGTGTTGTCCTCAATTTTTTATTTCAAAAATTGGACTATCATATAGAAATTTTTGTTAAAAAATGAAAAAAAAAAATTACTCTATGGCACGCTTCCCGAGGCAGAAATTCGCCCCATCCTTGGACTGGATCGATCGTTGATCCATCCCCAAGCTACGTTTCGAATTTCGTCGCGTTTCGAGTCCGTTTGCTATGTTTTTGCCTCAATGTAGGGGAATTTTTCGATAATTACCAATAACTGGTAATTTGTTTTTCAAAACCCCCTTGAAGCTTTTAGGCTTGTAGGGGAATTTTTCTCCAGCTGCAAGTTTTTATAAAACTTGTAATGAGGGTTTTAAAACCCCCATTACCAGTAGTTTGACTTTAAGTTAAAATAAAACTTGTAAATGGGATTTTAAAACCCCTTTACATGTCTTTGTAACTTAAAGTTATTTTTATAATGTTAAAATAAAACTTGTAAATGGGATTTTAAAACCCCTTTACATGTTTTAAGTGAAATCACTTGTAAAGGGAATTCTATTTCCCTATTACAAAGTAATTTAACTTGTAATTTCTTTTCTAAAACCCGAAATTTGCCTTAGAGGCAAAAATATGAACATTTTATAAAACTTGTTTTGTTTCCAAAACCCGAAATTCTTCCATACCATTGCAAGCTGATTTGGGTTCGAATTTTTTGGAGGAAATGTAGGGATTCCTTCTAAGTGTGGATTTGCTGCAACTTTGAAGGATTCAAACCCATTTTCCACGCATTCATTAAACCATTTTTCGCCATTTGTCTTCTTCAAAACGTTTTTTCTGAATCTTGCATTTATGCGATTTGCCATGGTTTGGGGGTTTGAATCCATCTACTCCTAAGGTGTTTTTCTCTCAACCTTGAATGCGTTGGATTATAAGCATTTATTAAATCATTTTATGCGCATTTATGGTTTCGGATTTGCAAAAAAGCCCTAAAAACCAGTCACGTTTTTTGCCAAAAATGCATTCTTCGCCTATAAGGTATGCTTTCAATCCTAAATCGTTTTTGCTTTGTCTTGTATTTAATGATGAATGAAATCAGTTTCGAACTAGTTCCTTGGCATTTTTACGTGGCATTTTTATAGAAAATTGGTTTTATTTTTGTCACAATGTGTGGCTAAGTTTTTTCCATTGTTTAAATTCTATTTAAAGGGCATCATCTTCCATGTTGGGTTGATTCTCCAAGTTTGGATTTCTTCTCAACCTTGCAAGGTAATTTCTATTTTTTGTATTTCTTTCTTTTTTCTTTCCTTGCATTTTCTTGTTTAGTTTTAGTTTTGTTCATGTTCATAACAGGTTTATGAGAGGAAATTCCCCATTTTACAAAGAAACTTGTAAAGTAAAGTTGTTCTTCCCCTTTGTAATTCTCCTTCTTTACTTGCATTCGGGTTTTAGAAACCCGATTGCAAGTAAGAGGAAAATTTGTGTTCTTCCCCTTTTTGAACAAAGACTTAACCTTCTTTGGTCCAAAAAAAAAAATCAAGTTTCAAAATAAGAAAGATGTGCTCTTCCCAATTTGCAAAGAAATTTGCAAGTGTGAAAAGTTCTACCTCAAGATGTGTTCTTCCCTTTTTGGACAAAGACTTGACCTTCTTTAGTCCAAAAATCAAGTTTCAATGACAAAAAAATCAAGTTCTTCCCAATTTCGGGTTTTGAAATCCGGATTGCAAGTTGCAAGTTCTTTCCATTTTGGCATGATAAAGTTCCAAGTGATCTTCTTGAAATTCATTTTTACCTATCCGTTTCCAATTCCTTCATCCGTACTTATCATCCTCGCCATTTCCTACTTGCCTAAATACCATTTTTTCATCCATTCCTTCGATTTTCAGTTTGTAAATAAATTTGCATTTGGATTTAGAAAACCAATTGCAAATGTGTTCTTCCCAGCTTCCAAACTGAAAATTCATTCTCCTTCCATTTATTCATGCTTCGTGTTTTGCAAGTATAATTGCATTTGGAATTTGGAAACCCGATTGCACGTGTGTACTTCCCTCTTGTGTACTTGCAAAACATGTTTCAAAACCCGAAATAAGTCAAAAGCTTATTTTTCCACCTCTTATATTTCCTCTCACAAAGCCAAAGTACGAAAGTTGAACTTTCCCATTTGGAGGAATGAAAATGTATAAAGGTACTGACTTTGATGTTGCCTTGATACTCTTGGATTTACATTGCAGCATTCCCAGTTGTTTCCAGATGACAGATGTATCATCATCTTCCACTCCAAAAAAGATGAAATATAGGTATGATAAATACCAAAATGAAGTTCCGCAGTCACAAGTTTCCTCATCCCTTGATCATATCAAGGATACTGAGATAGGGCATGTTTACATGTCCGAATTCATACAAAGGATTGAAGATCCGAAGGAGGGGGATATGCAACGGTTGTTGGACAGCCATATCCATCATGCCGCATCCTTTCCAGTTGCTGCCCTAGAACTGGAATTTGCTCTAGCATGTGCCCATCGTTTTGATAAAGAGACACGAGTTATTGAAAACTGAATACTTTGCCAAAAGGGAGAAAGACTGTAAGCGTCATATCAACAAATGGATTCATGAACCTCGCACTGCGCTTACCAGATGGGCAAAGTTATATCGATCTGATTTCAAGAATGAGATCGGTGATACTATTACTCTTCTGAGTCGTATGATGGGATTGGAACATTCCAATGTTTTTGAACCTTGGATGTACCAATTTATTATGTTAATAAGGCAGTCTCAGCACATCTGTTGGGGTGAGATCATCAGTAACGCTTTGTGTGAACAACTTGCAGTCGTCTCTACTACTTTCACCTTCTACATGAATTCATATCTCGTGTATATTGCTGCGTCACTTAGACATTTCCCAGGTCTTTCCACCAAGGGTGACCGCATGCTTGTACCGGTTTGGGAATACTATAATCAGTTGCCTCTAAGATCAAGTAGGTCTCATTTCAGAAGGGTTCAGGACGCTTTCTTTGGTCATTACTTGTGTCAATTTGACAAGAACCTGAAGAACAAAAGAGTCTCAGATGAACATGGGAAAAGGTGAAAGAATATGGTTGTTTGTTTCTCCAGTTTCCAACTTTTACCTACATGAGAGTTGGATGCTATGGCGGGCAGCCTTACATGCTCCCACGATACCCAACAGATAAGATTATTCTCATGGAATAGGGAAGGCAGATCATGGCTGTGCATGCACATCAGTCAGTTAAGCACAAGGTTGGCATGGGTATTTCTTCCAACAACCCATTGAAGATTGGTCAATATTCTCTAATGACTTCAATCAAGGCAAGGGCTATGGAGACCGAGTTGCAAGAAATTAGACTCAAAAGATTCAAATCTAGAGCTGATTTTGATTACCGAGGCATGAAGGAGAAGATCAAGAAGACCTTCGTCTATGTACATCGGATAGAAGATATCTGGGTTGATCTCCGTACCGAAAAGGAGATTCACAAGATGGATTACTGTCGACTCACTGCAGAACAGATTGTGGATCTAAACCTTGTGAACGTGCCACAAGGGATGATTGATGATGGCAACATTCTTGATCCTGAGTTTGTCAATCAGAATGTTGATGAGGCTCCACTTCCTTCTATCCACTGGTCCCATAAGGAAGGCACTTCTATCTTGGATAGATTTCAGTCAGTTCTTGCCAATACCAATATCTGGCTTAAGAACAATGGTGTCAAGCTCATTAAGATTAAGGTTGGGAAAGAAGATGATTCTACAGGTCCTCTTGGGCGGAAGTCTGAAATTCAACTAGACAATAAAGAAGGTGCATCCTCTTCTAGTACAAGGATTAAATTGCGAGTCAGCCATGCAATGGTGCTTCCTCCTCAGGAAATAACAATTCAAGGCAAGGAGAAGCCACAGTTGGAAATTCATGTGATTGATCTTGAAGCTTCAGAGGAAGAAACTCAATCTGATAATGCTCCTCAATCGCTTTCTACAGAGTCCCCACATAATTCTCGTTCTTCACTTCCTATTGAGGTACCCATGTTTCCTCCTGTGATAGATGTGAGCTCTCAATCTGCCCCTTCAGTTTCAGAATCTCCATAGAACATCCTTCCACTTTCAGCAGCAGAACCATCTCAAGGTCATTCTCAGGAAAATTTGTTGAATATCTTTTCAGATGATCCTTCATATGTACCTATGTTTGATATTGATACTTCTATGACCTGTTTTGATGAGTTCATGACATCTTCATCACATCCTGTCGTCAATCAGCAGACTATGGTGGTTATCCAGACGGACACTTCTCCCAAGGTCACCACAGTTATTCAAACAGAAACTGCTTCTCCCTCTATCCCAGAATCAGAGTTAATGGCTTTACCTCCATGGCTCAGTTCCTTCACTGCAAAGAGGAAGAAGCAGGTGATCTCACCTGATGCCTTTGACTACCAACAGTTGAAACAATCAAAACCTAAAGCTGTTAAGAGGGCAAAAACAGTTTCGAGGGTGACCGTTGATGAAAATCAGATGAGAGTGGCAGAAATCATTGAACCAATATCAGATAAACCAGTTGAAGAAATGCAAGCAGCTAATTATCAGATCACAAAAGTGCAACTGGGTAAGCAAACTCATGAGGTTGTCAAGCATGATGCTCAACAAACAGTGGCTACATTGGTACAACGGTATGATGAGGTGTTGACCAAGAAAGATCAATTGGAAGTAGAGAATCAAAGACTCATGGCAGCCATCCAAAGTATTACTCAACCTTCAAGTGGAGAAGGCCAAGTACCTATTTCCTCCAGGGTCAGTGAACCAATCCAAGGTATCGAGAGAGCCGCCCAAAAGGTTCAAGCCTTAGACACCTGGGTTGATCAACCGCATGACTTATGTTCACAAGTCATAAGACAGGTATTTGAAACAATGGTTAAATTGGAGATCATTGAAGATAAGTTGAATCAAATCTTGGGTGCTTTCAAACTAAATTTGGAGAAGGTTGAGGGAAATTTAGTTTCTTGGCGAAAGATGCCTCAACATGAGTTGGGCGTTCTTCAGGTGCATGACGTAATTCCTTCCAGAGTCATGTACATTGAATATGAGGAACTTCTGGAGAACAAATCTCTTGTTCTCAAGTCACTCATTGAAGAAATTGATGAGACCTTAAAGTTGCGTGAAGCAGTCTTTCAAGATGTTACCTCCCGTTGTAAAAAGGCATCTTGCGACATTTTAAATCAGAATGATGAGCTGCTGCCTGAGGAAGAAGTTCTTGCAGATCTGCAACTCAAGATTCATGATGAATGGAGAAGTGAGCAATTCTTAGTCGCTTCCATTCAAATATTGATTAAGTATCAAATTGGGTTGCAGGAAATCCGGTCAGCATTGGAAAAGGGCAATTCCACGCTATGCCAATGCCATGATGTCATCGTAAAGACTAGGGTGGTGGCTATGTACACTCATGAGCCAGATCCTGATGAATTGCAGAAAGTTATTCAGAAGTTCGAATTGTTCATATCTTCAAGAGGTGCAACTTAAGTGTTTTTAACACTTGTTGTAAAATTTTAAAATTGTAATTTCAGAATTGTAGTTTCCCTTTCGGCAAGTTTACTAGTAAAAACATTTTTGTAATTGCAAGTTGTCATCACTTGCATTTTTGTAATTACTTGTAAGACAACTACAAGTTGTGTTCGATTAGGACTGTAGTTGGAATAAGTCTTAGTTAGTTAATGAAGTCATAATTAGTTGTTGAAAAGGTCTTGGTGGTTGAGGGAATTTCTCAAGTTAGTTAGGATCCTCCCACCTTTTTCTCAAGGCTCCTCTCCTATAAATAAAAGAGAGGGTCCTTTGTAATCTTTATCTTTTGGGAAAGCAAACAAAAACTCTACCAAATTTACAGCAAGAAGTCTTTGAGCTTATGTATGTGAATTGAAGGTTTTGAAGAATAATAAAGAAGGATTACTCAAGTTTTGAGTCTTTGAGCTACAAGTTTGAGTTTGATTCTTTTTATTTATTCTATGCAAAGTGTTTCTAAAGGAGCTTAGTCCAATCTGATTTGAAGTCTTTGAGCTGCAAGTAGAGAAGATTAATTAAAATAGGAAATCTCTAGAAGGAGCAGCAAGTCTTTGAGCTTGCGTCTATTCTTGAGGAAAAATTATTGTTTTATAAGAAATAGCAGCAAGTCTTTGAGCTTACATTAGTTCTTGTCTTTGTGTTAAAAGAATAAATTATTCCAGTCTTTGAGTTGTTGTCTTTTATTCATTGTAAAATTTAGTATAGCAAAGGGTAGATAGGACTTCCAATAGTCAAGTCTTTGAGCTTGATATTGTTGTCCCGTCCCGAAAGAAGTGACGAAAGTCTTTGCGCTTTCAGGAAACTTCATTTCCTTTCTCTCATTTTACTTAAAAGTGGTTACTACTGTTCATATTCAATCGCTATCCTTTTCTGTGAAGAGAAAAGGATATTGTCTTTCTTGAAGAAAGAAGGAAGACTGCTGTCCCATCCTGTTTTTATTTCAGTTTTAGTTAGATAGGGGGAGCCTTCCCTTAATTAGGAGAGTTTTTACTAGTGTGCTGTGGTTGAAACCACAATTTTGTATATTTCCCCAAGTGTACAAAATTTTCAACCAACAAGCAGTTGCTGACAAATTTTCTACTTTGTGATCTTCTAAAGCACTCTATGTATCATTCAAGTTTAGACAATACACTCTGAAATGGAATTTTTAATCTTCTTTTTTAATATAATACATTTATTTATCAAATAATGATGGTCTGCAATTTGACCTATTTTCTCTCGCATCCTCTCTAGTGCTATGGATGGAGATTATTAGATTGTCCCTCCTGTCTATCCTATGCTAGTTGTACTTTTCCAATCCCAAATACATTGCTTTCTATTCTTTTTATAAAAGAATTCTTGCATCACAAGGTGTCAAGGAGTATCAACTATTTCAATATCCTAAAAAACACTATGCAGCTTTATGTAAAAGATTTGAAACAAGCTTTAGTGGCAAGCATTATTTTAAGACACCACACAAGGAAAACAAAGTTTTGATTTGTCTACAGATGTGAGCAAACCCATCTAAATATCAATTCCAAACCATAAGATGTAAAAGCAACAAAACATAAAAAGATATAAAAATAAAAAAGCTTGTCAGAATATAAACAGCTTAAAATTCCATGCAAATATCTTTGTTTTGGCAGATTTTGTGTGCAAAGATTGCAATTCTTACAGCAGAAGAGGGAGATGGCCAACAGTGTATTGCAGCACCCGCATGCACAGCATCGACGGAACCTGTTGTGAAAGGAAGCCTTGAAATGTCTGCCCTAACAAGGGCAAGGTTCCTGAGGGGACAAATCAATTCTGAAAATAATGCACTATTCCCCATTTTCCCAACTGTAAGAAAGAAAACATAGGTAGAATGAGCACAAGAATTAATTAAAAATGGCATACCCTTTGACCAGATCTTTATCTCCTTTAATGAACTCATAACACTGACGCAGCATGTTTTCAGAGAAGTCTAGGGCAACTACCCCCGAATAAATCCCACACTTAGCAAATCGTCTTGAAAATAGCCCACTTCCACAACTTGCATCCACAAGTAAACCACCAGCAGCTGGTTGAAAAAACTTTTGTGCCATTTTGAACTGCAACAAAAAAAAAAAAGCCACTCTGATGGTAGAAGGAGAATGACGTAGAAAGATTTCTTTTACAAAAAAATAAAAAATCAAACAATCAACAAGAGGCGGTTGTACCTCTTCATCTGGACCTGGAAAGCCACTAGTTGCAAAACGTTGGCGCCAGCCTCTCTCATACACAAATGAGACGATTGGACTCCTGCTTATAAAAACATTACAAACACATAAGCTGGTGCAGATCAATAAAAATTTATGTCTTTGGCTGAATATCAAAAAATATATGAAGAAAATGAAAAGGTATTGGTATGAATTAGCTTTTTTTGGGACACCACCATGCAAAATATTCAGGCTCAAACTCGAGGTTTTAGAGACCCAAAATATTTAGAATATGAGCGAGACCATGAAAAAAAAATATTCAATATCAACTTGGGTTTCATAGCTCCCTTGGTGCAATGCAAAGGAGTATTCACCCATAGCCGGCAAGTGTTAACACGGTCCCTCAGTGCATGTCTCTTCCAACAAATAATAGCACAGCTAATTAACTCTTTAAAATGATGACCTCCATGTCATAAGAAATCCGATAACAAAAGTTCTGCATCAGAAACAATTTCTAAAACTTGAGAAGTTTTTCTCTGGCGAAAAAAATTTCAAAAACTAATAATAGCTGCCTTGGATGATTTCACTCATAAAGGAGCATTAGTTATATGGTTATAGTATTATACAGATGTATTATAACCTCTGTTGCACCAAATTCTGGGACAGGGGCAGCAGGGAATGGAGAGACATGTTTCCAGGACGGTTTTTTGGGGGAAGCCACTTTTTAATGAATGGCTATTAAAAAAACAGAGAAATTTTAAAAATATAAAAAATAGCAAATATTCATATGATAATATTGATTAGGCATTCATTGTATACATTAATGAACCTTAACATATAACATTAGAATTAAATTGAAATTTCATAAGAGAGTCGACAAAAAATTAACAAAACTGAACTGCTTTCATTGTCAATGTGCATATACATTATATAAAAATTACAACAAAATGCCCAAAGGCTGCAAATTTCAAATATAAAAAGACAAAAACATAGAAAATATGCCACTGTACCTAATCAGCATCAACTAACTCTGCATTGAAATTGGGATCTAAGTTAAAGTCGTTAAATGCCTGAAGGCTGCAAGTTTGAATTACAGAATGAAAAAAATATAAAAAATATGAGACTACTCCTAATCAACATCTACTAACTCTGGATCAAAATCAGGATCTAAGTATAACTCGCTGCCACTATGAGGATTTGTCTCATCCAATGGAACCCCAACCAATTCCTCCTATGTTTCCACATCAACATATGTGGCATCTTCATGATCAACATCCCAATGTGCAGCTCGAGTCTAACAATACTGAGGACTCTATCAATCTTGAAGTCACAAGGCACTATGCATGGCCACCAACTGCTCCAATCATCGAGAGATAAACCTATTCCTCTTGATTGACTTTATTACGTTGTAAGCGGCCTGCCCCTCACCGGGGTCTAGGCGTAGTGGCCCTAATGGAACCAAGGGGAAACACCATCAAGGGGGTCTAAGGGTAATGCCCCTCGCAGATCTAGAGGCAACCTTTAGACCACACAAAACTTAAAGGTGTATGTCATTTTTCACAATTTTATCGCTTTAAAGTTAATAGTGTAGATTTATGTTCTCTTGCCTTTTTCTCACTTTTTGTACTTTTCTCTTGTCACAACCATTCTCCTTCTTCACAATATGGCAAATGGCAAAATAAGTTTGTTTGTTGTTGTCTTTTTTAGGTTTAAGGTTGGTGTAAAGGGGTGTGGGGGTTGTGGGAGCCCCGCCCTATTTTTTCAGTTTTGTGCTTTTCTATAAATGCATTTTATGTTGACTAGGTTGTAGTCATCCCTAGTTTAGTAAAATGTTTGGGGCATCCTTGGGATAGCTAGCTATCCTTTGTCATCTCTAGGAAAAAAGGTGTTTTCTAAAGTTTTTTTTATGATTGAGGATAGCAAGAAGGCATTTCTAACCCATTCCCGCATCCCCAATAACTAACTAAAATATTGCCCTTCATAAGTGTTAATTTTTACTCGTGATTTATAATTTAAAGTCATTTCCACTTAGGTCTTAACAATTTAAATCAAATAGCATGCTCCTTTTGAACTGCAAATCACTCAATGTTACAAGAATAATCCATATTCAAGCAATGAAGAATCAAATGGTAATTGAAGAAATTGATATGGGTTAAAGATGCAGCAAAGCAGGGATAACAAATAGAAGTCCTAAGATTCAAGCCAAAAAAATAAGGAATTGTTCAAAAAAATTCAAGTTTCTATTTCATCAAATTTGTGTTTAGATGCAAATGAAAAGAATCGACGCTTATTTCTAAGAGTGGAAAGAATGTAAGATAAATGACACCTTATCCAAGTGATTAAGAAATCTTCTAGCCAGTTACAAATTACAAATGGGGTCTAAATGAAAGTTAAACAAACAAAATCCACTAAAAATGAAACTACATAGGATGAAACTTAGAATTTACAACAAATGACAAATCATCAACCCCTTGGTGCTAGTCACTCTTCTTTGCCAATTTAAAAACTATGCCCAATTTCTTTGATAAAGGGAAAAGTATTAATCAATTTTTTTGGTGGTCCTGGTTCAAATCTTGAATAGTGTAGTTCCAAACAATAACAAAACTAGTTATAAAGTGTCAAATGTTGTTTGTCAAACATGAATATTCCATAATAGTTTCCAAAGAGGCTACCAAGTTGAAAGCCCAATATAGAGTAAGTAGCAACCCACAATGGTTCAAGTATGCTACAATAATGACCCTACTATTGCAAGAGGATTAAAGATTAATTTATGCCAAGCTACCATTTGAAAGTCTCCAATTGGTAATCGTGATATAATTAATTATCTGTTACCCCAAGTTTTTGAGACGGGAACAATAGAGAATGGAAGGGACCCACTTCAAAGTCCCCAATTTTTCAAGCCATTTTTGGGGACACCAATGTTAAAATTAGAACCAAAAAGATTAAAACTCAGAAATCAGAAACAAAAAATTCTCAAAGGAACAAAATACACAAAATTTATCCTGGGAAAACCCTCCACCTGAGGGTGAAAAACCCAGCCACACCAAAATCGAACTTTATATAGGCACAAATCTGATACAATGCTTTCAAGTTCAACAAGCAATGAACTAAATAAGATTGTTAACACTTTAACAATCAACACATAAGCCAATAACATCTCAAAATGAGTGAAGGCTTCTACCATACATCCGGTACATAACCTTTCTGCAATATGAACTGATAAAACACCAATCGAATACAAGGAGAAGAACCAAAATATCTGATGAAGATGCAAGGTCGCAGATGAAGATATCGACCAGCCACAAAAACAAAAAACTTCTACCTCAAAATGATCATGTAAATATATATTGAAAACCTTAAACTTCACACGCCCGAGACACATAGCTGATCCTTGAATAGAAGAAGCACGACACAATATAACTCTCGACGGTGGAAGACGGAAAGCCACACACTAAAGAATAATTGGCAGTTGCACTACTGACATCAAGAGGAGTTGCAAATATGATGAAACAGCTGAACTTCACAACGGATGAAAAACAGGTAGGAAATAAACCGCTGCCAGCACACATGATGCTCCCACGAAGCCACAAGCCATACACACATGAGCGGTGACGGTTATCATAAAGAACCGATACACCTACAACATTCCTTGAAGTGAAGAAATAAATTACAACGAACACAGAGCTCAAAAATCGAGCGAAATAGACGAATGAAGAGATGCAACAAGGTAAGGAATCATCAGCAAGAAGAGATTCGCACTCATCGCAAGTGATATGAAGTCTCTTGAAGCTACAAACATTAACACTCCCTCTTAGCAAAGGAGATATCATCTACTGATTTTCAAGTCATGGAGTCTCTCATCATGACAAACACAATGGCTATGCCCATATGTGTAAATAGCAAAATTTAATCACGGATTCTCTCAACATGATAGCATCATGGATTCACTCAACATGATATTCACCATGGCTACTCCCATGAGTGAAATAAACACAAGCTCTCATCACGGAGTCACTCAACGTGATATTGTCATGGAGTCTCTCAACATGACATCCACTATGGCTACTACCATGAGTGGATAGAGCAACAAGAGCTTTCACCTCAAATTTCTCCATCACAGAGAAAAATGCATTACAAGGGCTTTCACCTCAAATTTCTCCATCATAGAGAAAAATGCATTACAACATAAAAGGAGAATCGTTGAAGTTGGGACTCTGTCTCAGCAAGAGCATCATTCTCCACAATGCCAAGCTTATCTCTAAAATAAGAAAACTTCACTCTAGGAAGTGGCTTGGTGAGAATGTCAGTTGTTTGCTCATATGCGCAAATGTACTTGAGCTCAACTGCTTTCCTTTGAACCATATCTCTTAAATAATGATACTTGATCTCCACATGCTTGGATCTATCATGAAAGACAAGATTAACTGAAAGTTTTACACAACTTCGATTGTCACAAAGAATCACAGTTGGTTCCAAAGGCAGCCCAAACAGTCCTGCAAGAAGCTTTCGAAACCACACTGCTTCTCGTGCTGCTACACAAGCTGCAACATATTCATCTTTTGTTGTACTTTGAGCCACACGTGATTGCTTCTTGCTGCACCACGAAATCATAGTTGAACCTAAGCTGAAACAACAACCGGAAGTGCTCTTCCTATCAAGCACACACCCTGCCCAATCTGAATCAAAAAAACCTTGCAAGTTTAGACCTTCACAAGAGGTATATTTCAGACCATATCCCACTGTACCATGTACATATCTCAATATATGTTTAGCTGCAACAAAATGAATTTTTCTAGGTTCACACATGAACTAACTGAGAGTGTTAATAGCATTACATATATTAGGCCTTGTATTGACTAAATACATCAATGATCCAATCAATTGACTATACATAGTGGGATCAACTAAATCTGAACTTTTTCAGATTTGCTTCCATGGGAGTTGCCATAGACTTGCAATCTAACATACCAAATCTTTTCAAAATGTCAATGGCATATTTCCCTTGACTCGGGATAACCTCATTTGATCTTTGCCACACTTCTAAACTAAGAAATTAATGCATAAGAACAACATCTTTCATCTCGAATTCCGAAGCTAACTCTTCCTTACATTTAGATATAAGATCATCCTCTCCAGTAAGAAATAAATCATCAACAAAAAGAACTAAAATTAATGCTTTATCATCAATTACCTTGGAAGTAGATATTTGGATCTACATCATTTTTTAGGAAACCCAAGCTCAGTAAACAATGATCAATTCTTTCATACCATGCACGCGGAGCTTGCTTGGGGCAATACAAAGCCTTTTGCAATCTGCATACACGTGATTCGTTCTCATGAGTCACAACCATCTAGCTACTCAATAAATACCTCTTCTTCAATTACACCATTCAAGAATGTTGTCTTTACATCCATCTGATGAAGTTTCCATCCTTTAGTTGTTGCAATAGCAATGATAGTTCTAATTGAAGTGTACCGAGCTACAAGAGAAAAAGTCTCCTCATAGTCTATACCTTCCTTTTGAGAAAACCCTCTAGCTACGAATCTTGCTTTATGTTTTTCAACACTTCCATCAGTTGCATGTTTAATTTTGAACAGCCAATTAGAAGAAACAACAGATTTACCTTGAGGTCTAGGAACTATATCCCTAACGTCATTCTTGATGGTGGATTGAAATTCTTTCAACATTGCATCTCTCCATAATTGTTGTTTTGAAGCCACTTCAAAACTTGAAGGCTCGGATTCAATAATATGACTCATTAAAGCAACATATCCTGCAAACTTGTGAGGTCTCTTACTTTCTCTAAAAGTACCACGAGGGGTTGAATATTTTTCAGCCTCTTACATAGTATGCCTAGCCCACAAAGGTCTCTTCTTGTCACATGAAACATTACATGGTTCAGCAAAGGTATCTATAGGTTCAACAGGATCAATAGGATTTTCTAATTCAGGAGTCTCCATCTGAATCTCAGAAGGGGAATCAGGAGAAGCAATATCCATATCTTGAGAAATCTCATGATCTTCTCTATCAATTTCCATAGAAGTCCCTTTAGATCTTTTGCAAGCTACATCTTCTTCAAATAAAACATCTCTTCTGATTTCAATCTGTTTTTGACCCGGAATGTAGACTCTGTAGGCTTTTGAGGATTCATTGTAACCAACAAAAAATCCCTTCTTACCTGAAGGTTTTAACTTAGACCTTTTATCTTTAGGTACATGAATGCAAACTGGACATCCAAAAATTTTGAGATGACTAACTTCTAGTTTAGTACCTGTGAATGCTTCTTTAGGAATCATATTGTCTAGAATTTGATGTGGACTATGATTCTGAACATAAACAGTTGTCCTGCAAACTTCTGCCCAAAGAAAGATTTGAAGGCCTTGATCATAGATCATGGCTTTCGCTGCCTCAACAATAGACCTGTTCTTTCTTTCAGCAATACCATTTTGCTGAGGATTATAAGGGACACAAAACTCCCTCTTAATCCTAGCTTCAATACAGAAATTTTGAAACAAACCAAAAGTATATTCACCCCCATTGTCAGATCTTAACACTTTGATCCTCTTATCAGACAAATTCTCTACTTGAGCTTTGAACTTTTTGAATCTAGACAACACTTCATCAAATTCTTTAGATTTCAAAAAATAAATCCATGTCTTACGAGAGAAGTCATCAATGAAAGTAACATAGTACCAAAAACCACTTAAAGAAGCAACAGACATAGGACCACACAAGTCAGAATGAATCAGCTCTAGAATTTTTTTTGCTCTACTTTCACTAGAGTGAAAAGGACTTTTAATGTTCTTACCTAGAGCACATCCTTTGTAGACACCATCATGATCTTGATTGAGCTTAGGAAGACCAATGACCATCTTCTCCATAGAGGAAAGAGTTCTGATATTTAGATGAGCAAATCTTTTATGCCACAACTCATTAGAAGTCATGGAATCATGTGCTAAGGCATGAATAGGACAAGCTGAAAATCTATATAGACTCTCATGATGAACACCAATTTCACGAGCTGTCTTAATGCTAGTGTTCTTCTTCCATACAAGAACTTTGCCTTCAGCAAATGCAACTTTATATCCTTTATCTTCCAACGCTGAAATAGAAATCAGATTTCTCTTGATTCTAGGAACAAATAGCACATCACTCAAATGAAGAGGAATTCTTGAATCTAAATGAAAGGATGTGGTTACAGCTCCTTTTACAGAATAACAAGCATCATCACCAATGATAACATGCAAATGAGAATCCTTTTCAATCAGATTAGAGAGATGTTCACAATATCCAGTAATATGGCGAGAAGCTCCACTGTCAATCAACCAAGTAGTACTATCAAAGGGAACATTACTTGAAAGAGCAGAAATAAATAAGAAACCCTCTGAATTTTCACTTGATTCTCTATGAGGAGAAGCATTTTCAACATTTGTCGCAGCAACTTGATGCTTGGGTCTCGAAGGACATTCTCTAGAAAAGTGACCAAACTTGTCACATCTAAAGCACTGAACCCTTGAGAGATCCTTCCTCTTCTTAGGTTCAGGAGCTGAATCAGAATTCCTATCTCTGTTCCTTTTGAAATTTCCTTTCCTTCCTTTCCTTTTAGAAGTATGGGCAGCAAGAACATGATCATCTTCATGGTGAGATTTTCTCCCAATTCTTCTTGCCTCCAATCTGCATTCCTCTTGAATACAATCAGCTCTCAAACGATCAAATTTGGGTAGTTCATTTCTTCCACTAATGCCTTGAATGAAAGATTCCCAAGAGTGAGGAAGGCCATTCATGGCCAGCATAACCAGGTCTTTATCCTCAATAGAATCTCCAATAGCATTGATCTCATCCTTCAATTCTGTAATCTTCATAAAGAAGGAAACAACAGATTCACCTCTAGCCATTTTAATATGAAGGAGTTGACGTCTCAAGGCTAGAGCTCTACTCGTGTTGTTGAATTCATACAAACTTTGAAGAAACTCAAACATCTCTTTGGCTGAATTCAACTTGGATATGACAGGTACCAAATGATCCTTAACAAAATCAATTAATATCTTTCTTGCCATGAAATTATTCTTTCTCCATTGTGCTTTCTCAGAGTCATCAGAAGGTTCATCTACAACAGACTTCACAAAGTTGAGAAGATCATTCTTTTCAAGCACTAAGGACTCTGAATTTCCATGAGGTATAATTAGATGCACCATCCAACCTGTCTTCAACTTTGAGTCCATTCACCATTGTAGGAACCTGAAATAAACAAGCTAAGCAACGAATATTTCAAGACTAACCGATCTAGTTCTGGATCTTTTCTTTAGACCCGCTTTGATACCAAGTTAAAATTAGAACTAGAAAGATTAAAACTCAGAAATTAGAAACAAAAAATTCTCAAAGGAACAAAATACACAAAATTTATCTTGGGAAAACCCTCCACCTGAGGGTGAAAAACCCAGCCACACCAAAATTGAACTTTATTATAGGCACAAATCTGATACAATGCTTTCAAGTTTAACAAGCAATGAACTAAATAAGATTGTTAACACTTTAACAATCAACACATAAGCCAATAACATCTCAGAATGAGTGAAGGCTTCTACCATACATCCAACACATAACCTTTCTGCAATATGAACTGATAAAACACCAATCGAATACAAGGAGAAGAACCAAAATATCTGATGAAGATGCAAGGTCGCAGATGAAGATATCAACCAGCCACAAAAACAAAAACTTCTACCTCAAAACGATCACGTAAATATATATTGAAAACCTCAAACTTCACATGCCCAAGACACATAGTTGATCCTCGAATAGAAGAAGCACGACACAACATAGCTCTCGACGATAGAAGACGGAAAGCCACGCGCTAAAGAAATATCCGCAATTACACTACCGACTTCAAGAGGAGTTGCAAATACAATGAAACAACTGAACTTCACAACGGATGAAAAACAAGTAGGAAATAAACCGCTGCCAGCACACACGATGCTCCCACAAAGCCGCAAGCCATACACACATGAGCGGTGATGGTTATCATAAAGAACCGATACACCTACAACATTCCTTGAAGTGAAGAAATAAATTACAATGAACACAGAGCTTAAAAATCAAGCGAAATAAACGAATGAAGAGATGCGACAAGGTAAGGAATCATCAGCAAGAAGAGATCCACACTCATCGCAAGTGATATGAAGTCTCCTGAAGCTACAAACATTAACAGGCAAAGGGGACAGCTATATAAAAAATAGAGAAAATTAAGTATAAAGGGTAATTTTAAATGTTCATATGATAACATTGATAAAACATTCATATCTATATTATAGAACCTTAATACATAAAATTTGTATTAAATTGAGAGTTCACATGAGAGTCAAAGTCAAACAAATTATCAAATGCCAAATGTTAAACTCAAAACTTAATCCAGATTGCTTTCAGAATCCATTGTCAATATGCATATGATATTTAAAAAAATAACATGCAAGTTACGACAAAATGCCCAAAGGCTACAAGTTTCACTTTCAATTATGATATGAAAATACAAAAAAAGAAAGTACACTATTGCCCCTAATCTGCATCTCTCAACACTGCATAAAAGTTGAAGTCCTCTAACTCACCGCCACTATAAGGATCTGCCTCATCCAATGGGATACCAACTAGTCTCTCTAGTGCATCCTCATCAACTTGGGTGATGTCTTTGAGATCAACATCCCACCATAAAATGGAGTCTGTCTATACTCTAGAGTCTAACGATCTTGGAGTCAAAGAGCACTATGCATGGCCACTAGCTTCTCCACTTATCTAGAGGTAAGTCTATTCCTCTAGATGGACTGGATAAAGCCATATGTGGACCAATTCCTCTCTACAGTAGAGGAACTAGAAACTTGTGAAATAAGGCCAATGGGAAGCATCTTCAATTGTGATGTATCTTTCCCATGCCATGTCCACCACCCTATTAGGTCAATTTGAACTAATGAAGATGTAATGACCCTTACTTTAAAGGCCACTAATAAACCCCAAATCTGAACTGAGACAATTTGTCAAACACTTGGCATGCACTGAATTGTTTTGTTTGTGATGTAGTGTTTCAATATGATAGTTGTTTTGAGCATCAAGTACAATTGAGATAACAATACCAATATTGAAATGTAACACAATAAACAATAATGAAACTCTAAATATTCATGCAAGGACTTCAATGCTAATATATCATGAATTTCCCAAATTCTGATTGCATTGTTCAGTAGACTAATTTTCTAAAAATGTATGACTGTTACAAACTCTTACACATGAGCACTGAATTTATGACAAGAGAATGTATAATGCTAATATATCATGAATTTCCCAAATTCTAATTGCATTGTTCAGTAGACTAATTTTCTAAAAATGTATGACTGTTACAAACTCTTACACATGAGCACTGAATTTATGACAAGAGAATGTATAAACTGTCACACATGAACAATGACCTTGCAATGCACCTTCTCTACTATATCAATCCAACTACAAGATAGCAATGTCTGATTACAATGGACTGTTTTATGAATACATATATGACTGTTACAACTGTGCACTTCTATCATAAAAATTGACAACAAAAACCATGCAATGGAACCTGGAAATCGCTCCTTGAACTCCGATTATGAAATGCTGATGAAAGGAGGACTGGACTGTCCCAAGAATGCCCTACTGTCACTACCGTACTGTCCCTGCTGAAGGCCGTACCTGGGTCGTACTGTGCGGCTGCAGTACCAAATTTTGAGCTGGGATGAATTCAAAACCCTTATTTACCAAATACAAGCCCTCAAATCAACCTTCAATTGAAATCCAACATGAAATGGCTGAGTACCATCTCCAATAACGCAACCCTTCAGAAGATATTTCACTTCCTCAGTTATGCTAATCTAAGGGAGCTATCGTTCCCAAAGATCAATGATATTTGCAGACCTTCAAGCTCCAAAAATGCTCAAGTCGATGCACTAGAGAAAATAGACTTCGATGCCAAATGAGAGACCCATGGGGTCTATTTATACACATAATAGAATCTTCTAGAAGCCTCTTAGTCTTTCTAGAAGTATCCATAACTTTCTAGAAGTATCCATAATAGAATCTTCTAGAAGCCTCTTAGTCTTTCTAGAAGTATCCATGACTTTCTAGAAGTATCCATAATAGAATCTTCTAGAAGCCTCATTGCACTTTTTAGATAAAAAGTTACTTCATAAAATAAAAAGTGCACCTCAATAACATTTTGGCCCCAAATAAAAAGTAATAATAAATATAATGTCTCCAAGAGCATAATGAGCCATCCAATCACCAAATAAATGCCAAAATGACTCTCTCATCACAACCATCTGCCTACGAGAGTCTGGAATAGGCAAATCCACGTAAAGTGTCATGTCATACTAAAGAGGGGACATGATAGAAGATCTATCTATCTTCACCTCTAGATTACTAAATGTTGAACCATGAAGATTTGTGAAGACAAGCCATCATGTGCAAAGTATTGTAGACTCCCCATATAACTAAATATTTTGGAAGGCCTTCATTAGCACTTCTTTCACCTCTTCGTCATCACAAGGAAGCAACCTTCTAGCCTTTGGTGCATACCATTTGGGATTTAGAAGAAAGGCTGCCATATGAAGCAAGGTGCTCATTGTGTTCCACCTCTGTATCACAATGGGCTTAATATGTTGCTCATATCGAAAAGAAACTTGCATCCTCATAATGACAATTTTCACATAACCCAAAAGAGAAATCTATGCAAACAAGTATTCAAAATCCATATGTAAGAGAATAAACAACATACCCATCAAAAATGACACAAGATATACCCAAAGAAAACCATCATGAGGTAAAACCCCAGCCTCCAAAAGCATCCATCCACAATGAATTATTCACCAATGCAACATTACAATATATCCATGAACACCTTTGAATCACAAGCCATCTACAAGCACTACATGTGAACAAGCATGTAACCACACATCCAATGCCAATGCTTCAAACCTCCACAAAAGCTAACCTGGCTAACCTACTAACCTTAAACAACTACCCTTGTGGTTGCTTTTATAGAACAGGCTCCCACAAAACCACCAAGTGGTATTACATAAATCCATGTGACTAAAACCATGCGATTACAAACCATTGACCCCACATTTAATATTGGTATTTTACTTTATTAATATATTTCCCCAATATTAAATAAACAAAGTATAATATCTTCATGTTACAATACAACATAAAGTGGCCCCAAGAATGGAATCTCTACATGATGCACATCCATCTAGGTTCCCATAGGTGCAACACATATAATAAATAAATAAATAATACATTATAAATATTATGCAAGGTGTACAACCCCTAATTCCCAACATTCTCCCACTTGTATACATTGCATAAGGGGCAACAAGTAACCTCAAACATGAACAAGGAAACAATCCCTCTAGCTAAATATACCATCAAGGAATCAAAGAGCTCCATGTGCTCCATCAAGATACTTGCAACAAGAAACAAAGTGACCACCATCTCAAACATGAATGCTCTCATCCTCCATCATGCCTCTACCATTGCACAAAGATAAGAAGCTATCCAAACAGAAGCCATATAATCTGTCACAACGAAGCATAAGTCTTGCCTCAACTGATATCCCAAACACAAACACTCAATCCAAAGGTATCAATATGCATCGGTGGTTATTAAGAAACCATATCCATAGCTGAAATAGCATGCACAGCAAGTGCTAACACATCCAACTATCCATACCTCCAAGCTATACTAAACATATCAAGTGAACCTCATGTCATCAACATAGACAACCCATAATATGCAATCATAAGCTCCAAGTGCCATATCTATCACATATACACCTAGAAACTCCCACTGCATAGGTAATGTCAAATCTAAAAATGATTAAGACATCCAGAGATCCACTAATAGCATCATAAAGAAAGTGTAAACATAACCATGTAGTATCAAGGAACATCCACAACAATATGCATAAGTTGTAAACCAATAACCTGCAAGTGCAACTCTCACCACAAGTCTCCAATGCTTTCTCATGTTCTACATGACCAACAAAGGAAAGAGATAAAAGAACCTCCATGTCATCTCCCACATGAAAACATATGACCACAAACATAGTGATCACCATAGCTCCAACCAAACTTCAAATCCAATGTAATGTGAAACCAAACATCCACGAAGATAACCAAGACCAAAGGGAGAAACGGCAAATTAAAACCTGTAGCATATCCTTCTACATACACCTCTAAATGCTAACTATGTCGAGTAAGTTCTCCTCCATAAAACCCCAAAGAGAATAGCATCAACAACACCCATCCATTCAATCCCATAAGATTAAATAAAAATATATATCATGTAATCAACATGGATGTAAGCCTCTCTAACCAAGAAGATCAAACCAAATACATTCCCATTCCAAGGGAATAAGCCCAATAACATCAATGAATGCCATCATACATGAACCGCGATGCATAAGGAGATAAACATGCCATACACTCTTCAAATGAACCCTCCAAAACTAAATATTGTAGCTCAAGATCCATATGTATGAGAAGACAAAGCATAAATCATAATGCACCTAAAAGGAACAATGGGCAATACCTCTCAAGTGGTAAACTGTCAAGTAGACCTAGAGTGGGGAATGAGAATGCTCAGCAAGTATCCAAGTCACCATGACTCACTCTAAGAACAATCTCCTCTCAAGTCCATACCACATGAAAGCTCCTCAATCATCCTATTGAAACCATCGACCATCTCAACACAAGTCTCTAATCACAAGAGAATACCAGCATCACCTAAGTCTCCATGTATCCATGAGCACTTGTAACCGATCAATTCATGCCAAACTCCAAACGCAACATAGCACCATCATGAAGTAATCAAGCAAATGATCATGTACTCAATACAAAGAGAACCACCCAAGATCAATGTCAAAGCTCCAACCATGAAATCAAGAACATAAACATGACAACATGATGTAACCATCCCCTCCTAGGAGATAACATGCTCTATATGAACATATCAAATAGCCATAACATGTCAAAACTCTAAACTAGTAATCAAGAGTGTACCATGACATAATAGCAACCATCCTGTCAAACAAGAGTAACGAGTCAAATGAAAGCATAAACCACACCTCAACCAAAGACTCCATGAATCCTCCATGGCTCCAAGATGTCAACCATCTCCAATCATCATGAAGATAACCGTCTCCTACTAGTGACCCTACAAATGTGAAAGACCCTTCTGCAACAATAGGATCTAAGGACTCCTCCAAACATCTGCAACACTAAAGAAGATCATCCACCATCAAATGGTGAATCCACATTACTGCCAACAACTCCCACTAAACCGTGATATCGAGTCACACATGGCATCGTTGACAACCATCTCCTAAATGAAGATCATCCAAGTCTACACACATATAACTAAAATATCAGTAACATCAAGCGTAACCAAGATCTCCAAGCCAAGAAGATACATACAACCGCCAACAAACTACCAATAAAGAATCAATCCTACACCACCAATACATCACTGTCAAAAGCTCCCACTAAAATGTGTAACCAATGAAATGCAACCAAGATATCATGACATCGTGATAAACCATAGGCTACAAGTCCCAACACAAACTATCTAGGTGCTATAAACCATATCCATCCTCTCATCTCAAAAACAAACATAACAATGCACTAATGACCACAAACAAGGCCAACTAACAAAGTTTGCATCAACAATGAATCAAACCCGATGGATTTAGACAGTCCACATCCAAGTCATCCCACTACAATCAAATGGGTGGCCTACCCTCACAACTACATAGCTCGTAGATCCAAACACTGAAAACATGCAAACTCATCATCACATTAGTAAACCGCAACTGAGATATCAAAGAAGATAATCTTGTAGACCAAATGACTCAAACACCAAATAAACCTCGGATCCAATTTGCTAAACATTTCCACAGCCAATTACCATAGTCAAGGAACCCAATAAGCATCAAGTAGATAACAAACAACCTCCAAACATCAAATCAAATCACCACCAAACCACCACAAACATAATCATGTCATGTCAATGTAAAATTGCACCTAGATAACCATGACATCATAATCATCACCAATGTTGTACTTGCACTCAACTATCACCCACACGATCTCCAAGTCTCAAACCATGTCCAATCATGTCCTCAAACCGAAGACAACCTGTGTACCTATCACCATCAAAGTCCAACTTTGAAAAATACCTGTAAACTTGTACTAGGAAGCACCCAATTTGATAAATCTGATAGTCAGCAATAGAATCATTATATCTCATAAAAATATGTACTCCCTCAAGGGTTCACCTCTTAACTCGTTTGAATGCTCACACAATCACACCCCAAATCTCAGGCACCTACAAGTGTTCAAACAAGTACCAAACTGATTCTGCACCACAAATTGAAAATCTACATGATCCACTATGTAGTACTCTCCAATGCCTATTTGAAATCAAAACTTTGATTTTGTATGCAAAAGTTATGAGCATAAATGTGTCCAGGAGAAACATCAAACTTGCAAGCCCGGAAAATTAATCAAAACAGCAAAATGAGGGAAGCATAGTGCTCAAAAACAGCTTTCTAATGACTACAAGAAGTTGGAAAACAAACATCATGGGATAAGTTATGCCCCCCAAAAGAAAACTGCTCCTTTAGACATGTAAATAGGGCTAGGGATTATCTATGCAATGTTGACGTTAGCATCGTGTTGTGACCATTTCACACATTGCCCCATTGCAAATGGGGACCCTTGCTTTTTGCTTTTTAGGGTTTGTTTTCTAGGTCTTTTAGGGTTTTGTTAGTTGGCTTTTGCATTTTTGAGTGCTGTCGGGGAGATCAATAGGATAGCAGGTCCTGCTGGAGTAAAGTCCTGATCCTAAAAATTTGGCTAAGTTTGAAGTCCTGATCCTGAAAATTTGGCTAAGTCTGAAGTCCTGATCCTGAAAATTTGGCTAAGTCGAAAGTCCTGATCCTGAAAATTTGGCTAAGTCTGAAAGTCCTGATCCTGAAAATTTGGCTAAGTCTAAATGCCCTGATCCTGAAATTTGACTAAATCTGGAAACTAAAAAACCTCAAAAAACTAAATTTTGCAATATAACTCCTGGAGGTCTGAAACCACTCTCAAACATCCTGAAAGTATATATGGAATATAACTTAAAGTATAAGACTTATACTTAAATGTTATATTCCATAAAAATTATCCTGATAGAGAGTTCAAAAAGTCAAATTTCGCTCCTGTCCTTCACTGAGGATCCAGAGCGAATTTCGCTCCTATCCCTCTCCAAGGGACCAAGGCAAAGCGATCCTGTCCCTCACCAAGGGTCCAGGGCGAAAAGGCTTATTTGAGCCATTCCTGGCCTTGTTTGGTTAAATTGAGACATCAAAAGCATGGTGAAGGACGAAATGAGCATGATAGAGCATCCAGACTTGATCAAAGACAATCAAATGATGAAGTTTTTGCCTAGAAGGTCAAATTCGCTCCTGTCCCTCACTGAAGGACCAGAGCGCTTTTCTTTATATGCACAATTTTTAGACCTTTTTTGGACATTAACTTTTATTCATAGCATGAAGTAAGGTGAAATCTTCCCTAGCTAAGGAATTTCAAGATGAAAAGTGAAAAGATTTGGCCTGGATTTGCAAAATCGCTCCTGTCCCTCTCCAAGGGACCAAGGCAAAACGCTCCTATCCCTCTCCAAGGGACCAGAGCGAAGTTATCAAAATTCATTATTTTTTTGCCTTATTTTAGCAAATCGCACTAGATGCCAAGTTCGCCCAAAAACTTCGAAATATTTTTAAAAATTCTAATTAAATTGGCATTTAATGAAAATCGCATAGCATTTAATAATTAATTTTGAGCCTTGGAAAATCGTTTTTTTAAATTAATTGAGGCATTTCGAAATTAATTATTATTAATTTAAAATTTAAAAAAAGGGAGTGCTTGAGGTATCATTTTTTATTATTTTATTAAGTCGGCCTCTTCCTTTTTAGTTTTATTTATTTTTTTGGCCTATTTTCATCAAGTCGGCCTATGGGGAGGTGAAATGGTGAGCGCTCTATATATTTGGGGTGTGTTTTTCATTATTCAAATCATTCACTCATTGTTTCAAGTGTGATTTGGAGAAGCAAGGAAGGAGGTGCGAAATCTAGCTTGTGTGGAGCGAATTTCTACCAAGTATGGAGACTAAGGAAGGCGAAATTCATCTTGAAGGCTATTGGAGAGGCGTATTTCTTGCTAGATTGGAGGATAAATTCCAGATGTTTTGAAGGTATTTGAAGGCGAATTTCCAGATTTTTGAAGACTAAGTGGTGGAGTTGATGCTTGTGAAGACTAAAGGGGGCGCATTTTGCTAAAGGGAGTCTTGATCTACATTTTGCCTAGCAAAATTCATTTATTTTTACATCATTTTTTAGAATTAATTCCCAAGTGGAGGTATGGCGTAATCACCTTGGCACCATTTTTGAAGATTTAAATTTTGCTTTGAAAATACTAAAATAGGAAATGATAACTCAAGATTTATCATGAGGTTTCCTAATTAAAATCTTGAATCTTCCTTTTAAAGTTTAATTTTTAGATTTCAAGATATATTACTAATTTTTGAAATGTTGTGTAGGTATCAAGATGGCGACTCCCAAGCTCGAAAGATCTACAAGTCGGAAGACTCTCCTCAAGGAAAATCAAGCCAGATCAAGGACGATCAAGCAAGGACAAGGACAACCTTCTTCGATCCAGCCTAGCATCAACAAGGGCGACCTCCTCCAGCCTAGCATCGACAAGGACGGCCTTCTTTGGACTAACGTCATCAAGGGCGACTTCTCCAATCCAGTATTCCAAGGCGAGGTACATCAGTCATCCTGCACATCAAGGACACAAGAAGTTAGAACAAGGGTTCGTTGAAGAAGCAGATAGTTCCAGATGAATTAATTAAAGCTAGCTTCTCAACAACATCAAGTTGAATATTTACCAAGTTACAAGTGTCAGACGAGGTGGCATCCTAGTCATCACTTCTCCAATCAGTGTGGTCCACCTCAGCATTTCCAGATTCAATGTACCTAACTCATGGAAGGTGGCACAAACTCCGATGTACCTACCCCAGCTATCCATTGGTGGAATTTTCTAGAGAGAACATGTGTCCAAGCAATACAATTTTATCATTGGTCAAGCATTAAATGTTATGTAATGGTTGTAACAAACCCTAATTACGGTTTTCATTGTTGAATCTTGGCCATTGATCTCAAATTGATCTTAGCCATCGAATTGTATTGAGGGCACTATATAAACCCCGACTCTTCATTTTGTAAAGGCAATAGTTAAAATATAGTTGGAAGCAGTTAGAAGATAGATAGAGAGTAGTTAGCTAGTTGATAGAATAGCAATTAAAGTAGAGTAGAGAGAGAAGGCAAAGATTGTTGCCAAGATGTTGTTGTAAAAGACTTGTAACTTCATTGAAGAAATGGTGAAATTTATGGGTCGATTCAACAATTTGCATGGTCTTTATACTTCTCATGTTTGATTTCATGTTATTAGATGAGTGGAAGAAATGTGCTTGATTGATGGTGGAATTCGTATATCCATACTACTAGCAGTTTGTTGATTGCAGACTTGCCTTGTGTAGTCAACTGGAATCATTCAGCTTAAGCTCAACTTCAATTGTCACTTCTTCATCGATATGCATCAACCTGATGGTGTCTATGCCTGCAGTGATGATTTGAACATCATAAAGCTTTCCTTCGAAGATCGCACTAGCCTTGTGGAGATGGTCCTAGGATGTCAAAACAAGACTTAGTTAGAATTCCATCAAAGATCATTCATTGCTCTTACATTCTTAGTGTTAGGATTAGATCTTTTCCTCGCCCTCATCTTTTTTCCTTTTTTCAAGTCCAAGCTAGTAAGATCCTGTGTTCCAGCAATATTCAAAGCAGATCAGACGTTCAATCATCAAATGTAAGTCCCCTTGTGATTCCAGCAAATCACATCATACCACAGAGAGCTTATCCACACGTAGAGACCCTACATACAAGAACCTTGAAGTCATCCCGATTGATCCTTTTCGCGACATCTTCAGCATTCGGAGGCTTTACTCAAGAGAAGATAAGGTACCCTTGGGTATTTTATTCTGTGTTTGATAGTGTACAAAATACATGTCAACACATCGCTATCACCAATTTGAAAAAAAAATTAAATATCGATGGTTTTGAGAAATTAAATTTCATGGCAATTTTGAAATTTTTATTAAATAAATTTAAAATGCATTTAAAATGTGCAGATGAAATTAATATTGTTTTGGCGGATCAAAAATATATAATTGCATTAAATAATAGCACAAGCAGTTTTTTTTCATAAAAAATATTTTGGCGGAATTAATTTTGCAAGGGTCGTTTTTGTTTGTACCCACCGCCAGCAGTTTTCACGTCGACTAGCGAACAGGGTCGTGCCTGTCGGTACTGCAAGTACCGATTGGTACTTGAGGTGCCTACGTCTACGATACCCACAAGTACCAATCTACAAAGACTGTCGAGGGGGGGTGGCCCCCTATTGATGTGTATTTTGTACACGACCAAACACAGAACAAAATACCTAAAGGTACCTTATCCTCTCTTGAATAAAGCTCCCGAATGTTGAAGATATCGCAGAAGGATCAATCGGAGAAGCTTCAAGGTTCCTGTTATGTAGGATCTCTACTCGTGGATAAGCTCTTTGTGGTATGATGTGATTTTGCTGGAATCTCAAGGGGACTTACACTTGACGACCTAAACGTCTGATTTGCTGGAATCACAGGATTTCACTAGCCTAGATTTTGAAAAAAAAGGAAAAGGATGAGGGCGAGGAAAGGATTTAATTCGGACACTAGGAATGTAGGAGCAATGAATAATCTTTGATGAAATTCTAACTAAGTCTTGTTTTGACATCCCAGGATCATCTCCACAAGGTTAGTGCGATCTTCGGAGGAAAACTTTATGATGTTTAGATCATCGCTACAGGCATAGACACCATCAGGCTGATGCATATCAATGAAGAAGCGACAATTGAAGTTAAGCTTAAACTGAATGATTCTAGTTAACTACACAAGGCAAGTCTGCAATCAACAAACTGCTAGTAGTATGGATATACGAATTTCACCATCAATCAAACACATTTCTTCCACTCATCTAATAACATGAAATCAAATCTGAGAAGTATAAAGACCATGCAAATTGTTGAATCGACCCATAGATTTCACCATTTCTTCAATGAAGTGTACAAGTCTTTTACAACAACATCTTGGCAACAATCCTTGCCTTCTCTTTCTATTCTACTCTAATTGTTATTCTATCAACTAACTATTCACTATTTCTAACTATTCACCTTCTAACTACCGACTAACTATCCTCTAACTATTAGCCTTTACAAATGAGGAGCCAGGGCTTATATAGCGCCCTCAATACAATTCAATGGCTCAGATCAATTTGAGATCAATGGCCGAGATTTTACAATGAAAACCCTAATTAGGGTTTGTTACAACAAACTCAATTCTGGCCAATGAAATAATTGCATTATTTGGACACACGTCTTCTCTGGAATATTCGACCAATGGAGAACCGGGGTAGGTACATCGAAGTTTGTGCCATTTTGATGAGCCAGGTACATTGAATCTGGACACGTTGAGGTGGACCAATCCGAATGGAGGAGTGATGACTAGGATGCCACCTTGTCTGACACTTGCAGCTTGGTAGATATTCAATTTGATGATGCTGAGAAGCTAACTTTAGTTAACTCTTCTGAAACTGTTTGCTTCTTCAATGAACCCTTGCTTTAACCTCCTTTGTCTTTGATGTGCAGGATGGATGGTGTACCTTTCCTTCAAATGCTGGACTGGAAGAGGTCGTCCCTAATGACGCTGGACCGGAGAAGGTCGTCCTTGTTGATGCTGGACTAGAGAAGGTCGCCTTTTAACTGCAAGACAAACAAAAAGATGATTAAAGACACATGATAAATTCATTTCAACATAGAATTTTCAACTTAAATCATCAACGAAAAAATATCAACATGAAACTTGCCCAAGATTTTCTCCAGGAACAGAACCTATAAGAATTTCACCTTGGACCCTCTGGAAGGGTCAGGAGCGAATTTTGCATTCCTGGCTTATTTAGACCTCCTTTCAACGTTACCTCACAATTAGCTCCTCGCCTGGCCCCAACAAGGTGAAAAATAGCAGTTTCAAAGGATTTCGCCCTGGACCCTTTGGAAGGGTCAGGAGCGATTTTCTTGATTAGGCCTCAATTACCCCATTTTTTCACTCCAAAATCATCCGGAAGGTGAGCATATGCTTGTTTTAGTCCAACAAAGTCTAGGGATCCATCCTTTTAGCTTCTCACATGGGCAAATTAGGTGATAATGAGAATTTCGCTCTGGACCCTTTGGAAGGGTCAGGAGCGAAATTCCTTCTTTAGGCTTTATTTTACAATTCCTTTACTTCAATTCACCCTACAAGGCAAGAATATCTCACTCCAGCCTCAACCATGCCATAGGTATCAACATTTTAGTTTCACTCAAGGGAAAAATGGTTGATTTGGAGAATTTCACCCTGGACCCTTTGGAAGGGTCAGGAGCGAATTTCTCTCTTTGCTTGTTTTCCTTCACTTCAACTCATCTTGCAAGGCTTAAACAACCTCTCTCCAGTCTTTTCATGCCTTAGGAATCAAAATCTTGTCTTGACACAGAGGAAATAGTGACTTTGATGAATTTCGCTCTGGACCCTTTGGAAGGGTCAGGAGTGAATTTCTTGTTTGTAGCTCATTTTTTTCATCATTTCAACTTCAATCCACCTCACAAGGCAAGGAAACACTTTTCTTCTCTCATCCAACCCAAGTTTATCTTGATTTTGCAAGGCAAAATAGGTGATTGAAGGATTTTCGCCCTGGACCCTTTGGAAGGGTCAGGAGCAAATTTCCTCTTCTGGCCTAAAATCATCACTTCTGGAGACAACCATCGACTTAAGGGCAATCACAAGCGCATCTTTTACCTTGGTCTAGGCATAGCTTAGCATAAATTTGAAAGGAATAGGTAGATTTTGGGATTTTCGCTCTGGACCCTTTGGAAGGGTCAGGAGCGAAAATCTTGTTTTAGGGCTATTTCGCCATCCTTTCAACTTCAAATTACCTCCAAGACTTAGAACACCTTGCCTCACTCCTCTCTAGGTCATAAAATCAAAATCTTGACTTCATTTGCAAGGAAAAAGGGGTGATCTTAAGAATTTCGCTCTAGACCCTTCGGAAGGGTCAGGAGCGAAATTACCTTTCCTAGCTAAAATCCTTCATTTTCACAACTTCCAAACACTCTCAAAGGCAATATCATGTCCATTTCCCCTTTCAACATGCTTTGGACATCACAATTTGGTCAAATAGGGAAGGAAATGAGGTCTAGGAGGATTTTCGCTCTGGACCCTTTGGAAGGTTCAGGAGCCAAAATCATGATTTGGGCTTGATTCTTCACTTCTCCAACTCAAAATCACCTCAAGAGGCAAAGACATGCTATCCCACTTCCATCCACGCCATAAAAAATCAAGGACTTGACCTCCTCCAATGGAAAAAAAAAGGTGTTTCTAGGAATTTCGCTCTGGACCCTTTGGAAGGGTCAGGAGGGAAATCCTTGGTTTGAGCTATCTCCTCCATCATTTGACCTCAATCAACTTCAACAGGGCAAGAACACCTCTCCTCACACTCATCCAAACTATAAAGACTCAAAGTTGACTTGATTTTGTAAGGAAAATAAGGTGATTTTAAGATTTTCGCTCTGGACCCTTTGGAAGGGTCAGGAGCGAAAATCTCATTCTAGGCTTGATTCTCCATTTCTTCAACTCCAATCCACTCTAGAAGACAACTAGACATCATTCTTCACCCAAGGGATAAGGTCTTAAACCAAAACAAGGTCAAAAGAATAGGCTTGCAAGGAATTTCGCTCTGGACCCTTTGGAAGGGTCAAGAGCGAAATTCACCTTCTTGGCTAGAATCCTTTATTTTTTCAAGGCTTTCAAACATTTCCAACGTCCAAACATGTCTACTCTTCCCTTCAAAATGCCTTGCAAATCAAAATTTGGTCAAATAAGGCAAGAAATGAGTCTTAGGTTGATTTTTGCTCTAGACCCTTTGGAAGGGTCAGGAGCGAAAATCTTGATTTAGGCTTTAATTGCTCATTTTTCAAACTTCAATCTTCTCCTGGAGGCAAATATAGATTGTTTTCCACTTGAGGAACCAAGTTTTAAGCCCATTCAAGGTAGCAAATGAGGATTATAGTGAATTTCGCTTTGGACCCTTTGGAAGGGTCGAGAGCGAAATTCCTAATCTTGGCCAAAATCCTTCACATTTCTACGTTCCATCACCTCAAAAGGCAGAGACATGTTATTTCCTTCCCAAATTCGCCCATGGAACAAGGTTGGTATCCAAAACAAGGGAGCAAATGAGGCTTATGAAGAATTTCACTCTGGACCCTTTGGAAGGGTCAGGAGCGAAATTCCTATTTTTGGACAAGATCCTCACTTTTCAAAACACTTCTCAAGGCAAGAACACATCAAGACTCACACACAATGCCTAATAAACCAACGCCCATCCAAAACAAGGAAGGAAAATGAGGGTTATAAGGATTTTCGCTCTGGACCCTTTGGAAGGGTCAGGAGCGAAATTCCTCTCCCGGGTTAGAATCCATCATCCCAAGGTCTAAAATCTCCTCTCCAAGGCAAAGTTGCATCAAACCTTCTCAATTATGCCTCAAAAGTCTACAAACTTGGTCAAGCTAAGGAGAAAAATAGAGGAAATATGAATTTCGGTCTGGACCCTTTGGAAGGGTCAGGAGCGAAATTCACCTTAGGCCATGATCCTGACTTCATTTTTTCGCATTTCTTCATTCAAACAAGTGCTTTTGCCTTCATTCAAGCCTGGGAATGCGTTAGTTCTAGGTTTTGGTCAAAGTAGAATGTCTTATGGAGAATTTCGCTCTGGACCCTTTGGAAGGGTCAGGAGCGAAATTTGACATTTTGAACTCTCCGTCAGGATCATTTTATGGAATATAACATTTAAGTATAAGTTATACTTTAAGTTATATTCCATATATACTTTCAGGATGTTTGAGAGTGGTTTCAGACCTCTAGGAGTTATATTGCAAAATCTAGTTTTTGGAGGATTCTTCAGTTTTCCAGACTTAGTCAAATTTCAGGATCAGGACATTCCAAACTTAGCCAAATTTCAGGATCGGGACATTCCAGACAGCCAAATTTCAAGGCATTTGAAGATCAGGATGACATTCCAGACTTCATCACTCACCAACTCGACCTAGCTCGAACCTTCAAGAATGATACCCACTCACAAAGCAAGACACAATTAGCAACAAGAGCAAAACCAAGCCCTAAGGAAGACTCTCAAAGAAACCCTAATTTTGGGGCCCTGTGGACTCACCCTGGCTCAAGCAAAGCCTGCAATCCAACGATCCCCTCGACAGCACTCATCCTGCAAAGGCTAACAAAAAAAACCCTAAAAGACCTAGAAAACAAACCCTAGAAAGCAAAAAGCAGGGGTCCCCATTTGCAATGGGGCGATGTGTGAATACGTCACAACACCCCCCCACCAATATTATTATTTTCTTATTTTTTATTTTATTTGCACGAAAAAATATTTTGCTGACAAGATTATTTATTTTTTTAATATTTTTCTGCAGAAGTCTCTAGTCAAGCCGTATGGCATGGCTGAGGGAAAAAAAAATTGCTTTTTTTTCAACTTCACGGAAGGGGGTCGAATTTTATATCATTTTACGTCTCTCAACCGACCTGAATCCAACGATGAGGTCCATTTTGTCTTAGGAAGTCATCTACAACACTTCCCCCACAAAACCCTCATATGAATGCGCAACCAAGAAACCCATTTGACCCATCATTTTTCTAACCCCAAATCTTCAAACAAACCATCATAACAGCAAACCCAAAACCTTCAAATCTGCAATAAACAACCTGCAAAACCCTCATATCTTGCCATGTATTTCATTCTTTCATGCAAGGATATAGATTCCAACTTAACAAAGATTTGCCCAACCTTGGGTTATCCAACCACAACCATGGCTCAGATACCAAACAAAAGAAAACTTGCAACCTCATAATGACAATTTCTACACAACCCAAAAGAAAAATCTATGCAAACAAGTATTCAAAATCCATATGCAAGAGAATAGACAACATGCCCATTAAAGATGACAAAAGATATGCAATGGGAAAACCCTCATAAGAGAAAAACCTAGCCTCCAAAAGCATCCATCCACCATATATTATTCGGCAATGCAACATTACAATACACGCATGAACACCTCTGAATCACAAGCCATCTACAAGCACTCCATGTGAACAAGCCTGTAACCACACATACCATGCCATGCTTCAAACCTCCACAAACACTAACCTGGCTAACCTGCTAACCTTAAACAATTACCCTTCTAATTGCTTTTATAAAATCAAGCTCCCACAAAACCACCAGTGGTATACATAAAACCATGGGATTACAAACCATTGACCCCACATTTACAATTGGGTACTAAATTTTCACTTTATTAATATGTTTCCCCAATATTAAATAAATACAATATAATATTCCAATGTTACAATACAACATTAAGTGGCCCCAAGAATGGAATCTCTACGTAATGCACATCCATCTAGGTTCCCCTAGGTGCAACACACATAATAAATAAATAAAACAAATTAACATTATGCAAAGTATACAACACATTATTCCCAACACATATAATCCCAAAGGAGGATCTGTTGATGTGTGTTTTATGACACTTCGAACACAAAATAAAGTATTGAATACTCTATCCTCTCTTGAACAAAATTTTCCCAAATGTTGAACTATGTGATCACTTGAGATGACTCCAAGGTTTATACGGTCAGGTCTTGACATGTGGATAGACTCAGTTGTTGATGTGATTTTGTTGGAATCACAGGGGACTTACATTTATACTTGAACTCTTCCTGAATGTTGTTGGAACATGGAAATTTACTTGATTTGAAAAAAGACAAAAGGGATTGAGGGTTTAGAGAAATCTAATCTACTCCTAAGATCAACGATAGCAGTAGATCATGCTTAGATGGACACATTCCTTAAACCGAGCTTTGCTTCGCCGTGTTGCCAACAACTACACAAAAACAATGCAATCTTCCAAGGTAAATGAAAGGTTTTCATATCATGAACATTCATCCAAATACCCAATACACTGGCACAACTTGAATAAACACATCCACAATTGAACTTAGCACATTTTAAGGTTCAAGCTAACTATGCATTGTAATTGAAAATCATCCAACCACAAATAGTATGAACCAAGGAATTATCAACATCCACACATTACTCCATCACAATCAATGAACTTCATCTATAATGAGGATATAACAAGAAACCATACAATATGTAAAAGAAACACCACCATTCACCATAAATTCAATGAAAAGTATGTTTATTTACATGTCATGGCAACAATTTTTGCCTTCTCCTACTCTACCTCTAGCTACTTGCTATATAATGTCTTCTGTTGCTCACCATTAACCTTACAAATGAGGAGAGCAAGTCCTTTTATAGAGCTCCCTTTACAAATGAATGGTCAGGATCAAATCCAAATCAATGGCCAAGATTACATGAGAAAACCCTAATTAGGGTTAGTTACAACTAACTTTGTATTATATTTAATGCTTGACCAATGATAAAATTACATTTTAGGACACATGTCCAACATTGAATTCTAACCAATAGGAATTGAGGTTAGGTAAGATAAACAATATTTGATGAAGTGACAAGTGTCACGTGCTCCACTCTTGGATGCATCAGGTTCAATGTATTTGTGGACGTGTTGACCTTGATTGATAAATGAAAATGATTTGTCACCACCTCGGCTTACTCCTTGTAACTCATCACAAGTGTTTGTGATTTCAATTCTTCTTGTTCATTTCACCCTTCATCTTTTTGTTTGGGAATTGTAGATTTTGGAGGTTCATGGATTTTAGAAGGGCAGGGATTTTCACCACCCATGGATAATTCACTTGAATTGTGATTGCAATTCTTCTAGATCATTTCACCCTTCATATTTTTGTTTGCTAATTGTAGATTTTGGAGGATCATGGATTTTAGAAGGGCGCAGATTTTCACCACCCATGGATAATTCACTTGCTTTCTTCAAGTAGTTGGTTGCCTTGATCACTTCACTCCTTCATCACACTTAGTCGCTTACTTGATCAAACATCGTAATGTTGGGAATCTCCTCATCAATCCGTGGATTTTGTTAACTCAAGGACAAACTTGCTGTCGTCCACCTCCAAGCTGTGGATTTCTCTACTTCGTGGATTTTGGAGGGTTGTGGATTCTTGCTAGTGGAGGATAGTCATCATCATCATTCAAGCTTACCAACTCCAATACGTAGTCAATTACTTCACTTTCATCATGTTGTAGACCTCCATTCTCAAAATCAAAGATTAAGTGAGTTCATTGTTTCTCCTTCATTTCATGGATCAATCTTGCCATTTTAATACTTGAGTCGTGGATTTTAGCACCTCATGGATGTGCTCAGGTCATGGATTGATCATCATCATTCACCCTCATCATCAAGATTTCTTCATCCAATTCACACCAAGGCATCTTCATTATCGTTCATTAAGGTTTAAAGATAGCATCACTCTCATTCATTGTTGCCTTCAAAGATCTTCAAGCCTTGGACCTCTGGAAGTCGTGAATTTTGGCAACTCAAGGACAAAAGTCATTACCTCACCTCTTAGGTCGAGGATTTGAGCAACTCAAGGACAAACATTGCAAGTGTGATCTCTACCTCGACTTGATCTTCATTTCGCTTCACCTAGTTCGAGATTGTTCATCAACACTTGAGGATGATGCAACTCACTCGATCTACACCTTCAATGACTCCCAGTTGTGAATTTCTTGCACTCAAAGACCACTTGGAGTCATCATCACTAGGTCGTGGATTTAGCAAGATTGTGGATTTTCATGAGTCTTGGATTTTGGTGACTTATGGACAAACCCACTGACTTCCACTTCAAGTTGATTTCGTCGTTCCTTGCTCAAGTTGATCATCAAAGACCTTTGCTTGCAAACTTGGAGGATTCTAAGGCTAAATTCAATTAAGTGCAACCTTTGTTCACCATCACCCCAAGGTCACCAAGTCGTGGATTTTGCCTGGGCGTGGATTTCATGAGGTGGTGGACAAAACTCATTTTCATCTCTCAAGTCCATTGATTTTACGAAGTGAAAAATAGTATTGTTACAACATTGACTTGGTGTTGCATTGCTTCTCCAAAATTATTCTTAAGTACGAAATCACTTTCACTAAGCACTTCACCTTATTCATTTAATGGTTGAGTACCTCACCCTGAGTGTGAATTTGAAAGATAAACGTTACATTCCATCATCACTAACTCACATTGGTCAAAAGGCATCCAAGTTGTGGATTTGAGCACTCATGGAATCACTACTGCATTTGAACTTTCATCATTTCCTTAGGTTGACTTAGTCACTGTGAGGGTTCCATCTTTGAATTTCCTCTCAAAAATCCAAGGAAAACTAACTTTTATTCTTTTCATACTTCCCCCTTCTTCACCCACTCAAGCTTGATTGATTCTGGTCTCTTCATCCTAACCTAAGGGTGTCTTGCTCACCTGACTACTCATTACACTTGAGACTCACCTTGACTTGACCTAGAGGTTGCATTGTGAAGCATCATCCAATGACTACCTTGACTCTCACCTATCACTTGACTCTCACCTACCACTTGAGCACTTAGAGCTAAGAAGACTCCAAACTAGTCTAGAAGGGGACCTAACTGCTACTAGATTGTCCGGCTTGATCACATCCTAACGACAAGGCATTGCATCCCCTCACAAGCAAGAGGTTAAACACTTAAGAAACTACTGCCAAGCTAGACGACTAAGCTAAGACAACTAACCTACGAACAAAAAAGTGGGGGTACCCATTTGCAATGGGGCAATGTGTTAAAACATCATAACAGGATCCTTAGCCAAAATTGCTTGTTTTATCTTTCCAAGCATGCTATCAATTGTCTCATATATCTCTCCAAAACTAAGAGTCTATATTAGCATATCTAATGACATCTACAACAAGTGAAATGAAAGAGGAAACATATCTACAAAATGTTCAAAAGGATTAAATGATGAGAAAGAAACTTCAAAAGTTGAAACATTGAACAATAAAATTAAAATATCAAAATCAGAAATTCAATATGAAAATCAGCAATTTAATATTTAGTATTTAATAATATCAGAATTTAATGACAAAATCACTAATAATGTTTTACCTCATAGTGGACCTGTTGATGGTGTTTTTACGCACTATGCAACACAGAATAAAATACTAAGTATTCTATCCTCTCTTGAATAAAGACTCCCAAATGCTAAGTTGCGTGATCAAGTGGGACGACTCCAAGATTCTCGAATGTCAGGTCTTGATGTGCCCTTGGATAGACTCAGTTGTATATGATGTGATCTTGTGGGGATCACAAGATGGTCTTACGTAGAATGCTTGAATGCTCGAATGATGTTGAAACATGGAATTTCACATGATTTGAAAAAAAGGAAAAAAAGGATAAGAGTCTAGAAAGTTATTCTAGCTCTAAGAACGTAAGAGAAATGGACAATCTTTGGTGGAATTCAAATAAGTCTTGCTTCAACATGCTATGAACATCTCCACAAGGCTAGTGCAATCTCCTAAGGGTAGCTTTATGATTTTCAAATCATCGCCATAAGCATAGACACGATCAAGTTGATGCATATCAATGAAGAAGTGATAATTGAAGTTAAGCTTGGCTAAGATGGATCCAATTGACTACACAAGACACTTTACCATCGGCAAGGTGTTAGTAGTATGGATATACGAATTTCACCATTGATCATGCACAAAGTCTTCCATTCATCTAAACAACAAGAAAATCAAATTGAGAAGTAGAGACCATGCAAATTGTTGAATCAACATATCAATTTCACCATATCTTCAATGAAGTTTACATGCTTCTTGCAACAATGTCTTGGCAATAATCTTTGCCTTCTCTTCCTACTCTAATTTAACTGCTATCTATCTAACTTGATCAACTACTAACTATTAACTTTACAAATGAAGAAGTGGAGCCTTTTATAGTGCTCTCATTTACAATTCAGTGGCTCAAATTGATTTACAATCAATGGCCAAGATCGAAAGATAGAAACCCTAATTAGGGTTTGTTACACCCATTGCAAAGCATTTAATGCTTGACCAATGATATATTTACATTTGATGGGACACATGTTCTCCTTAGAAAATTCAACCAATAGGTGGTGACGGTAGGTACATCGAACATTGTGCCCATGTGGTAGTTATCTTCATTGACATATGAGTTAGGTACATTAAATCTGGCCGCCTTAGCTTAAAATGATATGATTGGATAAGTGATGACTAGTAGCCACCTCACCTTGATTGATCTTCCTAACTCATCACAAGTGTGTGAATGTATGAGACATATCTCTTGATACTTAACATTATCCAAGCTCCTAATGTGTTGATGGCTTCGCTCAAGTCGATCCTCTAACTTTGATTAACTCTTCTAAAACTATCTCCTGTCTTGATCACTTGCATTGTTGAGCTTTCATCTAGCTATAGTGACAATGATTCTTGGATTTCCGAAGGAAAGTCAGGATTGTGAAAATTTCATCCTTGAATGCTTGATGTTGATAACTGCTCCTTACGCTGATTGCTTGCATCAATCTCGGTCATTGCCTTAGATGGATTGTGTTCTTGTCTTGGGCTATCCTTCACCTATAAGAGTTGTTCAAGTTAGTTTTGTGAAATGGGATAACAATAATGTTTGTAAGCAAAAGCTAATTGCCTAAGTTAAAACATCTTTTGTATTAGAGTAGCAATTCCTTCAAAACCCAAGCCCATCGAAATGTTACAAATCTTATTTTCAACAAAATTCCTCTATATACCTTCTAAGCAATTAGAGCACATCAAAATAAAACCTTCAAAGTAATGAATAAGGAATCTGAACAGTGTCCAAATAAGGTCTGATTTTGGTATAGAATGGTCGAATGAAGGTTATTTCAGACCTATAAACAAATTTGGATAGACTGGTTTTACTAAATCAATTACCCTTTCACAAAATTTGCCCTTTTTCAAATAAATATACTCTGATTAATCACTGGATCTTACTGAGCCCGCTGATGTGAATTCCATGTCCTCTCTCAAAATATGCTCAGCTCAAAGGCTTTGCTTCGCTGAGGGTGATGATTGGGTTCTAATGCGTTGAATGTGTTTGCGCAATCTAAAGCCAAAATCGTATTCTTTCAAGATGAATTCACTGAAGTTCAATGTCTGATCAGAACTTGGATCACTAAGCTTAAGGTGAGTTTTGTTGGACCCTTGGGGGCTAGAGTTGCTGTGAAAAGGCCAGATTGCTGTCAAAGATGATCAAATTCGATGCCTCTAGTGACTTCACCTTATGAATTCGCCAGAATGGAATTCAATGTCAAAGGAGTGCACAATCAAAATATGTATCGCTGAGTATAACTGCTTAAAGAGGCCGATACTTCATCACAAGCATTCGGCGATTTGCATTTAATAAATTGCATGTGAAATGATCACCTTAGTCGCTTCCATTTAATGTTGGGCGATCAAAATTGGAAGCCACTTCAATTACGAACATTCAATGATTGGCATTGGTTGTTTCAAATTTTTAAATAAAGGCAATTTTGTTGATAATCGTAGAGCCTTGAGGAAATCGATCCATTGTGAATTGTCCTCTTACATTAAATCCCTTCAATCGATCTTCAAAGGCAAGGTAGTATTCATTAAATGTATTGCATCTTTTATTAACTAGAGGCCTCGAGTTTTGCCTCGAGTCTTTTAGATAAAATCGCCTTACCATAAAAAGTAATCGCATTTCACTAAATGCATTTCAATATTAGTTGTGCAAGACTTTGAGTTTTGAAACTCAAATCAATTAATCTTTTGCCTTTGTATCATCGAATTCAATACCCTTGTATGGAACAAACAAATGCATCACTACTTGTCATAAGGCGCACCTTCATCGAATATGATTTAATCAAGATAACATCAATTTTTGAGTTCCGATTTGCCATTGTAATAATTGGCCTAGCTTAGATCTTTGGAATTCTTAGCCCTTTGATAATGACTAAGCTGGCTGTACCAAATATAATGATTCATTTGATCTTTGCAACACCGTGGACATGGATCTTGAGTATCTTTGTTTGTGTAGCAACTTTATCAAATGCCCTTTACATCCATCGTTTGAACCCTTCATCGAACTCAGAACTCGCATTTAAATGCAGCATAGCGATCTCATCATGGGAACTCAAATGTTGAGGCAACTTCATAAAAATGCCCAATGCCCTTGCTTTGCATGCATCATTATTCTTCTTTCAAATGCATTCATTGAATCACTTGCATTGTTCAAGGCATAGCTCTCCTTTCTCTCATAATTGAGCTTGACAATAGCACAAGGCATTGGGAGCAATGCACAAGGTGTGCGAGAGCAATGCACAGTGCGTTGAGAGCAATGAACAATGCGTGTGGTGTGAAAGCAATGCACAAGGAGTGTGTTGGCAATGCACAATAAATCATCTTCATGCCTTAGTCAAATTTTGATCTCTTAGTAAAAATCTAATAGCTAAACGACTCAACAACTTACCTAGAAGGGAGAAAAAATTGGGGGTCCCCATTTGCAATGGGGTGATGTGTGAAAACGTCACAACATCAAACTCCTCTATGGCCTCTCTCAAAATGCTAAGTTGGATGTCTGCATCTTTTTGCTTCCATGAACAATCCACGGCTCTAAGAAAATATGAGCTAAGTAGGCATGTAACTATGATATTGATGAGTGGTCGATGTATAATATGAATCCACCCATCCATCACAATAGAACAACCCATCTTGGTCCATGTTTGCCTCATATCCTCCATTAGCAAATCAACCTTAGAATATTCTTTGTCTAGGAGGGCAATGAATAGTTTATGATCTGCAAGGGGATGCAAAAGAGGAACCAATAGAAGCTATATCTTTGATCATTTGTTTGAAATAAGAAGAATGGACCACACAAAATGGGATAACCTGAACATAAAAGAATTTGGCAATGGAAGACTCTATTGCATCTCGTGCTTGCACATTAAACATACTTGCAACTATCCCTAGCCTCTCACCACCACTAATCTTCCTCTTTCCTCTTGTGGCAATATAATTAGTAGCACTACCAACCCTGGATGTTGTAGCATAGATGATTGTCCACTTGCAAAAGAATGTCTTGGCATCATCACACCTTGAAACCTCATTTCCGCCTCCATTTGCAATCTATGAGCCTCTACCTTCTCATCTTCCTTTATGTCTGGACTAACTTTAACTCCGCGGCATGTAACACCCAAGAGATGAGATCATACCCTTGCGTAGTTCCCTCTAAACTCTTTCTAGCAAATGTGACACAACCACACCCAACTCCCCCAATATTTTTGTTTTTGGTATCTATCGCTGTCACAAGTTAGAGAAGAGTTTTTTTTGTTAAAAAGGCCCTTTGCATAAGGTTTCAAGACAGTTAGGGGAACTTGAATGGATTTGGTGGCTGTCCGCCTCTACCCTAACACTTCCACACTCTGATGAAGCTGAAACTCTTGTATTTATTTGAGTTTCTTCCACTTCATTGTCAATGCTATCATTCTCATTGCTGCTCATGTTGGTTTTGTGAGACTCAATGAAACTTTAAACTGAAAAAGGAAAAAAAAATCAAACATTCCCTACTTTAAACTTTGAAAAAAAAAAGAATAGAATAACTTACCTTTGTCAAGAAATTGTTGCTCGACTATAAAATATGTCTTGGATTCAACCTCTCTTACAACACTTCTCCTTAAAACCCTACTAAACAAATTTGTTTCTCCTTCAACTTCAAAACAAGCTGCAATATTTTTTTGATAAACATAAAATGAACTCAAATGCATTGGAAAGATTGCTTTTCCTATTTAGGGCAACCTAAGGTGTGGGGGCCAACTGTAATGTACCCTTCTCGAGCATGATCTTCTCAGATGACCGTTGGCCTATTCTAAAGACCCGTAGGCTACTCGGACGATTTGATTAGGGTTTCTTGTGTGGAGGTTGCAGTTGCTCGTGAATTGGTGTTTGAACTGCAGATTCCTTCTGGGTTTTCTGTGGGCTTCGTAGTGATATGTTTCTCTTGGCATTCTGAGCACTTTCTGGAATTTACTATTTTTAGTAAATTCTATTTCTGGCAGTGATCCTATTGGTCTCGGCACAGTTGACTTTCCTCTTCAGTCGACTTAATTGGTTTATTCAATTTTGGCCTTGGGAATGCAATTTCGGAGAGATAAGTTCATTTCACTTAAATAACATTATATTTTAATGTTATATTTCCCCCCTTGGCCTAATCTCTTAACTTAATGTTGTTTTAAAAGGTGGTCTTTAAGGGGTGGTGCCATCATTGAGATTATTTTATAATTATTAAGGTTGAATTAAAGCTTTAAGTTGGACGCCAATACTTAAGTGATGAATTTAATTAAAAAGTCAAAATTGAAGCTTTGAAGAAAGGGACGCCATCTATTGGAGGATTAGGGTTTGGCTCTGAAAGGAAGATTAGAGTTTCGAGAAGGTCAACGGAAAATTATAAAAGGAAACCTTTGGTTCTCTTTTCGCATCTTTTTTTGTCTACAGGAATGCTATGTTGCCGGATTGGCTTTGGGATTGCTTCGAGGAATGTATGCCTCCTAGCTTGGCATTGCTTCTCGCTTGAAAGATAGCGACTAGTGGTGAGATAGTGTAGTTTTGAGAGTTTGTATTGGGATTTGTGCATTGTAATCAGCTTATGGCTTTCTAGTTCAGATTTATGCATATCAGAGAAATTCTGGAAATTGCATTTTCATTACAGCAGGTTGTCTTTTCATTCATAAGTCAAAAAATACCAAAAGATCGTTCTGGGTATTGTTTAGATCCTTTTGTCTGGGAAGGACGCACCTTTGTCTTAAGTTTCAGATTTTTTAGAGAAGTATGGGATTTTTAAAGTAAAATCGCCCCTCTTGCTGGGCCGTACCTTTTTGCTTGTCTTGGTTTTCGTGCATAAATTAAATAGAGACTTTTGATCAGCTTTCAGTGTCCTATCTTGGTCGCCATCTTCATAAGATCATATTGCATTTCGTCTGGTGGAATTTGGTTGAGTTTGGAGTGAGTTGTGAGTGAATCTGTGAGTTACAGGGCTGCTGTTCATGCATGTGGAAAACAGGACTGTCACAAACCAGATTGTTAGGTTGGCTTAAATAATAGAGTTTTGATTTAAGCTTTATTACTCAGTGAAGGAAACTCAATATATATATTGTTGCAGCTCTATTCATCTCTTGATTCACATTGATAGCAAGGCATTATCTATCATATTGTAAGCTGGCAGTAGTACTGACAGCAGTTCATAATCTTGCTTTATCATTTTGTAATGCTCATCTCTACATTTCGTAATTGCTTTGTAATATCTTACATCTCCGCCCTATGGTAGCTCCTTTCCCACTCCGGGTCAGAAAGCACATTCTGGGTGTTGAGTTACTTTCAGCATTCTCGCTTATATTATGTAATTGCATTGTAATTCTTAGTATCTCCGTCATATGGTAGCTCCCATTCCATCTCGGTTTGGAAAGCACATTCTTGACATCGAGTTATTTCAGTTTATTAATTGGTAGGGATCCTCTGACCACATGCTCGTCGTTCGCCGGCGCATTCTTGGTTAGAGTTCTTTGTATCAGCATTTCTTTCAGATCCTCTGACCAATGCTCACACCTTGCCCACATCGGGATCCTGGTGTACATTCTGGTTAGAGTTGCTTCAGCATCATTTTGGTTTAGAGCTAACCTTAACGGGTGCGTTTTGTTTGTAACTTGCAATTGAAAAAACGAAAAATTTGGCTCGGAATATTTCACCAACCAAAAAGAAATAAAATAATGTATTTTTAAAGTCATTTGAATGTTTTCTTTTTATCATGCTGGAGAGAGGGGGGTGGCCAGCCATCCCCTCTGCGACTCCCTGCAGCATTTCTGGCATTTCCGGCAAATCGTTAAATTTTGAGGATGGCTAGGGGACATCCCCGATGCATCCCCCCATCCCCGAGACATCTCGGAAGTGGGGATGCATCAAAACGGGTCAGGGACCTGTCCACCAGTAACATAGTTAATTAATAATTATCAATGTTCTTTCACAAGGAAAGCCCATTGAAATTGTCCTTAAAGATGTTGATGAGTCATATAGACATTGTCATGTCCCTTTTACACTCTAAGCATTCAACAAAGTCCCTTAGCCTATTATTTAATTTCCTATAGGTTAAAGGGTTGGGTTAGGAAAATATTTAAATTAAATAATAATTTAGGTTGGTTTTAATATTAATTGCAAGCATTGTAAATGACAATTATTATTATTTAGGTTGCCTAAATGGAGCATAATAAAGTTTTATGTAACTTTCAGTAATATTTTGTTTTTTCCTTTTTGAGAAAACTATAAAAGTAAGTTTAAATCAAGTTTTGAAAGGTTAAAAACAAATAATATTGTTTTATTTCCATCAAGAATCTATTAAAAGAGAGTAAGGGCACATTAGGAGGCATCTACCATTTTATCTATTAAACCCTTGTTTCTGAAATTGAGCCTTTGTGTTCATCTTTGAACTAAGACGAAAACCCTATTGGCAAATGGATTTGAAGTTGAAAAACCCTCCAAACCAAAGAGTAATTCCATCCAGAGATTACCTATGAGCTGATATGCTTTGTATTTCCAATTTCCTTTGCTGTTTAGCATTTGGTGTGTAGTTTTTACTTTAGCATTTGGTGTGTAGTTTTTACAGATTTTGGTTAAGTTTCAGTACAGTTTCAATTTGAAGGAAAATATTATTTTATTTGCTGCTACAGTGACTCGTGCCACTGCTACAATGTTCTGTACAGCTGCTATAGTGATCCAGATTCCATACCACTATAGTGTTGCACTATACTAGTTGCATGATTTCATTAATTTGTAGGTTTTCAGAATGTACCAATTTGGGGTAAAGATTTCCAATTTTTAGTCTGTTTCCAGAGTTTGTGTGTTGTGTGAAGTTGAAGAGTTTTGGGTATTGTGTGTGTAGTTTCCAGATTTAAAAGAATATCAATGTACTTTATTTGTTCAATACAAATCTATCAATTTGAAAGAGTATGTTTGCTGTCATTTATTGTTGTTATTTGTGTTATGCATGCATATAGTTTGAAGAGCTCTAGACTGTGTTAACTGTTGCAACCCTACCATACCAGTCTTGAGGCTATTAGTTGAAAATTTATCAAGAAATCTGATCATTATTAATTGATTCAGCATCCTAGAGTCAGGCACTAAGTTTATTAATTGTTGTGTTCATTTGTAAGTTGGTTTAACAACATTTGCAAATGTATATATACCAAACCTGGCTGCGCCTGTCAGAAAGTGAGACATTACCCTTTGGGGAATCAAAAAAGTTAAGCCACTCCTTTGGATGTGAAATCAAGATATTCAGGATTGTTGCACCTCATTTGTTGGGGTAATTTCTGAGTCCAGATCAGCTACATTTTGATATATTTTAGTAAATTTTTGGTTGTTGTTTCTGAGCTGGTTATTGGAGAAAATATTACTCATTATAGCTGTTACAATTTAATTTTAGTTTATAATTATTTCTAGCACTTCTAGTTCATAAAGTTTTGTAATCTTCTGTGCTGTTCACTGCTAGAAAGGATAGAGTTTAGAGTTGATGTTTGGAAGGGTATGCCACCAAAACAATAAATAATTATTGTATAAACTGGATGGTCCTCCGCCAGTTAGAATAGATATTTTTCAGTCTAGATAGCAATGCAGCCAAGACATTAATTTATCTAATTCATTTCCAGCATTTGAATTCATTTAGATATGTACAGCTTGCCACTGAAAAGATAGTGTCTCAAATTACCATATGCTCTCACCTTGCTCATGCCAAGATCTTGGTGATCAGAAAATGTGAGGGTTTATGCATTTCATCAAACATTTGTGAAAAGTCAAAAAAAATTAGTTCAAGACATTACAGACACCAAGCAGTAGTTCATTAACCAAACAAACTTTATCTAAACTCGTATTTAAAACACGATCAACTGAAAAGCTCAGACGCCATACCACTGACTAAAATAAGATGTAAAAAAATGTGTAGAGAATTCATGTTCCTGCAATTAGGCTAACTGTCTCACAGGTTCTATCTCCTTAAATAAAAGTGATTCTCGAGTCCACATAATCTTCTAACTGAATATGACTTAGCTCTAGGAGATATTGAAACATTGTTTTCTCAGTACTTTGGGCAACTGAGCTAATGTCCTTAGTTCTAGTACGAATGATAGGACTCTTCGCTAGTTTTATGATGTGTTTACTGTGACAAAGGACTGCTGCAGCCTCCTGCTGAAATTTCTACTACATCAGAATTCTCCTCACCTTCACATGCATATGGATAAAAAACAGCATGTAACAAGTTATTCATAAATAATTAAAAAACAGTGGCTATATTTTCCTGACACTACTCATTGCATCGTCATCATTCATTTTATGAGCCCCAATTCTAGGTGCTCTAAGTTTTAAACTATTTATGACACAGGATAAAAGTACTTAAGACTGCAGTGGGAATGAAACCCAAGATGATTGGAATTAAACTATTACTTTATGGTAAACTGTATGACAACACCATCCAGAGTAAAGTTGGGGATGTGCATATGCAGAGGCAAAGGATACTCCTTGTGTAAGTAACATTGAAAAGAAAATACAAGTGGAATTGTCAATAGGCATTTTATACATCTGAGCAGTTTAGTGTATATAGGTACTGTAATCAATTTTCCCAAGTTCCTGACATGATTCTGCCTGTTATGATATTGGACTTAGTATCCAACATCTGCCACATACTAAGAAATAAAAATTAAATCACCAAATAGCAATACTACAAACAATCAACAATGAAAGAAATGCTCTGGGACAAAAAAGAACTAATCAACCATAACCATACCTGAACATTTCTGTAGTGACTGGCCTGTATTCATCATACTCACTCGAACCACCTGTTACAGTGAGGTCTATATAAACATCTCTACTCGAGTATGCTTTCTTGCACTCTTTGCACTGAAATCCAGAGCCCGATATAGCTGACCTAGAAAAACCAAAAAGATATTTAGATTCAAATAGACTACTATTAATGCAAAAAGATGAAATTTAAAAATATTCAATACTCTAGGCGCTGTAATGTAGATCATCAAGACCAATATTGGACAGGAAAATAAGAGTAATTATTATCACTACTTTGATTTTATCGCAATGTTAAGATTCCTTAAAGTACGAAGTAGCTTAAGAAATTTAAACCTGTCACTCCTGACTTACAAATTTAGACCTGGAGGACCTTTCCTGATCAAAGGCTTATAGCAAATAGGACATGCAAGCAATTCTACTGATGTGTCCTCGCCGCTGTCTACCTTCACTTCCTGAAAATGAATTGCAAGATTATATACAGAATACATTAGAAGTTTCAAATTTAGATCAGAGTTTAGAATAAAAAAATAAACATTAATCTTGTGACATACAAAAAGAAAAGAAATGGAATGTTATAATCCTCAATGATAAAAAGCTTCAACACTAAGTATTAAGTACCTTGTGGGTCCGATCATACCAATTTTGTGGTTCCATAATAAAAAAAATTAATTTAGTTTTGTTGATCCATGAGGCCCAATGTTGTGGGTCTGTTTGGATTTTTAGCCTCATCTCCTATAGGGGACGTTTGGGAACTCTGGGACACCTCAAAAACGTCCCCCCGCCTTTCCCCACATCCCCTATCAAGGCATCCCGGAAACGTGGCATAAAAAGAAAGGGACGATTAGCCATTCCCGAGACAATCAGGGGATGCCGAAAGGCTAACCATCCCCTACGGCCCAGCACTTTTTAGAACATGATTTTATTTTTTTTTAAACACTTTTAAATCTTTAAAAAAGGGATGGGCAAACCCACAAGGAACCCCTCCACACAAAACCTAAACCTATTTTACTTATTAAAACAACCAAAGAGAAAAAAGCATTGAAAGATCCCAAATGGATCCTTTTACTGTTGCTGCTGTAAATTCTTAATTAAACATACTATATTTTTGTAATTTTCCGGTGATCTTATAGAATAGACAGAAGTTGCAGAAAGGGATTGTTTCTTTTTGGGTTTTGATGTTATAAGTAAAGTAATTGATAAATAGCAACAACTGTGAAATAAAACAGTAAACAATGTTCATATGTAAGAACACTTAAGCAATCTAAAAATACTGCAAATCATACCAGGCAAATAACCTAGTTTTGTATTCAGCAAGAATCCATACATTTATTTGGAGTTGTTCTCAATCTGGATTGATGCCAGATGGAGGAATATTACTAGCAACGAACAAGGGAGACCAAATAAGCTGAATACAACCCTTCAAGCCAACATACAAACAAGGCGTGGTTGCAAAGGAGGCGTGGAAGCTGCTGCAAATCACGTGCCAGCTGAAATAGACTAGCCGCCCTATTGAAACCCCCAATATGCACGTTGAATCTTCAGGACAAGAAGATGTGTCTTCTACCTCTGACAATCTCTGTCCAATCCTGGATAAATCCACTATCAACTCCTGTTGAGGGCTACGTCCCAGCAAGCTCAAACCTGGGGTTTGCGTCCCAGACCAAAATCACTCTTCCAAAGCAATTCCCAAATTCGCAAGTTTCAAACTGATCAAAGATGCTATCAATTAGGTTTTCATCTCCTTATAACTCCTTTCCCTTTGCAAGTCGAACCCTAAAGAATAATAAAGCTTGCACTTTATAATTAAAGTGACACTTTCCCAATTATGGCGTCAAACTATAGAAAAATATCACTTTATTGCAAGTAAATAGCTTCAAGCATCCAAAAAGACTCCAGGAGGTGAGAATCATGTAGCAAAGTTCAAGACCTTTCCAACGAGCTATAACACATAGGCATATCAAACCAGATGAAGCCAAAAACCCCTTATTACTCCGAAATGGCTATATACATACCCTTATTTTAATTTATTTAATCGCTAACTTAGGAAATATTTAAATATATTAAAATATTTCCATAGATCCAATAATAGCCCAAAATAACCAACCAAACATGAATCTAACTTTGTCACCTGTCTGTGACTGATGCCGAACAAGATGGGCCAACTGGCAGTCCCATCCCTAAAATGTAGGGATGCTCCTAGAAACTAGGAAACACACCCAATCTTCCTGAAACTGAAACCATGGTATGGTCCCGTGAAACCTCAAATATGGAAACTACCACAACCTCCTAAAAAGTAGGGAATCACCCTAAAATCAAGGAACTGCTCCCAACGGCCCACAAACTACCTGAAACACCAACTCCGGATATTGAATACCCTGTGTGAGTCTCTATCCACCACTGCCAGCCTACGAGACCCCCATAATAGGCTAACTCACATGTCTCTACTAGACAAACTAAAGAGGTGACATGACAAGCATTCTCATTTTGACATTTGCAAACTTGTGGTGAAGAGCAGCAAGTTAAAGAGGAGTGAATAGAAGTTGAAAGAGGAGATTAAGACATCAAATCCATTGCATTAGAGGTAAGTTCTTCATTTTACTTTTGTTTTTTCAATTTGTTTTGCATTTTTTCAAGTTATTTTCCAAAAAAAATTCACATCGAAAGGTCATTGTAAGTTTATTTTTCCTTTTATTTGAACTCTTTGTTTGAAATTCTTCACCAATGAAAATCATGAGCAGCAGTGAGAGCAGTGAGAGTAGTTATAGTGAGGAGGTTGAGATTCAAATGGAAGAAAGAATTAGACCTAGAAGAAGAACTTATAGAGGTCTGACAGCCATTGGGGGTTTTGGGAGTGGGAGTGTACCAGGGCCAGCAAGTTCAAATCCATTTGAATGTCCTTCTGAACTCCTTAAAAACTACACAAAAGGGCCTTTTAACCCCAAGAAACCTCTATTGCAATTTGCAACACGAGTTGATAAGGATAAGAAAAAAAATACAAGGGGGAGTAGAGAATGGCTTTGGCATTTGTGCCACAAAAAATATAGGGGCAGCTATACAAGATTTTATTGTCATCTTTTGTGGATAGGTGGTAAAGGGAAGAAAGGTTGTGAAACTATAACTCGAGCTGAGACGATTGAGGCAACTAGATTGCATGTGGAGGGGGAGGCAAAAAAGCAATGAAACTTCATTGGAGAGTTGGCAACCTAGTGTATCATTGCTACAAGATTCATAGATGTTGGATTTCATGGGGGAGAGGGTTCTACTTCTCCTTCTACTAGAGGAAAGAAAAAAAACAACAAATGTTGCAATTATGTTTAACACACAATTACAAGATGTGGCTGAGTCCTCTATTGCCAAGTTTTTTTTCACTCGTGCCATACCATCCATCTGGCACTTTCACCATATTTCAAACAAATGTTCAAAGATGTGATAACTGTTGGTCCTTCATTTGTTCCACCTAGAGAACATAAGCTATGCACCACCCTCCTTGATAGAGAGTATTCCAGGGCAAGTATTTTGATGGAAGATATAAGACAAACTTGGATAAGAGATGGATGCTCCCTCATCATGGATGGGTGGACCGATATCAAACATCGGCCACTCATCAATATTATTGTCAGAAGTTTACCTAGCTATTACCATCTTAGAGCTATTGATATTTAAAGGATAAGGATGCAACCTTTCACTTTCAAATTTTGAAAGATGTCATAGAAGAGGTTGGAGCCTTTAATGTTGTACAAGTAGTGACCTATTCAGCACATGTGTGTATGTTAGCTGGCTTGACAACGTAGGATGCTTATAAGCACAATTTTTGGACCCCATGTTGTGTTCATGCATCGAACAATACCTTGAAGGACATTGGGAAGATAGATTGGGTGAAAGTAATGGTGTCAAAGGCTAGAGATGTACAAACACTCATTTGCAACCATCACACTTCACTTGCTTTGTTCAAGATATTTTTGAGGAAGGAATTCCTCTAGCCCATGGAGACTAGATATACAAGCTATTTCATTTTGTTAGAGAGGATGCTTGAAGTTACTTGCCATTTATCTTCTTACACAAGTTGCCAATTCCTCTATTGTAGAGAAGAATTGGTCCACATATAGCTTCATCCAATCAGTTAGGAGGAACAACCTTACCTCTCGGCAATTGGAGAAGTTGGTTGTTGTACATAGTGCTTTATGGCTATAGGATTGACAAACTCCTGAGTATCGTCAGAATCCAAGCGTACGTTGGGATGTAAATCTCAAAGATGTTATGCAAATCAATGAGGAGACACAAGAGCGATTAGTTGGGGTTCCACTGCCTAAGGCAGACCCTTATACTAGCAGTGACTTGGACTCAAGCTCCGATTTTGAATTAGACCTACTAGTTGCATCCACTGATTAGGGACAACCATATATTAACTTAGTTCGATGTTTATGTCATTTCATAATTGAAAGTTGGAGCGTTTGGGCATTTTTTGTTAGAATTCTTATATAATATGTATGCACAATGAGAATGAAGGCATTTGAATTTTGTTAATTTGTTTTTCTCATCTGAAATCTTAATTCAAGTCTAATACTATGTATTAAACTTCTGAAATGTCTATTATGAATGTTTTATCAATGTTATGATATTAATATTTGAAATTTCTATATATTTCTTAAAATCTCCCTATTTCTTAGTAGTTGTCTCCTACCATCCCCTAAAAAATGGCCCAAAAGTACCCCCGTACCAAAAACACGTCTGATTGTCCCCGTCCCCAAAACTTAGAGGAGCATAGGATAGTACATGTTTTGAAGAAAGAATATCTTGTGCACAAGTCTAAAGATTGTGTTTGATGAAAGTGGCATCCATAATACCCTGAATTAGACTTAGATTTGTATTTGACTAAGACAGGCATGCATACTTCCAAAAGATGTTTGCACCATCTCATGTAAGTTCTCCTTTGAGTTTACTTATTTAATATTTCATAATATCTCAAGTTCTATTTTATTTGTAATCCTCGAAAACAAATTGTCCAATTCAAATTTTTATAACCATAAGTACAAGACTCGCCCAAACTCAACGAGTCCTAAGCCAAAGCCCTCAAACCAAGGCCTAAGGACTCAAGACCCAAGTACTTAATAAATTTGGTCAAACTCACCAAGTCTACCAAACTTAAAGGACTTAGCAAGTCCAACAAGAAAATTCAGCTGCAGCTTGGGAAAATAGAAAAACAGGAAAAGTAAAAAAAATAATAACAATAAATTAGAACCTATTCATTTAAACTGTCCTCTAAGACTCTAAAAGCACACTCATTTTATTTGCAAAAAGAAAGTTTTTAAAAAAAAAGTAATGGAGCTAACATCACATGCTGTAGAAAAAAAATCAGCACACAAGTTGAACAACAAGCATTGATTGAATATCATTTGGGCAAATTTGTATGTAGCAGCCCTCAGAGTATTTAAAGGAGCCTACGATGCATTTATAAGAGCACATTGTTAATTTGGAGCAACCTACCATCAATTTGAAGCAGATTTTAAGAGGTATTTTTGTTTTTTATTTTTTTAATAATTTCGTTTGTTTCTACATTTTTTTTTCATTTTATATTCATGGAAAAAATTACAAACCCTAGCTATTTCTAATCCTTTTTCTATGTTACTGGATTTGTCAGCTGAGCTACTAGATCTAGGTGCAGTTTATACCAGATTTGGGATCCAGTTCAAGTATGGCAATGATTCATTGAAGACACATTTTTTTGCTTCAGTCCTTACAATCCTCTGTATGGATTTTGTTCAGGTGCAACTCAAGATAGTTTAGAGATGCAGGCAACTAAAGCATCGGAACGGAATGAGAGAGCAACATAACCAAGGTGTGCAATCGTCAAACTGGAAGAACCAAGCTTTTCTATGCCATTTCATCACTATCCTATATGATTTCATCTCATAGCCACTTTTGTCTGAAATGGGGGCTATATAAATATATAATAATATAATATATAAATATATTATATATTATATATTTGTATATTATATTATATATTATTATCTATTATGTATTTACGTATTATATTATATTATTTATATATTTGTATTAATAATATTGCATTATTTATATACTATTATATAAATATTTATTAAATTAATAATTTTATTATTATTATATTATATATTTACATGTTTACAAACCCAACCGCCAAAAAACATTTAGCCCCACAAATTGGATCCACAAACCTAAACTAGGGTCTTTACCAAAACCAACTTAGTCTTTTTTATGAACAAACCCTAGCTTTTTTGTAATTTTTCTCTTTTAAAGTTGGAAACCCTAACTATTTTTACTTTTTTTCTTTTTTTAATCTTAATTTAAATTAAAACCTATTTCCATTTACTTGTTATTGTAATGAACTTTATATTTATAAATTGTTCTAATGTCAAGTCCACTTACTAAAGACCCTTGTCGAAAACAAATCATCCTTGGGTAAAAGAAAGAGAAGTTGATTTGTACAAATTGCAAAACAAAAATGCTTGGTGGAGGCATTAGCAAATTGAAATATCACTAGACACAAATACCATGCCAAGATGTTAAAGCATATACATTGCCACCTTGTAAAAGTTGTGTGCAAGATACAATGTCAATTAGAGACCTTTGAGTAACAAAAAAAAACTAAAAAAGATGCAAAGATAAGAGATGGCAACCATTCATGAAGACTCTTCTTTGATTCCTCCATTTCTTGGATCTTTGAGTCATGACAATGCTAGTGTAGAATCTAAAGTTTTTGAATCTATATTAGATTCATATATTGTACCATGCACTACTTTGAATTCCCAAGTGTCACTTGAAACCATGGGTTGGAACAAAAGAGAGCATGGTACAGCAATGAGGGCAATCAAAAACTTTTAGTTTAATTGTACCATTTCAATTCGCACAACAAAGTAATAAACTATTATTTATGTTTTAAAATCTATTGTTTGATTTTTTTCTCTTAAATTTTTCAATTTGGGGGTTCAGAGAATTTAAACTCTAGATTTTATAATACTTATTTTCTTTATTTTATTTGTTTGTCTCCTTGTTGGAAAAATTTTAGATATTGTAAATGCCATCATTGCTTGTTGGTCAGGATTCAAAGCCCTTGATGAAGGGAAATGGGGCATCCCAAAAAGCCATCTGAGATCAGTATGCACCTCCAGTATCCTATATCTTCTTCAATACAAATTACAACATGTTGATACAAGCACATACTACTATGCCTAGAAGCGGAAACAGACAGTTGATTTCCCACTATTAAAACCTTAAAGAAAAGCGTTGATGTGTTCTTTATGCACATGCGAACACAGAATAAAATACCATAAGTATCTTATCCTCTCTTGAACAAAATATCTTGGATGCTGAAGATTTGCTTAAGGATCATTTGAGAAGACTCCAAGGTTCTTGAATGTAAGGTCTCTACGTATGGATAAGCTTAGTTGGTTTGATGTAATTATGCTGGAATCACAAGGGGCTTACATTTGAATGTCTCAATGCTTGATTTGTTGGAACTTAAGTCCTATCTACTCAATTGGAAGATAAAAAATAGCAAAAGAGGTAGGGTTTGAGAGAGTCTATTCTAAGACCTAGAATGTAAGAACATAGATGAATGATTATATGGAACCCTACCGAGCGAGGTCTCACCATCAACTTGAACAATTCGACACAAGCTCAATGCAATCTTCTAAGGACGTTTCAAAGATGTTCGAACCATTACCGCCAAACATTGATCACCATTCAAGTTAATCCATAAACAATGAGTGTAGGATGATTCGAGGTTAAGCTCATGTTATTCCACTTGGCCACACAAGGCACGCTCACAATCAGTAAGAGGCTAGTGGTATAGACTAAGCGGATTCCACATGAATACATTCAACAACTTCTTCCATTCAATCTAATTTATTTATCATCTAACATGAGGATCCAACAAGAAACCATGCACATTGTAAAGAAACAACTCACTTCACCATAACTTCAATGAATATAGAGTTCATTTACAACTTAGGCTACAATTTCTGCCTTCTCCTCCTACTTTACTCTAACTTCTATTCTATTCTCTTTTGACTATCTATTGACTATTAACTACTATCAGCTATTGACTATCAACCCTTACAAATGAAGAGCTTGAGCCTTTTATAGTGCTCCCAATACAATTCAACGACTCAGATCAATTTGAGATCAATGGCCAAGATTTTACAATGAAAGACCCTAATTAGGGTTTGCTACAACAAACTCTCCTTATCCAATGAGAAAATTACATTTCATGAGTGTGGACCAATAGATATCAAGGGTAGGTGCCTCGGAGTTTGTGCCATCATGGAGGAATCAAATACATTGTATCTAGACATGCTGATGTAGACCTTCCCTGATTGGTGAGTGGTGACTGGGATGATGACTAGGACGCCACCTCAACTTGCACTTGTAGAGTTGACTTGTCACCATGAAGGGATGTTGAGAGATATCTCTTGATACTCAACATTATCTAGCTCGCTTAAAGTAGTGGTGATGGGAAGTATTGATGTAGCTAAGTCTTTCTTCCATCCTTACTTGTGTTTCTTGGAGTGATTGCACGATCTCTCCTTCACCATCTTATGATCTCTCCATGTCGATGTGATAGAATGAAAACCTTGAAAATAACCCGCTATTGCTTGCAATTGTTGAACACTTGAAGTTTTCTTCATGCACTTGAGGTGTTCTTGATGCTGATGAAGCTTCTTGAAGTAGTCCCCTTGTATCTTGTATAGAAGTATTTGTCATGGTCAACCTCCAATCCTTGCTCCAACTTGATCCTTTTGATTTCTTTCCTTGTTTCCTACAAAACAAACAAATGGACATCAAATTCTCATGATATATCAAAGCACATGCAACTTAATCAAATTGGGAGGTACTATACATATCTTCAAGGAATTTTGCTCAAGACCCTCTCTAAGATACATGCCTCAAGAACTCGCTCTCAAACCTTTGGAAGGTACATGTCTTAGAAATTCGCTCTGGAAGGCTTGTAAGGTACACATTTTCACCAAATTCGCTCCAAGTTGTTCACAAGGTACACACATAACCTTAGCAAAAATTGGCTCTAGATCCCCTCTGAGGTACACCATTTGGTGAAATTCACTCTGACTTGCTGCAAGGTACATGGATAAAGAAAATCGCTCCAAAGCTCTTCCAAGGTACATCAATTGGGTAAGTTCGTTCTAGGAAGAGTGTGAGGTACATAATAAAACTCACCCTCAATCATCAGCAAGGTACCTAATTAGATGAATTCACTCACTGTCCTTTGAGAGGACAAGATCTAAAGTGCAGCTCGCTCACTGTCCTTGGTAAGTACAATATCAAGATGTGAAGTTCTCTCTCTGTCCTTTTTAAGGACAAGTCCTATATGTCAACATTCTTCGTTCCAAAACCTTTGTAAGGTACATTCTTATCCGATTAGCTTTATGTCTCATAGGCGAGCAAAGTCAAAGCAAGCAGTCTGCTCCATGTCCTTCCCAAGGATAGGCCCAAAATGATAAAATCGCTCTGTGACCAGCCCAAGGACATGATTAGGTTCGCTCAAATTACAGCTCTAAAAACATGATCAAATGACTATTTTCACTCTTGGACCAAGGCAAGGGCAAGCTAAAACAAAATTCGCTCTATGTCCTTGATGAGGACAGGCCCTAAAATGCATTTTGATTTGTGTCCTCTCCAAGGACATGACCTAAAATCAAATTTGCTTGGTGATCGGCCTAAGGTAGTTCCCTCATTGTCTTTTCCAAGGAAAGGCCTCCTAAGGCATTTCGCTCATCGTCCTTCCTAAGGACAAGACTAATCATATTTTCGCTGTGTCCTTCCTAAGGACAAGACCTATAACAAAACTTCGCTCTCCGACCTTGTTAAGAACAAGTTCAAATCGCTCTTGGACCCTTCTAAGGACATAATCAAATGCTTAATTTCGTTCCAAACCAAGACAAGGCATAACAAACTCGCTCCAAATTCTTCTAAGTTCAATCAACCATCAGCAAGGAGAACAACTTCGCCCAATGTCCTTTCCAAGGACAGGAGCTATACATCATTTTCGCTCAAAGACCTTCTTAAGGACAAAGTCAAGAGGTGAATTCACTCTAAGACCAGGGTAAGGACCAGATTTTAAAGTGCAGTTCACTCTTGGACCAAGGTAAGGCAGGCTTCAAAACATAATTCGCTCCATGACCTTGATGAGGACAAGGTCTAAAACAGATTGCTCCAAGACTTCTATAGGAACAAGGCTTGAAAGATGTGTTTGTTCCAAGCTAATGCAAGATCCATGATCAAATGAAGAGGCTCTTTCCATGCCTTTTATAAAAATTTCGCTCCATAACCTTGCTAGGAACAAGACCCAAAGATAAAATTCGCTCAAGGACCTTGCTAAGGACAGGACCTTTATGACAAGATTTTGGCAAATCATCCTAAGGACATGAAATTCACCCCTTCCTTTTGCATCAATTCAAATCCTCAACCTCTTCATATGAAAACATCATGAATTCAGCCTCTCAAGAATACATATATAGGAAATTTGCTCTATGACCTCCGGAAGGACGGAACTTAAATCAAAAGCTCGCTCCAAGCCCTGAGCAAGGACAAGACTTAGATGTTTCGCTCTAGTACCTTGATGAGGTATACCACCTTAGTAAAATTCTCACCCTAAGACCTTGGCAAGGACATGAATTAGATGGGAAATTCGCTCAATGACCTTTGGAAGGTACACGGGTCTCATGTCCTTAAGAAAGACTCTTGATTAAGTCCTTTCACCTGACTTGACAAACCTTCTGGCTACTTAAGAAACTTTAGCCCTTCAATGCAAAAACTAATAGCAAAGACTCTAAGACAACCTAGGACTGAGCAAAAAGGGATAATCCTAAAAAGTGAAAAAGTGGGGGTCCTCATTTGCAATGGGGTGATGTGTGAATATCTCACAACAGAAAGTAATTGCAATTTACAAATCTAAGTAATTTCAGCAGCATTACAACATACAAATTTAATACTTTAGAATCATGAAACAAGAAGAATAAGACAGAAAAGAGAACACAGATATACGTGGGGAAAACCCTTACGGGTAAAAACCCCACTCTCCAAAACATTGAATCAATGTATTATTCAGCAACAAGTTACAATACATTTTCAGGCTCTAAGCCTTTACATGGAGATTTACATCTTGTTCCATCTTGGAGAAAAACCGGCAGTGTAACCCCTATAAAATGAACTCCTCTCCTCTCTAAGGCATTGACATATAAATAGAGCTCAACACAAAGAGTTAGGTGCCCATGGTTTTGAAAACCATCTTCAACACCTCAGAGGTAAGTTGTGTCATAAACAATATCTTGCTAATCCCATGACACGTTGCTCATCGCAACTTCAAAGGCAACAACACCTATCTCATCATAAATGCCAATAGCTAAAATACAACTCCAATACATAATAGAAGCTGAAAACCAAGACTCTTTAGTCAACACAGGAAAATACCAGATCAATTTCCACTCCAACAGAGCATCTTCCAAGTGGGTACCAACTTCCTAGAAAGTAAGGAATATGCCATTTCATCACCTGCCATGTAGGATGCCACCTCACCAAGAGTTCCCACAAAGTGAATGACAACTTAGGAAGTTTATATCTTAGAATAAATCAATTAGGCAACAATTTATTAATTTGGCATTTTAGGACTCTAAGGTTGAGACACCTTAATCCCAACATTCTCCCACTTGTCAAAGACCTGACAAGAGTCAACAACATCAACTTCTTAGGAGCCAAAATGATGAAACCACATCATCACAGCCATCCATGAAACCACAAAAATCTCACACATGCTCTCATGCTCTATCAAGAAACCAATCTAGAGAACACAAGCATAAGATCCTGTTGATGTGATTTTATGCACATGCGAACACAGAATAAAATACCCAAAAGTATCTTATCCTCTCTTGAACAAAGCTTCCCAAATGCTGAAGATTGGCTTAAGGATCACTTGACACAACTCCAAGGTTTATAAATGTCAAGTCTTGACGTGTGGATAAGCACGAGTGGTCGTTGTGATTGTTGTTTCATCAAGGGGCCTTTTTGCATGAAGAAACTTATGAAGTGCTTTGCGGATGATATGCAGTGAAGTTCTTTTCTACTACTACGAGATGTTTATCAAAAAAATTCGCAAAAGATGAGGGTTGAGAGGTTCTAAGCTATCCTAGGAATGAATGGATGAAGGACGACATAAATGAAACTCTACTAGTCTTAGCATCGCCATACAAGAACAACTCCACCAAAACTAGTGCAATCTTCCAAGGACACAATAAAATTTTCAAATCTCTACTAAACATAGACACCATCACTTGAATGCATACCCATGATTGAGCAACAATTGAACTTGAGCACTTTCAATGATTCTAGTTGACCATGCAAGGCGCACTTACAATCAGCAAGAGGCTAGTGGAATGGATTACGAGTTTCACAATAAATCAAGAACAACATTCCATCATTCAATCTAAATACTTAAAGTAATATCAAAGATTGACTTGAGAGGATGAAAAACCATGCAACAAGCTTCAAAGATTGAATAGAAACACCATAACTTCGATGTTTTATTAATCTAAAAGCCAAATAACAACAATTCTTCAAGTCCTTCTCTTATCACTCTTGAACTCTATCTCTTATAGCTAATATCTAATATCTAATCTCTCTAGTTGATATCTTACTTTCTAACTCTTTACACATGAAATGAGTGGAGCTTATATAGTACTCCTATTGTCCCCATTTTTGTTTTCAAAAATGGACTATAACATAGAATTTTTGTCAAAAAATGAAAATTTAACTCTATGGCATGCTTCCCGAGGCAGAATTTCGCCTAATCCCTAGAATGGACTAATCCTCTGTCCATCCTCGAACCACGTTTCGAATTTCATCGCATTCTGGGTTCATTGCTATGTCTTTCCTTCAATTTCGGGTTTTTTCTCCCTGACTGCAGGTGGGAAATTTTCCTTAAGTTGCAAGTTTTATGTTTTCCTTTGTTTTTGTCTTTGTACGGAAATTTTTAGTTGATTACAAGTTCACTTTATGTAAAAAGAACTTGTAACTTAATTTTAAATTCCCCCTTGTTGCTTTTTGGCTTTTTAAGTCATGTAGGAACTTTTTGGATAAGTTACAAGTTAATTTTAAATTTATAAATTTAAAAGTCACTTGTAATTCTTTTATAAAGTTCCTCTTTAAGTGATTTTAGTTGTAATAGGGATTTTATTTCCCCATTACAACTTTTTAAAGTTGCTTTTTAGTTGTAATAGGGAAACTTCTATGTCACTTGTAAAGGGAATTTTAAATCCCCATTACAAGTTCTTTTTTAAAGTTAAGTTATTAAAACTTGTTGAGGGGATTTTATTTTCCTCTTACAAGTTATTATAACTTGCACTCCTCTCTCGAAAACCCGATTTTGCCTTGTGCAATTAAAAGTGACATTTTAAACTTGTAATATGAAAATAGAAACCCAATTTTCACTATTACATGTAAAATGAAACTTCTTGTTCACTTCCAAGAACTTGACCAGCCAAGGAAGGCGAATTTGTTGAGGATTTCAAGCAAATTTTTGTGGAGAAATCTTAGGAGGTATAAGGCGTTTTGAATTCTTCCCTATTTTCATGCATTTTCAAACACATTTCACACCATTTGGAGGTCATGATTGCTGGTTTTTTGGTGTTTAACAGCAAACACGTGTTTTGTAAATGCCACGATTTTCTCCTCCAAAATGCCACGAATCTTTCATCTCCTAAGTCATTTTTCCTTCACTTGCCTAGGCGTTGGGGTTTGGTGATGATTTGACTCATTCTACTTGCGTTTTGTGCCACGTTTTTGCTGTTTGTTCTCCAAATCCGAGTTTGGAAAAACGTGGCTAGGGTTTTGGAAGTTCGTTTTATAGCTTATTTAAAGGTTTTGCTTCTTCATCACGAGGATTGTTGCATTTCTTTGATAGGGCATTTGGTTTGAAGCAAGGTAGGTTTTCTTTTCTTTTTGTTTTTATTTATTGTTTCCATGTTTTATTTCCTTGCTTGATCTTTGTATATATGTTAGTTTTGCCTCAAAATCAGTTTTTGTGAGATAGATTTTCCCCTTTGCAAAGCAATTTTTGAATTGCATTGATCTTCCCCATTTTACCTCTTTACTTGCATTCGGGATTTTAAATCCCGATTGCAAGTAGGATGAAAAATAATTGATCTTCCCTTATGGTTGGAATATTTTAACCATCTTTTGTTGAAATTCCAAGTTTCAAAGATGAAAAATACCCATTATTTCAAAATCGGGTTTTTAGAACCAGATTATATGTTGAGAGTTCTTCCCATTTTCTTGAAAGTGATTTTCCCAAAATCTTTCCATTTTCATCCATACTCTTTGCCTTTATCCATACATATCATTCCCGTCATTTCCAGCATATCAAAATCTCATTTTTCACTCATTTCTCCATTTTCTCTTTTTACAAGTATACTTGCATTCAGGTTTCAAAAGTCCGCTTGCATGTTTGTCCTTCCCCACTTGTATACTTGTAAAATGTTTCCCAAGATCCGAAATTGGTCAAAGTCAAGTTTCAAGCATCCCTTCTTATTTCCCATCTTCCTCTCACAAAATCATGAAGTGCAAGGGTTAGAGTTTTTCCCATTTGAAGAAGAGAAGATGTTAGTCACAGTTGATCTTGATGTTGCTTTAATACTTTTAAGTCTTCATCGCAGCATACCGGATTGTTCTTCAATGACAGATTTGTCATCATCCTCCATTCCCAAGAAGATGAAATACAGATATGACAAATACCAGAATGAGGTTTCTCCTACACAAGTTTCCTCTCCTATGGATCATATCAAGGATACGGAAATTGGGCATGATGTCATGTCAAAATTCGTCAAAAGGGTAGAGGATCCACAAGATAGTAATGTGCAGCGTTTGTTGGACAACCACATTCACCACGCTTCCTCTTTTCCGGTGGCTGCCCTAGAACCTAAATTGTCCTTGCTTGTGCTCATCATTTTGACAGGGAGACAAGAACCATCAGAAATGATAATGGGGAGGCAATAATTCGCCTTTATGCGGACACCATTGAGAAAGTCTTCAGAATACTATCAGCACCTGTGTATATGGAGATTTCCAAGGATAGTGCAGCTGAGTACTATGTCAAGAGAGAAAAGGAACTGCAAATCCACATCAATAGGTGGATTCATGAACCACGGGCCACTTTCACAAGGTGGGCTAAGTTATACCGTTGTGACTTCAAGTGGGAAATTGGAGACATCATTACTCTCCTCAGCAGAATGTTGGGTCTTGAGTTTTCTAATGTTTTTGAGCCTTGGATGTATCAGTTTATCATGTTCATAAGGCAGTCCCATCATATTTCAAGGGGAGAGGTCATCAGTGATGCTTTGTGTGAACAACTCGCAGCAGTCCCTACCACTATGACATTTTATATGAACTCATACTTAGTGTATTTGGCAGCATCATTTAGACATTTCCCTGGTCTTTCTACCAAGGGTGATTGCTTGCTTATACCAGTGTGGGAATACTATGATCAGTTGCCCTTGAGACCCAACAAATTACATTTCAGGAGGGTTCAAGATGCTTTCTTTGGTTACTTTCTGTGCCAATTTGACAAGACTCTGAAGAATAGAAGAGTGTCAGATGAAGCATGGGAAAGAGTGAATGAGTATAGTTGCTTGTTCCTTCAATTCCCTACTTTTACTTATATGAGAGTCGAATGCTACAATGGGCAGCCATATATGCTTCCTAGATACTCAACTGATAGGATTATTCTTATGGAATTGGGAAGATAGATTATGGCCGTGCATGCTCATCAATCCGTCAAACATAAGGTTGGGATGGGGATTTCTACAGCTAACCCATTGAAGATTGGTTGGTATTCTCGTCACATCCGTCAAAGCCAAAGCCATGGAGACTGAGATGCAGGAGATTAAATTCAAAAGGTTTAAGTCAAGGGCAGATTTTGATTATCGAGGTATGAAGGAAAGGATCAAAAAGTCCTTCATACATGTGCATCGCATTGAGGATATCTGGGTGGATCTCCGTACAAAAAAGGAGGTTTTGAAGATGGACTATTGTTGGCTCACCCTTGAGCAGATCATTGACTTGAACCCGGTGGACATTCCACAAGGGTTGATTGATGATGGGAATGTGATTGACCCAGAGTATGTCTCACGGAAGGTTGAAGAAGCTCCACTTCCTCTAATCCAATGGTCACACAAAGAATGCAATTCCATTCTTAAGAGATTTCAGTCCATCTTAGCTAACACCAACACTTGGCTCAAAGGTAATGTTGTTAGGCTCATCAAGATTAAGGTTGAAAAGGAAGATGATTCTACAGGGCCTCTTGGACGCAAGTCTGAGATTCAGATTGATAACAAGGAAGGTGCATCATCTTCTGGCACAAGGATCAAGTTGCGGGTTAGTCGGGCAATGGTGCTTCCTCCTGAGGAGGCGACAGTTCGTGGGAAAGAAAAGTCCCAACTTCACATTCATTTGATTGATCTTGATGATCCAGAAGAAGGACAGCAATCAGATGATGCTCCTAGGTCATGTTGTGACGTTTTCACACATCGCCCCATTGCAAATGGGGACCCCTGCTTTTTTTTCTGCTTTCTAGGGTTTGTTTTTAGTTTTTTTAGGGTTTTGTCCGTTAGCCTTTGCATTTTGAGTGTCGCCAAGGGGATCACATGGATAGCAAGTCCGGCTTGAGTGATGTCCTGATCCTGAATTTTGGCTAAGTCTGGAATGTCCTGATCCTGAAATTTGACTAAGTCTGGAAACTGAAAAACCTCAAAAAACTAGATTTTGCAATATAACTCCTGGAGGTTTGAAACCACTCTCAAACATCCTGAAAGTATATATGGAATATAACTTAAAGTATAAGTGACATATATTCCATAAAAATTCTCCTGATAGAGAGTTCAAAAGTCAAATTTCGCTCTTGTCCTTCACTGAGGATCCAGAGCGAATTTCGCTCCTGACCCTCTCAGGAGGTCCAAGGCAAAGCGCTCCTGTCCCTCACCAAGGGTCCAGGGCGAAAAGGCTTATTTGAGTCATTCCTGGCCTTGTTTGGTCAAATTGAAACATCAAAGGCATGGTGAAGGACGAAATGAACATGATAGAACATCCAGACTTGATCGAAGACAATGAAATGATGGAGTTTTTGTCTAGAAAGGTAAAAGCGCTCCTGTCCCTCACTGAAGGACCAGAGCGATTTTCTTTATATGCACAATTTTAGACCTTTCTTGGACATTAACTCTTATTCATAGCGTCAAGTAAGATGAAATCTTCCCTAGCAAAGGAATTTCGAGATGAAAAATGAGGCACTTTGGCCTAGAAAGCAAAAAGCGCTCCTGTCCCTCACTGAAGGACCGGAGCTTGATTTTCAAATTTGCATTGTTCTTGCAGGATCAAGACAATTTTATGATTTGAAGAAACCAAGGAAAACATGATTTATCCATTGAATATAATTTAAGTCGTCCACAAAGGAGGAAATCAACCCAAATGACAAAAGCGCTCCTGTCCCTCTCCAAGGGACCAGGGCGAAAAACATATTATCTAGCTCTTCTCTCCAAATTGGGACAAATCCAAGCCAAGGCACAAGTTTGAAATGATGTTTAAAATACTTCGAGGTGGAATTGAGATGCAAGATTTGCAAAATTTGATGACAATTGGCAAAAGTGCTCCTGTCCCTCTCCGAGGGACCAAGGCGAAATTTCCAAATATGCCCATTTACCTTACATTTTGAGATGCTATTTTTGTTTCCAAGGCTCAGGAAGGAGTGAAATGTGATATTCTACGCCTGGAAGGTAATTCGAAGATTAATGTGATCAAGAATTTGCACAAGGACTCAAAAGCGCTCCTGTCCCTCACTGAAGGACCAGGGCGATTTTTATAAAATCAACAATTTCCCTCCGAGATTATGCTAGGGCAAATTCGAGCAAGATTGGAAAGGTCTTCTAAATCATGATGAACAAAGGTTTGACTCCAAAAACTTGATGATCCTAGGCCAAATGCAAAACTCGCCCCTGACCTTCACCAAGGGTCCAGGGCGAAATTGGTGATATCCTTCATTTTGACATTGTTTGAGCGTTGATATTCTTAAAATTCGCCAAATTTGCTCACTTCGAAGCCTTTGGAAGATTAAATCAAATTCACATTAAATTAAAGGCATTTCAATTTAATAAATTAATTTTGTACCTTGAAATAATCAAAATAAACATCTTAGAGGTATTAAAATTAATTTAAATAATTAAAAGATTAAAGATTGAGCGCACAAGGCATTATTTTGTCTTTATTTATCAAGTCGGCCTTCTTCTTAGTGTTTTTTATATTTTATTTTAAGGCTTATTTGCTAGGTCGGCCTCATGGTTGAAGAGGGTGGGCGCTCTATAAGAGAGGAGTGTTGTGGACAAATGCCAATCATTCATTCATTGTTTTAAAATGCGAATTGGAGGAGCAAATTGGAGAGGCGATTTTCTTGCTAGATTGGAGGATAATTTCCAGATTTTTGAAGAGGCTGGTGGAGTTCTTTTCCAAGCTAAAGGAGGCGTAATTCATCCAAGGGAGGACTATAACCTAAGCTTGTCCATCAAAATCCGGTCTTCTTCCTTCATTTTTCAAGGTTTTGTAGTTAAGCACTCAAAGGAGGAGGTATGAAGAATCATTTTTGAAGTTCTTATTCAAGACTTATTGTGATCCCATTGCAATTTTGTAAAAACTAAGTCTTGAAAATCCAATTTCCATTCATGATTAATTTGAAAATGTATAGTTCTTGATTTATCATGACTTTTTCAAATTAATATCTTAAGTTTTACCTTTGAAAGGTCTTAAATTTCATGCTTTAAGGTTTGATGCTCAAAAGACTAACTTTAATATTTTGTGTAGGCATCAAATGGAGATCCCGGATTTAGAAGATCAAGCAAGGACAAGGGCGACCTCATCCAGCCTAGCATCGACAAGGACAGACTTCTTTGGACTAACGTCATTAGGATAAGGGCAACTCCAAGGCGAGGTACATCATCATCCTGCAAATCAAGGACACAAGAAGTCAGAGCAAGGGTTCGTTGAAGAAGCAAATAGTTTCAGAAGAGTTAATTAAAGTTAGCTTCTCAACGTTACCAAATTGAATATCAACCAAGTGTCAGATGAGTTGGCATTCCAGTCATCACTCCTCCAGTCGGATTGATCCACCTCAGCATGTCCAGATTCAATGTACCTAACTCATGGGAGGTGGCACAAACTTCGATGTACCTACCCCGGCTATCCATTGGTCAAATTTTCCAGAGAAGACGTGTCCAAGCAATACAATTTTATCATTGGTCAAGCATTAAATGTTATGTAATGGTTGTAACAAACCCTAATTAGGGTTTTTATTATTGAATCTTGGCCATTGATCTCAAATTGATCTCAGCCATCGAATTGTATTATGGGCACTATATAAGCCCCGACTCTTCATTTTGTAAAGGCAGTAAGTTAGAAGATAGTTAGAGAATAGTTAGAATAGTGAATTAGTCAGTTGATAGAATAGCAATTAGAGTAGAGTAGAGAGAGAAGGCAAAGATTGTTGCCAAGATGTTGTTGTAAAAGACTTGTAACTTCATTGAAGAAATGGTGAAATTTATGGGTCGATTCGACAATTTGCATGGTCTCTATACTTCTCATATTTGATTTCATGTTATTAGATGAGTGGAAGAAATGTGCTTGATTGATGGTGAAATTCGCATATCCATACTACTAGCAGTTTGTTGATTGCAAACTTGCCTTGTGTAGTCAACTGGAATCATTCAGCTTAAGCTTAACTTCAATTGTCGCTTCTTCATTGATATGCATCAGCCTGATGGTGTCTATGTCTGCAGTGATGATTTGAACATCATAAAGCTTTCCTTCGAAGATCGCACTAACCTTGTGGAGATGGTCCTGGGATGTCAAAACAAGACTTAGTTAGAATTCCATCAAAGATCAATCATTGCTCTTACATTCCTTAGTATTAGGATTAGATTCTTTCCTCACCCTCATCTTTTTTCCTTTTTTTTCAAATCTAAGGCAGTAAAATCTTGTGTTCCAGCAAATATTCAAAGCAAATCAGAAGTTCAGTCATCAAGTGTAAGTCCCCTTGTGATTCCAGCAAATCACATCATACCACAGAGAGCTTATCCACACATAGAGATCCTACAACAAAGAACCTTGGAGTCATCCTGATTGATCCTTTTTCACGACATCTTCAGCAATCAGAGGCTTTACTCAAGAGAGGATAAGATACTTAGGTATTTTATTCTGTGTTTGGTTGTGTACAAAAAACACGTCAACAGGTCACTAGCTTCAGAGTCATCTCATGAGATTCCCTCCTCAGTTCCCATGGAGCTATTTCTATCTCCTCCTGACATGGTAGCGGCTGAATCCCCTCAGGACACCATTCCTATTTCAGCAATTGAGCCTCCTATTGATCATCAACAAGAGAGTCTGTTGGAAATCTTTGAGGATACTCCTACATGCATGCATTCATCTATCAGAGATTGACACCTCTACTTCTAGCTTTGAGGAGTTTATGAAACAAACTTCATGTCCTTTGATTACTGAGCAAGCCATGGTTGCCATCCAGACAGATACTTCCCCCAGGATGACCACAGTTGCTCAAACAGAAACTGATTCTCCTCTGCTTGCAGCTGCTACTGAAGGAGAGTTGATGGCTTTACCTCCATGGCTTAGTTCATTCACTGCCAAGAGGAAGAAGCAGGAGATTTCTCCCGATGCCTTTGATTACCAGCAGCTTAAGCAATCTAGGACCAAGGTTGCTAAAAGAGCCAAAACAATCTCAAGGGTAACAGTTGATGGTAATAAGATGAAGGTGGCTGAAATTGTTGAGCCTCTTGCAGATAAGCCACGTGAAGAGATGTCAGTTGCTGATTACAAGGTCACAAGGGTAGAATTGGGTAAGCAAGCGCATGAGGTAGTAAAGCATGAAGCCCAATATTCTGTAGCTTCACTAGTACAATGGTATGATGAGCTTCTAGCCAAGAAAGACAAGCTAGAAGAGGAGAATAGGCAACTTGTTGCAGCTATTTGTAAGATTACAAAACCTATTGGTGAAGTGAGTAATCCTTCAAGTTCTACCGAGGCACAAGAATCAATTTAGGGAGTTGAGAGAGCTGCTCAAAAGGTACAAGCATTGGAATCTTGGGTTGATCAGCTTCATAATTTATGTGCACGAGTCTTGAAGGAGGTTCTCCAAATGATAGTCAAATTGAAGACCATTAGAGAACAATTGAACCAAGTTTCTGATACTTTCAAACGGAACTTGGAAAGGGTAGAAGACAGCTTGACTACTTGGCTTAAAATTCCTCAGCAAAAGTTAAGTGTTCTTCTAGAACACCAAGTAATTCCTTCAAGGGTTGTGTACTTAGAATTTCAGGAGCTCTTGGAGAACAAAGCCCTTGTTCTCAAGTCGCTTATTGAAGACATTGATGATGCTATGAGGCTGCGAATGGAAGCTTTTCAGGATATGATCTCTCATTGTGAGAAAGCTTCTTGCAACATCATGGGTCATGGTGGGGAATTATTGGCAGAAGAAAAGGTTCTCTCAGATCTGCAATTGAAGATCCGTCAAGAGTGGGAAAGTGAACCATTTTCAGCAGCATCCATTCAAGCCTTAGTGACTTATCAAGCCTACTTGCAGGAAATCCAGTCTTCCTTTGAGAGGAATAATGCCACAATCCTCCGTTGCAGCGATGTTATCGTGAAAAACCATGATCGTGGCCAAAAATACCAATGAACCAGATCCTGATGAGCTGCAAATGATCATCCAGAAGTTCGAAGGATTCATGTCTTCTCACGCTGGAACTTAAGTGTTTTTCAACACTTGGTTGCATTTTCAAAAATTGTAATCTTTTAGTTGTAGTTTCTCCTTCGACATGTTTACTTGTAAAAACATTTTTGTGACATTGCAAGTTAAGTCATTACTTGCGTTTTTGTAATTACAAGTAGACAAGTTACAAGTCAATTTAGGATAGGACTTGTAACTTTGAATAAGTCATAGTTAGTTATTGAATAAGTCTTGGTGGTTGAGAGAATTTCTCAAGTTAGTTAGGATCCTCCCACCTTTTTCTCACGATCCCTCTCCTATAAATACTTGAGGGAGTCTATTGTATCTTTTATCTTTTAGAAAGCAAGCAAAAACTCTGCCAAATTTGCAGCAAAGAAGTCTTTGAGCTTTCATGTGTGAATTTAAGAATTGAAAGAAATAGAAGAAAATTGCTCAAGCTTTGAGTCTTTGTACTACATTCTTGAGTTTGTGTTCCATATTATCTTTCTTGCAAGTGTTTCTTTGAGAGCTTAATCGAATCTGATTTGCAGTTTTAATGCCGCAAGTATTGGAGATTAATTTAATTAAAGTAGAAGTTCTATTGATAAAAGTTGTAAGACTTGTTCTTAAGAGAGTTTAGAAGTAGATTTTGTAAGAAATAGTTGTGAGTCTTTGAGCTCTTACTAGTTCTTACTATTTCATGTTAAAGGAAATAAGTTATTTCAGACTTTGTGTTGTTATAATTTGTTCTTAATATCGTTAGAATAGAAAAGGGTAGATAGGACTTCATATAGTCAAGACTTTGAGCTTGATATTGCTGTCCCGTCCCGAAAGAAGTGACGAAAGTCTTTGAGCTTTCAAGAAACTTCATTTCCTTTCTATCATTTCATTTCAAAAAGTTGTTGTTGTTGTTTTATGTTAAATCGCTATCACTTTTTTGTGAAGAGAAAAGGATATTGGCTTTCTTGAAAGAAGAAGAAAGACTGTCGATCCATCCTATTTTAGTTTTAAGTTGTAGATAGATAGGAGGAGCCTTCCCTTAATTAGGAGAGTTTTACTCACACACTGTGGTTGAAACCACAATTTTGTATATTTCCCCAAGTGTACAAAATTTTCAACCAACAACTCCCAAATACAATGAAGGGTTGAGATCAAATAAAAATCAAGGGCCAAGATTATGCCACCTAAACCCTAATTAGGATTTGATACAAATGAAACCCTATCTAGATAAGCATTATTATGAAATCAACCAATGAGAAAATAACATGTGCTGGCACGGAAATCAAGGAAGCATCCTCCAATGAGAAAATGAATTGCCAAGTAGGATCATAACAATTGTCTACTAGAATCTTGTTTCCTTTCTCTCCTTCCCTTCTAGAATATTCAATGAATTTGGTCACTATGCCCTCTATCTCAGTCATTGGAATTTCAGGTAGAGACTTCAACTGTTCCTCCATGTGCATGACTTTATCGAAGGCTTTGACGATGGCATTCTCCCATTCAAGTTCGAGCTCTTGAGTCTTGTTGGCTAATACTACGAGTTCAAGCATATCATCCAACTGTCCTTTGGTGATCATTCCATCAGTCCCATGAAAGATAACTCTTACTCTTTCTTCCAACTCTTTGGCTTCTATAATCATCCCAGGATCAATCTTCCTCTCCAAAACGATTTGTGTTACTTCTACTATCTTATCATGAATATGATGCATATCATCTTGAACTTGACTGTACCCGTTTCCAATATCTTCGTGCGAAGTAGACTACTTCATTGTAGAAAGTTGGGCGTAGATCCTTCTCTTCTTATCTTTTCTCTTGATAAGACTTCCCTGGGTGTTTTCCTTATTACTTGCAATACTGGAACGATAACATCTCTGGCACGAGCAAACGCTTTGAAGACCTCTATGAGAACATGAGTTCTTGCAAGGACTTTTATGATTGTGTCGAGTGTCTTCATTATGCCCTTCATGAACTTGCTAACTTTGGTATATGAGTCTTCTATACATGTGTCCATCAATTGTGTTGAATTCCTCATCTTCTCCATATGATCAACTGATTCCGCAGGAAGCAAGGGTTGCAATGTAGCTTCTGGACTCTGATGTTTGCATCACCTATGGCTTGTTCGGAGGTGAGTGGACCCAAATCAATAGTCTCCATATCATACTCATCTGCTGTGATTTCACCTTCATACTTATCAACCCTTGGAGTAGCTATTTGCAACTTCCTAGATCCCAAATCATCTCTAATCACCTTGGACGTCTTTGTAGCTTTCCTTTTCTTGGTGACTTCTCAAGTCTAGCTTAGAAGGCTCCCTATGTCATATGTTGGTTCTTCATCAACTACTATCACCTCTTGGGCTAGTCTTTCGTTAAGCCATTCAGGAATAGAGGATCTTCCTTCTCGAACCTGTGTTTCTTCACGTACCTGCTCATCTCTAGGTGGTGAAGTGGTCTCATCATTGTCTTCTTCTTCGTCTCCTTCGATCTCTAGAATGTGATGAGTGAGATCTTCTTGTCCTTGTGATGATTTCTCTTTGCCTTTATCATTGTGAACTGTGGATTCAATCGATTCATTTGCTCCTTGACTTAATTCCTTTTCTACTCTATGTTCTTCATGTCTTTCATGATTGGAAATTGATTTATGCTTCTTCCTTGAGGACTCCTTTTCTCCACGATCTTCTTTTCTCTTCGAACCTCTTGAGTGAGATGGTTGAGAAGCACTTCCACTCGCGCTTGCTTCATCTTCACCATATTTCCTCGCTTCTGAGTAGAATGTCATTGTTATGTTCTACTCTTTCAATTTCTGATGTTGTATGTCTATCCATATGTGAGTGTATTCCAAGACTTGTTTCATCAACTCCTTCAAATCTATGACCTCCATGTCAACCCAATTGATGTTGATCTCTTTGCTTTCCTTGGCATAGGCTGATTGAAGATATTCGCCACTATACTAGACTTGATCAGCAACATTGAACAACTTACATTTCCTGATGAAATCGAGAGGTAGTCCGAAATACATCTTTTTCTTCACTTCCACATCATCTTGAATGTTCATCCAATAGTCCTCCAACTGCCACTAGTGTCCATACTTCCTTCCCAAAATTCCTTTTACATTATCATATGGATCGAAGTGATCTCTAGGAGTGAATGGATTGAGTGAGTAGAGTGCTAACTCTTTCTCGGCGTCCTCAGCTACCTGAAAGGAAGGACACACTTCCATAGAGTCTCCAAGCATAATAGGAAAAGAAACATTGGTTCCATGCTTATGCATGTATGCCTTGACATATGCCACCAATTGTCTCACCACCTCAAGTAGCACCACTCTGTCTGTCGGGTAGCGTGGCAACATGTAGGGAGGAGAAGGACATCCTTGCACTCTGATATAAGTGTACTTCGGGAATTGAATGAACGATGCACCATACTATTGAACCAATGCTTGTGCTTTTGGAGAGAGTCTTTGCTGAACTCCACCTCGAAGCATGCTCGTGATGTGCGTAGTGAATGCATCATTCACTCTCCTATAGTGTTGTTTAGTCGAATGATGAAGTTGTGTATAACATTCATGCACTTTTATTTCTCCTGGTCTTCTTCCAACTATACCCCTATACATTAGTCCCAGGTACTCGTAATTTCTTGCAAGAGAGTATAAGACATAGGAGCTCATGTAGAATGTTCTAGTGCGCATCAGTCTTCTTATCTGCAAATCGATACTGCTGCCGATGAGCCTTCCCCAATTGATCGCGTCTTTACCATAAGTGACTGTCTCTATGAAGTAAAACATCCATTCCTCGAAATATGAAGCCTTGGGTGCACCCACCACTCGATGAAGTAGGGTGATGAAGTCTCTGAATTCATCTTTGAAGTCCACCCTATGTGATTTGCCGAGCCATCTGCTCTTACCACCTCTACTCTTCTTTAACCAAAACTTGTCAACAATCTTTGAACAAGCTTCTGGATCATCGTCGCAGGTGGACTTAGCTCCTTCCACACTTATGTAGACCGTGTCCTTAGGCTCAAGTAGATGAAATGATTCACTAATTGTTGTCTCCGAGAGATATGCAAGCACTCTTCCATCCTCCGCCACTATTCTTCTTGAGGGAAAATCATAGTGTTGAGCACATTCAACGATTAACTCATACCATTGCACCGCATGAGGGAAGCCAGCCGCATTTATAATCCCACTATCAATCATCTTTTTTTTTGTATGTAATGTCCCCTTCTCATTGATGACCTTCCAGTGGTCCATTAGCCTATTCCTGAAACCCGTAGGCTAGGTGGAATGAAGAATGAGGGTCCAGCATTGATGAAACGAGGACTTACTATTTTCAGTAAGTGAGGGAATGGCCATTCTAGTGTTACTGCCCTACTGAGCTCTCCATGTTTTGCCTTTGGACGCGATGATCATGCTTTTCTAAGCATTAGTTCTTGACTTACTATTTTTAGTAAGTGGCTGTGTGGCATTTCTATTTTTGGCAGTAGACAAGGTTCTAATTCTGCAGCAATTTTGTGGTCGTTCGGGCTCAGTTTCATCCTAGTTGTGATAATAATCAGTACGGGAGTCATTGGCGACATAATTAAATATTATTTTCCTTATCCTAAGGTTTAATATTTAATTAATCTGATTTTGCTACTGATTTATTATATTTGGGATTAATGTCCAAATTTTTCCTAAATATTTGGCAAAATTCATGTTTATTAAGGAGATGTTGAATTATTTGAAAGAAATATTATTTTGTGACTTATCTCTAAATATTGGCCAAAGTATATCATGGGTCCATGCCTTGGGCGTGGGATTTGACTTATGGGAAATACGCCACTTTTGGGGGTCCACATGTAGTGGAATGAAATGCAAATGCAAGGCGTTGAATTTGGAGGAATTGCATTTGGATTTGAGGAGTGAAGTTATAAATATGAGACTTGGGCTCCCATTTGCATCATCTTTGAAAATTGCATCGTTATGCTGCCGGTTTGGCTATTGAAAATCTGAGCTTCGAAGTTGGCTTCCTAGCTAAGTCTCAGTTTCGTACTTGCAAGATAGTACCTAGCTGTGTCCTTGTATTCCCATTGCTGATTGGTGAATGAGTTGCAGATTATGGAGTGTTCTATGCTGGATTTGAGTGTTTCTGGTTGCTGGTCGCGAGATTGCCGAAAGTATATTTTGCTCACACCTCTTAACCAGGCGACTCCATCATTCTGGGTACTGGCTCATCCTTCCTTCCTAGCCATGGCAATACAATGTGTGAGTTTTTAGCAGTTTTAAATGAGCAATGAATTTACTAGATAAAATCGAACTTCCCAAGTATAGCGTGGGTTTTTGCACTTGCATTGGGATGAGTGCCAAATGAATAGTGGGTTGTTTGGGTTGTAGCTTGGATTGGATGTTGTTGTTAGTGTTATATTGTGGGATTGGGATTGATTTGAATTGATTCGGGTGAAAATGAGGGAGTTATGAGCATTTTGGTGTTTCCATAGGCTGTTGAATTGTACTTTCGGCCTGCAGATTAGTTGTAACAGAAAATTATATTCCTGCTGTAGAAATCTGCAATTACTCTTCTCATCTCATCTCTATTTTATGAGGTTGTTTCAGTAGTACTGATCATCCCTTGTGATGTCCCTGCGTATAATAACTCAGAAATAGGGACATATAACTTGTAATAATAAATTGCAAGAGGTTTATTTCCTTAATGATCTTGACTATATGCTGGTATTACTTTGCAAATGGTGTTAAATATAAAATATAACTGATACAGATGACATCTCTGATTTAACTATAAAATATAGGCACAACTATTTAGTTTTTTAGAATAAGATTACTCGTTGTTTCAGATTTGACGAGGTGTAAACATGCAAAGAATCTTGATGTCTCACTGGGCTTACTGGTATAAATCTTTCCATAGTATATAAATCTGCAGTATCTTAGTGATGCTATGTTTGGTTTAGTTCCTTATAAAGCTATGCAGATTACTGTGTCTGATGTAACTATGGGAATGTGCAGATGTAGTTATTGGTATTAACTTGCTGTCATATGCTGTTGTGTCTAGTATTTATATGCTTGCAACAATGTATAAAGATGTTGTTCCTGATATAGCTGTAGAAACATGCAACGATTTGGTGCTCTCCCTGATTTGGAATCGTTCCTTATGCAACCGCGATGTGTGCCAAATGCAATACTCAGTCTGAGCGATCCAAACTGGAGATGAAATAGAGGATCAATTTATTCCCCTACTGAAGTGATTTCTAAAGTCTTCTTATATGTTTGCAATTGGAATGACAGGTCATGACCCTTCACCGTCATGTTCATTCCTCATATTAATCACACCCCTTTGAAGATGATCATGATTTATCAATTAGACTTCTTAATCGCTGCTCAATGAATGATCATACCTTTACCGATTATCATATCTCCGTAAGTCTTTGCATTTCCGTTAATTTGTCCTTTTTCCAACATACAATTAGATTCCTCGTATGCTTTGGTGGCTTTTATGATTAATCTCCACTTATCGATTAATAAAATTACTGTTTGGACACTATCGTGTATCCCGCTAAATGGTCTTCTCTCTTCAATCGATTCCTATCCAGGCGCCTCCAAACTTCTATTCGTGCTCCCGTACCTAGGACGACCTTCATAGTGGCGGAAGATTAATGTGCCTAAGTCTAGCACGTGAATATGGAGATATTCATATTTCCCTAATTATAATATACTGATATATACGATCCGATTTATTTTGATAATCTTTATTTTAGGATATATCTATAGATTTAATATTTTAATTTGTATTATTATGCATTATTAAATTCTATTTTAAAGCAGGCATCCATTTTCTGACTATTTAGATGGGGACATCACAGTCTTTGATATGATTCTTAATAAACAATTTGTATTAATCATTGTCTCTTAATTGATTAATGATGCGTATCTATCATCTTCTATGTTATTACTTAACCCATCGATGCTTGATAATAGTTAATCAATTCCTTTCTATTACATCGCTAATCTATAGTGATTATTCTTGTGTCATTTTCTGATCGGTAATGGAGATATCATTGAGTATTATCTTTATTATTAGATGCTAAGGTCTTACTTATGATACTTTGTACCTGGCCACTATTTAAATATTAGCATTTAATAATCTTACTCGATGTTGTTTACCATGTGTAACAAGCAAAGGTTTCAATACAATCGTTGCTTTAAGCCAAGTGAGAATTAATTTTATTTTTATATTAATGAATGATTAATACTACTATTAACATCAATAATTAATTACATAATAAATGATAATTTATTATCATGATGAAGAATCACAAAAACTAGTATTAATTACATCACCAAGATGTGGGGTTATGACAACCCTCTCACTTTAGAGTAAAATCATGAAGTCTCATAAATGAGACGATTTTCCAATATTATTAAATGTTAATTAATAAATCTTTTAATTATCGTATTTATTTAATCACAATAATCCAATGTCCAAAGTGGGGACATTACATCCCTTCTTGTTGCTCTTAATTGTAAACCCCACTGCATAAGTGGAAGACGCTGGCTTGCCGCCTTCTAAGTTTTGTAATTCAGTTTTTTGTACTCAGTCCTCCCACTGAATAAGTGGTCGAGTGATAAGTTCAATACAATGGTCCTTCCGCTGAAATATGCGGTAGAGTGATAGCTTAATGTAATGTCCTCCCACTGAAATACACGGTAGAGTGATTGAGTTTCAGTTCTTGTCATGTGTTTCCTTGGATGGTTTACCGCCAAGAGTTTAGTTTCAATCCTGATGGATAAGCAGAAGGGGCTGGCTTGCCGCCCAGGCATTGTAATTTTCAATTTGTTTTATGGTGCTAACGATCCCCAGAACACCGTATGCTCTCACCCTCGCAGCTTGGGCTCTCGGTGAACAAAAGGTGGAAGGGTTCTCTTGCAGCAGTTTGGATGATTTCTCTAACCTTAATGGGTTGTTGTGTTTACTTGTAACTCTTACTGTTAAAAAAAAAAAAAAAATTTACTGGGATATTATAGTGGTATCAGAGCTGGTTTTCCTGCCAGCCTGTGAGAGTCAATGGGTTCAAAAGTCTCCATGAGTGACAGAGACGTCAGATACTACAACAGAGAGCAGAAGAGACAGCAGTTTCAGATTCCTATAGTGCACGAAGAGGACACATTTTCAGAAGTACTGAGAAACAGAGGGAAGGATCTAGATACTTCAGATTCAGTGGATTCAATGACAGATAAGACTACAAAACCAAATGAGGCACCTGATAAGAAGGCAGAGAGACAATTCAATCAGCCCAACAGTGGACCGGAAGCCAGCACTTCTAACGCTCCTGTAGGCAATGGAAATGGGAGTAACAACGGAAGTAACAATGGAGGTTCAGCCCCAAGGCCTTTACAACCTGTATTTCTACCAAGAGAAGTACAACAAGCTGAAACAGAGATACCCACAGCTGATGAAATAAGAAACAGCTACATGGGATATGCTTCTCTTCCTGGTGAGATCCGAGATATCCTAACTCTGGATCAGTTTATGAATCAGAAAATGAAGAGAGGAAGGAGGAATGACTATAAGTCTGCTGCCCCAAGAGATTATCAGCAAGCTCTTGGAAGAGTGACCTTAGCACATTTTGATGGAAGTGCTAAGAGTACAGCTAGAGCATGGGTACAAAAGTTGGACAATTACTTGTCCTTGAGGCTGATGCCGGAGGAGGATGCCATCAAGTTTGCTACCTTGCACTTGGATGGAGTGGCCCACGAATGGTGGTACCATTGGTTGGTCACCCTTGGTCATAACTTAATCACCACCTATGCTGATTTCACCAACAAGCTGATTGAGAGATTCAACACCAGGGATCCAGAGGTGAAGTTTAGAGAACTTGCACAACTCAAACAGCAAGGTTCATTGGATACTTACGTGACTGAATTCCAAAACCTGTCAGTCATGGTGAGTAGCATCTCAGAGAAGCGGTTGGTTGTCCTTTTCACTGAAGGACTTGAAGAACCTTTGAGAGGATGGGTCAAAGCTTTTGATCCGCCCACCCTGGCAGAAGCTATAAAAAAATCTAGAAGTATGGAGTTGGCTGCCCCAAAGAGTAAAATTCAGTCCAAGCCTTTCCCTTTCAGAAAGGACAGGAAGAAGTTCACGAATCAAACCAAGAGGTTCTCTCCGTGTATGGATGATAAGCTCCGTCAAGAGCTCCAGAAAAAGAATCTTTGTTATTCTTGCAGAGAACCTTGGGTTCCCGGACATAGGTGCCATGGAAAAAGGAATTTGCATCAGATGGAGTGTTATTCAGCAGATGGATCAGATTCTGAAATTTCAGAACAGCAGACTGAAGTTGAGGACAGCGAGTATGAAGAGGCTCTTGAAGGGCCTGAATTTGGGTCAGAAGATAGAGGAGTGGTTGCTCAACTCTCGAGCATTCACAAAAATGAATCCATCAGAGTTCGGGGTGTGATTGGAGAGCATCGTGTCATAGCTCTCATTAACACAGGTGCAACGCACAACTTCATTGATGAGAGGATTGTTGCAAAAAAGGGACTAGTGGCAGAGGAAATTGAGGGCTTCAAAGTCATGGTAGCAGATGATTCCACTATATCCTGTAACCGAATGATTTCCAACATGTCTCTGAAGTTGGGGAATCATGAAATCAGAGATGATTTTTTTGTGGTGAGTATTGGAGGGACTGATGATGCAGTCCTCGGGATTCAATGGCTGAGATATCTTGGTGAGATCACACTAAACCTAAAAACCATGGAGCTGAAATTCATGTCTGAAGGGAAGAAGGTAGTTTTGAGAGGAATGTCGTATGGGGGACTTAAAGTTGTATCCTTGAAAAGAATGGAAAGGCTGATCCGCCATAATCAAGTGGAATGGGCAGCGGAGTGTTTGATAATGCCTTCCAATCCATTGGTGGATAAGGGCAGCTATTCTTCAGATATTTCAGCAATGGTCAAGGATAGAAACAAGATCATGGTAATGCCTTCAGAAACACAACAAGAGCACAGAAATTATCCTAAAGACATTCAAGCTTTGATAACTAAGAGAAGCAAGGTGTTCGAAAATCCCCCTCCTGGCAGGCCCCCTGAAAGAGGTGTCGAACACATTATTGAGCTTGAAGAAGGAGTTAAGCCAATCATGACTACTCCTTACCGATATCCTAACAAGCAGAAGGATGAGATTGAGAAAGCAATTCAGGAACTGCTTGACATGGGTTACATACGGCCTAGCAAAAGCCCCTTTGCTTCGGCTGTTGTTTTGGTGAGAAAGAAGGATGGGACCATGCGCATGTGTGTGGATTACCGAGCCCTGAATCAGAAAACCATCAAGAATTGGTATCCTATTCCGAGAATTGATGAGCTCATTGACGAGCTACATGGGGCAGTGTTCTTTTCCAAGATTGACCTCAAATCGGGGTACCATCAGATCAGAATGAGAGCTTCAGATGTGGAGAAGACTGCTTTCAGATGCCACTTTGGGCATTTTGAGTTCCTAGTCATGCCTTTTGGTTTGACTAATGCTCCTGCTACATTCCAGTCATACATGAACAGAATCTTCCAAGAACAGTTAAGGAAGTTTGTTTTGATATTTTTTGATGACATCCTAATATTCAACAAATCTTGGAAAGAACATTTACAGCAGTTGGATGAAGTGTTGGGCATATTAGAATCTGAGTCCCTGTTTGCCAAGGAGTCCAAATGTGAGTTTGGGATGGAAGAGTTGTGTTGACGTGTATTTTGTACACCATCATACACAGAATAAAATACCTAAAGGCATCTTATCCTCTCTTGAGAAAATAGTCTCTAACTGCTGAAGATTCGCGTAAAGGATCAGTTAGGTAGACTCCAAGGTTCTTTGATGTAGGGTCTCTACGTGTGGACAAGCTCCAGTGGTATGATGTGATTTGCTGGAATCACAAGGGGACTTACATGTGATGATTGAACTTCCGATCTGCTTTGCTAGAACACAAGCTCTTACTAACTTGGATTTGAAAAAATGGAAAAAGGATAAGGGCGAAGAGAGGATCTAATCCTAACACTAAGAATGTAGGAGCAATGATTTGATTTTTGATGAAACTCCAACTAGGTCTTGTTTTGACATCAATGGAACATCTACACAAGGCTAGTGCGATCTTCTAGGGAAGCTTTATGATGTTCAAATCATCACCGCAGGCATAGATACCATCCAAGTTGATGCATATCAATGAAGAGGCGACAATTTGAAATTGAGCTTAAGCTGAACGATTCCAGTTGACTACACAAGGCAAGTTTGCAATCAACAAACTGCTAGTAGTATGGATATACGGATTCCACCATTAATCAATCGCATTTCCTCCATTCATTTAATCATCTACCATCTAGGATTGAAGACTCAACAAGAAACCATGCAAATTGCAAGAAACGACACACTTCACCATTACTTCAATGAAAATGGAGTTTGTTTACAATCAATGGCAACAATTTCTTGCCTTGTCCTCCTATTCTACTCTAATTGCTATTCTATTTCTATCTTCTAACTATTCCAACTATCTCCTAACTCTCTAGCTATTGCTAATTATTGCTAACTCTCTTTTACAAAATGAAATGCCAGGGCTTATATAGTGCCCACAATACAATTTGATGGCTTAGATCAATTCAAGATCAATGGCCAAGATTTTACAATGAAAACCCTAATTAGGGTTTGTTACAACCATTACATAACATTTAATGCTTGACCAATGATAAAATTGTATTGCTTGGACACATGTCCCTTCTAGAAAAATCGACCAATGGATAGCCGGGGTATGTATATCGGAGTTTGTGCCACCTTCCATGAGTTAAGTACATTGAATCTGGACATGCTGAGGTGGACCTCACTGATTGGAGAAATGATGACTAGGACGCCACCTCATTTGACACTTGTAACTTGGTAGATATTCAACTTGATGTTGTTGAGAAGCTTGCTTTAATTAATTCATCTGGAAATATCTGCTTCTTCAACGAGCCCTTTGTCCTAACTCCCTGTGTCCTTGATGTGCAGGATGATGATGTACCTCGCCTTGGAACACTGGATTGAAAGAGTTCGCCCTTGTCCTGGCTTGATCGTCCTGGCGAAGACCGTCCTTGATCCGGCTTGATTTTCCTTGAAGAGATCTCCATTTGATGCCTACACAACATTTCAAAATTAGTACCATGATTTTGCAATACATAACATAAATTAGAGAGCAAATTTTAGGACACTTAATGATAAGTCCTTTATTAATCATTTCCTAAAAAAGACTGAGCTAAGGCAAAACAAAATTCCAAAATTCAAAATTAAGGAAATGACGATGAACAATTCAAAATCAAGACAATAAAACCAATATCGCCATACCTCAGGAGAGAGCTAACTCTAGAATGCAAATGAGAAAAATTTGCCTAGGCAAAATTGACGTATAGATAGTCTTCAACGTGATCTTTTCTTCAAAATATCAATTTCGCCACCTTTTGAGTTGTCCTTGACGTGATCTTCAATGCCTTTGACAATTCGCACCAATAGAAACTTCAAGATTCGCACCACCTTGCTTGGAATGAAATTCGCTCCTTTGAATACAACTTCGCACTTCTCAAATCGCATGTGAATGAAGAATGATAATGTGAAAATGAAGATTTCACCACCCTCCCTTTATAGTGCTCACACAACAATTACCATATAGGCCGACTTGGAGATAAAACCACTTTTTAAAATGATTTTTAAATTAAAATGACAAGGCCGACCTCCCTTTGTAGCGCTTCAAATTCGATTTTTATTAATTAATTAATTAATTATTAATGCCTTACGTTTTTTAATTTGCAAATTTCGATTTTAATAAAGGCAAAAATAATTAATAAAAGATCAACGCCATATTAAATGCTAATTAAATTAGATTTTCAATTTTATCGAACTTAGCATTTAAGGAAATTTGAATTGTTTATTTGGCGCCAAAACTATGAAAACAAAGGGGACGTACCTCATCGCTCTGGTCCCTTGGAGAGGGACAGGAGCGATTTTGCTCTTGTGGGCCTCATTTCACTTCATCACCTTCAAAATTTATCTTCAATGGTCTCGCCATACTTCATTTCATTCATTCATGCCTTGAGATCGGTTGTAACTTGGCAAGAAAATCATCTACAACAAAAATCGCTCTAGTCCCTTCCTGAGGGACAGGAGCGAACTTAAGCATTTTGGTCCTTTGTTGACGTTTGATAATCTTCAATTTGTCTTCAACGGGTTCGATTGACCTCCTTTCTTGCCTTCGAACATAAAATTTGCTTGATCTTTGCCCAGATCGTACCTTATGAAGAATTTCGCTCTGGTCCCTTGGTGAGGGACAGGAGCGAAATTCGCTCTGGATCCTTAGTGAAGGACGGGAGCGAAATTTGACTTTTCGCACTCTCTATCAGGATAACTTTTATGGAATATAACATTTAAGTATAAGAGACATTTACTTTCAGGATGTTTGAGAGTGGTTTCAGACCTCCAGGAGTTATATTGCAAAATCTAGTTTTTGGAGGTTTTTTCAGTTTCCAGACTTAGTCAAATTTCAGGATCAGGGCATTCCAGACTTAGCCAAATTTCAGGATCAGGACTTCACTCAAGCCGGACCTGCTACCCTGTTGATCTCCCCGACAGCACTTCAAGTTATATTCATTTGATAAAATATACCTCTTTGGACCTTTTCACATCGTCAAGACGTTAAAATCCTGCAAGGACAAAGCAAAATTGGATTTGTAGCTCCGGTCCTTCACTGAGGGACAGGAGCAATTTTTCCCCTGGAGGCATTTCTGTGTTCATGAAAATCTTCAATTTATATTCAATGGAAAGATCTCGCCTTTCTCCATCACTTCCAATTCGTAATTCATCTTGACCCTGCAGGAATAGTAAAATATTTGAAAACGAGCTCCTGTCCTTCACTGAGGGACAGGAGCGATTTTGCTCCTACAGGCCAAAATAACATGATTTTACACATTTTAACACTTCACAAGGCGAAAACAAATCATTAGAGATGCCTAGGATCAAAAATCAAAAATGTCAAAATTTGGTCAAAAATATTCAATTGGACAAAAATTCACATTTCATCTTCAACACTTAGACAAATTTAAGCTCTGCATTCAAAATTCCAATTGAAAATAGACCATTCTGGCGAATTCATTTCATTCAAAATTTGCATTCTAGAAAAGGAAATTCAAAAAGCTCCCAAAACCGACTGGATTCAAACCAAAACCCTAAAAAGCAAAGCGAAAACGAGCAAAAAACATGGGTCCCCATTTGCAATGGGGCGATGTGTGAAAACGTCACAACAAGTTGCTCTACCTCGGTCACATTATCAATGCGGGTGGTGTGAAGGTGGATCCCGAAAAGATTAGAGCCATCCTTGATTGGCCTACTCCCGAAAACATAACACAATTTAGGGGATTTTTGGGATTGTGTGGATTCTATCGGAAGTTCGTGAAGGGATATTCTCAGTTGGCTGCCCCCCTTACAGATCTCACAAAGAAAGGAGCTTTTGAATGGTCCGACAAGGCACAAACAACATTTGAGCAGTTTAAAGGGATCATGAGTTCCTGCCCTGTTTTAGCATTGCCTGATTTTCACCAAGCCATTTGAGCTACAGTGTGATGCATCTGGGGAAGGTGTTGGTGCGGTCCTCATGCAAGATAAGCATCCTATAGTCTTTGAGAGCAGAAAATTGAGAGGTCCTGAGAGACTGTATTCCATTTATGACAGGGAAATGCTTGCCATAATGCATGCCCTTGCAAAGTTCAAACAGTATCTGGTAGGGAGTAAATTCATTGTTAAGACTAATCACAATAGTCTTAAACACTTCATGCATCAGAAGGATCTGAATGAGAGACAGCAGAAATGGGTGAGTAAGCTATAGGCTTACGATTTCGATATTGAGTATGTTAAGGGTAAAAACAATGTTGTGGCGGATGCCTTATCCAGAAGACCCCATTTAAGCTCACTTTGCGAGCTTACTGCTGATTGGAGAGAGTTGTTGCTTGCTGATTATGCCAAAAATCAGTTTGCAACCAGCCTTATAGAAGGTGCTTTTCATGATGAAAGGTACAAATTGGTTGAGGGATTGATCCTGTACAAGGGAAGAATCTTCATAGTAGCTAAATCTAAGTTAAAAGAGAAGATTTTGAAGACTTTCCATGACATCCCCCTTGCTGGTCACCAAGGTTATTTCAAAACATACAGGCAGATCCGGGAGAGATTCTCTTGGAAGGGACTTAAAAGTGATGTTCTGAAGTACATTAAGGAGTGTCATACATGTCAGAGGAACAAAGATGAGCACACTCTACCGGCTGGTTTGTTACAACCCTTGCCTATTCCCGATCAAAACTGGGAGAGTATCTCCATGGATTTCATCACGAGATTGCCACGGGCTCAAGGGAAGGATAGTATCTATGCGGTGGTGGACAAACTTACAAAGTTTGCTCATTTCTTCGCCATCACCAGCTCTTTTACAGCAACACAAGTTGCTGAAGTGTTCTTCCGGGAGGTGTTCAGATTACATGGTTTACCGAAGAACATTGTGAGTGATAGGGACAGCAAGTTCCTAAGTGCTTTTTGGCAGGAGATTTTCAAATTGTGTGGTACTGTGCTCACTCCAAGCACCAGTTATCACCCACAAACTGATGGGCTAAACGAGATAGTGAATAAGTGGTTGGAAGGTTATCTTAGAAACTATGTCTCGGAGCAGCAGAATACATGGGTGAGATGGCTTCACCTAGGGGAATATTGTTACAATTCCTCCTATCACATGTCCATTTGGATGTCACCATTCATGGCTCTATATGGTTATGAAGCTCCTAGCTTCGCGGACTTGGTATTTGGTGATAGCAGAACCCCTCAGGCAAAGGATATGATGCAGCAGAGTCAAGATATTCTGAGGATTTTGAGGGACAATCTCCAGCATGCACAGAATCAGCAGAAGTTGTATGCTGATCAGCAGCGAATTGAGCGCACCTTTGAGGTGGGCGACATGGTTTATTTGAGGCTCCAGCCCTACAGACAGTCTACTTTCAAGAAGAGTGGGGTTGAGAAGTTGAAGCCACGATTCTATGGACCTTTCAAAGTCAGCAGAAGGGTCGAAGAAGTGGCTTATGAGTTGGAATTACCAGCAAGCAAGATCCATAATGTATTTCATGTGTCTCGCCTTAAGAAGGCTCTGGGACATAATGTTGTTGCTTCAGTTGAGTTACCTCCGCTTGATGAGGAGGGAGAGTTGGTTTTGGTTCCGGAAGCTATCCTTGAATTCAGGGAACGATCTTTGAGGAGAAGAGTGATCAGGGAGTACTTGGTCAAATGGAAGAATCTACCAGCAGAGGATGCTACGTGGGAAAATGAGGAGATTTTATTGCATCCAGCCTTACAGTTGCTTGAGGACAAGCAATTTTGGGGAGGGCGGACTGTAATGTCCCCTTCTCACTGATGACCTTCCAGTGGTCCATTAGCCTATTCCTAAGACCCGTAGGCTAGGTGGAATGAAGAATGAGGGTCCAACATTGATGAAACGAGGACTTACTATTTTTAGTAAGTCAGGGAATGGCCATTCTGGTGTTACTACCCTACTGAGCTCTCCATGTTTTGCCTCTGGACGCAATGATCATGCTTTTCTGAGCATTAGTTCTTGACTTACTATTTTTAGTAAGTGGCTGTGTGGCACAATTCTATTTTTGGCAGTAGATAGGGTTCTGATTCTGCAACAGTTATGTGGTCGTTTGGGCTCAGTTTCATCCTAGTTGTGATAATAATCAATACAGGAGTCATTGGCGACATAATTAAATATTATTTTCCTTATCCTAAGGTTTAATATTTAATTAATCTGATTTTGCTACGGATTTATTATATTTGGGATTAATGTCCATATTTTTCCTAAATATTTGGCGAGCTTCATGTTTATTAAGGAGATGTTGAATTATTTGAAAGAAATATTATTTTGTGACTTATCTCTAAATATTGGCCAAAGTATATCGTGGGTCCATACCTTGGGCGTGGGATTTGACTTATGGGAAATAGCACCACTTTTGGGGGTCCACATGTAGTGGAATGAAATGCAAATGCAAGGCGTTGAATTTGGAGGAATTGCATTTGGATTTGAGGAGTGAAGTTATAAATATGAGACTTGGGCTCCCATTTGCATCATCTTTGAAAATTGCATCATTATGCTGCCGGTTTGGCTACTAAAAATCTGAGCTTTGAAGTTGGCTTCCTAGCTAAGTCTCAATTTCGTACTTGCAAGATAGTACCTAGCTGTGTCCTTGTATTCCCATTGCTGATTGGTGAATGAGTTGTAGATTATGGAGTGTTCTATGCTGGATTTGAGTGTTTCTGGTTGTTGGTCGCAGGACTCCTGAAAGTATATTTTGCTCACAACTCTTAACCAGGCGACTCCATCATTCTGGTTACCAGCTCATCCTTCCTTCCTAGCCATGGCGATACAATGTGTGAGTTTTTAGCAGTTTTAAATGAGCAATGAATTTACTAGATAAAATCGAACTTCCCAGGTATAGCGTGGGTTTTTGCACTTGCATTGGGATGTGTGCCAAATGAATAGTGGGTTGTTTGGGTTGTAGTTTAGATTGGATGCTGTTGTTAGTGTTATATTGTAGGATTGGGATTGATTTGAATTGATTCGGGTGAAAAATGAGGGAGTTATGAGCATTTTGGTGTTTCCATAGGCTGTTGAATTGTACTTTCAGCCTGTAGATTAGTTGTAACAGAAAATTATATTCCTGTTGTAGAAATCTGCATTTACTCTTCTCATCTCATCTCTATTTTGTAAGGTTGTTTCAGTAGTACTGATCATCCCTTCTTGCTGCTCTTAATTGTAAACCCCATGGCATAAGTGGAAGAGGCTAGCTTGCCGCCTTCTAATTTTTGTAATTCAGTTTTTTGTACTCGGTCCTCCCACTGAATAAGTGGTCGAGTGATAAGTTCAATACAATGGTCCTCCCGCTTAAATATGCGGTAGAGTGATAGCTTAATGTAATGTCCTCCCGCTGAAATACGCGGTAGAGTGATTGAGTTTCAGTTCTTGTCATGTTTTCCTTGGATGGTTTACCGCCAAGAGTTTAGTTTCTATCCTTCTGGATAAGCAAAAGGGGCTGGCTTGCCGCCCAGGCATTGTAATTTTCAGTTTGTTTTATGGTGCTAACGATCCCCAGAACACCGTATGCTCTCACCCTCCCAGCTTGGGCTCTCGGTGAACAAAAGGTGGAAGGGTTCCCTTTCAGCAGTTTGGATGATTTCTCTAACCTTAACGAGTTGTTGTGTTTACTTGTATCTCTTACTGTTTAAAAAAAAAAAAAAAATTTACTGGGATATTACACTGTAGCAGTAGGTTTGCTTGTGTACAACAGGTTCCGGAACTTCTTGGTGTCAAATTTCCCGAGATTGGTGTCTCCTATTTTGCTCTAGTGAGACGTGATCCTGGTTTCTAATGCACCATTCCTCAAGTCATCCTTGATGAGTGCTTGACGGGTCATGGTTCCACTTGGTTTAGGTGCGCCATCTTTCACCTATAAAAGATATGTAAGTTAGGATAATGGTGAAAGGTATGTGAAATGTTGATACAATGAAACCTATTTGTTTAGTAGGCAACCTATGATATTGATCTAAATCAATCTTACATCTAAATGAATCTGAAATTGAATGCTAAATAACACTGATTTTTACATCTATCTGTACTTCTTCAATGAATTGAATGAATTGAGGAGGTCTAATTTACTAAAATGAATCAATATCTGACTTTAATCAGACCTGTACCTGATCCTTTATCAAGCAATATGATATCTTTACCTCTGATTTCTGATATTTGACCTTAAATCTGATTGATGAGGTGACTGCTGGATAATTTCGCCTCGTGGAGGGGGAATTTACTTGAACCTTTTTATGATGTTGATGCAATTCTCTGCCCCTATATTCTCTTCCCTGAGCAAATTCACTGTATTCTAGTGAATTTCCTGCTCAATGATAAATCTCGATCCTCTTAATTGCTGGATATGCACCTTGAATCTTCCTTTTTGTGACTGAATTCACCTTGGTGCTGATTGAATTTGCCTTTGGAGAGTGGAATTTGCCTTTGAATCTGCAATTCGCTTATGCTAATGATAAAATTTGCTGATCACAGTCTGCTATTTGCTGCAAACTTGATAGCTTCATCTTCTATCATAGGATTGAGTGAAAGGTATGTATCTAATTTTTTAACCCAAGCCCTTGCAGTGACACTTCCACAACCATCAAACGTGGGAAGTGTCAATTTATGCACTTTGTGCTAAATATCTCTACTAACCTACTACATAGGTTGTCTCCTATCACCCCTTGATCTATTTCTTGTTCTAGCATTACTGTACTATTCAAATGAAATCTCTCTTCTGGCCACTAGATCAAGTCCTATATACTTGTCTACAATGGCAGCAAAATCATTTGCAGTTTGATTTTTCTCTTCTTCTTCCAATGGTGATTCCACTCTAGGCAAATGACTGGGTTAGAAGGGTCTAAAAGCTGATCAAGCTACGGTTCTGCTGCTATTAATGTGAGTCCCAGCCCCATACTGATCTAAATTACTTTCTTCAGAATTGTTGGGTGTACATTTGTTGTGAGTGATTGTGTTGGCCAAATTCTACATCATATGCACTAGCATTTGTGTCATTTGCTCTTGCCTTTGCAAGTATGCCTTCAAATCATCCTCCTAATCAGCCATTTTCTTCTTACCTCTGCCTCTAATTCCACTATCTTTGACTTGTGTGGCCTCTTTTGCTTTCTTCCTCTCCCTTTCTAAGGCTCTTAGGTCTCTTTGACTTAGCTACATGCGTAGAAATCCCTCCAACAAGATAGCAAGATTGCTTGCTCTAAAACCAATGTAATGTCCCAACCAAATTCATCGTCCTAACTGCTAACAGAGGTCATGAAACTAACTACAACCATACTTATCACTTGAAACTAAACATAGATTTTTAGATTTGATTATAACAATAGCCAAAGTTAAAATCCAAAAACAAGCTTCATAATAGATTAATGTGCAAATCAATTTCGGGAAAACCCAAAGTTTATAGAAGCAAACCAATCCAATACAATCTCAGGGTGTATAATAGCAATCCAAATGTATTTGTAGATCTAGAACACCTTACAAGGAGGCAGCTTGGTTCGGCATGCTTTATGAGAGGTATTTCTGGAATTAGCGAAAAATCTCACTGCAAGGGCACACCCCTACTCCCTTATATCTGCTGGCAATGGTAACTCAGGCTCCTCCAAGTGTAGCAATAGGTAAAAAGGATTGATTTCGCACCTTGTCAATGGTACAACTCCTCAGCTACTCCCACCACCTTTGTTACAGTTGCAAAAAAACCTCGGTGGTCGCCAGCCCTTCAATAGTGTTTTGGTTGGTCAGGAGGGCTTCTAGATCAGCGAATTTTGGATCCCTTCAAAGAGTTGAGACTTGATAAGATCGGATCATTATAATGTCACTCTCCTTTACAATTCGGTTTCCTTATAGGATGCTCTTCTCCGCCTAAGACACCCAAATAGCAAGGAGTGACCAAGGGTATCACTATTATGAATGAAATTGCAACCTTGGTACAATGATCCACTTAGGGGTTGGGGTGCTTTGTCACCGAAATAAAAAATTCACTCAAAAAATAATATAGCAATCAGCAGAGTTTCCGTCCTACCATTGTATTATATCCTGAGGGTTTTCTCTCAGCCAGTCAAGCATTCTTGCAAAAATATCATAAAAGTCTCCATTCCCCACCACCAACGAACAGCAAAACTTATTTAGATACCTGATCTTGCATGAGGCATGTTAAAACAAATGGTTCTAGGCCGACCCATATCCTTGGGTGCCATTTTTTTTGTTTTTTTCTGTTTTGTAAATGGCATGCATAGGTCAGCCACATTGTATTTCCTGCACAGGTTGGCCCTCACACAAAAAGAATTATGAATATTTATTAAATTCATATACTTATTATCATAGTTTAGAAACTCTACAAGTACTCTCTATTTTTTTTTGGCTCCGTGAGTTTTTACAACTTTATTAACTCACAAGTTTTATACACAAAAGAAAAACGTGGGTAAAAATGCCTGCGCAGGTAAAATGCTGGTTAAAACATGTTTTTCACACTTGTTTTTTTCTATAAAACTATGCATTTCCTTTTTTGAGATGTCAATTTTTAAAATAATACATTTTGTAATTGAATTTTGCCAAAAAAAATACATTTTTAAAGAAATTTTAATAATTTGTACTTTCTAAGTTGCCAAATTTTTGTCGAGTTTTTGCCGAGTTCTTACCGAGTTTTTGCTGAGTCAAAAAACTTTGGGCTTGCCAAGTACTTTCCGAGTCCAAGTCTGCGAACTATGCTTATTATTATATAAAAATTATTATTTTTATTATCATTATAGAGTTAAAAAACACTATTATCACTGACTTCACTGATCTCAAGATGCTGAAATGTTGGGGGCATGACAGTAACCGATTGTATTCTCGATTGTCATTGATCAACTTTAGTAATTCAGGGATATAGCGTAGTTTCTTTGTTTCTTTCTCTCTTTTTATGTTTGTCTTGGGGTTGGATACTTGACACAAAATTACAAGATCTGGGATCTTCTGCTCTTGAGACTTTGTTAAAATCTATCTCATAGACAGGATACATGCAAGGTTCAGTAATCCTTCACTAGGTAAAATGTTGGTGAGCTAAGGTATTGCTGAAGGATGGCACATGAGCCCCAACCCCAAGGTTTATAATTTTATACATTTAATGGTTGCTTATAGTTTACCTTTGCAAGAAAACCCCAATAACGAAACCACCAGCCAGCTACCTCAACAAACCCAGGAATCATACATCCTCATATAAGATGGAAGCAATTTTCTCCAGGATCTACACAAATGATTTGTAAAGGCTACTGTTTCATTAATGAAGCCAATGTCAATCCTTTAATAAAAAAGTTCAGCAGCTCTCATAAGCAGCCAGCATGAAAGAATCATAAACAAAGACTTGAGTGCAAGAGGGGTCAAGAAATCTCTGCACAAAACATTTCGTGCAGTTACCATTTTTAAAGATGCAATTAGCATGTCTAAATAGACACTCGCACAAGTATTCTTGATTTCTGAAGACCAATGATTTAGTCATGAACCAAATGAAGAAGCCGTGCTAAAAATAACAAGCAATATAAAAATTCAAAAAACACATTTCCCATCAAGAGGATGCTAACAAATATAAATGAAAACAGGTATATCAAGAGTTCAGTGATGCTAGAGATACCTTAAAATACATGCATCTAAAAAATGAGGAGAAATATCAATTTTGATATAATTTAATTATTTAAATCTTAATTTACTTCAAAATTATTTTATTTACTATATACATACATAGACAAATAAAAATTATAAAAAAGTTTAATCATTATATTTTTACATTATTTACTTTATCTTTATTTGAAGAATTATTTTATTTTGTAAGTAAATTTTAATTTTACTCAAGAATTGTTAAGCTACAACTCATATGGACCAGCTAGGACTCAAACATAGGACCTTCCATTTGCTGCTGGCATGCTCTACCAACCAAACTACTGGTCCAAGTTGTTGAAATAATAGCTAGTTCGGATCAAATATAAGTATTACTTGTATTGGGCTGGACCCAAACGCATTATGTAACTTGTAACCATTAAGGATTGGTCCCACCTAAGCACATAAAACACACCAAGGGCAAAATCACATGTAACTTGTATTAAACGTGGCCCTAAATGTAACGTGTGGAAGTTGTTTCAATGTAACTTGGGGCTGACCCTATGTAGGGCGCCAAGGTTAGGACATTATATTATTATTATTTGTTCTTCTTGAGCCGACCTAAGGTGAATTAGGTGGCAAGGTTACATATATATACAAGGACAATCATTCATTCATACACACACCAAAAACAAGCGATCAATCACCTACAGCAAGAACAGCGAATTGTATGATCATCACTTCAGCGAATCTACCTCTAACATCAGCGAATCTCCCTCTAGCATCAGCGAACAACTGGAGAAAGTAATCAAACCCTATCCAAGGTCAGCAGGCTGTTTGTCTAGGGCAGCGAACTGATTTGCAGATGTTGAGAAGCCCATCCTAGGCACAGCGAACATATTCTCAGGTCTCCAATTCACAGCAAACCTCATTACTTAGTCAGCAAACCATCTTGTAGGGCCTGCACACATATCTTCAGGTCTGAAATCTATCAGTAATCAGCAACTCCATTGGTGGATTGCAGATAAGTTACATACTTGTTCTATTTTCTGACCTAATACTGCTGAGTTATATGCTTAATATGCTGAAGCTAACTGTAAGGAGACATACTGATCATTGATTAATAAGGACTGAGAATTTGGCTAGGTTTTTCACCTCCAAGAGGGAGGTTTTCCCAGGATATTTGTTTGTGTTGTCTTGTGCTTTGTTTGCATTGCTTATTTCTGAGTTTCATTATTAAGTCTGATCTTTGAAATTAACATGGTATCAGAGCTTTAGGTTCATTATAAAGTAATCAGATTATCAGTTATCCTTCACTTTCAGTTTGTTGTTTTAGTTTTGCAAGATGGTTACAGGACTGAAGGTAGAGGACAGACTTGATGGTGCTCTCAATTTTACTTCTTGGAAAGTCCGTGTTCTTCTTGCCCTTGAAGAGATTGAGCTGTTACAGTTTGTGGAAGACAAGGATCTGCCTGAACCCTCAGATCCAGATGAGTTAAAGCAGTTCAAGAAGAATGCTCTTAAGGCAAAGAAGTTCCTAATTGATTCTATAAAGGATCACCTTGTTCCAGTCATCTCCAAGTTACCTTCAGCCAAGGAAATGTTCAATCACCTAGAAGGGATGTATGAAATCAACAACATCAGCTGGGCACTTACTCTAAGGCAGCAACTTCTTCAAATCAAGATGAACAAGGGAGATTCAATCATGTCTTTCTTCATGAAAATTTCAGAATTGAAGGACCAACTCAGCTTCATTGGAAGTGAAGTAGTGGACAAGGATATTGTCATGATTGCATTAAATGGTCTCCCTGATTCTTGGGATCCATTCATTCAAAGCATAAGCGGAAGAGCTGAATTTCCCTCATTTGATCGCCTCCGGTCTGATTGCATTCAAGAGGAATCACGCCTAGCTGCAAGAGAATTGCTCAAGGGCACTATGGAGGTGACCATCATGTGCTTGCATCTCAACATGTCAAAAGAAAGGGTGGTCATTAGAAGAAGAACGGCTTCAAAAGAGATAGAGACTTCAGACCTCTTGCTACTCACGATTCAAGGAAGAAGCCAAGAGATCTTTCACCTATCCGTTGCTTCAGATGTGATAAGGACACTATGCTAAAGAATGTCAGAATCTGCCCAAGCAAGGAGAAGCAAACCTAAATGAAGTTGCAGATTCGAAGGATAACGAAGACTTCCTCTTCATTTCTGCCTTATCCAGCAATGTGCCAACTGACAGCAACACTTGGTTGATAGACAGTGGTGCATCCAGGCATATCACAGGATATCGAGAGCACCTCTCAGACTTAATGGAGAAAGAGTCCAATCTTCATGTGGTAATTGGTGATGATGCCCGGTATTCGGTAAGAGGTTTTGGCAATACTTCTTTAAATTAAGAATCTGGTATCTCCTTACATCTGAGTGATATTTTATTTGTTCCTGAAATTAAAAGAAATTTAATCTCCATTTCTGCCCTAGAAGATAAAGGTTATCAAGTAGCATTTTCTGAGGGTAGAGTACTTGCATGGCCTAAGAAATCTAGTTTTAAATCTGCTTATGTTATTGGAAATAGATATGATAGTTTGTATAAGCTTTCAACTAATCTCGTTCGAGCACTCATTCATGAAGCTCTCAAATCTAGCAAGCTATGGCATAGAAGGCTTGGCCACCTTCACTTTCAGGCACTTCCCTCACTTGAAAAGATGGTTAAAGGTATGCCTAAACTTAGTCATTTTCATGATGATACTTGCAAAGGTTGTGCATTAGGTAAGAACACTAAAGGTCCATTTCATAAAAGTGAAAGTAGAGCTAAGGAAAAATTAGCACTTGTTCATTCTGATTTATGTGGACCCATGTTTGTTCCTTCACCTAGCGGATTTCTATACTATGTTACATTTATAGATGATTTTTCTAGAAAGACCTAGATTTACTTTCTAAAATCTAAAGAATCTGATGAAGTGCTAAGTAGGTTTAAAAAATTTAAATCCCTAGCTGAAAACATGTCTGGTAAAAGGATTAAAGTGTTAAGATCTAACAATGGAGGTGAATACACTTCAAGTAGTTTCAATGACTTTTGTGTAGAGACAGGAATTAAGAGGGAGTTTTGCGTTCCCTACAATCCTCAGCAAAATGATGTGGCTGAACGAAAAAATAGAGTCATTGTTGAAACAGCTAAAGCAATGATTCATGATCAGGATTTGCAGACTTTCTTATGGGTCGAAGCATCCAAGACTGCAGTATACATTCAGAACAGATGCCCTCACCGTGTCCTGAAGAACATAACTCCTGAAGAAGCCTTCACTAGAGTCAAACCGGATATCAGCCACCTAAGGATTTTTGGAAGTCCTATCTATGCTCATGTGCCAAAGGAAAAGAGAACTAAGCTAGAGCCATCTGGGAAGAAAGGTATCCTTGTTGGATACAGTGAATCCTCCAAAGCATTTCGTATCTACATTCCAAGACAAAGGTATATTGAGGTAAGTAGGGATGTTACGTTTGAAGAAAATATTGCTTTTAAGAAATCTAAAGGTTCCCTTGTCAATAATGATAGAGAAGTTAATGATAATCAAAACATGGATATTGATACTAACCCTGAGATTCAGAGGGAGTCTATTGAGCCTCCCGAACCTATTGAGTATGGTGATCCTCCTGAGCCTCTGGATCCAACTGATGGACCTATAGATATTGCAGTTAGCAAGAAAAGGCCACTTTGGGTTAGGAGCACAATTCAAGAAGCAGAAAAGTTTGCAGCTCCTAGTGGCACTTTCAGAGAAAGTAGGAGACCTCAGAAGTTCTCCAACTATGTTGCAATGATGTGCAACATCATTGAGACTGAACCATCCAGCATAGAAGAAGCTATGAACCAGGAAGCATGGAAACTAGCTATGGACGAAGAGTACCAATCCATCATCAAGAATGATGTTTGGGATATTGTGCCTAAACCTAAAGGTAAGTCTGTTGTTTCTTCTAAATGGTTGTTTAAAATTAAACATGCTGCTGATGGTAGTATAGAGAAATATAAAGCTAGTTTTGTAGCTCCTAGTTTTTCTCAAAAGGAAGGCATAGATTATGAAGAAACATTTGGTCTTGTTGCTAGATATACTTCTATTAGAACTATTATAGCCATTGTTGCAGCTAAGGGTTGGAAGTTACATCAGATGGATGTAAAGACTACCTTCCTTAATGGTGTCATTGAGGAAGAAGTCTATATTGAGCAACCAGAAGGATATGAGACTCATAATAGAGAATCTCATGTATGCAGATTAAAGAAAGCTCTTTACGGCCTCAAGCAAGCTCGTCGAGCTTGGTATGAAAGAATTGATAAGTACTTGATTAGTTTAGGGTTTTGTAAGAATGATGTTGATCCTAACCTTTATTTTAAAGTATTTAAAGCTGAAATGTTAATTTTGGTTTTATATGTGGATGATTTATTTCTAATTGGTGAAGATAGTCTCATCATTAGATGTAAGAAAGAATTAGCTATTGAATTTGAAATGAAGGATGTAGGTCTAATGCATTACTTTCTAGGGTTAGAAGTGTGGCAAAGACCTAATGAAATCATTCTAAGTCAAGGAAAATATACTGTTGATATTTTGAATAGATTTGGAATGTTGGATTGCAAACCTATGTCTACTCCTATGGAAACTAACTTGAAGAAATTGAGTTTATCTGCAGCTAACTCTGATTTCGCAGATCCTTCTGAGTACAGACAGTTGATTGGATCATTGATGTATCTGGTTAACACTAGACCAGACATTTGTTATGCAGTGAGTGCACTCAGCCAGTTTATGAACAAGCCAAAGCATGTTCACCTTGTTCCAGCCAAACATATTCTAAGATACTTGTGTGGAACTGTTGGCTATGGGCTAAAGTATCCAATCAACACTACCGTTACCTTGCAAGGTTACTCAGATTCTGATTGGGCAGGAAGTGTTACCAATAGGAAGAGCACTTCAGGTATCTATTTCAGTTTGGGTTCTGCTGTGATTTCCTGGGCCAGCAGGAAACAGTCCTTAGTAGCCTTGAGTACTACAAAAGCTGAGTATATTGCATTGAGTGTTGCATCAAGAAAAGCAGTGTGGCTTTGAAAGCTTCTTGCTGGATTGTATGGACAACCTTGGGAACCCACAGTTATTCATTGTGATAATCAAAGTTGTATCAAAATGTCTGTTAATCCTGTGTTTCATGACAGATCAAAGCATGTGGAAACTTACTATCACTATGTTCGTGATATGGTACAAAGAGGTGCCTTACAGCTGAAATATGTCAGCACTGATGAGCAAGTTGCAGATATTCTCACCAAGCCCCTTGCTCGGGTGAAGTTTGAATACTTCAAAGATAGGCTTGGAATTGTGAAGAATCCAACTATGACTAAGAGGGAGTCTCAATCTCAGTGATGCATTAAGTTGCATCTCCCACCCTCTGCGGGCAATGCAAGGTGGAGTCAACCTCTACGGTCAATGCAAGGTGACAGTATATTCTTCTCTGGAAGAAGGTTAAGGTGAAAGACCTCCTCCACCCTTTGCGGGCAATGCAAGGTGGATCCATCCTCTGTGGGCAATGCAAGATGGAAAGTGTTGTTGTTTTCTTGCAAGTTACATTCATCCTCTGCGGGCAATGTAAGATGAAGTCCATGATGCATGGTAGCTGACTGAATCCTCTCTAGCTAAGAGGGAGTGTTGAAATAATAGCTAGTTCGGATCAAATATAAGTATTACTTGTATTGGGCTGGACCCAAACACATTATGTAACTTGTAACCATTAAGGATTGGTCCCACCTAAGCACATAAAACACACCAAGGGCAAAATCACATGTAACTTGTATTAAACGTGGCCCTAAATGTAACGTGTGGAAGTTGTTTCAATGTAACTTGGGGCTGACCCTATGTAGGGCGCCAAGGTTAGGACATTATATTATTATTATTTGTTCTTCTTGAGCCGACCTAAGGTGAATTAGGTGGCAAGGTTACATATATATACAAGGACAATCATTCATTCATACACACACCAAAAACAAGCAATCAATCACCTTCAGCAAGAACAGCGAATTGTATGATCATCACTTCAGTGAATCTACCTCTAACATCAGCGAATCTCCCTCTAGCATCAGCGAATCTCCCTCTAGCATCAGTGAACTACTGGAGAAGTAATCAAACCCTATCCAAGGTCAGTAGGTTGTTTGTCTGGGGCAACGAACTGATTTGCAGGTATTGAGAAGCCCATCCTAGGCACAGCGAACATATTCTCAGGTCTCCAATTCACAGCAAACCTCATTACTTAGTCAGCAAACCATCTTGTAGGGCCTGCACACATATCTTCAGGTCTGAAATCTATCAGTAATCAGCAACTCCATTGGTGGACTGCAGATAAATTACATACTTGTTCTATTTTCTGACCTAATACTGCTGAGTTATATGCTTAATATGCTGAAGCTAACTGTAAGGAGACATACTGATCATTGATTAATAAGGACTGAGAGTTTGGCTGGGTTTTTCACCTCCAAGAGGGAGGTTTTCCCAGGATATTTGTTTGTGTTGTCTTGTGCTTTGTTTGCATTGCTTATTTCTGAGTTTCATTATTAAGTCTGATCTCTAAAATTAACAAGTGTGGCTTAATTCCAACACCCCGAGCCCTTTAGCCACACTACAAGTGTTGTGGCTCCTAGCCTAGCTCTCATACCACATGTTGAGCTACAGCTCATATAGAACAGCTAGGACTCAAACCTAGGATCTTCCATTTGTTACTAGACTGCTCTACCAACTGAGCTACTGGCCCCTCTTTGGCCAACCCATTGTCAGTCCAGGTCTGGTTTAATTCCAACAAAAACTATTTTATTTTTATTTAAATAATTTATCTGCTTTAACTTTTATTTCAAGAGATTTTTTTTTATAATAATAAAACAAATAATCTAACACATGCAAACAATCATAAAACAGTTAAATGAAAAGCAATTTAAACACAGTATTTTCAATATATTATATTCTACTTACTAATTATTATGTTTTTTTTATATTTAATAAGATATTATTAATATTATGTTCAATATTAAATAACATGATTAGTATTACGTTTAATATTAAACACTAATTTTACCGATCAAAAAAAAAAATTAAACACTATTTTTTTTTGTGTAAATGACTGTCAAATTCAAAACATGACACAGTCATAACATAAAATTTTAAAATTTCTTGATGCCACTATAAAACACCCCTCTTGATATTAATGAGAACATTCCCATAGAACAAATACTAAATACTAGAACCAGATTCCATAACACCACAGATGAATCATATCTTTGTGAAAAAATAAATTTCTTCCTTGAACAAAGTGTAGTGTTTTCTTTATGTGAGAACAAGTTATAGCTTTATGATACAGTATATTGTGTGAGAGCAGATCTCCAACAATATTTCCTCCTTTCTTTTTGCTTTATTCTGCATGGAAGCTTCACAGCGTTCTATACAAGAAATTTCAGCTGCAAAGAATTATTGGTGTGGATAGGAACTACCAATGTTTGAAGCACATGACAAAACTTTTACCTCGGTATTGTGACGTATTCACACATCGCCCCATTATAAATGGGGACCCTACTTTTTGCTTTCTAGGGTTTGCTTTCTTGGTCTTTTAGGGTTTTGTCTGTTAGCCTTTGCATGATGAGTGCTGTCAAGGGGATCGATGGATAGCAGGCTCTGCTTGAGCTAGGATGAGTTAGTAGATGCTCCAAGTTAGGGTTTCTTTCAAGGTCTTCCTTAGGCTTAGTTTCGCTGGTGGTGTCCCGTTTGAGTTCGAGGAAGTCAGTGAGTGGTTGAGCAAATTTGGCTAAGACATGGAAGGAAGGAATCAAAGAGCAAGACTAAGGCAAAGTCAAGTGGAAAAGGAGGTGAATTAAGCCCAAAATGAGGATTTCGCTCCTGTCCCTTCCAAAGGGTCCAGGGCAAATTTCTCCACAAGACACTCCACCTCGACCTGGGCTCTGAGCGAATCCTTTCCTAGGTTTGAATGAAGGAAAAGGCACTTGTTTGAATGAAGAAATGTGAAAATGAAGTCAGGATTTGAGCCCAAAAATGATTTTCGCTCCTGACCCTTCCAGAGGGTCCAAAGCGAAATTCATATAAAACCCTATTTTTCACCAAATTCTTGGGCTAGATGTCAATTTGAAGAGCAAATTCATGTGATCATGATGGAAGGAAGCCTAATGAAGTTTGTCCAAGGTATGAAGAGGAGTAAATAAGTGAGAAATTAGCTCAGAAGGTGAATTTCGCTCCTGACCCTTCCAAAGGGTTTAGAGCGAAATTCCAAGAAGACACCTATTCTTCACCTTGTTTGCTCAAGAAGTCTTGTGGTCAAGGTTTTTTCTTGCCTAAGAAGTGATTGAAAGCATTAAATGATGAAGATTTTTGACCTAAGGCATGATTTTCGCTCCTGACCCTTCCAAAGGGTCCAGAGCGAAATCTACCTTTTCCCCACTTTGCTCTTGATGTGATCAAGTTTTTAGATTTTTGGGGCATAGATGAGAAGGTTTTGATGTATATTTTCCTTGGAGAGGAGGTTTTAGGCCTTGAGATGATGAGAATCAACCTGGGAGGAGAATTTCGCTCCTGACCCTTCCAAAGGGTCCAGAGCGAAATCTTCTATTTAGCCTTCTTTTGGCCTTAAAAACCTAGTTTGACCTTGCCTAGACCCAGTTGGATGATGGATTGTCTTGATTGTGAAAAGAGGAAGTTGATTTGATCAAGTTTGAAAGGGAATGAGATGAAGGGAAGTGAGAAACTAGCCAGGGATAGGGATTTCGCTCCTGACCCTTCCAAAGGGTCCAGAGCGAAAATCCCTTTAAACTTCAAATTCTCATTTATCAAGGCCAAATTCCTAGTTTCTAAGGCTTGTTAGGAGGTGTTTTTTGAATGTTCTAGCCTTAGGGAGTGAGTAAAGGTGAAAAGATGAATAATTCTAGCCTAGAGGGTGAATTTCGCTCCTGACCCTTCCAAAGGGTCCAGAGCGAAAATCCTCCTAGACCTCATTCCCTTCCTTGTTTGACCAAATTTTAATATCCAAGGCATGATGAGAGGAAGAATGGGCATGTTTTTTGCCTTTGAAGATGTTTGAAGCGTTGTAGAGTGAGGATTGTAGCCTAGAGTGTGAATTTCGCTCCTGACCCTTCCAAAGGGTCCAGAGCGAAATTCCTTGCAAAACTATTTTTTTTACCTTGCCTGGGCTTAAAACCTTGTTCCTTGGGTGAAGAGGGATGAAATTTTACCTTGCAATGAAGATTGGGATTGAAAGAATGAAGAATCAAGTCTAGAAAGGGAAATTCGCTCCTGACCCTTCCAAAGGGTCCAGGGCGAAATTTCACAAAAACACCTTTTTTCCCAATTTTATGCTAAGTCAGATGTGGGCTAGAGTATTGTCAAGTTGGGAGATGTTTTGAGGCATGACTTTGACTTATTGGTGATCATCAAGCTTGAAGGAATTGAGCCAAATCAAGAATTTCGCTCCTGACCCTTCCAAAGGGTCCAGAGCAAAATTCCTATAATCACCTACTTTCCCTTCAAAATAAGTTAAATCCTGGGCTTTCATGGCATACATAGAAGGGAGTTGGCTTGACCTTGCCTTTGAAGGAGAATTAAAGTTGAAAAGATGGAGGAATAAGCTCAAATCATGAATTTCGCTCCTGACCCTTCCAAAGGGTCCAGAGCGAAATTCTTCAAAACACCTATTTTCTCCTCGGATGAGGTCAAAACTTTGGTTCCTATGGCGTATATGGAAGTGGAATGATGTATTTTTACTTGGCAATGTAGATTGGAGTTCAAGAAATGAAATGTCAAGCCTAGAGTGTGAATTTCGCTCCTGACCCTTTCAAGGGGTCCAGAACGAAATTCTCCAGCCCTCTCTTTTGCCCTCAATTTTATGCCAAGTCTAGTGTGGATCAAGATTAAAGGTGTCCTTAGGCATGTCCTTGAATTGCCAAGAGTCATCAAATATGAAGAAATGAGCTCAAAACAAGATTTTCGCTCCTGACCCTTCCAAAGGGTCCAGAGCGAAAATCCTAAAACCCATCCTATCCTCCAAGAGTTTGTGCCAAGTCAGGCCTAGACCAAGTTGGGGATGCTCCTAGGATTGCCCTTGAATGGTTTGTTGCCTTCAAAAATGATGATTTTTGGCTAGAGGAAGAAATTCGCTCCTGACCCTTCCAAAGGGTCCAGGGCGAAATTCATTATAGGTCCTATCCTTGGCCATGATTTCTAGCGAAATTCTCTTTTCTAGTCATTTTGAGGTCAAACAAAATGTTGCAAGCATAGGAGAGGGATCCAAGGATGAGATTCCAAGTATAGAAAGTGAAAAAGATGGACCTTGGTGAAGGAAAACAAGCAAAGAGAGAAATTCGCTCTTGGCCCTTCCAAAGGGTCCAGGGCGAAATTCTCCAAATCAACCATTTTCCCCTTGAGTGAAGCCAAAACTTTGATACCTATGGCATGATTGAAGGTGGAGTGAGGTATTCTTGCCTTGTAGGGTGAAATGAGGTAAAGGAAGTGTAAGATCAAGCCTAAAACTTGAATTTCGCTCCTGACCCTTCCAAAGGGTCCAAGGCGAAATCTTTTGAAACTACTATTTTTCACCTTGTTTGGGCTAGGCGAAGAGCTAGTTGTGAGATAATGTTGAAAAGAGGTCTAAATTGGGCAAAATAGCAAATTTCACTCCTGACCCTTCCAAAGGGTCCAAGGCGAAATTCTTATAGGGCCTGTCCCTGGGGAGAATCTTGAGCAAGCTTTATTTTAAAGTCTTCTTGTTGATGATTTAAGGTGGAAAATGCTTTGTTGAAATGAACATGTCATATCTACTTAATCACCTTTTGGTTTGTTTTGCAGATGAAAGAAGACCAGGCCAGGGCAAGGACGACCTCTTCCAGTCCAGCATCATCAAGGACGACCAATTCGCCAGCTACCTCCAGAACCTTCACTTTGCCACACTAAGGAACCACAAGATGACAATGAAAGGCGTTGCCAGCATTTCAAGGAAAAGTACACCACCCATCCATCACGTCAAAGACAGAGGAGAATCAAATAAGGTCAGTGCAAGGGTCCGTTGAAGAAGCAGATAGTTTCAGAAGAGTTAATTAAAGTTAGATTCTCAGCATCATCAAATTGAACATCTACCAAGTTACAAATGTCAAACAAGATGGCATCCCAGTCATCACTCCTCCAGTTGGATTGGTCCACCTCAGCGTGTCCAGATTCAATGTACCTGACTCATCAAAGATGACACTAACTTCGATGTACCTACCCCGGTTATCCATTGGTCGAATATTCCAGAGAAGACGTGTCCAAATAATGCAATAATTTCATTGGCCCGAATTGAGTTTGTTGTAATAAACCCTAATTAGGGTTTTCATTGTAAAATCTCGGCCATTGATCTCAAATTGATCTGAGCCATTGAGTTGTATTGAGAGTATTATAAAAGGCTCAAGCTCTTCATTTTGTAAAGGTTAAGAGTTAGTTCATAGAGGTTAGAATAGCTAATAATCGATAGTGAATAGGCTAGAAATTAGAGCAAAGTAGGAAGAGGAGGCAAGAAATTGTTGCCTTGATTGTAAATGAACCCTTTTTTCATTGAAGATATGGTGAAATGTGTTGTTTCTTTACAATACGCATGGTCTCTTGTTGAACCTTCATTGTAGATGGTAAATGATTAGATTGAATGAAGAAAATTGTTGAATGCACCTATGTGGAATCCGTCTAGTCCATACCACTAGCCTCTTACTGATTGTAAGTGTGCCCTGCATGGTCAACTGGCATAAAATGAGCTTAATCTTAAGTCGTTACACGTCTATTGTTCATGCATTATCTTGAATGGTGATCAGTGTATGATGGTGTACGATTTGAACGTATTGGAAGCATCCCTTAGAAGATCGCACTGAGTTGGTGTCGGATTGTTCAAGCCTGATGGTGAGACCCAGCCCAATAGGACTCCACCTAGTCATTCATCCATCTTCTCACATTCTAGGTAGTAGAGTAGACTTCCTGAACCCTGTATCTTTTGCCATTTGTTTGTCTTCCAATTAGTAAATAGGACTTGTGATTCCAACAAATCAGACGTTTAGGTCATCGAATGTAAGTCCCCTTGTGATTCCAGCAAAATCACATCATACCACAAGAAGCTTATCCACACGTAGAGAGCCTACATACAAGATCCTTGGAGTTGCCTCGATTGATCCTTCGGCGAAAACTTCAGCAGTCGGGAAACTTTGTTCAAGAGAGGATAAGGTACCTTTAGGTATTTTATTCTATGTTTGTATGTGTACAAAAGACACATCAACACTCGGGAAATGGATATTCTCAAAAGAGGAGCTGCCATAAATGTGATAAATTTTGTTATGGTTACATCATCCAGTATCTAACAAAAATCAAAATAGAAGATCGTATGCCCTATGAAAGGGAGTAAGTGATAAGGTTAAGAAAAAGGGGGAAAATAGAAAGTTACATCTATTCCTTCATCAAGTACAATAGAATCAAGATCTGTGGACAAGACAAACAAAAGAAAAAAGGTCGCCTTTGGAGAAATTGTTTGATGTTGACGGAGGAAACATTGAAATAAGTTCTTTAAAGCATTAAACATATCAATGTCGAATGTCATTTAATCTTTGGTTTTATTTCTACACAAAATTGACCTGTTTTGGGGAATTATAGAAGACCTGGTTATGAGAAGATTTGAACCACTCTACTTGTCGAAGAGACAATGCCAATTGCTAAGCACTTGGATCCCATATCATATGCTCAGAATGAATCTCGTGTGTATGTGTAAAAATATTCATACTGTCTGTAAAGAGGCCTAAACTGAGACGTAAGCATGGTACTTATCATTGATCCATTAACAAGTTGTCACGTCTTTCAAGGCTTAAGTCCAAGGATTACTTATGGAGATTAGACGATGGCTTTCATTGTCAAATTCCTAGTGATTCCTATTAAGAATGTTCCCCAATCTAAGCGCTGTTTCAGGCAATATGGAGGTTTGAAACTGAGAAATATAAACAGAAACATCTGTTTTCCTACATGTAATGTCCTAATGTTAAACTTGCTTTCTAAAAGTTCAAAACCAATATAGTTCAATGGATGGAAGAAATCATGGAGGTCTTATAAAGCTGTCAAGTTGTCCTTCATAGTATCCTCCCATTTTGCAACAAAACTCAAGGTCTGAGTTGTAAAATGTAGTTGAGACAACATACACCTGAAATTTTAGCTTTATGATGCAGCTTAAATGCTAGCTGGGCTCCTGGTAACCTGGTTACGTTAATCAATTAAGTGTTGTTTGCATGAACCTTGGAAACAACCTCTATCAAATTAGGCTGACCCAGTTCATTAACTTGTTATCGATGAAAATTGGTAGAGAAGAATTTAATTTGTGGTTGCGCTTGTAAATCCTATTGTTGCTATGACATGTGGAATATGCTTGAGGGGCTATACAATGCTACAAACAACATGATCAAGAATATGGTTGACATTCGCAAGAAAAATGTGATGAAAGTTGAAACACCTGGAATTAAGACTGGTAATCAAGTCCTACAAGAGATTGCGATGAATTGGTTATAAATAATGGAATTATGACTGGTAATCAAGACCTACAAGAGATGGTAATGAATTTGTTATAAATAATGGAATTAAGACCGGTAATAAGGCCTACAAAAGATGGGGATAAAAATCCCCTAAGGTTCTACCTGGAGGGTGTCCTTGTTGGCCTTAGATGTTGAAAAATGAAAACCTTTTCTATGATTGTAGAATCCTCTTCAGATTTTCAAGAGCTACCGAAATCACTTATCCATGGGCCTACTAGTTATTATATATGTAATGATCATTTCCTTGTGACTTTGACTAATGGAACTTTATTACGCATAGTGTCTTTTACAGAATGATTTTCTTTTCATAATCAGCATTGATATAATTTTAATGCAAGGCACGAAGGGCTTTCAACCTGGTTTTGGATATTTACCCCAGTGAGAACAGAACTATAGATTAAATGTCTCGTTAGGGTATTGAAAAGCTTCTTATCAGATGAAGTTTCTACGTCCAAGAACTCCCCATTCCCTATGCACAATGACAGCTTTAGGGTCATTTCTCCATATAAATTTGTATATAAGAATGTCCGTTAAACCATTTTGGCCTTAAATTCAATCCTTGTGTCCCCTAGCAAAACGAAGAAGAAAGATTTTTCTGTCCCCATTCACTAAGAACAGGATTCTCAAATTTGAACACAAGCGCTTGAATAGCAAATTTCGGATTCGAGAACTCTTTCTGAATTACTCGGCATCAATTTCCAAAACAAATAGGAAGTATCAAGGGATAGTGGTGTGATAGTGATGGAGCAAAATACTAAGATCCATGAATTGGTTCAAAATTCCCTCAAACAAAAAAGGTTGCCCATAACTCCAATGGACATTTCAAGAGTCTGTGATGTAACCCAGTCCAAGCTTACCCCATACCAGTGTTAAACGCAATCTATAGCCTAGACCGAGATTACCAAAGCCAAAGAAAATCCAGAGCCCTTCAATTCCAGTATATTTTACCGTAGCTTCCAAAATAACATTAAAATTCTCCCACTTTTCTTTCAACAACTCCACCCATACTAAACAGAATATAAGAATTGAGACAGAATATAAGAATTGATCGTTTAGTTTTAAATCATAAGTTTCTGCACTTAATTGACGTATCATCACAAGCCCAACTTACTTTACAGGGCATTCTTTTAGAACCAATTCACAAAATAGAAATTCTTTTCAAACCCAATTTACTAAAAGGATAAACTTCTTTACAAACCCAACGAGGAAATCTTATTCCAAACCCAGTTTACTAAAATGAATTATTTGCACTATTCCATGTCAAATATGCATTCATTACTCCTTTTTGTTATAATGAACTGAAACATTTTCTTTCTATATAAGATATCGAACAAAGAGAAACAATACCGGTGTCTCGATTGTAGAAGCAGCTGCTTTGATTCCAAGAAAAGGACGACAAAACTTAACGTGGTCTTCTGAAAAGCCTGCATTAAATTTCCTTCCTTGGTTTCGAATCCTCGTGCTCGCGAAACCCCGTATGAGATTCTTATTGCCTAAATTCACAGAAGGGCGAGGAAGTTCACAGACAAGATTCATTGTGAGCATATCACAAGTCAACCAAGTTAGTCTGTACGAATTTACATTTTTTCACTTTGTTATGTATCTTTAGGTGGCCTGCAAAACAAATTTCTAGAAATCCCCAATGATTAATGGTCACCAACTTGCCACCCATCGATTCCCTCTATAAAAATGTGTAATCGAATAAGCCAGGAAAGCAAATTTTTTAATTTATGATTTAATTGTTTTAAGGAAAGGATATTTGATTGTAATGAATCCTCTACATAGACCACACGGTAATTTGCATTAATTTTAAATTTAAAAACGCGTCAGCACAGTCCTGCGGGACCTACGATAGCCTTTCGAGGTGGTCCTGTCATATGTTCCAAACTGCGCCCATATATTGAGAATCTTCTCTATCCAATAGGTATTGCAATGGTGAAAATTGCATACGTGATGAAAATTGCCTTATGCTTTGGACCCACATTGATTGTGTTTTTGTGTAATAATTTCTTTATTCTTGCAGTTTATAATATTATTATATTTTAATTTTATTAATTATAAAATTCAGTTTTGATTATTTAGATATTAGTATGGAATTGATTTAGTTTTTGTTTTTGTTTTTTATACATCAGGGTATCCCGCAACCCAGTCCAACGCCCAATCAAGGGGTGAAATGAGGCGAGACTAATCAGGTTGGGCGAGCTGAGGTGAGACTAATCCTCCCCGAGAGGATCCACAACGTGCAAGCAGTCCCCCCTCTTAAGCCCAGAAGGGAAGTTGAACCCAAGACCAACAAGGGGCAAACCCACAGCCCAAGCCAACTCATATAGAATTCGTCCATATCATTCTTATAGTCATAAATTTGAACCTCAAATTTTCGAAATCTAAATTTAAATTAAACTTTGTTAACTCCCTCTTATACATGTTGTAAGCTAACCTAATGTATGTTGTTTATTTGTCTACTGTGTTTTGCGTTTAAAGATGTTCATCATTCATTTGCCAAACATGTAAAAACCACCAAGGAATGATTTGTAAAGCATTCACATGAGTGCATCATAGCAAAATTAAAGAGCATCCTAACAATGTCATCAACTTGCATCATCATTCTAATAATATCAAATTGACCTAAGATTGTGAGTTGAATTGATATTGAAATTAAATGTACAACTTAAATAAACATAATAAGGTACTTAGTTGGATTGTAGGGGCAAGGGTATAGATGATGTTGAAGACGTTATGCATCAATTTGTTAATATGTTGGCAAAGTAGGGTCTTGTCTTAACGAATACCTTAAAAATTGTAAATTGATTATGCTTTTAGATCTATGTAATAAAAAATGTATGGTGCATGGAAATGGAACTGTAAACACCTAAAACTGTCTCACGCCTACAAATGCTTTAGATCTATGTAATGAAAATTTTATGGTGCATGGAAATGGAACTATAGACACCTAAAACTATCTCGTGCCTACAAACGCTTTAGATCTATGTAATGTTTTATGGTGCATGGAAATGGAACTGTAGACACCTAAAACTATCTCGTGCCTACAAACGCCAGTTTTACTAATCGTTCCTCTTTCTTAATTAAATAATCTGACTTTATTATTCTAAATTAATATTCCCCCTCCATTTCAAATTAATTATTCAAAATTCCCTCTTAGTCTCTTAATCATCTAATCAATTAACCATTTCCCCTCTAATATTAATCAAATAGTCTTATTATCTAATTAATTTTAATTTTCCACTTTAATTAAATGATCTTCATCGTTTAATTAAATTTTATTTTATTTTCCCATAATTAAATAATTCCTTTACATTATTTAATTACCTAATGATGCTTTGTTATTTAATATCATTTAACCTTTGTTTTAAAAAAATATAATGTCCCTCCAAATTCAATTCAAATCCATTTCCCTCACATTCTAATTTCATTTGACATTTTTGAAAATCTAAATTCAATCTAAATGATATTTCATCTTGATTTCCTACATCACATGGGGAAATTTCTAACTGTCACTAACTCTTAGTCTATCTTCAATCACTTTTTCTAACTAGTTGGTCACTTCCCCCTTTTTTGAAATTATCTTTTTTTCTGACTACTTAGTCAATTCAATTCCACTCTCAATCAAATCTCTTTACTAGTCAATCAAATGAGTTATTCTCTCAATTAGATTCAATTAAAATGAGTAATTATCTCTCACCAACCTATCTCGTTGAATCTCAATCGTTGTTCAATCATGTTTTCAAATCAATCCTAGCTATCGATTCAAAACTCTCAAAATCTATAAATTGAGTTCATCAATCTCTATTATCATCAACCACTGTCTTCATAATTCTTGTGAATTTATCTTGTAGGTTTTCATGAAGTGCAACTTGGAGAGTCATCACCCACACAAGAAGGAGAACAATGGAGACCAAGTGCATTGTAGTCAACAAGGGTTTATTCATTTCAAAAAAAATTGGTTTTTTGTTGATTTCATTTGTATTCATTCATTGTGTTGTGTTTGGATTGTGTTTATTAGATTTGGAGGTTTAGTGGTTACCTTGTTAGTCTAATATACATGTTGAATTTTCCCACACATATTGTTGGATATTGTTAAGAAGTTTGTTGGAATGACGTGTTGTCATTGGTGTCAACATATTCTTCTGTGTGTTCCAATGTTGCAGTCAGATTGATTGAGTTGGTTTGGCCAGTGTGTTCCAGATGAGTTGTTGCGGATTAAAGGAATTTGAGATAAGTATCTCTAGTTGATTCAGATAAAGTTTTAGAGGTTCACATGGTGATTTGATCGAGTTATGAGATCTGGTATTTTAATTGGTTTCTCAGTTGTTTAGTGTGCTAAGTGGTCTGGATTTTGCTCTGCATTGTTGCGCATTGCAACATCTTGGTTTGTGGATTTCGCTGAGTGTTTGGGACGTTCATATGTGTCCTCAATTCAGATGGTTCATGATTGGGAGGTTTGCAAGTGAATCTTTCAGTTTGACAGTTAGTTGAGTTAGTGTTCTTGAGGTTTGGTATAATGATGATGAAGATTCTTGTAAGTGGTGATGTTGTGGTTGTTGTTGTGGTAATTCGAGATGCTTGTAGATGTTTCTAGATCGTGTTCTATCCGTGTTGATGGTCTGCATTGATCCATGTGCGTGTTGTTGATGATTTCTTTGATATGTTTATGTTATGCGATGTTCTTAATCGATCGGATGATTATAACATGTTGCGATGTTCGAGGCATAATTCTTGATGGTGTTTCATGTTCGAGGTGGTGATTTAGGTCCATGCTATGTCTTAGCTGATATTGTTTTTGTCTGCATGTTATGACGTAGTGTGTGGTGTTATATCTTTGTAATTTGTGATGAGTGTTGAGCCGACCTTGAAATATAGGTTGATGATTTATATAAATATATGTAATAGTCATGTGAGAGATGAATATACGTAGTATCTGTGTGTGAATAATGTTTTGATCTTTCACTAGCAAAGAAGAGGTGTGAAGAAGTGTGAAAGAGTAGATTATGTGTTGTGTGCTTAACCATAACCGTAACCAAGCATGAGGAGATGCTACTTTATCAGTCCATGATCTTCCAGATGTAATCTAAATGTCGTAGCCCTTCTTGTTCTTTGTTTTGAGTAGTGAGCTCTAAGCAGTGTGCCCGAATACATGTGCATTCCTCATTGTAATATTTCATATACTCCTAACAGGGTATCACCTCATTGTGGGTAGGTTCCCACCATGGTTTTTCTCTTAACCGAGTTTTCCACGTCAAAAATATTGGTGTTATGTGTGTTATCGATGTGGTGTTGATTTGTGCTTTCATTGTTAATTATCATATATGAAATTGTGTTTGAGTTAAGTAAAGTTTGTGAGCAAACTGATTCACCCCCCCTCTCAGTTTGTTGCCTTGTTGCCAACAATTGGCATCAGAGCTAGATCCTTTGAAATAATCTTGATCGCTTGAGGTGATCTGGGATGGCAACCTATGCTTACAAGAAGGATAGTCCAAGATTTTATGAAAAGAATTACACTCTTTGGAAAAACCGGATGGAATGTCACTTGAGATGCATCAGTGAAGATTACTGGAAGATTACTAAGAATGTGTATATTGTTTCTCTGAATGGTTCTACAACTCTGGATGAGATTAAGGAAGTTGAATTCAATATTAGAGCCAAGGAAGCATTCTTGAGTGCCTTGACTAATTCCGAGATGACTAATATGATGGATTTGTAGACTACTCATGAGATCTGGAAGAAGCTAGAGACTTTGTATGAAGGTGACAGCCATGTGAAAGTTGCTAAGTTGCAGAGCTTGAAGGGAAAGTATGAGATGCTGAAGATGGACGAAGATGAGAATATTACCTCTTTTATGCAGAAAGTGAATGAGCTTGTGTTGAATATCAAATGTGTCAGTGGAGTGCTGGAAGAATCAAAGATTGTTGCTAAAGTACTGAGATCCTTGCCTCCTACTTACAAGCATAAACTTGTTGCTATTGAGGATATCTTAACCGTGAAAAATGTGACTAGAGACGTGTTGATTAGAAAGCTTGCTACCTTTGAATTGAGCGAGTTTGGTGAATCTCTTCCCAATTCTGAATTTGCATTCAAAGCCACTGTTTTTGGGAAGCAAAAATATGATCTAGGAGAAAGTTATACAAGGGTATCCACATATGAGAAGGAGATGGGAGAGCTTGAAGAAGAATAAATGGATCTTGAAGAGCTTGAAGCCTTGATTACCAAAAGATTGGCTAAAGGAGTCGGCATGTATGAAGGGAGGTTGCCTCTTAAACATTTTTCTTGTAATAAGATAGGACATTTTGCCTCAAGGTGTCCTGAAAGAGTTTCTAAGAAGCCATTGAAACCTTACAAGCCTAAATATCAGAAGAAGTGTTATTATGTTGTTGATGAAGGTGCGACATGTGATGAATATGAGAAGGGAAATTCAAGAGATGAATGGGTGTTTATTGCTATCAAGGAAGATGATCCGGTGACTACTAATTCTACTAGCTGCATTAATGAGGAGAAAGCTTTGGCTGCTAAAGTTGAGGAAAAAGATGAATGGGTTATTGACAGTGGATGCTATCATCGTATGATAGGTGATAAGAGTGAGTTTGTGAGTATGGAAAAGTATGATGGTGGTGTAGTAAGATTTAGTGATGACAAAGTTGGTACAATCTGTGGTAGAGGTTCTATTTATCTTGATGGTAAGCATAACATTGATGATGTCTTCTATGTTGAAGGTATAAATCATAATCTTTTGAGTGTTGGATAGATGGTTGATAAGGGAAATTACTTGCAATTCAAGAATGGAAAATGTATAATCTTAAGTGGTTCTGGAATTGAGATTGCATCAGGTACAAAGACTTAAGGTGATATCTTTCACTTGAATGTTGGTGGTAAAAGTTGATGAAAGTTGGTTATGGCATAGAAGGATGTGTCATGTGAATTTTTATTGCATGGTTAAGATAATTTTTACTCAAGTAGTGAGAGATATTCCTAAGTTGATAAAGCCTGCTAATATGGTATGCAAGGAATGTCAATGAGGGAAGCAGACAAGAGTTACTTTCAAAAGCAAATAGTATAGTTCTAATGGAATATTGGATCTTGTGCATATTGATTTGCGTGGTCCTTATAGAATGAGAAGCTTGCAGGGTGGCAGGTATTTCATGTTGTTGATTGATGACTATTCAAGATGATGTGGGTTACTTTCTTGAGAGAGAAGTACGAAGCCTTGGAGAAGTTCAATATTTTTAAAGCTATGGTTGAGATAGAGATTGGACTGTAGTTGAAGTGTCTGAGATTTGATAGAGGTGGTGAATTCACTTTTGGTGAGTTTAATGCATTTTGTGAAGAGTATAGAGTGAAGAGATGGTTATTTGCTTCACGGACCCCTCAACATGATGGAATAGTGGAGAGAAAGAATAGAACAATTCAGGAAGTTGCTATAACCATGATGATTGAAGGAAATGTTATGCATATCTATTGGAGAGAAGCTATGAGTACTGCAGTATACACTCTTAACGGAGTTCGTATCAAAGGTGATACTGGTAAGACTCCTTACAAGCTATGATTCTGTCATGTTCCTATAGCTAGATATTTCAGAATTTTTGGAAGTAAATGCTATATCAAAAGAGATGAATATCTAGGGAAGTTTGATGCTAGATGTGATGAAGGAATCTTTCTTGGTTATTATACCAAGAGAAAGGCCTACCGATGTTATAACAAAAGATTGAGGAAGATAGTTGAGAGTGTTAATGTGAAGTTTGATGAAGGCAATGAGAGATAGATCAAATCTTGCAAATATGATTCAGATGATTAGGATGTCAATTCAAATAAAGGAAAGCAAGTGTAGACCCAAAATCAAATTCAGATTGTTTCAAAAAATCCTGAGAATGAAGGAGAAGGTACAAGTGCTAGTGCAAAAGGAAGAGCTCAAGAGTCTGGAAATCAGTAAAATCCTAAGACTCCTAGGTATGTAAGGTTGAATCATTTAGAGTTTACAAAATTATGGTTTCAACCACAGTAACACGAGATTAAATCTCTCCTAATTCTTTAGGGAAGGCTCCCCCTATGATTCACTACTCTAGTAAAGTAAGATATAAATTTTAACTCTTATTCTAGCATGGGTGGTACATCATCCTATCTTCTTTTTTCAAGATAGATGTATTTCTTTTTCTCTCTTTTTAGGAAAGAATTTACAATAAAGAGCAGCTATAATTCTTACAATCTCTCCATTACAAATTTACCTAGAATGCAATAATGATACAACATGGATAAGAAAGAAGCAAAGTTTCCATAAAGGTGCAAAATCATTTGTTGCTTCTTTGGGACGAGAAAGAGTGCTCAAGCTCGAAGTCTTAAAATTCATTGCTTTCCTATCAACATATTTACAAGTTACTTTGTATCCCAATGTGTTAATTAAGAAAATAAAAATAAAGCACAAAATCTTTAAAATGATTCCTAACTTCACTTTTGATATTTTTTTCCTGAAATGATAATATGAAGCTCAAAGTCTTCAAGTTATGATTTTTTTTCCAAGATGACACAATAAAGCACAAAGTCTTTAAAACATAACCTTAGTATATCTCAACCAAATTTATCTTGAAAGTGCCAATATGAAGCACAAAGTCTTCACAAGGATGTCACAATCACTTTTTCCTAATTCTATAAACAATAGTCAAGATATGACACAAAGTTCACAAACTAACAATTGCCTCTATGCTTTAACAATATTTTCTCAACACACCTTCTCTTGAGTAGAATAAGAAAATGTAATGAAAATGACATAAGTGCACTTTCACCACAAACCACAAATGAATCCAACACAAAGTCTGGATGCCAAAGCTTTCTTCTTATTACATCACGTTTGTAAATCACAATAGGAACACAAAGTTTCACTTTTGCACTTTAGTTTGATAGAGTTTCGGCATATAGATTAAAGATAAATAGATCCCTTTTACAATGAGAAACCTCATACATACATACATACATACATACATACATACATACATGTATGTATGTATGTATGTACGTATGAGGTTGCTCATATATATGTGTACATGTATATGTGTATATGTATGTATGTATATGTATATGTGTGTGTGTGTGTGCATATGTGTGTGTGTGTGTGTGTGTGTGTGTGTGTGTGTAGGAGAGAGGTGCAAAATGAAGAGTCCCGATTGACTTCAGACTCATGCATTTCCCAAGTGAAAAAACTAAATACAAAATGACACTTGAGGTGTCAATGTTTTATTAAAAAATGCATCTACTATGAAAATTATACTAAGTGTCAATAGACACTCCATTTTGATCTTGCTTCATGAATTCCTCAAACTTTTGCAAAGTTGCTTTCATATGTTCCTAATCAGGTCCTTTAGTGTGACTTGTGATGACCTTGACCCGGGTGATAGAATCTTCGAGGTTCATGTAGCATTTCTTGTGCTTCTTCAGAAGCGAGGCTAGATCATCCAGATTCACTTGTATATCCACCAACTTATCAATTGAGGACAATGAGAAGGCTTATTTATCGACCTCTTCACCAATCAGCAAATTGAACTCTTTGATGATGACATCAACCTGAAGGGGCTTCTAGTTCTCATCAAGAAAAGTGCAAGGAAGAGCTGATATCTTCTTGATAATGTCTTGCCCTCTATCAAAATACTTTCTTTTTGTGATTTCTTGTTCATCTGATGTTCCAGAATCTCTCTTTGCTCAATGTACATATACCTTGAAGGGATCGCTCCATTGTCAACTAGAACATCCAACTAGAAATCTTCTAACTTCAACCAAGAGTTGAAATCCTTCTCATGCATTTACAATTAATTTGGAAACAAATTTAAAGTTTTATCAATTTCAATTTTTATCTCCTCCAAGTTGTTTACAAGAATGACAGTTGAACATAGGAGATGAGTCCTCTGGCTCAACAGTCTATCCATCCATTCACCCATTATTCTCCCATGAGAATTTACCTATTCAGATTGTTTAACAACTTGCTCATCCAAGGAAGAAGTGACCAGCTCAATTACCTCTGATCATTTGGTAATCTTGATCAAGACCTCTGTGAGATTATCAACTTGTTTCTTTGAGTTATATTTCTTAACTTTCTCTTTATTGAACATCGTCACAAGATGTTGGAAAAAAGTTTGAGCATATTCAATTGTACCCTCACGTGTTTGTTTTCTCAAAACAATTCTTTTAATGAAATAATTAGTAGATTGCACCTTATCCAAGTATGTGTCCATAGGAGGAATAGCCATTTCCACATACTTGTTCTTTGATTGATCTATTCTCGATCTGGACATAGTTTTGGCTTTCTTTCTGGCCTTGGGCTTACCATGCACTAAATGATTAAAATCAAAAATCATCCAAAGATATGGTCCGCTTTTTCCTCTTGGGAGTGTTAGACACTAACCAAGGTGACAATGATGGATCTTCATCTACTCCAGTAGTCAAAACTTGTGTAGCCAATTCCTGCGAATGAACACTAGTAGTAACAATGGGTGAAGTTATGGTAACAATGGCAGGTGGATTTGAGATGGTAGAAACCTGTGAAGGAACTTGGGTTTCTAACATGAAACTTTCAAAATATTCCAACACGGAAAAAGTAACATCAGATAAATTGGGAAGAAAAACGATATCAAGGCTATCATGAGGTGTATCAAAGGCAAATTGACTAGTGGAAGTGGAAGGAATAACATGATTTTTAGGAGCTTAAGATGAAAATGATATAGTGGAACCCAAAGGAATAGCATCAATAACAAAGATTGAATTAGTACCTATGATATCACACGATGTAGGAGGAACACATTCGTGTGTCTCTTGAGATTGAGAAGTACTTGGGGTTTCAGGTAATCCCTCCTCATCGAACTCTCCTTCCTGTTCCTGCTCATTCTCTGGTTCATCTTCTTCCTCTGGCTTCTCATCTTCATTTCCTTCTTCTTCTCCTTAATCAAACTCTTCTTGAGCTTGAGTCTCTCGAGTTCAAGACTTACCTTGGCTATAACCCTTTCCAACAGTGAATTTGAATTTTGGACCTTTAGGAGCTATAGGATCTTGTCTGTTCTTGGTTATTAATTCAAAAATTCTTCCCTTAAACCTTGCACCATCTTCTTCAAATGATTTAGTTTGCAAAGGCTTAAGATGAACACCATGTAGATTTAATTAAGAAATGGTATTATCAAGAATCCTTTGGAACCTAGCCCTTATAGAAGTATTCTCCTTTTGAGACCATTGAATGAGAGGTAGAGATAATCCAACAACTTTGTGTCTCTCATATGCAGGAAATAGGATGTCTCTATCATCTTCAAGATCCCCAGGAACCTCAACAAGATCAAAATTCTCATTTTGTTCTACAATCGAACAACAATAGTCAAGTCTTTGAATGTCCTCTTTTGTTCTACAATCAATCCACACATCCTCAATTCGATGGAAACGAGTGTAACTCTTCTTGATTTTGTTCTTCGTGCCTCTATAGTCAAAATACTTCTCGGCTTTGAAGAATCTCATAGTTACTCTCCTCATCTCCTCTTCCATGGCATGGGCATTGTAGATGGAATATTTTCCTATGATAATAGAAAACTTGAGACTTGTCTTATGAGCTCTAGTTTGACACTCATGAATTGATATCATTCGGCAATCCATCCCCATAAGGATGATCTTGTCTGATGGATACTTTGGGAGCATTAAGGGTTCTCCTTCAAAGCATCCAATCCCGATATATGTAAATGTGGAGAATTGGAAGAAAATACAACCATATTCACTCACCAACTTCCAGGCTTCATCTGACACTCTTTTGTTCTGAATATCTTTGTCAAATAAGTGCATGTAATGATCAAAGAAGGCATCATTGACCCTCCTAAAATGGTGTAAAATCTTCTTGAGAGTCAACTAAGTGAAGTACTTGTAAACAGGAACCTATCTCCTGTCATCAGTGGTAGATAAGCCCGAAAAATGCCTCACCGAGGCAGCTGCATGGACAAGGTAGGAAGTCATGTAGAACTTCAAGGTGGTGGGAACCTTGGTCAACTGCTCACATAAAGCATCTGCAATCTACCTGCCCCAGTAGATCTTCTTCTTATTCCGCCAGATATTGTGAATGTACTAATACATCAACTTGTAATGAGTGTTGGAAGTTGGGAGCCCTTTTACTCTACTTAGAAGAGTAATAAGATCATTGACCTCCTCGATGAAATCAATGTGAGGAAGAGTCTCATATCATCTTGAAATTCTAGGCCTAGATGTTTTTAGCCAATTATCATTTACATTCCTTCAACACTTATCTGATTTTTTTTCAAAATAAGCCATTGTTGATTGCATGTCAATATTAGCATATTGATCTATAGGTGAACACTTGAAGATTGTATCAAAGAAATCCTCATTGAGCTTGATAAGTGTCTCCTTACAATCCACATCCTTCACTGATCTAGTGGTAGGATCATACGTGTTGGCTAGGGCCAACACAAATTCTAGATTTGTGTAGACATAGGAAAGGCCGCCACCAAATGTATTTCATTGTTGATGGTGGGCTCCATTTTATAAGATACTGCTAACCCTTTTACTCTTTTCAAGAATTCATTGAGATCCACATGGCCAATCTTCGTATCTCTGATATTGTCAATATTGGATGATATAGATGAAGGAAGAAAAACTGGATGTACTTCTTGCTTCTTGAACTTCATTGATTTCTTTCTATGTGAAGGTTACATCATTTGCAATAAATGCACCACAACATGGAAAAAGCATCATTTGAGATGATGCCTCCATAAGAATCTTCATTTGATAGGATAAAACCATCGATCAATCACAAATTGGTCAAAAATTACCAATTTATAAGTGTGTGTATTAGGTGCACTTAATATAAGTAAAATCATCAACCGGTGCATATCGAACTTAGAAATTTGATTTACACTTCTATAGACACCTATTTATGTCCACCTAATTATATGAATTTAATATTTGTTTAATTATCAATTATCTAAGGTATTAATTAAATTTATTTAATTAATCCTTTCCTCTTATCCAACTATTAATTAAATTAATATTTAATTAATTCATCCCAACACCCTTCTTCTATTAATTAAATAAATTATTCAATTTATTTAAATTAAATCACCTAACCAAATTCAGACTATTAATTAAATAAATAAATGTGATTTGTTTAATTAAAATCCCCTCCTACATTTAATTAAATCTTCCTTTCTCATTTAAATAAATTAACATTTATTTAAAATCCCAAATTCAACCCACTTGCACTTTTTAGAATGTGCAAGTTGCATGCCTGATCCTTCTTCTAAATTCTTCTAAACCCTTCTAATTAGCCTAAACCCCCTCCTAAGCATTTGCACATTCCTAAACCAAGGATTAGGAAGAAGTCACTTCTCAAACCATTAAAGGCTTTATGCCTTCCACAAGTTAACCTCTAGAAGTGTTCCTAAGCCTTCAAGGTTAACTCACCTTTGACCCTTGGTTAGAGACTTTTTCTCTAACTTAACCATTCATCTAACCCCCAAGTCTCTTCAAGCATTCATTGCTTTGACCATGGTTATCCTTTATCCTCTGCACAAGAGTTTATCCCTTCGATAAAAGCTTTATCCATTAAACTAACCCTAGCCAAACCCTCTAGGGTAACCCTCATGTCTCCTCAAGCATTTAATGCCTCTTCTCTCTCCTCTCAAGCCTCCTCATGATGTCACTTGTCACCATTGCATCAGTGAAAGTTGCAATCATGGATTGAGGATTAGGTAATCCTAGCCCTTGATAAGATAATTCAATCTTAACCATCCAATTGCCAATTTCCTCTATAAATAGGACTCATCCTCTCAATATCAAGGCTACACATGATCAAGTTTATTTTCCATTATCAAGGTGCTTTCATTATCAAGCCACACAAGTCTCCCTCAAGCTTTTTAGATCACAATCACAATAGTATAGCAATCATAAACAAGTTAGCATAGTAATAAATATCCATATGATGCAATACAAAAATTCCTTCCTTCAGACTCCATGATTATATACCCATCACATTAGCAATAGGGGGTGTTATGACAATAGGATTAGGGGAAAATCATCAATTTTATTAGAACCCTAGTTATCAGGCAGTCTCATGAAGAAATCTACAAGATCTTAACTGTTTAGAAATTTAACCATCGACAAATGGAAGATAACCTAGAATTCTATACCCTCACATGCTCACATAAACAGTTTGAATCCATACAACAATATTCAAAGAAACAAAAAACAAAATAAATTTCAGAGACAGAGCGAGTTGCAAAAAATAAACTCCCAATCTTGGTGCCAATGATTTCAAAATTCAAAAATCAGTTCTACATCCCCTCATGGCTATACAATTTATACCAAATTTATGCATTCCCGCGGTCACAACAAACCCTTAGGATCTTTGATTGTTTGACTTTTACATTTGAAAAATCCATGTCAGACATAGATATAAAAGTAACAATACCGATCTACTCAATCAATGTTAGGTATCGATATCAGAATAACAACTTTGATCATGACTTTTTGACCTCCCCATCAGAATAACTTCTATCAGTAGAATAACCTTTTTGTGCAACTCCAATAGAAAATACTTATCCCGATGTTACCTATTTTGGTATAGCTATACCGATCGAGACAACTGGAAGCTTATCGAAATAGCCATGCAAAGTCAACTAAACGGGTTTGTGCAATCCCGACAGTTCTAACTATCTCGATAACCCTTTTATCGGAATAACTATCCCGATGACCCCTTTGACAACTTTTTACAACATCGACATTTTATCGGGATAACTATCTCGATGACCACTATGACAACTTTTTACAGTAATGACATGTTATCAGTATAACCTATCCCGATAACAACATAAATGACAACTTTGAGCAACTTTACAGACTTGTAAATTGTGATGACATATGTATCTAAAAACATGAAATTACATTATGAATGGTCTCAATAGACCTTATTGAATCTGAATGACATGAACCCTAACTTCTAAGACTTTAACATCTAACTGACACAACAACTAAACTCTAGGTGCTCTTGCACCATACACCCGAAGAGGAAATATTCCATGCTCCTGATGAAATGAGGTTTGCAACATTGTCTGGAATGTCAACACTATGATGGTCCTCCTTGAGCATGTGACTTCTCCCATATGTCTTCATCTTTACCTTGGGCTTGGTTTTTCCCAAGCAACTTAGTGCTCCTCTTGACTAGTCACCTTGGATCTGCACCTCCATGCTTTGGCTTGATTGTACCTTCTTCATCCAATTGCTGCCAACAAAGCTCTTGGTCTCATTCATCAAAATAACTTATGTTGAACAAGACAGTTGATGGCCTATTGAAATAGCCATGCAAGGTCGGTTGAACGATATTTTAAAATCCTGATGGAACGAATTAACTCGATGACCTTGATCAGGTTAATTCGTCCCATCGGGATTATAAAATATCGTTCAACCGACCTTCGATGGCTATTCTGATAAGTCGTTAGCTATCTTGTTTGGCATAAGTTATTCCGTTGAAGGTAACATCGGGATAGGTTACGCTATCGGGATTGGAAAATCCTGCTCGGTCAACTTTGTTGGGCTATATCAATAGGCCTTCGACTATCTCGATTGATATAGCCTAACTGAAATAGGTGTCATCAAGATAATTTGTTCTATCGAGATGACTTGAAATTGTTGTTCCACCTTTATAACTTATTCAGATGGGTGGTCAAGAGGTCTTGTTCAGAATTTCTATTCCGATATCAGTGCTCCAAGGTTGATCCATCATATCAATATTGTTATTCTGACCCCAACGTCCAATTTCAATTTATCAGTTTTGGAAGTTGATCCCTATCTTGCATCACCATCATAGCATGTTAGTTTCATTACCATAATCATTAATCTTCATTATATCATACTTTTGTTGTATAATCATAGATCTTAGTTGCAGAAGCATATCAATTTATCATAGCACTCATCCTTTGAGTTGTCATTCCAAGAGTTAGTCGCTCAATGATTTGAGAAAAAAATCCACGACTTGAGGAATCCTTGAAGATAGAGGAAAATTGAACGGTTTTTAAATAGGATGGTTGTCTAACTTATTTTGTCAATTTATCCTTCTGTATGTAATGTTTCATTCGTGTGTAACTTAACATTTTTATTGTTTGATAGTCACACTTTCGTGCACACATTTTTCACTTAAAATAAGGCAAAAAACCAAAATAGGTGTATATCAGGTTTATATCCCCTAAATACACCAAGGGAACAACACAAACAATGGTGTAATTTAGAGATATACCTTCAATTTACACCTATTTTGATTCATGATAAAAATATAGGTTAAGTGCATGTCAGAGTTATAACTCCAATTTACACTTGTTTATGGGATTGTCAAGAATGGAGGTGTCGGGTGGGGTTATACCCTCGATCGACACTTAAAAAAAAGCACTGCGAAGATATAATGGTGGTGTCGGGCGAGGTTATACTCCCAACCAACACCATTGGAAGGACTTCAAACAAAACACATATTGTATGATGGTGGGGAGTAGGGGCTATAACCCCAATAACCACCATCATTTCAAAGACGATGGTGATGATCGAGTTTATAGGCCTGATAACCACCATCATTTACAAAGAAATGATAATAAAGAAAAATATGGTGGGACCGTGTCCCCGCCACAAACAATGGAGTATTAGCTCCGGTGTATTTAAACAATCAAAGAAAATAAGAAGGGAGTGAGTAGGGATTGAAATTTGACTCACACCCTTGACCAAACTATGGTGTGAACCGGATTTACAGACCCACCTCACACCCGATTCTAGGTTTTGGTAAAAAAAAATGATTTAAAACAACATCAAAACTTTAACATTAACTGTATTCATTGAAGAACTTCAATGGATACGATTAATGGTGAAGATCAATTGAGAAAAAACCCAAAACACAACAGATATAAAGGGTGAAAATGGTATATAACACAAATTCTGCAAATCTGGTTTGAAAGAAACTGGGATCCTTCCAAATCTCCATGAAAATGATAATGAAGAAAAATAGGGCACAAGATCATAAATAAATGGATAAAGAAACCCGATTCTAATCAAACTCAAAAAATCAATAAATATAAACTCGAGTTTCATTATGATGTAAATCGGGCTTATAGATCCAATTTTCATCAAAATTGATTCACATGGAGTTCGATTTTAAACCCGACTTAACACCAAGTAATAAAAAATGATGCAAAATCGGGTTTAAAACCCGACTTGACACCAAAACAGGGGACTTAACTATAAAGTTAAAATTTTAAAAATTTAACAAAAGGAGGAAAACCAACTTTGAAGACTGAGTATTCAAACACAAATGATATGAAAATAATTCCTCATTACTAGACTTAAAAGTAAAGAGGATGAATTCGAGAAAAAATCGTAGGGGTTATCCTGTTTTCATAAAAAAACGAAAACAAGGATGACAAAACTCTAAATATCAAAGGAGTCCAAGTCTGTTTTGACTAACTAATCACCTAATCCATCTGAAAATGTTCCTCAAAATAATAGATGCAACTCTCTAATTTCCAAAATTGAGATAGAATTCCGTAATTGCTATTTCAATTTTCATATTTGACCTTAATCTGCTTCACAATTGCTAATCAATTTTTGCAATAGACCATAATCATTTTTGCAATTGCTAGGTCTAATTTTTCAATTGACTGCTAAAATCAGTAATACAAAGGGTCAGTTAGATTATTAAATTGAGATCCAAAACAGTTTTAACTTTGTGATCAATCAAGCCTTTAGGGTTTGTAGGTCCATTTAGTATTGTCTTTTTTAGGGTTCCCTTAGTTCCAAGATATTAAGTTTGCAACATAAGTTTCTTTAGGGTCATCTTAGTGCAAAATCAAGTTTGAAAGCATTATCATCTTTAGTATAATTGCATTGTAGGATCCATTCATTCTTAAGGAGATCCAAAAAGTCAAGTCTTGGGATCAACAGTGATCATTGAGATATAACCAAGACCTTATTAAACTTTTATCATCACCAATCAACCAATTCTCAAAGTTTAGCCCTCATGATCATAAGTCTAGCTTGAGGTCAAAACTTTTATCAAACGTACAATCAATCTCCATTGTATTTCAAGTAAAGGTGTGGTTTTCAGTATCCTTAGGCGGGCATCCATAGCCCTGTGCTTCTAAGCTTCCTAGGAATCTAACTCATAGGTTTTCTTATTCCTTGCATTCTCATTCAACAATCTCAAAAAATTCCAAAACAAATAGGTGCACCTTAGCTTTATAATCATCATTTAAAAAGATCAAAAACATAGTTTTGCATCCATAGTTGCATTAATCCCAAAACGCCTAATGACCAAAAACATAGTTATCATCTTTGTCATCTTTTAGTGTGTTTTAAGGAGTCCTCCATGCTCGTTACTCGATCAAAAAGAGGTAAACATTCAATGTATCCTTATAATGACTTGAATTTCAACCCAATGAGCACTATGGACCTTACGTCCTACTCATGTAGACAAGATAGAAAAGCAACAACTTTAATGGGTCATGCCACAACGTCTAATCCCAATGATCCATATTTTGTCAAAAATATCCAAAGGGGTCTAACTATTGAAGAACATGAAGATGCACAACAAGACCTGCAAATTCATGTGAGCATCGATGCTCTTCTTAATCACAACCCTAAATGGTACCTCTTATTGTTAGTGCAAAATGATGCTAAATTATCATGGACTTTGATGTTACCACCATAATGCAACCCAGGGCTCAAATTCCTCAAACCATGAGACTCGCACAAGGGTTTTCTTTACAAAAAGTCCCCACCAGTTTTCCTTTAGTGAGAACTACCCAAGGTGCCACGAAGAGCATTGCATCAACATCTCTTTATAATAATCCCCTTTATAACACCAATCTATTTGGTCAAACTAACACCACTTCAACTAAAGCTCTTGTTTCCATTAGTGCCAATATTCACACTCAGATCTCTAATCCAAATACATCTTCCTTGAGCGCTCAAGTGAAAAAAAATGTTTCATCTTAAATGAGCAGTAGTGCTCTTTCTCAAGCCATGACCAACGTGTCTCAAATTTCTAATTTCGTCCCTGTCAAATACACTTTCAGTTACCAAAATGTTCCACCACCTGATCAAAGCTCACAAAACCCTTTTAGTAGAACACAATATAATTTCAACACCCATTTCATGTATTTTACCTCATTAAGCGATTCAAGCAATTCTCAGCTTTTTAATTGTTCCACATTTCAACATCCACCTGCATATTTGAATACCAACCCATTCATTCATCCCAATCTGGCTATTCATGCTCCATCAACCCAAACAAATATACTCATAAAAATTATAGAGCCTGCAACATCAAATGTCAGATCTTCAAATTGGGGACATCAAGAAAAGTTACACAATAGAAGTTTTGTACTCCTTCTCTTTCGATATAACGATGTACATGTTGCCTTTCCCACCTAATTTTGAAGCTCCTAAATTTGAAAAGTATAAGGGAAAAGGTGACCCCCGAGATCATATCCATGAGTTCTTTATTTCCTATATAGAGGTTGTTGACAATGATACTTATCTAATGTGCATCTTCCCTTGTAATTTAGGGGTTCAAGCAATGGAGTGGTTTTCCCATCTCCCACCCGGAATATGCTCATGGAGTGAATTGGCAGAACAATTTATGGAACACTTTTCACATAATATTGACAATCCAATAACACTAATGGATTTATGTGCCAGCAAGCAAAAAGAGGGAGAGTCCTTCACTACTTTATTTTATAGAATTGGCACTCACTTGCTAAAAAATGTCCAAGTTATATACTAAAGAAAGAGCAAGTTGACATGTTTGCTAAAACTTGGTCCTGCAAAGGAAATATCCGTTATAGATGCAATGCTTGGATATGTTTCACCAAGAAATTGAAAAATGGATACAATGTTAAAGAGTCCTTATTGCATAAGGTCTCCTAAAAACTTCCAACGAAAGCAATCAGGCTAATAATGCATCTAATGAAAAAACCAAGTTTTGGTCAAGAAATAAGAAGGTTACAAACGATGGAGTGGTGGATGTAAAATTGCTCAATTGAGCCCAACATATGACTTCTCTCCAAGGCCCTACTAGTACAAGCACACCACCTCCTAGTAAAATCAATCAAATAATAACAACAATTCAGCTAATGTGACTCAACCCAATCCTCAACGTGCACCAAGGACTAATAATCTGAGGCGAACTTATACTCCACTTAGAGAACCAATTGAGTCTACACTTAAGAAGCTCATCTAATCTAATGTAATAATTTTTCCAAAGATCAAATCATATGATCCTAGTCCTTTCAAGACAGTTTGGTGGAATGACAATGATTTTTGCGACTACCATAGAGTCAAAGGTCATAAGATCCCAAACTATTATAAGCTTAAAAATATCATCCAAAATCTAATTGACTATCGTGTGATATCAATTCAAAATGCAAAGGAAACATTTAATAATTATCATACAATATTTAAAAAGCCTTTTGAAAATCATGACAAAGGGAAAACCTCCAACTAAGGGACTCCAAATAACAAGGCCAATTATACCAGTGGATCGCATGAATATATTATCAATCACATTAGTTAAGATGATGAAACTATTGCTACTATCACTGTGAGGAGAAAGAACCCTAATTGCGTAGTAGCCACACATTTCTCTAAAGTAACACTTTAAGGTGCACCATCTGCTTCCCAACCAGCAAGTCAATATAATCTAGTGGACCATCTTAACAAAACCCTCACCCAAATCTCTATTGTTGAGCTCTTTCGCATTTTGCCAAGCCATAAAGCAATATTGGACAAAGCCGTATGCGAGTCCACATTACCTAGTGACATTAATATTGATGCATTTTAGACCATGGTTGGTAACATTTCCACTACACCATGTTGCATGTTCTCTTCACCCAATAAAACTTCACATAATGACCCACTCCACCTTGAGGTATATGTCCATAAGCATAAAATCAAAATAGTTCTAACTGATGACAAATCTGGTCTTAACATTTGTACATTAAAGTTGGTTAAAATGTTAGGATTCTCTTAGCATATCATGTATACTTCTAAGAAAATAAATATCAAAGCCTATGATGATGTGGATCAACCGTCTAAAATAATAATTACTTTCCCAATAAGAGTTGGCCCATTGACTAAAGACATAATCTTTCATGTTATAGATCTTGGGCTCAGTTACCATAGACACCTAAAATTGATTGATTTAAATAATTGAATTTAACTATCTTGAATGCCTTTAATTAAATAATTATGCATTATTTAATTAATTAGTGTTCCCTCCTTCTAGCTAATTAATTTTATTAATTGCGCTATAGTTCTCCCTTAAGTAATTAATTGATAACTATGAATTAATTAATTGGATTTGTCCCTTTCTTCTATTAAGTGTATCAAATATACAATTTGATTGTTTAATTCATGTTGACCTTTTTCCTCTTAATTACCTCGTAGAAAATCAATTAATTCTATTTCCTCACATGTCTCCTAACTTTAATCCTCCTGTAACCCTCATTTAACTCTTCCTCTAACTTAACCCACCCAGCTAGCTACATGTTTTAGTAAACATTCTAAAATATCTTAAATGTCCTAATATTTGGGGTAATATCTTCATATTTGGAAATGATTCCCCTTTTAATTAATTGTTTGACAGTCATAAACCATTTAATTAATTAAATTCACCTCCTTCTTCTATTAAATAAATCAAATGCATAGTTTGACTTTTTAATTCATCTTTTGTCCCATTCCTCCTTTTCCCCATTGTGGAATTAATTAATTCCATTTCCTCACATGTCTCCCAACCTTAACCCTCATCTAATCTTTCCTCTAAACGTTACCCATTTGGCTAACCATAAGTTTTAGTCAACCTCATCCCTTTCCCTCATCATATGCGTACACATTTCCAAATATCTTGAATTTCCTAATATTTGGGGAAATATCTCAAATATCCTAATATTTGGGAATATCTTCATTTTGGAATGGAAGTTTCTTATTTGGGTGTCTCTCTCCCAAATAGGCATGTGCCCTCAAGGACAATTGTCATTCTTTTATCCTAATCAAAATAATATTTAGAAATATCTTCATATTTGGAATGGAAGCTTCCTATTTGGGTGTCTCTCTCCCAAATAGACAAGTGTCCTCAAAGACACTTGTCATTCCTTTCCACGATACTTGCCCTTCTCAAGGACACTTGTCATTTCCATCCATGACACTTGCCCTTCTCAAGGACAAGTGTCTCATTTAGTCAACATTACCCTCTTTCCCTCATCACATGTGTGCACATTCTCGAATATCTTTAATTTCTTAATATTTTGGGAAATATCCTCATTATCTCGATATTTGGAAATATTTTCATATTTGGAATGGAAACTTCTTATTCAGGTCTCTCTCTCCCAAATAGGCATGTGCCCTCAAGGACACTTGTCATTTCCATTCATGACACTTGCCCTTCTCAATAACAAGTGCCTTATTTTCATGCTTCCTCTTCTCTTAGCTTGGCCTATTTAATTCCCTCATTTTCCTTCACAATCCATCCACTTTCATTTTCATACCATCATAATGTTGAATTCACTACTCACATCACTTGCATTTGCAACCTCATATCACATCCATTTGCATCCGTTTTAGTCTAGTTTGCATACTCATCATCATGGAGCATATTCAAGCACCTTTGGAATCATAGATCGAGCACACATAAAATCAAAGGACTATCAAATTGAAGGATAACTCTAGAGTTTGCATTTTAATTTATATTATGTCATTTATCTAGTTTTCCTTCTCAATCATCCTAATCTCATTTGTTTGGATAGATTTTGTGTTTGTTTAGATTGCTAGGACGTATTTCAATCATTTTATTTGCACATATTTTTACTCACACATTTTTGGCATGCCCAGTGGGACTCACTTCACAGGTCCATCTCATGTTTTTTGTTGTTTTAGTGTGTTATATTGCAGATTTTTTACACTTGTAGGCAAAAACACGAGAATACAAATGGATTTCTCCCTCGACGGAATTCATTTTCTTCTCAATTTCAATTTCCATAAGTAGTAGGATTGCTTTGTCAAGTGGTGAAAACACTCTCTTTTTTATTTTTGGTCATTTTCTTGAATTTAAATTTTATTGGCTTGTTGCTAACATGATAATGCTTGTTGTTTGATTAGGTTTTGCTAACGTTTGTGTAGCTGCATTGCTTGTCAAAGACCCCAAAGCTCAAAACTCTAACTCGTTTGTTGCAGGACCGCCAAAGAGGGGTGCATTGGCAAATACTTTTTTTTTACAATGAATCATGTGTCTTCTCTTAGTTAGAAAATATTTCAATTGCATAAGAAAATTAACCTTTGTATTCCATGTGTTGGCACACTTGTGCATGTGAACAAACATACTGCTAACAGATACTATCTTTTCTCTTACTCTCATGATCATGGGTGCAAGAGAAAAGTTTTGGTGATGCTTGATTTACTTTTTTTTAGGTAGAAGAGTCTGCCTCCCTAGTAGTCGATATGGCTAGGTGAGAGGCAACAACCTAAGCGGTACTCTTTCGATCCGCTATATATAAATATTTATGATTTTGATGAAATACATAATCAATTGGTGTTGTTGTGCTATATCGATGGTTTCCCTCAGTATCTACATGCAAATTTACCTTTGTGGTCTTGATGAAATTCAAAATCCTTCGGTGCTTGTGTGGTAGATGTGTAAAAACCTGTGTTCCACTAGTTGGGATATTTCTTAAATAAGCTAGCCACGACATGTATAACCACCAAATTTACCTTAAAATCTCCTCCACTACGAACCAAAGTTTTTAGGATCCCCAATCCTTTTTTGCTTGTTGGTGTAGGAGGTCGAACCTCTAAAGTCATGTCAATCCGTATTGTTCATAGTTGAGATAGATGTCCTTCGATTCATAAGATCTTCGGATCTTCGGGGTATGAAATTTTGGTGTGCCCGAGAAGTGTGTGTCGTGGCGGGGGAGCTAACGCCACTGAATTATCTATTTGTTTGCTATGTTTCAGTATTTGAAGAAATCTAAGTGGGGATTCAACATGTAGTATCACATTCCCAACCTAGGAAGTACATGTTTACAATTGTGTTTTGTTCGTTCATAACAGTAATTGTAAACACTTGTTCTAACTTAGGCCTTCATCATATCAGTTGAGTTAGATACTTTATTTTTATGCTTGTCATATTTTTTGTGTCACTATCTTTTGCCAAAGAACAAGTCAAAAATTAGTCTTTGAAGTCTAAACTTATTGTCCATCAAAGTCCCAAACTTGCATCTCCATGATCGTTGTCCTAGTCCTAGCGTAATTGCCATTATCATCCAAATTTGTGCCACCATAATTGTCATTTTTTAATTCATCGTCATTGCTACCAGAGTCACATCGTCATTACCTTCTTCCTTGATCAATCAATCAAGCTAAATATTAAACATCCAAAATCAAACATCAAATTTCATCCTCTTCCCAACTTCCTCAAAGTCAATCCTTATCCTAGTTTGAGCTTGTCATCATCCTATTTGAACTTTAGTCTATCGTCCATTTTTATCTTTCATCTCTCCAAATCATCAACTAATCGTTATGTCATAATTTTATTATGATGGGTTTGGTCATCCTTCATTTTCTTCCACTTCATCCCATTTTGATGATGATGAGAGCCTTGTTGATCAAAATGAATATGAAATTGAAAACCTCGATGCCCTCATACTTAGCAAGCTTGCACCAAGTGTTAGATACCAAAATCCATTTGATCATTCTAGCTACGCTACCATTCCTCCATACACATCCACTTGTAATCCTTATCACATATTTAACAGGGTAAATCCATTATATCTTTCACCCATAGCTCCCTCATATATCATATCCGTGCATCCCTCGTATGCAACACCCACATCTCCATCTTCTCCCACGATCCTATCCTAACCTCCATATTTTCATAACAACATTATCACCTGCATCCCCAATCCAAATCCACCATCTCATTATACCTAAATCCATTACAAAATCCATAATCTTGATCCTTCATCCTACCTCAATCCTCCATCTAATCCCAATCCACCATCCTACCTCAATCCCCCATCCCACCTCAATCCTCCATACAATCCTAATCCTCCATCGCACCTCAATCCTCCATCATACCTCAATCCCCATCCTACCTCAATCCTCAATCCTCCATCCTACTTCAATCCTTTATCTAATTTAAATCCTCCATCCTACCTTAAGCCTCCATCCAATCCCAATCCTTCATCCTATCTCAACTCACCATCCACTTCATCCCACCTCAATCCACCACCATCCACTTCATCCTATAATCACATACCATCCACTTCATCCTACCTCAATCCTCCATCCTACCTCAATCCTCCATCCAATCTTAATCCTTCGTCTTATCTCAACCCACCATCCTTCACTCCATCATACATCAAAACACATTTGTCTACCCCATCCTACCTTAATATACCACCATCTACTCCATCTTATCTCAACCCACCACCCTCCATTCCCTCCTCCATTCTATAACTTCCCTTCCACCTCCCACACTTATCATTCCTCGCCCACCTCCTAATACCATTGAAACCCTCTCATCCATTGATATTATACAACTACAACCACATCTCATATTCCTATCATCATTAAAACTCAATCCAATGAACCTCCCATCCTTCCATCCACTCCATCTACCCCAGCCAACAAACCTCACATCCTTCCATCCACTCCATATACCCTAGTCGAAGAACCTTTCCTGCAATCCATGCACCCCAGTCAAAGAGACTCTCAACTTTTTTTCCACTCCATCTACCTTAGTTAATGAACCTCCTATCCTTCTATCCACTCCATCTACCTAATTGAAGAGCCTCTCATCCTTCCACCCACTCCCTCTACCCTAGTTGAAGAACCTCCCATCCGTTCATCCATTCTATCTGAAGATTCTATTCACTTATCTTCCATGTCACCATCTCCACCAATCCCATCATGTCAAGATCTTGTTCTAGATCATGTTGACATATTTATTGATCCAAATCAAGATCCTGCCATTCCGTCTCCTCCATCTCAAGACCCCTTATCATACCCTCATATAATTCAAGAGCCTCTCATCCCATGTACTCCACTTCTTGATCCCTTATTGCCTCCCATCCAAACCATCCCATCACCATCACTCTATCCCCTTGGTTCGTTTACATTCATCCATGGTGGTTCACTTGCAGTAGAAGAACACCTCATGTTAACCACCCATCCTTCTCCATATAACAATGGACTTGCATGTTGTTCCCAGAATAACAAGTATTTTATTTTGGATAAAATGCTCAACAAAAATGAACTATCAAGGTAAAAGCTTAGGCCTACATGAGCAAGGTACTTTGGAGCCCATCCATGTCAAAGCACATCCAAGGTCTCACAGTCTTGGTTATATATCCCCGAGAAATTCATCCAAACATGCCAGTATAACTAATGTGAAATCCAGTTAAAACCTCTAGTCTCCCCCTCTGTTGCCCCCCATAACTACTACTTCTGATATTGGTGTTATGGTTCACGAGGATCTTCATCCTAAATATGTTGAGCTCAATGTTAAGAAGGAGGACCATGATGATGTGCTAGGTATGGCAAGGGAACATGCCATTGACACTTTCAATATGTTTAAGTGGTTGTTTCATGAGTTGAAAGAGGTCAGACTTAATCATAGGGAATTGGGAAGCAAGATGGAGGCCATTCCTGTGGGTAATATTCAAGGCAATCATAAAGAGGTTGGGCAGTGGTCGAAGGAGGAGAAAAAATCTTTGTTGGAATGCATTCAAAGGGCTGGAGAAGGTATTGACCAAATGAAAAAAATGTTTGAGGATAAAATCTCCAATGTGGAAGCTAGCTATGAGAAAATCCAGGCTACCCTCAAGACTATTATGTCTAGCAGCCATAAGATTGTCAAGCAAAATGTTGATGCCATGAATGCAATGGTAAAAAACTTTGATAGAATGTAGCAAGACAAAACTATTGTTACCATTAGAGATGATGTTGATGTGATCCAGGCTGATAAAGGACCCAACTACAAAGAAATTAAGGTTGTTGTTGAAAAGATGAGTACTCTGGAGGTGGAGGTGCCTGAAACCCTCAGGAGCCTCATGTAGTTGGGTTGATGGTTTTGTTTGTTTGTGGGTTTTCTTTCTGCTGCCCATCTGGCCTTTTGTTGTCTTTTTGGCTATTGTTTGTAATGTTATATACTTCATATCCTGTCTTGTTTTGGATACTTTTTTTTTTCTTTGATTCTAAATCTTTTAAAATCCATTTTGTAAAGGGTTTTAGGGCCCCTTCAAAACCTATTTTTGCCATAATCCAAAACTAATGCAAAATCCAAGCATGTTTCCTGACCTACCATCACATCACCACATTGATCCTCCAAACCAATTTTTGTCATCCCCCCTCCTTTATCATATAAAGCCAAAACAACTGTCCATCTCCCTCATTCATCCTTTAAATCTACTTTGGGTCCCTATATCCTAAAGTCCAGCATCACATATACCCCACATTCTAAACCTATTTTGGGCCCTTATATCCCAAAACCCATCCTCCATCTTGCCCTGCACATCCCGCCATTACAGAGATCCCATATCCCCTTCACCCAGCATAAACATCCTACTCCTTTAATTCCCAATCATGATTAACAAAGGCACATATCCCCACATTCCATCCAACATCCTACATCCATCACTCCATCCATATTCCCTCCATCTCTTGCACCTCTACACACTCCTTCCAAGGCTACTAGCAACAATTTGGATGCCAAATCATAAATGCATAAAACTAAACATCCACAACAATATAAATATGACCATGTCCACTAAAAAATATATGTTCAAATAAAGCAAATATCTGATTAAATAATGCAATAAATCCCAAAGGCCACAAAGGAATGCTAGAGAAAAAGTAAAACAATGCGAATCTCAAAGAAAAAAGAAGTAATGCATCAAAAAGAAAAATCTTCAATGGTATCCAAAGTTGCTAGTCCACAAACTGAAGTTCCTTTCCCTCCATCCCCTAAATCTATTTTGGGTCCCCGTGTCCCAAAGCTACCTATTATTATTCCTCCATCATATCCACATGCTCTCTCCATTCCTCTTCCATTCATCCCACATCCCCCACAACACGTGCCAATGTTGGTCATGACAACATCTCCCTATCACACTCACTTTCCATCATTCCATCTAACCACTTTCCACCACCATATCCCTTACATCCCTTATATCTCTCATCAAAGCCATCTAATCCAAGTCTTTGCATAATCCATGCATTCCTAACATAGTTGTACCAACATCCAGCGATTACTCCAAATGGGCTCATATTGCCTCAATATGAAACTCGATGCTTGAGTCCTCCATCCATCTCCCTTATCACCTATCCTCCAAAATCATTTATCCTCATCCATTTCCATCCATAAATTTCCTCCCAAAAATCAAAAAATGCAAAAAAAAAGAAGAAAAAGTAGAGAAAAAAAATTGTCCAATGGTAAAAACTTGGCAAACAGGCGCCTTGGACAAGTACCATGATGAAAACCTGGAAAACAAGTGTCATGTGTAATCCCCTCATCCTTTTGTTCGCCACACTTGGTGGCAAGTTCTTCTAACCATCTAGCCATCACCTCTCCCATCTCATCTACCTATCGTACCCAACATATCCTATCCATTTCACTTCCTCCATCCTCCTTTTGATCTTGATAAAAAGAAAAGGCCATCATGTATACATGCTTTTGACACCTCTTGGCATCTATTTCCCCATCACAGTTTTCCCTCCATTATCATTCCTATCCACCCATCCTTACTCTCATCCATATAATCATTTTGCATACCTTCATAGTCCCTATCCACCCATCACCCTATATTTCATTCAGTTCCCTCAACTTCCTATTATCCTATCATTCCTCTTATCATATCCCTACTAGTGCCTCATTACACATGAAATGTCTAGAGTGGGGCATCTTATTCGTTTGTGACATGGTCCTTGGAGACCCCTATCATACCCACCATCCATCCAGCCATCCCTTCATCCAACGATCCTTCTCTCCCAATTCCTCCCATCTCATTTTTTTTTCATCTCCCGGTCCTTATCTCATAATCCCTCCATCTCCCAAGCCTCATCCCATGTGTTTCAATCTCAAAATCCTCTTCACACTATCCTTCATTTCTCAATCCTTCCCATCATATCATTCCATCACCTCTTAAATCCCCACACAATCCAATGCCATCCATCCAATCAGTCTACTTGCTCCTTGCAATTCACCATTGCACGCAAACCCTATCCATCTTCTTTAGCTATCCAAAAGAAAACACCAATAAAATCATCCAATCAAATCCATGGTCTTGTTCCCAACCTTTCTAAAAGCCTTGATCACAATCCAATCATCATCGTCATGATGCATCCTTCTCAGTCCTCGTGTTGTTCTGGGATACATCATTCCCACATCAACAATCTATCCATCATGGCTTTTCATCTTGACTAGGGAAACATAACATTTGTCCCTGGGTCCTCATCCATCCTCCATATATGCATATTGTAAATAGTGTCTTATACATAGCATCGGTCATGTGTTTCCATCTAGGTCCACTTGTACATGTGTCCCTGGTTCTAATCCTTTGTATTAGACGGTCGTGTGTCATCACTATCATATCCCATCAGTTGGTTCTTCAACAATTATATTTAAGCATCTCAGTCATAATGATCATATCAAGTTCCCATTTATCATCTAGTCTCATCGAACCCTCATCCAATCGTCAGTCTACGTAGGATGTATCCTTTCTATAGTTAGACAAATATCAAGTCCCATCCGTTAGTCATCCTTTTTGGCAAAAGACATTTGAGGCATCCGTGTTGGTGTTATTTAATTTTTTTTGAACTTTTTGAGATCCTTTGTTTTGTTTCCTCTTGGTTGCCACGATCCTTTATATCATGGTGTGCTGGGAATAACAAAACCAGGGGTGTGACCTTGTTTGTTTTTATTTTGCTTGGCGTGTTTGTTCCTGATATGTCCCTTGTTGTACCCTCGTGAGGTCTCGGTTATCTCATGTTACACTAGGACATATCTTCTACCTGTGATTTTTCTAACATCATTTTCCACAAAGTTATTTGTAACTCTTTATTGTGCTAGACTAACCTTTTTGTGTTTGTTTGTTGCATCGGTCCATGTATTGGTTGTGAAAATCACCTTGGCTCCTTGTACCTTGGTGCATCATGTACAATACTAAATCAAAATAAGTGCTTTCTACATGCTAACACATTTCCAACAGTTCTCACGCTCCACGATCATTTCATGTATATCATTTGTTGCATTTGAATTGACTCCTCTTTCGTATCTATTTTCACTTTTAGGCTTTGTTTTGTGTTGTCTTTCATCCTATCTGCTAAGGCAATGTTTCATTTGAGACGCTCTCGGACTTCCGTTTCTCGTTCATCCTCTCAAGGGGGCTTCATTACCTATTCCTTCGTTTGTCTAGGGCATTTTCTTGCTCCCTATTCTTTGAGTCACTTGAATTATTGTCTTCACACTGATGCTATTTTAGCGCCACTGCGAAGAAAGGCAAAATGTAGACACCTAAAATTGATTGATTTAATTAATTGAATTTAGCTATCATGAATGCCTTTAATTAAATAATTATACATTATTTAATTAATTAGTGTTCCCTCCTTCTAGATAATTAATTTTATTAATTACGCTATAGTTCTCCCTTAATTAATTAATTGGATTTGTCCCTTTCTTCTATTACATGTATCAAATATGCAATTTGATTATTTGATTCATGTTGACCTTTTTCCTCTTAATTCCCTCCAATAATTAATTAATTCTATTTCCTCACATGTCTGCTAACTTTAATCCTCCTCTAACCCTCATCTAACTCTTTCTCTAACCTAATCCACCTAGCTAACCATAAATTTTGGTCAACATTCCAAAATATCTTAAATGTCCTAATATTTGGGGAAATATCTTGATATTTGGAAATGAGTCCCCTTTTAATTAATTATTTGACAATCATAAATCATTTAATTAATTAAATTCATCTACTTCTTCTATTAAATAAATCAAATGCATAGTTTGACTTTTTAATTCATATTTTATCCCTTTCCTCCTTTTCCCCATTATGAAATTAATTAATTAAAATAATTAATTCTATTTCCTCACATGCCTCCTAACCTTAATCTTCATCTAATCCTTCCTCTAAACCTCGCCCATTTGGATAACCATAGGTTTTAGTCAACCTTATCCCTTTCCCTCATCATATGTGTGCACATTCCCAAATGTCTTGAATTTCTTAATATTTGCGGAAATATCTTAAATATCCTAATATTTGGGGAAATATCTCTAATATCCTAATATTTGGGAATATCTTCATTTTGGAATGGCTTCTTATTGGGGTGTCTCTCTCCCAAATAGGCATGTGTCCTCGAGGACACTTGTCATTATTTTATCCTAATTATCTTGATATTTGGAAATTTCTTCATATTTGGAATGGAAGCTTCTTGTTTGGGTGTATCTCTCCCAAATAGGCATGTGTCCTCAAGGACACTTTTCATTCCTTTCCACGACACTTGCCCTTCTCAAGGACATTTCCATCCATGAAACTTTCCCTTCTCAAGGACAAGTGTCTCATTTAGTCAACCTTGTCCTCTTTCCCTCATCATATGTGTTCACATTCCCAAATATCTTGAATTTCCTAATATTTGGGGAAATTTCCTAAATCTAGGGAATATTATCTTGATATTTGGAAATATTTTTCATATTTGGAATGAAAACTTCTTATTTGGGTGTCTCTCTCCCAAACAGGCATGTGTCCTCAAAAACACTTGTCATTCTTTTCCATGACACTTGCCCTTCTCAAGGACACTTGTCATTTCCATCCATGACACTTGCCCTTCTCAATGAAAAGTGTCTCGTTTCCATGCTTCCTCTTCTCTTAGCTTGACCTATTTAATCCCCTCATTTTATTTCACAATCATCCACTTTCATTTTCATACCATCGTAATCTCAAATTAACTACTCACATCACTTGCATTTGCAACCTCATATCACATACATTTGAATCCTTTTTAGTCTAGTTTTCATACTCATCATCATGTAGCGCATTCAAGAACCTTTGGAATCACATATCAAACACACATCAAATCAAAGGACTATCAAATCGAAGGATAAATCTAGAGTTTTTATTTTAATTGCTATTATGTTGTTTATATAGTTTTCCTTCTCAAACGTCCTAATCTTGAGTGTTTGGATGGATTTTGTGTTTGTTTAGATTGCTAGGTTGTATTTCAGTCATTTTATTTGCACGCATTTTTACTCACATAGTAACAACATGATCCTTGGCCACCTTGGATTCATGCTATGAAAGTTGTCCCATCTACTTATCATCAATGTGTCCAAATTTTGTGCAATGACATATATTACAATAATAGGAGATCCCAATCCTTTCCAGTACTACAACAACATAGGAGAAAACATTGAAAATTAGGCTCCAATCAATCAAGAAGCCCCATATCACATTCACAAGAGTCTCTATCACTTGCAACGTCACCTACCCCATCCACTTCTAGATTTGACATCAAAATTTGTGTGGTTGATAAGGAATGTGGAGAGTATTCATACGTTGAAGCCTTTTGCATAGAGAAATTACCAATATTACCAATATCTTTTGGGAGGCCTCAATCAAACAATAACCAACACAAAAGAAAATCCATCATCTAGTATTTCACCTTCTACCACCTTTGTTAGATGCGGCAAGTTAAATGACAAAACCCTTGAGGAAGATATCTCAAATTAGCTATATAGAGACGAGGAAACCAAACCTCTAGTCCAACTCCCTCTCGAATAGTATGGCAAGGGGTTCACAATGTTATAGAGACGTGGATATGATGACACCAGTGGCTTTGAAGCACGAGGACAAGGTGTGGTAGAACTGATTCTACACATGTGAAACCCTAGAAATAAAGGATTGGGATATGGACAAATAGAGGAAGGATCTATAGGCCAAAATAATGGACAATTAGTTGTGGAAACAATAAATACTCAATTGCCTCTCACTAAAATCATTAGCGCTACTAATGACAAAGAGTCTGAAGAGGAGAGTTATGTTGAGAACAATTCCCACGAGTACAAATGGGACCCCTTTACCAACTCTAGTACTCATGTAATTGATAAATTTCATGATTAGTGGGAAACCAGTGATGATGGAATTTTGTACGAAGACAAATAAATTGACCCTAATTCATGGTGACATTATTTTGATATACGTGCATGTACATTTTCTTCTACCCCTATAACCAATTCCAATAATGATGATGACATCTACCTTGTTTACCCTCAACTTATTGATTAGAACCAACAAAATTTGTCGTATTTGGATTGGTTTGAAAATGATGAAGAAATTGCCAAATCCCTGGGAGTTTGAGAAGGAATATCACGTGAGGACCATGAGGTTGGATTTTCTATAGATCTCAATCACACAACATAATTTGGAAAGGCTCGTCCTCCTTATAGCCATGCAAATGAAAATGAAAAACAAAAAATAAAATGAAAATACTCAGTCTCAAGGTAAGAATCAAAGGTGTCTTCTGAAAGGTAAATAGTAAAAACAAAAGGCATATCCAATGGTAAAAACCTCAGCGAGGCACTGAAGGGTGGATGGACAATCTTCCTATAGATCAATAAAGATCATCATTGCTAGTAGAATAATCAGTGGAAGTAAACTTGGGTGATAGTGAGAATGTAAGAAAGACCCATTTTGTAGAGTCCATCAAGCCAAAGGAAAAAGATAAGTTTACCAAGTTTTTCAAAGGAAGACAAATCAAATTCTCATGATCTTATGTTGATATGTTAGGTTTAGATCTTGAACTAGTGCTCCACCACTTACCTCTCCTTCCAAGAGAAAATCCATTAAAGAAAAAGTCAAGAAAAATGCATCCTCAAATTGCTCTATTGGTCAAAATGAAACTAAATAAGCTATCAGATGTGGGATTAATTGGGCCTATATATTATGTCAAATGGATATTAAATTTGTTAACTATCAGCAAACCAACTAGGGGCATCATAATTGTAGAGGGGAAAAAGTGAACCACTCCGAGATGTAGGTGAACAACAGTTGGGGACTCACTAATTAACCTCTTCACATGGGATGCGGTACAAAGTATAAGACTATCAGGTACCCCTTAGATGACACTGAATGTATCATAGAGGTCCTCTAATGCAACTCAATGATACTCTGTTTAAGGATGAACGTGCAGGTCTTAGACGATAGGCAACACACTAACATCATGTACAGACAAAGTCACAAAGTTTGTACAAAGAACAAATTGTGACAGAAACGTGTCTAAATAAAAGAAACGAAGGAAAAGCAATACAAAAAGGTAAATGTGACTATCTACGAAGTAGTACAAGATAGAAACAAATAGATACAATCTTACAAACAGTCCACACTTGAAGTCTCTAGTTGGGTCCTCAGACCTACTCAATAACCTGCACACAAGACAAATAAAGACGAAAGGTTGTGGTTGTGTTTAAGAGGCTTGCCACAATTAGATATGTGCTTTGGTGTCTCCACCTTCACGGATAACCAAGATAGATAGATATATGTGATAAAAATGGAAATATTAGATAAAAGATACAACAATGATAATAGATAATATGCTATGGAGATGACAAAGAAAGAGTTAGAGAAAGATTTCCCTTCCACACCCAAAGTGAGAAGTTTGTTGGATGAAGAAGAAGAGGAAGAAGTTGGTCTTCTTCAAAGCATGAAAACGGTAGCAACATATGAGATCCAAGTATACAACAAAAGAGAGCTTCCAAATGAGCATGAACAAGCATAAATCTAAGGTCAGACTTAGAGAAGCAATCAAAGAGATCTAATGAGCAACCAGAGAGGCAAAATGAACTCCAACAGGGAAGATAAGCCTATTGGGATGAAGGAGGATGTCAAGGGACGTGCACAAAGGCATTACACACATCTTCCAAGTGTAGGCATAATGCTTAAACGACCACCTTTAGACAGTCAAATTTGGGGATGCTAGTGTGACACACACACGTCTCTGTGTTGTGCTAGTGTCTACAAGTCAAACAATCAATATGGTAAGAAAAGGACAAAGTGGAGGTTGAAAAGGCAAGTTAAATGGACAAAGGGACAAGGCAACCAAGGAGATATCAATCAACATAAAGCAAAGGCGCTTATGTAGTGTAGAATTATATGAGGTGTAATTTATGACACTATATTTTGCCCCCACTTTAGCGAGCATATTATTAGTATCGAGAAATGAAATAGAGTAGAGATTACCAAGATACAAAGGGAAAGCATAATCTTCTACTCATGTGGAGATGCCCCTAGGGAATAGTCTTGAATATTTGAAAAGATGTTGTTGGGTTATTCCATCAAAAATATGTTAGCTACAAACAAACATGTTAGATGAAAAAACAAATAATATGATAGGGTAGGGACTAAGATAACAAATAACGATAAAAAGAAAAATATATTTTGCTAGTATGGGTAGAAAATTATGCTAGATAACCATACTATAGGGTGACCTTAGATAGAGTGGATTGGCCCCCACAAAATGTGATAAAATCAAGTGGTTTGGCCCCCACCAAGGCAAACGAGATGATAGTTTATAGGTTCCACTGGAATGGGAAGCAAGTTATGCTAGATAGTCATACGATAGGGCGACCTTAGATCAAGTGGTTTGGCCCCCATTAATAGGCAAACAAGATAATGGATTTCACCAATACAGGTAGCAAGTTATGCTAGATAGCCATAAGATAGGGTGACCTTAGATCAAGTGGTTTGACCCCCATTAAAGGCAAACACGATAATACAAAAATGTAAATACGATAATGCAACAATATGAAAGTAGGGGAGGCCCCCCCTTAGAATTTTATGTGCGAGACACATGTCATTCTAAGGAGAAGGTATGTTGTGTCACGTCAACATAAAGAGATGTTTCCATGAAATGCCACCTTGCAACATATGACACATAACACCCACAACATCAACAAAAACATGAAGGCACGGGGAGATTTGTTGTTTCGATGTCAGAGCCCATAACAATGAAAAGAGATGATATATAGTTGTGTTTGAGTGTTTCATCATGGTACCAAACTTTACATATCGTATGAAGAAGGCACATGAAAACAAAGAGAAAAGAAAAATCAGGTCAACATGGAAGAGAACCTAAATGCCCTCGACACTTTGTATTGTCCCTGATATCAAAAATCAATATATGATAGATAGAAGAAGGGCGATTAACAAATAGAAGAATAGTATGCCAGAAAATCCCTTGTTTCCAAGTACCTACGAAGTGACTTGGGTCCTTTGAGAGACCACATAACATATAAAGACATATAACCTCCCATTTCCAAGTACCAATGAGGTGACTTGGGTCCTTTGGGATGGGGGGACACAAGAAGACACACTAGATAATCTACAAGATAAAGAAAGAGAGGCGTTGACCTGTAGGTCATCCACCAATAGGTCACCATCCTCCCAATATTGATCATATGGGGAGGGAGGTTGAGATTGAAGGGAGACAACTACAAGAGTAGCACCAAGCGCAACACCAACAAGAGCTCCTGAGAGGAGAGGATAAATAATCACGTAAATATAGTTGACAGTACAGGGATATCCTCTGAGGAGTAGAATAAACACCTCTCATTAGAAGAGGTGGGTGACTCAGCTTAAGGTGTCGGAACAGGAGCTGCATTTCCAACCTCCGAAAGAGGGGCATAAACAAATCCCAAAGAAGGCATAACCTCCCCGACAAAGCACATATCTAGTAAATAATGAGAGTGAAATAGAATCAGGTAAAGACACAGAAATTGAAGGCGCTAGAGTCAACTTCCGGTAGCAAAACTCAGGCACAGGGCCCTACTCAAACTTTTGCTTTAGTTTTTGCAGAGGTTAAGACCTCCAATTTACCGTAGCAATTTTGAGTATTCCAAGAAAAATATAATTCAAAAATGACTGTGAAGCAGGCTAAGAAGACATAATTGCACTAAGCACTACCTATGTATGAAGCATATTCACAGGTTGGAAAAATGAAGGAACATCTAGCAACACAGTGATCAAGGGAGGCTCTAAGGAAGGGGCGATGAAAACCTGCACCCATTTAGGGCGAGGCTTGTTAATAGTCCCTAAAGCAGATGACAATAAGACAAAGGATGAAGCAGAAGCAAGATCAACAATCTTTAAAGCGGGCACTAAAGCAGTAGGGATAGGCACCATCAATTCACTCACGATACTTGTTGAAGCTTCACGATCATGGGCCATCATGTGTTGATGAGGCTTGCACTCATGCACTTGTTGATTATAATGTAAATAGGGTTCAAAAATGGAAGTCTATGGAGGTTCAACAACATCCTGCTCCATGGGAGAGGCCTCCAGAGTTGAAACCGGTGAGGGAGAAGGCCTAATCGATGAAGTAGGAGGTGTAATTGACACAAGTCTTGTGTTCATAGCCACGGGTTCCCTTCCTCATTTTGCTTGAGGAGAAGTTGAAGGAATAGGGGGAATCTTTGAAGAATGTGATGCGAGAGCCAATGGATACGAGTGAGCATGAGGTGAATGCCTACCCTTATCATACCGGACAAGACGAGGGATATCAAAAAGGATGGGAAGCTCAAAGGGAGGGAGAGATATAGACCATGGTAGCACAAATGCATTTCCTTTGTCTGTATCAGGTACAAACATGAGAACATAAGGCACCACCAGGGACTGCATGGTCCTGGGTGGACAAGGAGGTCTACTATGAGGAATGAGTCTAACCTAGCCCCCGCCAAAGAAGGGGCATAATGTACTACTCACTGCAACATAGGAATAGACTGAGTGGTGATGGGTGCAGGAGGAGGGATGTCTGAGTCAATGAAGAAGTTAACTCTCCCATCTTATATTTATAGTATGCTTTATACAACGAATCTCCACGAGGAGTCATGGTCCCAACTGAACCAGGCTAAAAATGGTCTAATGAAAAGCACCCATGGGCAATCAGTGGTTGAAATCTAGTGTCCTACATAGTGTGCACAATGCCCTCATGAGGAAATTCAAACATTTATGGACAACCAGAGAGACTACTTACATGACGATTAGCCAGAGAATACCTAGCTTAACTCAAAACAAGTTCAACTTAGGAATAACAACAAAGGTGGTGGAGAGCACTTTGGGTATCATAAGGATTGTCAAAGTGGTATTTATGAGGGGTGAAATGGAAATCCCATCATGTTTATGGACAAAGGCATGACACTCATCGTGTCTCACCCAATGCTAATCATTAATGAATAAATATTCCTTTGTAATAACATCAACTCGACATGTTGGATCTATCATCACACATGTGACGGTGTAATTGTTGATCTTAGCTGGTATATATAACAAAGTAGGCTCCCCGCTATAGGGAGCATCTAGAGGTGTGGATGATATTTCTTTATTTTGCACCTTTTGGCAAAGGAGCGAGATAGGAGTGACAATGATCATGTTGACAAAGGGGGCACCACCCGACTCAGGGTTTGATGATTCAAAAATAATAATAAATAGAAGGTATAGCAGATGAAACTAATCTAAAGATATGAAAGATAAAGGTTCATGTCAGGTTCACCAAAATGTAGAGTGGAAAAAGTGAACCACTTTGATAGGTGGGTGAACACCAACCAGGGACTCACTGATTAACCTCTCCACTCAAGATGCGATACAAAGTATAAGACTGCTAGGTATGTTGGCAAGAGACATTGTTCCGGTGAAGATCGATGCATGATTAATGCTTAGGATTTGTTATTGATGGCAACCCAGTTCGGTAATCACATCCGGTGTACATAGATTTGACTAACCAAAAGTCATATTGTTCATAAGGCATAAGTTTGGAAGGTGGAAAATAGCAACCGATAGAGCATGAGATCATTGTGCATATCTTGATAATGGTGATGTAATTTCGGTTGCGATGATTGAGATGAGGGTATAGGTAGCTTATTTTGTGATTCCAATATCTGATGTTAATTTGTGAGCAAGATCAAAGGTCCAATATCCAGTAATTTAGTTAGAACAAAGCTATTTTGGTGTAACATGTGTTGTGGATTTGTTGGGATGATTTTGGTGATCAGTTTCTTGTTCGAGGTTATTGGGCTGACTTATGAGAAGCTTATTATCTTCGTGTTTTGGTTCGCATTTGGATTTGTGGATGGATTGAGCCGACTTGGTGATACACGTTTCATGTTGCATGTTATGCGGTTTTTGGAAGCCGACTTGGGTTAATGATTCTTTTTGTTGGTGCATATATATAAGATCAATTTGGTTGAACATTTTGGTGTGTGTTATGACTGAGGGAAGTTTGTATGAGAGAATTTAGATAGTTTGGTGAATGTGATTGAATCTTTTGGTGCTTCGATGTATGACAGAGCAGGAAAACATAGCAGAAAGACAGATCAGTTGCAAAAGATAATCTGAGCCTAATCGAAATTGCATTTTGGCATATGTAGATGCTATACTTCAGTTCATTCATTATTGTAATCAATTTTAATAGCATGTAAGGCAGTGATCCTTCCTTTGGGTTGTAGCCCTTTTGTATTTGAGCAATGAGCTCTAGGTAGTGTGCTTGAATGCAAGTGCATTCCCCTTATGTAATATTATCATACTTCTAGCCATAGTATAATAATATTGTGGGTTCAAATCTCATCGTGGTTTTTCCCTTTCCAGGTTTCCACATAAAAATCTTGGTGTTGTGGTTATGTGGTTAATTGCTTTATGTTTTTGCTTTTCAATTTCATTTTTATGCATTTGGTGGTTTAAGAATCAGGTTATAAGTTTGCAAATTACAAAACATTGATTCAACCCCCCCTCAGTGTTTATTGATTCCAACAAGGTACCCCTTAGATGACATTGAACGTGTCACAGAGCCTTTGGCATGACTCAATTATTCTTTGTCTAAGGATGCACACGCAAGTCTTAAACGATAGTGCGATGTGCTGGTGTCCTATATAGATAGGGTCATAGAGTATGTACAGAGAAAGGACTGTGATAAAATCACGTCTAAATAATAAAAAATAAGGAAAAGCGATACAAAAAGGTAAATACGATTATCTATGAAGTAGTACAAGAGAAAAAGAAAAAGATGCAATCTTACAATTGGTCCATAATTGAAGTCTCCAGCTAGCTCCTTAGATCTACTCAACAACTACACACAAGGCTAACATGGACAAAAGGTTGTGGTTGTATTTTAGAGGCCTATGATAGTTAGACCCTTGCTTTGGTGTTTCCACCTCCACGAACAACCAAGATAGATAGATGTGATAATAATGGAAATAGTAGACAACAATGATAATAGATAATATGTTATGGAGATGACAAAGAAGGAGGTAGAAAAAGACTCCCCTTCCACACCCAAATCAAAAAGTTTGCTAGATGATGAAGAAGAAAAATTTGGTCTTCCTCAAAGCATAGCAATGGCAGTGACGTGTGAGAGGCGAGTATACAGTGAAAGAGAGCTTCCAAATGAGCATGACCAAACATAAATCCAAGGAGAGACTTAGAGAAGCAACCAGAGAGATCGAACGAGCAATTAGAGAGGCAAAATGAACTCCAAGAGGGAAGATAAGCATGTTGGGACGAAGACAAATATTAGTGGACGTGCACAAAGGCGTTACAAGCATCTTCTAGGTGCAAGCGTAAGGCTCAAACGATCACCTTCAGACTATCAAATTCGCGGGATGCTAGCACATCGTGCCAACCTCTCCATGACACGCTAGTGTCTACTAGTCAAATAGTCAATATGGTAAGAAAAGGACAAAGCAGAGGTTGGCGAGGCAAGTTAGATGAACAAAGGACAAGGAACCAAGGAGATCTCCTATGGACATAAAGTGGAGGCGCTTATGTAGCGTGGAATTACATGGTGTGTGATTTACGATACAACAAGAATATGCATAGATTTTAGAGATTTGAACAAAGCTTGTTCAAAAGACGACTTCCCACTACCCAATATTAACATTATTGTTCATCCCACAACTAGACATGAAATGCTTTCATTTATGGATGGATTTTATAGGTACAACCAAATAAGAATAGCATTATAAGACTTACTTTCACTTTCCCATGAGGAACCTAATGTTGGAATGTCATTCCCTTTGGTCTCAAGAAATTTGGTCCAACATATAGAGAGATATGACAACAATATTTCATGACACGATACAAAACATAATGGAAGACTATGTTAATGATTTATTGGCTAAGTCAACAACAAGGGAAAATCATCTTGTTGTTCTCGCCTAGATCTTTGATAGATTAGAACAATACAAAGTTTGACTAAATCCAAAGAAATGTGTATTTGGTGTCACATCAAGAAAATTGTTGGGTTTCATTGTGTCAAATTGAGGAATAGAAGTAGACTTGATCAAAGTTAAAGGTATTCTTGAAATGCCTCCACCGTCAAATCTAAAGTAGTTAAGAAGCCTACAAGGAAAACTATTGTCAATCAGGAGGTTCATTACCCAACTAGTAGATAAATGTTAACCATTTGAACATCTGTTATGCAAAGGAGTTCCATTCAAATGGAGGATGAGGCCCTAAATCTACCCTACCCATTAGAAAGATTTTTTTGGTGCTCTCTTAGAAGTTCTAAGGGAAGAATCCTCCTAAACCTAGCTGGGAGGCGCCAAGCCCAATTCTAAAACTGGTTCCCATTCCGTTGATGTTGCAATCCCCGCCCCAACGGATTTCTCCTGAACCCTAGCCAACCATCGCCAGGAGCCATTTTTCAAAAAAATGATATAATAATATTATATAGTTAAATGATTTTGATATTTATTTTATTTTTAAAATATATACTATAATTTATACTTATTATTGTATATGGTGAAAATGGATAACAATAATAACAATATTGAAAGGCTAAATGAATCCAACCATGAAACCCTAGCCTAACAATCAACAAAGATCCACCATAACATATGAAGATTACCTAAGACAATGCAAATCACATGAAATCACAAAGATTATACCATCACATGTCCAATAGGGTTTTGTATCTCCATTCTTCCTATCTCCATTGATCTTGCTTGATATATTTGCTCTCAGATTTTATGTGCACAAGAGCTCAACAAAGAACGGGATGTGGTTGCAAGTAGGATCGTAATGTAGTCAAGTCCTCCAAATTGTCGATTAGGATGAATAGAACCATTAGGGTTTGATAATGAAGGAAGCATCTCCTTCTATAGAAGACACTATATGAAATGGAGGGATAAGATTGAGAGGTGTAAAAGGAGGCCGGCTAGGATTAGAGGGTAGGTAAAAGAAATAATAAAATAATGAAAGGGGTAGGTAGTGTAGGAATTAAGAGATGAATGACATGTGTCATGGGTAGAAAAGGTTAATGAATTAATTAAATAAATAAAGATTTATTTAATTAATAGAAGAAGTAGGATAATTAAATAAATTAAATATTTATTCAATTTAGGAAAGGGATAATTTAAATAAATAAATGTATTTATTTAAATGAGAAATAAGGCTAGAAGAGGATAAATGAATTAATTAAATAAATAAAGATTTATTTAATTAATAGAAGAATTAAGCTTAGATAATTAAATAAATAAAATATTTATTTAATTAGACATGACAATTTTGGGTGTCTACAATTATTATATGCATTATTTTAATATTATAAATTATTATATATTATATTTTATTATATACCATTACTTATATATTTATCTCTTCCTCTTTATATACACGTCTCTTCCTCTCCCCCTCTTTCCCTATCAAAAACATAACATGTGCATATTGGCAATGGATCCTTATTACTCTTTATCACCATATAGATCTACCTTTCCTTCTCCCTCTTCTTCTATAACTTGCTATCTCTTCTACTTTATATCTCCCTCTCTATCTTCTTACCTCTCTCTATCTTTATCTCTCCCTCTACCTCTCTCTATATCTATTTCTATTTGTCTCCCTTTTTGTCTTGCTCTATCTTTCTCCCACTCCCTCTATCTCTAGACATGTGTCTGTCTATTCATTTATGTCTATCCCTCTCTGTCCCTCTTTATCTCTCTCGCTATTCTTTTGCCTCCATATCTATATCTCATTGTCTCTTTATCTCTATCTCTCCACACTTATTCTCCCAACTCTCCCTTTATCTCAATCTCCTTATCTCGTCCTCTCTCTCTACCCCTATATCTCTCCCTCACTCTATTTCTATTTATATATCAATTCCTATCTCTATATTCACCCTTCTATCTCTCCTAGATCTCTACCTCTACACATTTATCTCTTTCATCTCTATCTATCATGATCTCATCTCTTTATCACACACACACTCTGTCTCTCTCTCCTTCTCTCCTTCTCTCCATATCCCTTTCCTCCATCTCCATCTTTATCTATACCTTTTTTTTTTTTTTAATCTCTATCTCCTTACCCCCTCTTTCTCACACTTCCCCACTCCATCTCTCCCTCTCTCCCTATTATGAACATAACATTAGCCTAATTATCTTCTCGATTCATAGGTTTTATTTCACTTTTGATTGGATCTTTGTAAGTGGACGCATAGTTGATTTGAAGATATCATTTCTTCATTAAGACCTTTGTCGCACAAACAACATCACTTGCTAAATGGCCTACCAATTGACCTCATTTAATACGCAAGAGTATGCAACTAATAGATCAAAAATTCCCTAATTGACCTTCCACACCTTTTCGACGTACCTCTTACACACCAAGGTGCAATTGCTAATTTTAGGCTATTGCCAAATTACTCCATCATATGCCTTTTTTCACTTTAGTTGCTAAAATATTTATATGTTTGTTTCAATGTCAAACAAAAATAAAAGGAAACAAAAAGACATCTCGCTTAAAGTACTAGACAAGCCAAAAACCACATAACATCAATCACTAAGCTTCTTATGAAATCTAAACAACAAACAATCCTTTTATTATTTAAAAAAATAAAATAATAACTCATTATCTTTTAACAAATAGAAGAGATTACAATTGCTCTTGTTATTATTACTAGTATACTTGTATTTAAAAAATATATGTAAAATACGCTGAGAGATATCTTATAATAGAAGAGAATCATCTGTAAAATAAATGTTCTTCTAAAATAAAACATCATGAATACAAATCCATTAAAGTCTTGCATGCAAAAAAATGTGAATCTAGTGGAGACAAGTAGTGAGGGTTCAATTTTATTTGGAGTAATAAAACACCTCCTCATCAAAAGCTGAAACATGACATATTTCATGCATTTATATGTCATTTGCATGTCAAATTATTTCAAAAATGAATTTTGTTTAAGAACATTTTGATGTTATTGTAAATGCCTCTCGGCATAATTATATAATAATTATATTATATATATTGTGCAAATGAACGCTTAGAGACCTTTGTTTGGGAAGTTCTAAGTTTATGCACAAATAAAATCATTCCTACGCGAAGCGATGATTTAATCGTATGCAGAGCGCTCTTAACTCCCGCCAATTTTCAAAACCCTAAAATTAAATATCAGCAATCCCAATCCGCTGAATCAATAGTGTAGTAAACTGGAAAAACAAAATGCAGATAAAGTTAAAATGCAATTGCAGCAAAGAAGATTGTATGGAATGGGCAATACTGGAGCTCCAGGGCACCATTGATGTGCAGCTTGCCTTTCGAAATAAGCTGCAAAATCTGCAGATTGGATCCCTGTGTCGATCCTCTAAACAGGTAAGCAAGTTTCAATTGTTCCCCTACTTGTTTTTTTTCTAATTTTCTTAAAATTTGGTGAAGTGGTGTTCTCAAGTAACCTTAGGCTTAGATTGCCATCTCAATGGGCCATATTTGTTTTTTTAAGTTTATCCACTACTCGTATGCAGTATTATCCGTCAGGGATACAGCGCATCCAGCAAGTTGGACAAGTTTCCTGGGATTTGAAGTTTGGTTCTACTGTGAAATGAAATGATTTTATTATTGTGGCTGGATTAAAATAGTCTATAGAACTCCCCGTAGTCACAATGATGAAGCTTACAAACAAAGGGTGTTCCGGCAAATGCACGTTGTGAAAACACTAGCTTCCTTTGAAGTGTAGATCTTCTACCAAAATTTTTTTTCAACAATTATTTAGTTACAAGTTAATTTCTCGCCCTTCCTTTGTGCCTTGGTTTTGTGATTCACTCATCCATCTAATTATTTATAATATATGCAATATGCCCAGTGAACTGAATCCGACAGGTTGGTCAGTCCTGGCCAGTTCCTCCCTACCTCAATGGCCGAATTCTTTTGCTATGTGAGTAAGGGGCGAGAAGGAAATGCGAGGACACACATTTAGGCTCTTGCTTCAATGCAATAGGTTGGTTGAAGTCATTTATGCCACCATCTCCTTACTCAGAAATAATTTTTGATCCAGAATTCTTCTACCTTAGCTATTCTCGCTTCTTGAAAGAGGGCAGGCAGAGCATCGCCTCTTGAGATATCAATATATCCACTTAATAGAAATTGTGTCGACTCTTCATGAATTTGATTGTTATTATACAATATCTACATGGAAGATGATTCATTTTAAGCAGGGAAAATATGATCAAGTTGCTTAAAAAATGGACATATTGTTTAAAAAAATGGAAGGATCTTAGGAGGGAATTATCAATGCATCCCTTGCTGCCATGATGGTGATCTCTTAAGCTTGTGCAACTTATGTTGAGCAGGTGGAAAGAAATTTATTCCAAAGCTTTAGGTTCTTCTTCAAGTTTCAGTACGAGGTTTGCATCAGTTCATTCTAAAATTGAACAATCTACACCAAAAGTTTGCTTGGGGGATGCAATTGCCTGATTGATTTATTGGCATCTTAACATTCTTCCAATTCTAACATCAATGTTAGGTTTGATGCCAGGTATTTTGGGCCTTCCCAGGCTGTTGGTTGTATATCTAGTAGTGGTATATATGCATGATGAGATTCTGTTCCATTTTATAATCTTTCACTTTGTGGTTAAAGTATTGTAGCGTCAGGTCTTTTCACAACATCTTTCTGGCAGACGTCAATTGACAACTATTAGTTAGAGCAGGATAATCTGATATACTTTAGAATTATGATAGGACATCTAATTATTGTTTTTAATAGTTTGGTCTGGTACAGTTAGGCTCAAACCTTAGCTGGAAAGAGGCTCTTTAATTTTCTAAGTAGCACCTGCTGAGAAATTAAAGTCCCATGCAGGGAACCAACAATCATTATTACTGCACAGGCAATTCCATGTCCAAACAAGGGAACGGAAAAAAACAGAATCTTAACCTTAAGGCAGAGCAGCTATTCATTTGGCTGGATGCTTTTGGCTTCTGTTTATCTTTGGCAGCCCCTACTTGTATGAATGAAAGGCAGTCATTTGTTAGGGAGAACAAATACTGGACATCAAGAATGGCAGATCTTTCATGTTGTATGCTTTTAATGGCAAGAAGTAGTCCTCCGAGATCCTAAATCTTCATGGGAAGATGGGTGTTAACACACAAATTGTACCTATGAAGGAAGGAAATGTTGCAATGGTTGCTCCATTTTCAAGCAAATTTTCACAACATCATCTAGACACTCGAGGCAGAGTTGTACTAAATTTTTGTGGGCTTTTGTATTGTGGTGCAAGCTGAAATGACATATGTGTCATCATCAGCTTGGGGATTATTGCACTCTCATCCATTAAATTTCTAGCTTTTGGGGACCAAAAGCTTCTCCATATTGGGGAGGTGTGATCAGAAAAGGATCTGGTTTTTGCTGTTCATGACATGTTTTGGGACAGGGACTTATTTTCTAATATGGTGGTATGGGACATCTATGTCTAGGCTTTGGTGTGTGAAAGGATCTTTGAAACGAAGTGCTTATTAATTTCGGCAAAATTGCCAATTGCAGCATGTGGTAAAAGTGCAAAAGCTGCAGTGAATTCATTATCCACTGGGGGAAAAAAAATGGCTCTCTTGCAAAAGCAGTGATTTTGTCATGACACGTGTGCATCTAGTGACGTGTTGGTTATCCATTTTTCTTCTCCTTGACTGTGTTCTCAGTCTTCAGTTTCCATGTGTTGTAAAACTATTTGGAGCCCATGTGGGGTGTTTTTTAAACAATTCTTAGTGATTCACATGCGTTGTGAGGGCTGTAGTAAGAGGGGTTTTTAGGAAATCTCAAGTTTTGTTGACTGTCAAAGCAGCAGAGTAGGGGAAAGCACACTGTGGAGAGTTTGTGAGGTTGTTGGAGCTGTTCTTAGTGTGAAAGAGTTCTACTTTGCACGATTGATGGTTGACACCTCCTTGTAAATCCATCTTCAAATACATAAGTTGCGGTCACATCTTTGTTGGAGTTTTTCATCCACAGTGGGTTTCTCCAGGGTAAACTTATCTTCATTTCATGATGTTTTCTCTCTTGGTATATTGCTATTACCTTGTTCAGTTATCCTTCATAGTTCTACAATATAAAAACTAAAATTAAAATATAAAAAATATAATTAAAATTTGATTAAAGTTAATGAAAGGTCAAAAGGCATGAAATGATAAGTTGTGACTTCCTCTAATGTGAGATATAAAAAGGAGAAGGGAAACTCATTTTAGGGGGGGAGAATTTGAAAAATGAGAAGTGCAGATCTGATTTAAATAAGAAGTGCAGAACTGATTATGAAAGGTTATGTCCCTTTCATAATCAGTTCTAATGGTGAAAGGGTGAGTCTCTTGCCAAAGGGCATGCATGATGAAGAGGTGTGACCTCTCCCTCACATTGAGAGATATAAAGGAAAGGAATCAAAGCATCCAATAACATCACCATGGATTGATAAGATCAGAACTGTTATTAAGTTACAAGCAGTAACATCTTTGTTATTGGTGGTATGCATGGGGATGAGCTGAGTATGTATGCTTAATATATGAAACCTGATAATGTTCTTATACATAATTAATAGTAATATTGATATGGACTGCAATATGTATGACAGTCATACTTAATTTCGTATATATTCATAATACATAAGAAATTAGTATACTTATAGTCTAAATCATGTTATTACTATCAGTATTTAAGAAGATGGGAATGAGATGTTCCAAAGAGGGGCAGTCTAAATCCAAGCAATAGGTTAAGTCCCAAGATAGGGTGGGATCAGCGACCCATAAGCTTTGAGGGTATAGACCCAAGATAGGTAAGGGCTTGGATCTGTAAACTTTGAGGGAACCTATTGTATTTGGTCTCTAAGCACTTTGGTAACATAAATAGACTCTTCTCCCTTAAAACTGAAGTAGTAGCAAGGTCTGATATCTATATTAAAAACTATGAATAATGAAATTAATCATCTAATGAGGAAAATAAATAAGAACTTGTTAATAACTAATTGAAGAATATCAATCAACTTTAGTATAATGAAATAGATTAAGTAGGGGCCATTGCAGAATTTAATTCATAGTTTGTGAGTTAGTTGAGGAATATTTTTTGCCAGTGTCATGTCCTTGCTTAAGCGGCCACAGCCTTCATCAAACTGGGTTGCTGGCAGATATTAATAGTAAAAACATCATCCATGGAATGAGCAGGGGCCGACCTGAATTAGGTCATGATTAAAGATGGCCGACTTGGAAGAAAGTCTTGGGCAAAAAAATTAAATAAATTATTATTTTTCTGGTCAACCTCCCAAGATAGGTGCGGTCTCTTTGGGCAAGGAAATTGATAAATGAAAATAAAGTGTTTAATACCGAGCCAACCTGATTAAAGAGACATAACTCTTGGTGGGAAAGGACACCTTAGAGGGTATAAATAAATATTGTCTTGAGAGCATTAAGGGGAATTAGAAAAATAAATAATTATATAGATTCAGAGCAAACTTAAGGAGCAGACCTTAAGAACAAAAAATAGCAGAATTTATGAATTCTTTGTACGCAGCATGATGGATATTATCTGCTCATTGATGAATAATAATATGCTGTTGCTTATGACTGTTTAATACGTGATATAATATAGGATGCTCTATATATATTCTATCTGATTATTATATCCAGCCATGGTAGGGGAAATAAGGTTTTCAAGAGGGGTACGGTGATGGGGCACTCTTCTAGGTACGCCACCTCAATGTGTGGATCAGATAGTCGCATGAGGCCAAGGGGGTACAAAGAGTACTGCCTTTGGGCTTAGGAGAGATGGGCTTCCGGGGAACCGTATTGTAATCTCATCCCCCTATCATGGTGAATCAAAACAAGAAGCCCAATCATAGGGAGAGGGAAATAGTTGGCAAGATGAGGGGGAAGGGAAAGCAGACACCTCACCTCATATGGATGGCATGGGCCACATGAGGCCAAGAGGATGGTATATCCACTCTTGGGCCTAGGGTATAGGGTCTGAGACACCCCATTGAAGTCACTTTATCCCATGCTCTCCAATGGTTGAGCCTTCCATATATATTTGAATGCTTTATGACTGAATTGATAAATCTGTCATGAATTTTATAATGCTTAATTATGATAATTTGTTTATTGAAATTATTGCTGTAAATGGTTTCTAATCTGTTTGTAGGGTTTCAATCAGGTGAAAGGTATTTTCTAGCCCCACTTATTTATTTGGAAATTGAGAATTAGGGCAAATTTAGGCATTCTCAATTAGGGGGCATTACAGTTAGTTGACGTTGTTGATATTAATTAGGGAAGGGCGGATTCATATTGCCTTGGGCAACATTGGAATCTGCCCAAAAAGAGGTTGGCCCCTCTTCCCTCCAACGTGGCCCTATCCCCCACGCTACCAAATAAACACTCAGCATGCTATCCAATAGGGCCGACCCTATTAACAAGGCAGTTAAACAGGAAATAATTAAAAGTTTAATTATTGGAAAAGCCGACCTAGTTAAGGAGTTCGCTCCATATAAATAAAAGATCAAGATTCATTTGTTATTCACTCAAGAAAAACACAAGCTCTCCCATCTGATGCAAAATTCATATATAGTGCGAACTTCAGTCTACTTCAAGCAGCAACCTCATTCACCATTTGAAGATGCGAAATTCACCTTAGGGTATTTGGCAACATTCAAGGGTATGTACAACAAGCTGATTGGAGGTTGCACAACAAACTAATTGGAGGTCTACCAGCCATCAATATCCAGCAAAGCACTAATTGAAGGACTGTCAATTCAAGGGTCATACACAACATAATTTTTAGAAGCCTACAATTTGAAGAAGGGAGCAGCAGTATCTATTCTGCATATGACAGCAAGTGAATGTTGAAGGCACCTTCTGGACAGCAACATCTGAATCTGCAAATATCAGAGATAAGTGTTGTATTGATTACATAACTATAATCCATAATCAGATCTAAGGATCTTTTCTGGCTAGGTTTTTCCTCCTAGGAGGTTTTCCCAGGGTAATTGTGTCTTGCTCTCAACTTGTTCATTTCTATATTGCCATTTTCTTTTAGTTAAATTAACTAATTAGAAACTAAGCTATAAATTCTAAGTTATATCAATTTGAAAGTGTTAAAATTAACATGGTATCAGAGCTATAGGCTAGATCAACTTTCAGATTTCAAAATTCAGTGCTCCTTTATTTCCAGATTGGTGTCTCATTTCAAGTTAGGTCAATGGGGCTGAAAGTTGAAGATAGGCTTGATGGGAATCTAAACTTTACTGCCTGGAAAGTTCGAATCAAGTTGGCTCTAGAGGAAGAAGATCTTCTCCAATTCATAGAAGCAAAAGAGCTAACTGAACCTACGGATGCAACCGAGCTAAAACAATTCAAAAAGGATGCTGTCAAGGCCAGGAAGATTCTCATTGATTCAGTCTAAGACCACCTAGTCACCTCTATTGCCTCATTGACCACTGCAAGGGAAATGTTCAACCATTTACAAGGTACATATGAAATTAACAATCTCAGTAGGGCAATTACTTTAAGACAACAACTACTTAATATCAAAATGGCAAAAGAAGATTCTGTTATTTCCTACTTTATGAGAATTTCAGAACTAAAGAGTCAGCTAGGTTTAATTGGCCATAACATGGAAGATAAAGATCTTGTCATGATTGCCCTAAATGGTCTACCTCACTCATGGGAGTCATTTATCCAAACCATAAGTGGTAGGATTGGGTTACCCACCCTTGATCGCCTTAAAAATGATTGTATCCAAGAAGAGTCTCGCCTCATCACAAGAGGGCAAACCAAAAGTTCCCATATAGATGATCATCACATGCTTGCAGCTCAATGCAAGAAAGGGGGAAATTGGAAGAAACCTTATCAAAAAAGAAATAGGGAATTCAGACCATTTAGTTCCCAACACCCTTGGAAGAAACCAAGAGATACCTCGCGTGTCCGTTGCTTTAGATGTGACAAATTTGGTCACTATGCTAAAGAATGTCAGTATAACCGTAACCAAAGTGAAACCAACCTAAATGAAGTATAAGAACAAAATGATGATTTTTTATTCATCTCCGCTCTGTCTAGCAGTGTTCCTTCAGATAACAATACTTGGTTGATTGACAGTGGTGCCTCCAGACACATCATAGGCTACTGTGATCACCTTTTAGACTTAGTAGAAAAGGATACCAGCCTTCATGTAGTAATTGGTGATGACGCTCGTTATTCGGTAAGAGGTTCTGACTCTACTTCTCTAAATTTAGTTTTTGGTATTTCCTTGCACCTCAGTGATATCTTGTTTGTTCTTGGAATTAAAAGAAACCTAATTTCCATTTCTGCTCCAGAAGATAAAGGTTATCAAATTGCATTTTCTGATGGAAAAGTTCTTCCATGGCCTAAGAAATCTAGTTTTAAATCTGCTCGTATAATTGGTCATAGATATGATAGTCTTTATAAGCTCTCTACTAACCCTATCCAAGCACTCATTAATGAGGTTCCTGAATCTTGTGAGTTATGGCATAGAAGGCTTGGACACTTGCATTATCAAGCTCTTCCATCCCTTGAAAAGTTAGTCAAAGGTTTGCCTAAACTCAGTCAAATCCATGATAACACTTGTAAAGGTTGTGCTATAGGTAAAAATGTTAAAAGTCCATTTCATAAAAGTGAAAATAGAGCTAAAGACAAACTAGAACTTGTTCACTTTGATTTATGTGGTCCTATGTCTATAGCATCTCCTAGTGGATTTCTTTATTATGTAATCTTCATAGATGATTTCTCTAGGAAAACTTGGATCTACTTCTTGAAATCTAAAGAATCTGATGAAGTCCTAAGTAAATTCAAAGAGTTCAAAGCATTAACTGAAAACTCCTCTGGTAAAAGAATTAAATGTTTAAGATCTGACAATGGAGGTGAGTACACCTCCGGTAGCTTTTATGATTTTTGTGTTGAGTCAGGAATTAAGAGGGAGTTTTGTGTTCCATACAATCCTCAACAAAATGGTGTTGCCGAAAGAAAGAATAGGACTGTCGTGGAGGTTGCAAAGGCTATGATTCACGATCAAGACTTGCAGACCTCCCTATGGGCAGAGGCCTCCCGAACAGCAGTATATATCCAAAATAGATGCCCTCACCGTGTTCTAAAGAACATGACCCCTGAAGAAGCCTTCATAGGATCCAAACCAGACATCAGTCACCTTAGAATCTTTGGAAGTCCTGTTTATGTTCATGTGCCCAAAGAAAAGCGAACCAAGTTGGAACCCTCCGGAAAGAAAGGCATTCTAGTCGGTTACAGTGAATCCTCCAAGGCATTCAGAATATACATCCTAGGTCAAAGGTATGTTGAGGTAAGTAGGGATGTTACATTTGAAGAAGATATTGCTTTTAAGAAATCGAAAGGTTCTTGTGTTATTGATGAAGCTAATGACAATCAAGATATAAATGTTGATTCTAACCCTGAGATTCAGAGGGAGCAAGTGGAACCTCCACCTCAAGATGATCATGATGATCCACCAGAGCCCATGAATCCCACTGATATTCCTGGTGACATTGTCATTACCAAAAAGAGGCCTCTTTGGGTAAGGAACACCATTCAAGAAGCTGAAAGATTTGCTGCTCCCAATGACACCTTTCGTGAAACTAAGAGACCTCAGGTATTCTCCAGCTACGTTGCTTTGATGTGCAATCTCATTGAAACTGAACCTTGCAATGTTGAAGAAGCCTTGATTCATCATGCTTGGAAGCTTGCTATGGATGAAGAATATTAGTCAATTATCAAGAATGATGTGTGGGACATTGTGCCCAGACCCAAAGGTAAATCTGTTGTTTCCTCTAAATGGTTATTTAAAATTATACATAATGCTGATGGTAGTATTGAAAAATATAAGGCTAGATTTGTAGCTCGTGGTTTTTCTCAAAAGGAAGGCATAGACTATGAAGAAACATTTGCTCCTGTTGCTAGATATACTTCTATTAGAACTATAATAGCCATTGCTGCTGCTAGGGGTTGGAAACTACATTAGATGGATGTTAAGACTGCCTTCCTCAATGGTGTCATTGAGGAAGAAGTCTATATTGAGCAACCTGAGGGTTATGAGATTTAGGATAGATTAACCCATGTGTGTAGGTTAAAGAAAGCTCTGTATGGACTTAAACAAGCTCCTCGTGCTTGGTATGAAAGAATTGATAAATACTTGCTAAGTCTAGGCTTTTGTAAAAATGATGCTGACTCTAACATATACCTTAAGGTAGCCAATGATGAAATGCTAATTCTAGTTTTTTATGTGGATGACTTATTCCTTATTGGTAAAGATGAACTTATTATTAGATGCAAGAAAGAACTAGCTTCAGAATTTGAAATGAAAGACTTAGGTCTAATGCATTATTTTCTAGGTCTAGAAGTATGGCAAAGATCTAACGAAATTTTTCTAAGTCAAGGAAAGTATACTATTGACATTTTGAAAAGATTTAGAATGATAGATTGTAAACCCATGTCTACTCCTATGGAATCTAACTTAAAGAAGTTAAATTGTTTCTGCAGCTAACTCTGAATTTGCAGATCCATCCGAGTACCGACAGTTGATTGGATCACTGATGTATCTAGTTAACACTAGACCAGACATATGTTTTGCTGTGAATGCTCTCAGCCAGTTCATGAGCATGCCCAAACATGTTCATCTTGTTGCAGCCAAGCATATCCTAAGATACTTGCGAGGCACAGTTGGTTTTGGGCTGAAGTATCCACTTAACACTCCAATAACCTTGGAAGGTTATTTAGATGCAGACTGGGCTGGAAGCATCAAAGACAGGAAAAGCACCTCCGGTATTTGTTTTAGCTTGGGATCCGTAGTAATCTCTTGGGCTTGCAGGAAACAATCCTTAGTGGCATTGAGTACTGCTGAAGCTGAGTATATTGCAGCAAGTGTAGCTTCTAGAGAAGCAGTGTGGCTTCGCAAGCTTCTTGCAGGGCTGTTTGGTCAGGCTTGGGATCCTACAATTATTCACTGTGATAACCAGAGTTGTATTAAGATGTCCATCAACCCAGTGTTTCATGACAGGTCAAAACATGTGGAAACTCACTATCATTTCATTCGGGACATGGTGCAAAGAGGTGCTATTCAGCTGAAGTATGTCAGCACTGATGAGCAGGTTGCAGATATTCTTACCAAGCCTCTATCCAAAGTGAAGTTTGCGTACTTCAGGGACAGACTTGGTATTATGGAAAATGAAACTCTAATTGAAAGGGAGTCTCAATCTCAGTGATACGTTGTGTTGTATCAAACCACCCTCTGCGAGCAATGTAAGGTGGTATTGTAAAACTTCTCAGGGAGAAGTATAATTATTAACCATCCTCTGCGGGCAATGTAAGATGGTATTGTAAATGTTAAACCACCCTCTGCGGGCAATGTAAGGTGGTATTGTAAACTTCTCAGGGAGAAGTGTAATTAGTAACCATCCTCTGCGGGCAATGTAAGATGGTATTGTAAAATGTTAAACCTAGTGTTCCACGAGCGTTGGGGACGGGGGGGACGCGTTTCTGGGACGGGGGGACCAAGGGCCTAAATTTGGGGACGGCGGGGGGACGGCGGCGGGGGGGGTGGCGGGGTGGTGGTGCTCATATACTTATACATATACATATAGTACTTGAAAAACTAGTTTTGAAAAGATGTATGACAGTATTACAGTGTAAGAATTACATTTCAAATGAGACTAGAGAAAATTTGAAATACTAAATCTAAATACCAAGATTTCTAAGTTGTGTTGTTATATGGAGCCTAATCAAACTTGGAGGTTAGATTTTCCCTACTTCTATCGGTGCGGTTTCCCCCTATATTTTTCAACAGGGGTTTGGGGGCAGCGCCCCTTGCGCGTTCTCGGGTGTTGTTTTTCTATTGGCCCACGTCCAATTAGAGTTACCCCTTAACCCTCAAAAAACTTTAAAACTCACTTTTTTTAAAAATTTTAATTTTAAACATTGCATATAAGTGAGGGCGACAGGAGACGTCTCGGCATCTCCTCGTCCTTGGAGAGACGTCTGCACGTCTCTTGAAGGACGGGGAGACGCCCAAACGTCTCCCAAGGAGACGTGGAGGCGTCTCCATGTCTCTCTGGGAGACGCCCAGACGTCTCCCAAGGAGATGTCTCCACATCTCCACGTCTCCCTGGGAGACACGGGGACGCGGGGACGTCTCTGCGTCCCGGCGGCGCTTGGGTGGCGGTGGTGGGACGGCAGGGGACGTCGCGTCCCCGTCCCCCCGTCCCCGAGACGTTTCTGACGGGGGGACGTGCCCAAAAAGGGGGGGGATGCGTCCCCGTGGAACACTGGTTAAACCATCCTTTGCGGGCAATGTAAAATGGTATTGTAAAAACTTCTCAAGGAGAAGTGTAATTGTTAAACCATCCTCTGCGGGCAATGTAAGATGGTATTAGTGTAATTGATTGACCATCCTCTGCGGGCAATGTAAGATGGTCGAAAAGATCCTCTCCACCCTCTGCGGGCAATATAAGGTGGATCCAGTCTATGCTTGTGTGCAAGCTGGAAGATTGTATTATGTAATTCCATTCCTTGCTTGTGTATGCAAGATGGAAGATTATAGTTATGTTCTCCTCCCTAATTAAGAGGGAGTGTTGATATTAATTAGGGAAGGGCGGATTCATATTGCCTTGGGCAACATTGGAATCCACCCAAAAAGGGGCTGCCCCTCTTCCCTCCAATATGGCCCTATCCCCCACGCTACATCAAATAAACACTCAGCATGCTATCCAATAGGGCCGACCCTTTTAACAAGGCAGTTAAACAGGAAATAATTAAAAGTTTAATTATTGGAAAAGCCGACCTAGTTAAGATAGTTCGCTCCATATAAATAAAAGATCAAGATTCATTTGTTATTCACTCAAAAAAACACAAGCTCTCCCATCTGATGCAAAATTCATATATAGTGCGAACTTCAGTCTACTTCAAGCAGCAACCTCATTCACCATTTGAAGATGCGAAATTCACCTTAGGGTATTTGGCAACATTCAAGGGTATGTACAGCAAGCTGATTGGAGGTTGCACAACAAACTAATTGGAGGTCTACCAGCCATCAATATCCAGCAAAGCACTAATTGAAGGACTGTCAATTCAAGGGTCATACACAGCATAATTCTTAGAAGCCTACAATCTGAAGAAGGGAGCAGCAGTATCTATTCTGCATATGACAGCAAGTGAATGTTGAAGGCACCTTCTGGACAGCAACATCTGAATCTGCAAATATCAGAGATAAGTGTTGTATTGATTACATAACTATAATCCATAATCAGATCTAAGGATCTTTTCTGGCTAGGTTTTTCCTCCTAGGAGGTTTTCCCAGGGTAATTGTGTCTTGCTCTCAACTTGTTCATTTCTATATTGCCATTTTCTTTCAGTTAAACGAACTAATTAGAAACTAAGTTATAAATTCTAAGTTATATCAATCTGAAAGTGTTAAAATTAACAGACGGATCAGTTGGTCTAATTGGAATCATGTTGCTGCGATCATATCTTTGTCTTGAATGGAGTGTCATTCACGTCATGCCTGCTTTCTTCTACAACTGAAAATCTCAGTCATCTTCACTTGCAACTGCAAGTCTCTCATGTCATTTAAGAATTTTTAAATGGCTCTGTTTTAGACTGAGCAGATAAGATAATGAAAATGGCAATGGTCTATCATATCTCCCCCTGAGATCATGATTGCAGCTTTAAATAATAAAAAGAATAAGTAACGGAATTAATGAAAGGGGCCGACCCAAAGTAGAAATAATTAAAATCGGCTATGACTATTTAAAAGAGGGCTGACAAAAACTGATTTAAACCGTGATTGAGGGGTCAACTAGATTAAGGGCTATTACAAGCAACATTCGAATGATAATAATTTCTCAAGGGAGCCGAGTGGGATTTGTTAAGGCAACACTCAGCTTTGAAGAGTTGTAACTCTTGGCAAGGGAAAGGGACATTTTGAAGAGGTATGACTATCCAATGAAAGATATAAAAGGAAGGAGGTCTCATTGAGGAAAGACATCAATCGAATGAGAAGGAGGAGATCAGAAACTAAATAATCTGATCTGGATTTAAGAGCATTGGATTTGAAATGAGGAAATAGCAAACAAGAGCAGAGATCTGATTTATTGTTATCAGCCTAGAATTAGTAAAATTATCTGTAAATATATGCTATGAATTTATGACTGCAATATATATATATATATTCCTTGCAGAGATTATTTTGGGATAATTGTAAGTAATTGCATTTTCCCATTTGAGTATTGTTTACCAAATATATGTTTACATATTCATACAGTTAATCCATATTCCTCGCAGAGATTATTTTTGGATAATTGTAAGTAATTGCATTTTCCCATTTGAGTATTGTTTACCAAATATATGTTTACATATTCATATAGTTAATCTATTTTGAATTGGGTAGAAATAGTTACAAAACAGGAAGGCAATCAACCTTTCGAGTTCACGAGAAGTGAAGACCTGACCTGACCTGTCTTTCATCAAGCATGCCACCCTGAGATGGAGCGCTTGTGGGCCGGGAGGTGTATGTGTGGTCCCGGGCTTGGTGAAGGGGGTAGTCCCATATCTCAAGCATGCTACCCATTGGGGGTTAATCCTCATGGGCTGGGAGGCTGATTAGTGCTCCCAGGCTTCATCAAGGAGGATGGAGCGCCTTCAACTTGGATTGAGGGATGGAGTAGACCACTTTCCACCCATGCTCTTGCAATCCAAGGATAACTATTCTTGAGATTGCGGTTTTTGAAGTTTCTATCTAGTTCCTAATATGGTTGCTATACGAATATGTTTGGGTAATTATTAATGCTATTGATTATATATGCAACTATATGTTATTGGATTCCTAACCCTTATGAAAATAGTTGGTCTTATAGATTACCTTTCAAATGTTGATTAACATGATTGCAGGACCTAAACCAAGATTTATCTTGTTAAAGACATTTCGATTGGTAAATTTATACTCTTAACTTTATTACATTTCTTATTTTAGTTGGGATTGTGATTTTAGGGCAAAATATAAGTAAATCTCTGAAGGGGACATTACATGGTCATCTAGTGACACCGGAATAAACATCTTGGTCTCCATATAGACATGCATTTATCATCTGATATTGGTAAATGTTCATAGCATCCTAACATACCGTTGCAAGTTATACTCTCTGACATTTCTTATTCTGACTCTTTAATTGCCATTGTTATGTGCAAACTGTTGTCTGTGCCACTGTGGTTATTCACCAATTGTCAATTTCTGTTATGCTCCTATCCATATCCATATTATCATTTTTATTGCAATATTTGGCTTATGAAGTAGAAGTTGCGGCTTGTGCAATTCTAGAATTATTTTAGTAGCTATTTGGACTTTTATTTTTATTTTAGGTCTGCCTAATTAGTGTCAAGTTTCTCTACTAACAGTAGATAGGACTTCATTTTAATCATCATTTTTTAAATCTGTCTCTTGGCTTACTATATTTGGAGCATGCCCTCTTAATGTGCTTTAGCTGTCATATTATGGCAGTTTAGCATCTCAATCATCATTTCTGATGTTGTATATGTTCTATGATTGCTCGTCTGCTTCATTTTTGCTGTTGTCTTGTGAAATACCAATGTAATTTCATCAGGTTTCTGTTATTTACTTGGTCAAATGTGGAAGTATCTTTACAAGATCTGTTTCCTTGGGTTCTCTGAGGGCAGTGGTGGGGTATCCGCAAAGTTGCTTGTATGTTTTTACAGCCAGCTACATGTCCTACTCGTACCTATTGTATCAGGGCAAGCAAATCTGTCTTTGGGAGATTAAAGATCATTATGTCTTTGTCCATATAATCTGCTGGGAAATGTGTTCCTTTCCACTGAAAAAATGATTTAAAGGATGTTAGATGGAGAGACTTTATTGCCCTTTTTCTATCTCAACTTTCAAGCTAAATATGTCTTCTCTGAGAGTCTAAATGTCATTGCTTCTTTCTGTATGTGCCATCTGTATATGGTGAAAAGTGAATAATGGAAACAACAATATTGAAAGACTAACAAAGATCCAACCACAAAACCTTAGCCTAACAATGAAAATGATCCACCATAAACAAATGAAGATATCTAAGACCATGCAAATAAACAAAATAAAACAAGATATACCATTCGCACTTCTAGTAGGGTTTCAATCTCCATTGTCTCCTATCTCCATTGATCTTGTTTGATATATTTGCTCTCAGATTTTATGTGTGTACAAGAGCTCAATAGAGATAAAAAATGTGGTTGATAGCTTGATCGCAAGAAGGCTTGATTTCGTCATGACAGAAAATGAAAGAAGCATCTTCCTATATAGAGAACACTGTAAGAAATGAAAGGATAAGATTAAGAGGTGTAAAGATAAATGGCCGGCTAGGATTAAAGGGTAGGTAGAGAAAATAATTAAATGATAAAGTGGGTAGGTAAGAGAAGAATTAAGAGATGAGTGACGTGTCATGGGTAGAAAAGGCTAATGAATTAATTAAAGAAATAAATATTTATTTAATTAATAGAATAAGTGAGATCAAGAATTAATTAAAGAAATAAATATTTATTTAATTAATAGAATAAGTGAGATCAATTAAATAAATAAAATATTTATTTAATTTTTTTATTTAATTAATAGAAGAAGTGGGATCAATTAAATAAATAAAATATTTATTTAATTTAGGAAAATGACAATTTAAATAAATAAAAATATTTATTTAATTTTTTTATTTAATTAATAGAAGAAATGGGATCAATTAAAAAAGACAGTATAAATAAATAAAAATACTTATTTAAATGAGGAAAGGCTTAGAAGAGGATTAATGAATTAATTAAATAAATAATAATTTATTTAATTAATAGAAGATTTAAGATAAAATGAACAATTTTAGGTGTTTAGACAATCTTCAGGAAAATATTTGTCTAGCAAATACATTTCAAGACTGATCCAAGCTTCATTTGCCAGTTTGTAGAGGAGTCCTTTGCACCAGATATGTTAAAATGATGATTGAAAGGACCTAGGAAGTAGAGTAGTCGTTGCCCTTTTTCATCTCAAGCAAATCTGTCTTTTCTGAGAGACTAAATGTCATTTTTTTTTGTCTATGCTATCTTTTGGAAAATGCTTGCCTAAGAACAAAACTGTTATAATCTTTACTTGGCCTGAACTGATAACTGAACTTTACTTGGCCTGTTTATAGGGGTTTCCTTCCTGCCATATTTGTTAAAACAATGGTTAAAAGTTTTCATACGAAGTGTTACTGGGCTCTTAGAATCCATCCATTTGAAAATAACTCTTAATTTCCGTAAGATGAAAATCACAATGTTCTCTGTGTAGTTTGAAACAAGGAGAGGATGTTAGAAGCCGTCATCATCATCACAATTAATCTTAGGCATTTCACCTTAAATCTACAAGCTCAATTTTAACCAGGATGGAACTGAAGTACCCGTGTGATTAATTAAATTGTGCTAGAGACAAAAGTCTCGATATTACTTATTAACTATGTTCCTGAATCAATTTTATAAATACAATTTATATAACAAAGTACTAGCCAGGCTTGCATCATTTTTTATCAAGAAGAATTATAGATATAGGTAGTTTTCCTTATTTTATGTTTCTTGATTTCCTATTTCCATTGGATGTAGAATTTTGATCATTTCAGTTGTTTCTCATTATTTTACCTTGTATTCCAGGACAACTATTTCTTCACAGTTGGATATCATGAACTCGAGGGAAAGAAAGTTCCTTTAAAAAAACCATTACTGGTTCTTAGAAAACAAAAAGAAGTTGATATGAGAGATGTGGATGCTAACTTCAACATTCCTGAAGTGAAGCGTTCAATAGTAGAATATGAAGTTATAGGCATCATTAAACAGAAGATTCTCTTCAAGACAAGGCCGAAGGCACTCATCTCGAGTATTGTCTTCAACCAATACTACGCGGATAAAATTATCACTGAAATAACCCTTATCTTGTTCGCAAATGCGTGGGCATGGATCCACAACATTAGATTTGTTGTTTCACTTCTTTACTTTATGGGTTGAATTAAAGTCTGCGTATGTTGCAAATTTCCATCTTACCGTGAGCTCATTTCTCTATTTGGCTGATTACATGCAGAGCCTGAAGTTAAGGAGAAAAAGATCACACCGTTGGATGCATCAGCTAGTTAACTCCCGCAAAGGGAAAAATAAAGCAGGTTGGGGTTTGCTACAGTATGAAGGTTGATGTATGGCTTTTTAAGTTTCGCTTTATCTACTTCTCTGATTGAGACAAGGTATGATTCGGGACAGAACTTCAGCTTTGGGCTTGCTCAAATAGGGTTAGACCCACATTTTCTGTAATATTCCAGTATGGGTCATCCATTTAAATTACAATCTATATTAGGATCACTAAGATGAATGTTAGGGAAAATTATTCTTTTTAAAAATATTTTCCATTATTGAACTGCCCTACTATCAGCAACGAGCATTTTAATGGGACAAGACAAATGATATTTTCCTTTATTGTTCCTGATGTCGGACATATTTGCAAGGGGATGCAACTGGAGATGCAACAAATCTGTAACACTTCCTTCGTAGTTTATATTTGAAGTTCAGCTGCACAGGGCACAAACACAAAAAAATGTCTTGGCTCATTTAATTAAAAAGGGTTTTTCGTAAATATTCATTTATATTTGTAAAAAGTGGGAATTCAAGCAAAAAGGTGATTCTCTTTTGGACACCAAACAAGCCAAAATATCAAAATTTTGATTGACAAATGTGACAAGAAGCACACCAAGTAGTAGATAGGACGTCAGCCAACCAAAAACAGGAAACGAGAGTTAAAGAAGGGACAAAAAGCAAATTGGAAAGAAAGAACAGTCAACGAGATAAATAAATAGAAATGAACACCATGAAAGACGAACAATTTTTCTGACATAAATGGATGCCAATTGATTTACAACTATAAAGGCATCCATGTAGTTTAGAAAGTAAAGAGTTGAAGTAGATTGATCAAGATCTTAAATAAGTAACAAATTAGAATAAATCACCGATTATTTAAATAAAGGCAATCATATGTAGAATGAAAATGTTAGCCTGGCAATTCTAAATTATCGAGTGAGATGTAAATGTAATTTGATTTTTTGTTCATTGAAATGAAAATGATTATAAATTATCTTGGCCTAACAGGTTGATAAATAATCTTAGGTCATGTTATTATGTACATGCTATCAAACCAACAAATAATCAGGCTTTATATTTAGGTGCACTCTCGTGCTCTAGTTACTTTTCTGTGGCTAGTTATCTGTTAGAGGCTTCAACATGCTGTAAGTTAGGGGTCCCTATGTTTTTCTTTGAGCCTTGAAATTATAAGCTTTCAATAAGCCATGAAAAATGTAGCGGTTAAAGCTATGTTACCAGGTACACAGGGCCCGGCTCCTGTATCCAGCTTGAATGGGTCTGGGTTCGGGTCCAGCTCTGACACCTCCTTGCCATCCATCGAGTCGGGTAGGGGGACTAGGTCCTGTGTACCAGTAACATAGATTTAACCACTGCATTTTTCATGCCTTTTTGTGCCCAGCTTGTGCCTGGGTACCAAAAAAAACCGAATTTTAAAATGATAAAACCAACTTTTTCCTGCCTGAAATGATTGTAAATATTGTCTCCTAAATGCTTGCCTGTTTCTGAATTGTCATTGGGAAATTACAATGACTGAAAGTCAAGTCGCTGGAGCAACACAAACAACGGGCACCAAAGGTATATAATTCGATTCCACTGGATGCATCGAATCTGGAGAAACTAAGTCTGTTAATGGAGAATCGATCGACATTCCACTTCTTCAGCTGCCGCAGCCTTGACCCTTGGTAACTCATATCCATGGCTGTCGTGTCCGACCCCAGAATTGACCTTTCAACCTTGAGGAGCCACGAGAGCTTAAGCAGTGGCGCTCAGCCGTGCAATCTCTGAGCTGGAACAGCAGCAGAATAATCATAGCCGGCTGGTGCTTCTGGACCCGAAGGAGCATGTATTTGTAAAGTCATCTTTGAGTGTGATAGTGTGGGATGAAAGAATTTGTTTTCTGTAATAAAGGGTGGTGGAAATTGAAAGATACTTCATTTTAGAGTGTATATTGTACATAAAATGAAAACAATTCGAAGATGAACAGTTTAAATGAACTAAATGAAGAAGTTAAGCTTCATTGTAAATTGATCAAGATTCATAATAGAAAAAACTATATTCTAAGGAAACCAAATTTTTAAAATTGTTAACAATGATACTCTGAGTATCTGAAAATGTCATTAAAACTCATTCAATCCTTCATCTGGGGGAATTCGATACTCTTGAGTCAAGAACTGATGGTCTCGGAAATGTCACTGAAACTCATTTAATCATCCATCTGGGGGAACTCGATCACGGGACCAGGGCACTCTGCCCACGATAGACAAGGAAAGAAATATTTTTTATTTTAAAGATAGAGACAAGCGTAGGATGATCTGTAAGCGCGGGGCAGATAACAGTCTTTTCTCCTCGCCAGTTGGCGGTGAACCAAACAAAGGCCGAGGCTGATGCAGAAATGACACAAATTCTGCTGCATGTCTTTATCTTATTTAGGTGCGCGAGGTCTCATTGGCGTGGGTTTTCAAGTTTGAAGTAGGTAGGCATATAAAATATCTGTTACGATAAATGATTGAGGTTGAAGTTAAAAAAATTCTTAATTAAAAATATTTGTAGGTTTTGATAATCTAACATATAATTGTATATTGATCAATGTGACATTAAGTATGAATTATCTTTATTGCTATTTATTATTATGATTTTAATTTTATATATTTTTTAATTATAAATGAAAGTAGAGGTTATAAAAACATATTAAGTTGTCTTATGTTTTTAATTTCTGTAAGCATAGATTTTAAGTTTCAAATAGGTAATCATATTAAATATCTATTTATGATAAGTAATTAGAATTGAAGTTTAAAAAATCATTTAAATAAAAATATTTTTGAAGATTTTAATATTAATCTTAATTTAAAATTTTGTATAAATTTATTAAAATTATTTTATCATTATTTATTGTCTTCTTTAATACCTCTCAACCTATCCAACGGAGGATTACATCTATTTTGTAGTTTCAGACGGGGTCTCTTCCCTTTGTCTATTTGGGTATTCCTCTTGCTGTTGGTCGCCAGCCCAGGTCCTCCTGACAGATGTTGCTTGATAAGTTAAGAAAAAAGGTAACTCATTGGACTCATCGATGGTTGTCTACAATTGCTAGAGTTACTCTTCTCAAATTTGTTAGCTAGGCCCTCCCCATTTACAAGTGCTTTGTTCAAGCAGCCCCAATGTATTTCCTTAGGGAATTTGATGCTCTCGCTCGTCAATTTTGTTGGAGTGGTAACTTGCTGGCTATTAAGTGGAGCCTTGTCAAGTGGGTAGATCGAAGTAGGAGGGTGGTCTTAGATTACGTTCTTCTATTTTGAAGGAACAAGTTTTTGCTGCCAAGCTATACTAGCGCTGGTGTACCCATCAACACCAGTTATGGGCCCATATTCTCAACTTCAAATATCTTAGGGGTTTTGCTTCTTTTGAGGTTCCTCGCTATCCTTTGGAGGGAAGTGGTTCTATGATTTGGCATACTCTGAAAGTGGGGGCTTAGTTGATTAAGCGTGCGCTTTTTTGGATCTGTCATTTTGGGTCACAGGTGCTTTTTGGGTTAGATTCTTAGGATGGTCACCCACCTATTCTCTCTTCTTGCCCTCACCTTCAGTCCCTTTGTAATGTTTTTACTATGGCTGGCTGGGATACTGTTGAGCATTACAAGATTGTTGAGCATTGTGGTTTGGTTGTTACCTTTCGTTGGGAGCATCCTTCTGAGTGGCCACCTGGGGGGTTTGAGGGCAATAGGCGTGAGCTTGCTCAACTTCTGGCTTCCCATGCTTGTAATTCGAGGGGCTCTGATGTTTTGGTTTGGGGTGGTTCTGATGTGTTTGGGAAGTACTTTGTGTCTGTAGGCTATAAACAATTTGATAGGCAGTTGTTTGGGGATATTGAGGTCTCGTGGTGGAAGCAAGTTTGGCACAAGTTGTTTTGGCCCAAGTGTAATTTCTTCATGTGGTTAGTGGCTCATAATAGGTGTCTCACTTGGGATAATTTGTGCAAGCGTGGTTTCAATGGCCTCTTAATGTGTGTGCTGTGTTGTGAGTTCAAGGAGAGTGTCTCTCATCTTTTCTTTCAATGTTCTTATGCTAGGGAGATTTGGCATTTTTGGTGGAGGGTGTGGAATACGCCCTGTAGGCATGTTTTCTCGTGGACTGAGTTTGTGGCACGGTGGGGCAGGGCCCCTGTTTCTACTTCCTTCCTTCAAGGTGGTTGGGCTATTGGACCATCCTTCATTATCTCAAACCTTTGGCTGGAGAGGAATCGTCAGATTTTTCAAGATGTGCCGTTGAGGGCCCCTCGCTTGTGGTGGAAAATCATGCATTCTCTGGGAGAAACTGTTGCAGCTAAGTGTGATATGATGGAATTGGTGGTTCCTTGTGATGTTGGGTATTTTAATTGTCTTCATCTACCTCCTCCGCAACGATAGTTCATGCGCAACAGATGTAGGCATCCTACCTCGAAGGTGAATAGAGAGGGAAGATGGTCTCCTCCACCTTAGGGAGTCCTAAAAATTAACACGGATGACTCTTCTCGTGGAAACCTTGGTCATGTTGGAATTGGAGGTGTGGGTCGAGATAGTTCTGGAGACGTCCAATTTATCTTTTTTGTTTATATGGGTCTTCATGCTAATAATTTAATGGAGGCTCAGGCCATTTTATTAGCTCTAGAGTGGGCAAGTAAATTAGGGTAGCACATGATTATATGCGAGTCTGATTCTCAGGTTGTGGTCAACTTGTTGAATAAGCGACATTTAGATGGTGCTAGTTGGCATTTGGCTTTGATTGTTGAACATATTCTAAACCTCTATGCCTCTCTAGAGTCTGTTACTTTTACCCATATTCCTAGAGAATGGAATGGGGCTGTTGATTGTTTGGCCAAATGGGCTTTTGATCATATTCATGATTGGAACTTAGTGGATTGGGGTCAGTTACCCCTGGATTTGTTTCAACAGTTGGTTCACTTAGTAGAGCTGAATAGGGCTATGTAATGCCCTTGCTTTGTACTTCTTGTTTTCAATAAATTTTTACCCCTCCTTTATGTTAACATTAGCATAGGATTCAAATTTTAAAGTAGGTAAGCATATTAAATATGTACTTTGATAAATGATTAGATTTAAAGTAAAAATAAATAAATTTAATTAAATATTTGTAAATTTTTTAACATTAATATTAATTTAAAATTTTGTAACATTTCAAGATGAATTATCAATTATTTTATCACTATCTTAATTAGGTATAAGTTTACATTGGCTTAGATTTTAAGTTTAAAGAAGGAAAACTTATAAAATATCCACATAAATAATTAGAATTGAAATTAAAAAAAAATTATTTAAAAATATTTTTGAAACTTTTAACATTAAAATTAATTTAAAGAATGACGCGATGAAGGCAATGCATGTTTGATGGAAGATTCAAATAAGTCTTGTTCCCAAACCCTAATGATGACAACAAGTACTTTTGGTGTTTTTGACTTGATTGGACTAGATGTAGACGTAGAAAACGGTGGTTTTGATGGTGCCTTCCTTGGGGCTGTTGCTTGGGCGAACGATTGGGTGGAGGATGAAGTTCCATTTTCTCTTTACTTGCCCTTTGTAGGGGAGTACACTGAAGCTATTTTTTTTGAGGATCTTCAAAGTTTTGAAGAGGTGGACAAACTCCTTTTGGTTATCCTTTTTGAAGCTTGTATTGGGAGTTTGAGGCAAAGGCCCTTAATGGAGATATGTTTTTTAGGTTTGCGTAAGGGGTTTCTCCTCCCTTGAAAGGGTGTTTCTTTTGCTCAAGGAGAGATGGTGTGTAGTAAATCAACATGTGTTGTTGAGCTTGAGTTTGTTGAGGAGTGTGTTGTTTCTCCTTGTGTTGTTCTTGCGTCAACCCCAATGATTTTGACAAATCTTTGTGGGATGGAGGCTTGTGGTGATTTAAAAATACAAATAGATTATGGTGTTGATGTGACAATTGAGAATTTTGGTGCTCATGCAACTACTATTTCTTCTTCTATTGTTGTTCTTGCTTTGAACCCTAGAGTTTTGAAGGAACTTTGTATTGAGAGTTTTGGTAATGGTGACCTTACTAAGGTTTTAGAGGAAGGGCAGATCCAAATTGATATAGTCTCTTCTAGTTGAATTGTCTATTTGGCTTAGGAGCTCACTTGTTGGGAAATTTTGTGGCAATTGTCCCAACATTGATACTGTTAGAAGATGGGTCCTTCAAATTTGGAAACCAAGAGGCCAGGTTCTAGGTTGAGGTGATAATTATGTTGGACATTTTTTTCTTATTTATTTTTCCAATTTGGAGGATTGCACAAGTATTCTTCTTGAAGGTCCTTGGTTTTTAGAGATAAAGCACTTTTGTCTTAAGAATTGGCTTCTAGGTTTCAATCCAATGAATGATTAAATCTTGAAGTTCCTTGTTTGGATTTATCTATTAGGGCTAATGTTGGAGTTTTGGAATGAAAAGATTTTTATGATCATAGAAAATATTTTTGGGCAATATTGTGTTACTAATTTGATCATCAGATTTAATAAGTGTTGGATATTTGCTTAGATTTTATTTATGGGGAAAAGAACAAAGTGCTCCTTTCTCAAATTACCTTATCTTCTCAATATGGCAATTGGGTGCAATAGATAGATTATGAAGACTCTCCTATTGTTTTCCATTCTTGTTGTAAAATGGGCCATTCCATTGCTACTTGCTTGAGAAATAAGAAGAACCATGTTTGTTCAGAGGAAAACAAAACGCATGCATACTACTATTGGGGAGTAACACTACTGTTGAAGAGGTGCAAAAGCTTGATATTAGGGTAAAATTTACTATTTTATGATTCTACAATTGACCTCTCTTTAAATGTTTCAAGGTTGGATGAGGGTTCTCTTTGCAGTCTTGTGAATGCTCACAAGGAAAGGAACCTTGGGGAGAAAGATCCTTGTATTGTGGTAAAACAAATATCTTCAAAACAAATTCTCAAACCATCCCAATTTTAGGCTGGTTTCTTGGTTTTGTAATGGCTTGTCTTTTGTAGTGTCCTAATTGCTCTTTGGTTATTGGTTAGTGTCGTGTAAAGCTTATTTGCTTTATCTTTCTCTTGGTTCAAATTATAAATGAAAGTTGAACTTGATAGAAATTGTGACAAATTGAATTGCAACTCTGTAACTTTAGTAGATGCAGTTTTATAACAACATAATAATTATATTGATCCTAGTTGTAAACTTAAATTAGATTATCTTCATATAACAAATAACTGATATTAAAGTGATTTTTTTAATATTTAAAATACAATGATTTAACATTTCACATATAATATTATTTTTTCCAAATTATATGACCAAACCCATCCGTAGAAACCAGGGCGAAAAAAAATGCCAAAATTTCAATTCGTAATTCTTGTGCAAATCTGTCCTTACATCGAAGAGCCAACGATTAGCGCCAACGATTATTTTCATATGAGTTTGGGGACCTCTTAACAATTTAGGTCTAGGGTTTGTATTTAGTTTTGATTGATTGGTGCTGAAACTGTTTTCGATCCCACATTAGAATTGAGTCTTCTGGCCTTGACATGCAGTTATAAAAAAGTGGGGGGTTTAGTTAAGATCTGTGCAGCATTTGTCAATTACAATGATTGGTATCTCTGTAAAGTTTGTTCTGGTGCAAAATTCTGTTTAGGATATGATTTAAGGTCGGTGGTTCAAATATATGAGAGTGGTCGGCCTGGCGAGAGATGGTGAAACTAGAAAAATACATTTTGGTTATGGTAAGGGCACAATTCATGACAAAAGCTTCAGGGTAAGCTGGAATTTGAAAAACATTCTGGTCATGGTAAAGGCATAATTCATGACAAAAGCTTCTGGGTCAGCTGTAGTTCGAAAATCCACCTAACCCAGATACACAGGTCATAAGTGAGCAAGATACAAAGGTTACAAGGGATTTTCTTTTATTCCGTTATCATAAATTCAAAACATGTGGCACTAAATTTTATTTATGTTATATTTTCAAATTTTTTCCTCGGTGACCAAGCACATTTGGTGAATGAGATGACAATTTTGGCTAAACCAGTTGAAGTTGTTAGGAAGCACACTTTGTAGTTCATGATCATTATGTAACCCCTCTTATACACCTATCCATCATTAGGATAAATGACAATTCTTTGAGATTAATATTTACATAAGGCTTGTTGAGATTAATATTTACTCTAAGGCTTACTTCTGGGAGAAATATTTACAAATACTCTCTACTTTGTATTAGGCTTACTTCTGGGAGAATTAAAAGAAAGGTTAATGATATCAAACTATTATTTTTTATCTATATTTTAAATCACACTTTCTATCCATCATTAGAATAATAGAAAACTGGATGAACAATTACTAACATGTAAAGAAAATAAACTGTTAGGTACAAATAAAGAATATAATGGTCTACTGAAATTCACACAGGCTAAATATATTCCTCGTGTTCAAATTCCAAACCAAATAAATCGTATTTGCTTAGATTTGCAGGCCATCATACGAGAGGCATTAGGACAAATTTTATTCACAGGAAATATTCTTCTAAGAGATTTCTGCCTGCCACAGAATGCCACATTTTCTGTTAAATATCCAATAAGATGAGTTAATTCGATCCCCAGATCTGTGAATATTGCTCGATGATAAATCACCACGAGGTGAATAAGGATCTAATGAAAGCATGAATATTTCTAACCGCTGCGGTCAGGCTTGGAAGAAACAGGAATCACCTGCTCATGCAAAACAAAGAGTACCATTAACATTTATAGACTAAAAGACAACATATTACAGAACCAAAGAAATAAAACTACTTTATGAATAGGATTCCTTGGATATTTTCTATAAAATAAAGAATCTCACCGTGTCCTCACTGGCAGGAATCCAGTCATTCATAGCAGGGTTGCTCCTTACATGAATCCTTTCCATATCTCCATTATCTTGGTTACTCAGACGGAAATATGATCCACCATCGTAGTCCAGCTTTATGTATCCATTTCCCGTCTAATAACCAAAAAGACTAGAAACAAATTAGTGGATCCTCCATTGTTTTATAATCTCAAAACAAATTAAGTGATTTATCATTAGGGAGAAGATGAGATTGATCAGAAACATCAAACCTAAAAATCCTTCACAGTACTTCCAAAGGCACTTTTCAAGTGCAATTATAAACTCCAGAAATATTATATATTTTAAAATGAAAACTCATTCTCACACCCAGCTGTTTTATAGAGATTCAACTGCATAATTTTGAGTACCCTACGAAAACCGCGCCTACATGTAAACAAAATACACTTAAAACAATCCTCCGACGCTCTCAAAGACACCATAAACTCTATAAATTTTCATTTTCTTCGGCTTTTTAAGATTCTGATAATAGATCGGACAGTGTGATCTCAAACATTAGAACTATAAATAAAACTAAATATCTCCATCAGATCAGAAAGTGTGATCTGAAACGCTGAAACTAAATAAAGTTAAATATCTCGATCAGATCAGAAAGTGTGACATAAAGTTAAATATCTCGATCAAATAACTGAATAAGTTAATATTATATATACTAATAATTACATTTATATTATTATTTATATATATTTTAACATGAAAACTCATTTTCTCACCCCGCTATTTTACAGAGGCTCAACTGCATAATCTTGAGTACCCAACGAAAACACCGCCTAAATGTTACACAAAACACACTAAAAACAATCCTCCGAACCTTTCAAAACACATCAGGAAAAATGAAAAAAAACAAAAAAAAAAACCTCACCGTGTAATGTATCTTTCCCTCAGCAATCAAATTCTTGTAATAATCCGTCTCCACAAACTCCTCGGGCAAAATCTCTCCCTTTGCCGAAACAAACACAGGCTGGAAACCCTCAAAAATAAAAACAAACATTTAAAAAACCAAAAAAAGGGACTCAAATTACAAAATACGCCAAAATCCATAAAAAAAGACGGTTTCCTTCTTACTCTAGATCTAAGCTCCTGAAACTTTATAAGCTCAGGGATGATCTGGTCTTCGTCATACGGATCCTCGACATGACCGTCCGCTTCATCAGAACGCTCGCTTCGATCAGGCTTTCTGTGCCGCTTGGGGGCCATGGCATCAAACTGATATTGAACCTCCGCAGCAATTCTCATCTGCTGCTGCACGTCAATCATTTCATCGCTGCGGCTCGGCTTCTCTACTGCAAAACCACCTTTTCCCATTTTTCATCAACTATTCAAATTCCCAACCTTGAAATGCAATTATTCTTGGATAACTTTCTCCTCCTTTTATGGCAACATCAAAACTGTGGGACTTATTAAATAGATTGCATAAACTTTAGCATCCGGTCCACCTCGGAATTCTAGAAATATTTGAAGCTGCCCATAGATATGTATAAAATGGGACGTTGAATTACAGGAGAAGAATAAAGTTGGCATCCTTATCCACTTCATGATGAGATGATGACGTGGCGTCCAATATGTTTGTTTAAAACCGTGGGCGGGTGATATGTAGACAAAACAGGGGGGGTGATGATTCTGGTTTTGTCCCATGCTGAATCCAATCTAAGGGATTTGGATGTATCATAACTTGTTGGATACTCTTCTCCTACATAAATATTTTGTTCCAAGGAGGATTTGATCACCTAATTTTCTTAGTTTTAGTTGTGTTTCGAGTGGGTTTGAGTAAAACAAGGTATGTTGAATAGTGCAAGTCCATTTCTAGAATGTAGGGCCCTTATGTCAAATTAGAATCATTATTGGTGGATATATTATTTTTTGGATAATTTATTTTTGGGAATATGAAAGGATTAAGATTGATTGTATGTTAGTTTTGATAGATTAATCTTTTTGTTTGTGGTTGTTTAGGCTTATGACAAATTTTGATTTAAATATATACCTACATATCATGTTATGATTTGCTTAATGTAATGATAGAGATGTGGATATCTATACAATCTAGTTCTTTCTATAAAAAAGATGGAGTTATATAATTTAGATTTTTATTTTTTTTATTTCGTATTATTTTACATAGATATCTAAATTTATTATCTTATTAAATCGTTTGGTGTACTAACTTGTATTAAACCTACCTGAATCTATTACCTAAATCTACTCTATACCCATTACCTTCAACACAATAATGAAGTGTCCAAGGATGAGATCACATGCACCACCTCATCCCAAGCAATGGAAACCTTGTAACATATTTGTCAGTCTCTCAATCATTGCTCCAATCTATATCTAAGTTCTTAATCTTCACTCACAACATTTTGGTTGATCAAAGAGGTCAAAAGTTGACATCACATTGACATATGAATGAGCTTTGTTTATGGTAAAAATGGAAACAACAATATTGAAAGATTGAAATAGATTCAACCACGAAACCCTAGCCTAACAACAACAAAGATTTACCATAACATATGAAGATTACCTAAGACAATGCAAGTCAAATGAAATCACAATGATTATACCATCACATGTCCAATAGGGTTTGAATCTCCATTCTTTCTATCTCCATTGATTTTGCTTGATATATTTGCTTTCAGATTTTATGTGTGCACAAGAGCTCAACAAAGAATGAAAATGTGGTTGCAAGTAGATTTGATCGCATGTGAAAGTTTAAATGCTAGAATGTTTGAAGGATTGATTAGTAGATTGATAATGAAAGAAGCATCCTCTTATATAGAAGACACTGTAAGAAATGGAGGGATAAGATTAATAGGTGTAAAAGATAAATGGTCGGCTAAGATTAGAGGGTAGATAGAGAAAATAAGAAAATAATGAGAGGGTAGGTAGTGTAGGATTTAAGAGATGAGTGACATGTGTCATGGGTAGAAAAAGCTAATGAATTAATTAAATAATTAAAGATTTATTTAATTAATAGAAGAAGTGGGATCAATTAAATAAATAAAACTATTTATTTAATTTAAGAAAAGACAATTTAAATAAATAAATATATTTATTTAAATGAGAAATAAGGCTAGAAAAGGATAAATGAATTAATTAAATAAATAAAGATTTATTTAATTAATAGAAGAATTAGACTTAAATAATTAAATAAAAAATTATTTATTTAATTAGACACGACAATTTTAGGTGTCTACATTTTGCCCCTTTTTGAGACAATGCAGCTTGTTGCATTGTTTCAAAGAAGATAAGATGAACTGATACAAAGTTGCCCAAAGATGAGAATGATATGCCCCCTTGAGAGATTGGATGAAAATGTCTAAAAAGATTGCAAACAATCTCTCGATAAGAAAGAAAGGTTAGAAAGGACTGATCGGATAGGATAGAGTGACAGAGTCACGGGACAAAGAAGATTGACTCGGAAGACTAGGGCTAGGGAAGTCTATAAGATAGACTACGAGGGGAAACATCTTCATTGTCATCCACACATCTAAGAGATCAGAGTGTAGAGAGATCAGAGAGCATTCAACAACGATGGCATTGGTGTACAGATTCGATCGCGTTCGTCAATATCAGAGTCCAGCAGATGCAGGAGAGTCGATGAGTACCGCAAAACCTCTTTGTACTTTGCTGTATTAATTGTTGTCATAAATGCGTGTTAGGTAGTGTAATAAATGTGCATTAGTTATGTTGAAAAAATATCAAGCGGGGTAAAAAATGCCAAGGCGCGTTTGTGTTGGTGCTAGGTGCGTCTGTGTCGAATGTGCGCTTATGTCTTCAAGGCCAACTCGATAGTTTTGTGATAAATATACGCTGTTGATTGGATAAGCTGCTGAGAGGATACACTCAAGCAGGTCCTCTAGGGAAGACTAGGGTAGCAGATAGGGCTAGGATTGACAATTCTGTGATAGAACATACGTTGCCAATCAGGAAACTACTCAAGAGGATACACTCAAGTAGAGGCCCTAGGATAGGATAGATCGAGACATTTTGTGATGAACATGGATAACCAAAAAAAATCGACAATTCTATGATAGAACATGCGTTGTCAATTGGATTAGGCTGAAATTGACAATTTTGTGATAGAACATACGTTGTCAATTGGATAAGCTACTTAAGAGGATACACTCAAGTAGGTTACCTAAAAGATAGGATCAAAGCAATACTTTGTGATGAACAGGGAATACCACTAGGATAAAAAAAAGCACTTTGTGATGAACAGGGAGTACCACTAGGATAAAAAGCAACACTTTGTGATGAACAGAGAGTACCAATAGGATAGAGTGTCATATGATAGATATAAGCACTAAGACAAATAGAAGCACTTTGTGATTAACATGGAGTACCACTAGGATAAAAAACAACACTTTGTGATGAACATGGAGTACCACTAGGATAAAAGAGCAACACTTTGTGATGAACAGGGAGTACCACTAGAATAAAATAGCAACACTTTGTGATGAACAAGGAGTACCACTAGGATTGACACAATTGATTTGCTTGACTCTAAGAGGACCTACCAATGCTGGAGTCACGGGAGAGATTCCTTTCGACTCAGAGTTTGTGACCAGAGCTGACATTCGAGGATAGAGCAACAGTTGAGGTCATGGGACTGCGATATATTCTGTATGTTCCTGAGTTTCGAGCAAACATGGGATTGCTGACTGCACTGGTTGAGAGATGGCACTCAGAGACTTACACGTTTCATTTGTCGATGGGTGAGATGACAATCACTTTGGAGGATGTATACAAGATATCGCAGATACCGATCAATGGGGAGCTAGTTCCTTATGATCGAGACAGAGACATGGATGCACTGAGATGAGTATTTCAGGATCTAGGACTAGAGATGAGGGCTTGACATGTGGCTTGGGACACCATGATAGCGACAGGATTGGCGCTACCAACGGTGCTGGTAGGAGTGATCAGTGGGTTCCTCTGTCCGGATAGAGTGACACGAGGGTTGGTTGTGGGATGGGGGAGGACTCTGGAGACATTGGTGATAGAGCACACCAGGTTTGCATGGGGGCTGTGTCTGCTGGCACATTTGTATTATGAGATGCATCAGTTTGTGTATCATGGATCGACAAGATTGGGATGCAGAGTGACGCTGCTGCAGGTGTGGGCATATGAGCATCTGTCGATTACACGTCCGATACACTTCAGGGGCAGAGGACATGGGCATAGTTATGTACATTTATATGATATGATTACGTCACAACCACAGATTGGGAGACTGGAGTATTGGCATCGGGTGATTGATGAGATAGACAGTGTGGTATGGAAGCCGTACCGAGGCTGTGAGGAGTGGGAGGATGATGCAGTGGAGCTGCCATATGTATTCAAGAGAAGGTATCTGATTGGTCGGACATCGTATATTATTGAGAGGCAGTTGATTGATCGGGTATGCAGGCAGTTCGGCCGGATACAACGGATGCCACGGGGTTCAGGGATGTATGTGCATACAATGAGAGATCAGGTGCATTTAGGTCCATTGCTATCTTATGATCATGCAGTGACACAACTGCAGAAGATGGTTCCTATGCCTTGGGATATATGGGCATATGTGGAGGATGTAGGGATGGATGCAAAGTATACTGCATATTGGGCAGAGCATCCGTTTCCACGATTGACGGATCCAGGAGAGTCGATAGATGGAGACAGTGGAGGTGATGGAGATGATAGTGGAGATGGCGGAGGTAGAGGCCGACGACGGAGACGAGGTGCAGTGGTAAAGAGGAGAGTGGCTCAAAGGAGAGAGGGCGGAGAGGAGAGACAAGCTCATCAGGCTCATGTAGTGAGGGGCAGAGGTGGATTGTTGTTATAGGTGCCAGCAGCACAGGTTCCCAGACAGGTACAAGCTCCTAGACAGGTACAGGAGCAGCCACAGGGACAGGCTGAGGGGGGAGAGGAGGAGGATGAGCTACTATCATTGAGGGAGATCTGCCAGGGATAGGTAGATGAGATCCAGGATCTGGAGAGTGATACAACTAGACTCAGGAGACAGTTGAGGGATACTGAGTGGGAGAGGGATCATGCTATTCAGCGCTATACGGAGGCTGAAACAACATTGAGGGCAGGGAGACAGGCAACAAAGGACACAGGGGCCGGATACGCCTATGTTCTGCGGGCAGGGGAGGAGATAGCCTATTGGAGAGACCTGTACTATAGAGTGGTGCCGCCAGATCAGCAGGCTAGGGGCTTCCGAAGACCATTGCAGACTACGACGACCACTAGAGGGAGAGACAAGAGAAACATCTAGTGGTGGGGCCATGGGTCCTCCACCACCACCAGATAGAGGGGGCAGGAGAGATGTTCCTAGGGTAGGTCCTTCTAGGGCTCAGACTCCATCGAGGCCAGCTGGCTCCAAGGGAGGGAGTTCATCATAGCCTTAGAGGGCTCCCTATGTATCAGTTTTGTACCATTTTGTATGATGACACCTTTAGGTGATTGTAACCATATGTATTTTGACATCATTGTGTCATGACACTTATGATTTTTGAGATATATATATATATATATATATATATATATATATATATATATATATATATATATATATATATATATATATATATATATATATATATATATATATATATATATATATATATATATATGAGATGATTCATCTTTGCGACATCTATATGCATGTGTACCTATGTGATGCTTTTATATGTTTTATGTTGCATGTTTCTATATGATGCTTATGAGATGGATGCAAATATGTACATGATGAAATGCAATATTTGTGTTCTTTTATGTTTTATATGTTTATGTAAATGCAAATGTGAATGTATGAAATGTAGATGAATATGATGAGAATGTAGAATGCTAACATGTGTTGTGTGCATGATGTGATGCAATTGTAATATCTATATCTATGTATGAAATGCTAATATGTGGTAATGTAGGTACAAACTACATGAAATGCAAATATTTTTGGCGTGTCATAATACTTAGTCATGTGATAGCGGGCTACACAGACTCAAGAAGGACTATGGAGGTCAATCAAGAAAGGGGGATGAAAGATAGAAGATATGGAAGTGAAAGAGATTCTTGTGCTATTATCATCATTGAGCTTTATTATGACAAATAGGTTATGACAATCCAGGCATATGTTCGACCCAGAAAGTCATTGTATGTGTTTGCATGGAGATCAAACAGTCACAAACAAGGAATGCCCTAGTTCACACTAGACTCATAGTGTCCTCATATCCTTGGACAAGTCATAGCATTATTAAGAGACAATCCACATACAACAGAGAAAAATAGGTGACGATACCCCATCCTTGCCTTTTTAGTCAAAGACATCCTGGAGATAAAATATCTAGTCAGAGACATCCCAGAAAAGTTAAAAGACATGTTGCAGAGAAGACGAAACTTTATTGCAAATTGGCGATGCAAGTGTTGCTTTATTGTGGATTGTGCGCGGATAGACTGAACAAAGCTGAAAGAAACTGTACTCCTCAGAACGTGTGATGCTCTGAGTTCCACACCCATTACTAGACGTAGGATTTGCCTTGGCCACATATAGGAGTTGATTTATTATGGATGGAAAGAGTGAAAAGGAAGGATTATTATGAATGGCTAACCAATCTTGGGTAGATCAATAACAAGCCATGATGGGAATGGGTAAGGTTATTATGGATGGATAGGCTGTGAGTGTGTGCAAAGTAAAAGGATGAGATTGAATCCTAAAGGAGGGAGGAGCAATGTTTCTACGCATGGCGCCGATAACTCAGTTTTTACCATGGTACTTGCCCAGGGCGCCACCGAAGTGGTTTTTACCGTTGGACAACTTTATTTCTCTTTACTTTTTTTTTATTTTTCAAGTTTTTTGTGTTACAAGGTGCCTATTTGCCAGGTTTTCACCAAGTAACGAGTTTTTATTTTCTGTTTTTTTTTTGTATTTTTGATATTTTTTGTATTTTTGAATTAGGATATGCTGAAGAGCTATGTGTAAAACCTGCGAAGGTGCATGCCGTTGATAATATCCTCCAAAGGTTCGCCCTCTGGGATTGAGAGTTGTTGTGCACCAGATCCATAAACTGCTGTAATGATGTAAGGACCAAGCCAATTTGGTTCGAACTTGCCTTTATTCTCTCTATCTTGCTAAGTTTTAGGATTTTCTTTGAGAACTAGATCACCTACCTCGAATGTGTGAGGCTTTACCTTATGATTGTAGCTGCATTGTTCCTTGACTGAATGATGTGTAGCTCCAGTGACTGTCTTCTTTGATAAAGGAACTGAGATAGAATGACTAATGTGTGAACTACGTAGGCCCGTATGCGTGTCACCTAAAGAAGTTTGGGAATCCCCGATAACAAAGTCCCTCAAGGAAGTTCCATTGAAGGTCCATGATGTATTGCCAAAACAGAAAGGATGTACGAAACAAATGGATGAGTTATGAAGGCTTGTGATTGCGAAAAGAAGTGAAAGTAGGATAGAATGATGGAGACTTAGTATGAACAAGTATGCTTTTTGGCTTAAAACTGTAGAACTTTTGTCCCCATTTACTTTGGTATTAGGGGAGATCATCTCTTGCTCTTTTTTCTTCATATTATTTTTATTCTCGACCTTGATTTTTGCAAAGTCCAATAGCTTTTGATTTTGATTTAGACTGAAGGACTTTTCTTTATTTTTGACTTTTAGATTTTTCTTTTCAAAGCTAGATTTGTGATCCCCAATTAGTAAGGACTTTTGTAATTCTTGTTGATCCAAGTCTGGGAGAGGAGTGGAAATGGAATGAACAGATGAAATGGTAAAGCTATGTGAGTTCTTAAGAGGGCTGGCAATACGCTCAATAGATTCTTCGCTAGAACCACTCTTAGGATTATTGATATCAAGAGTTGCTTGCACCACTAGAGGAGATTTGCATTTAGACTTAGTAGCCACAACACTAGGTGGTTCATACCCAATTCCTTGTAAATTATTTATAGATTGTTCTTGTCGACTGAATACCTTAGGAGATAGTGGGAGTTGATCAACATGAAAGATATACTCACCACATCCCATGTCCTAAATCTTGAACTTTTCTTTGATCTTTGCTTGTTTTGATGTAGAAGTTTTCAAGGATTTTGGATCAACATATGCTGATAAAGGAACAACCTCTTGATTGATTGGGATTGTTATTTCTGATCTAGGTCGCAGATTGTTGCAATATATGAATGGGTTAGGATCAACTTTGACGGTCACTTCAACTCCATTGTGTGGGAACTTGATACATCGATGATATGTTGATGGAACAACTCTCATTTCATGAATCCATGGGCATCCCAAGAGTATATTGTATGTGAGATCTAGATCAAGGACTTGACAAACCACATCCTTCGTAACTGGCCCAACTCTGAGATGTAAAGTGACTATGCCCTTGGATGAGCGCTCTTCGTCATTGTATGCCTTGATGGTAATTTTGTTTGTAGCATTCACAACTTTTTCAGAATATCCCAATTGTATTGTTGTGTTCAAAGTACATATATTGAGACTTGCTCCTCCATCTATCAAGAATCGTTTGATGCGGTTTTTATAGATAAAGACTTCAATATGTAAAGGTGCATTATGAGGCTGGCTTATGAATGTGTCATCAGCTTCAGTGAATGTAAGAGAATGTGGAACAGAAAGGTATCCCACCATGGCTTGAAACTGGTCCACGTTCAGATCAGTGGGGACAAATGTTTCTCTCAAATTTTTATCAAGGATGGATTTATGTGCAAGGGATATGCGTAAAAGCTCAAGGATGGAGATAAGCATGGGTGTCTTCCCTAACTGTTCTACTAGGTTGTACTCAGGTTTGCCTGATGAGGAAGTAGTGGTTTTAGCTGGAGAACCTTGCAAAGTGACCTTACCTCGACGAGTTGTAACATTACATTTAGAGGTAGGTTCAAAATAAGATCCAATGTCTTTTAGGACAACTTTAGGTCTTTGGGTAGAATTTTTAGGCGTTTTGTCTTTGATGATAATGGTAGAGACATAATTGTCCATCGAAATGTGATTAACAGTTGAATCATAGTTATAAGATGCTTTGGTATAGTTGGTTTGCTTATCTGTAGCTTGGGCTTTTCCCGCATCATGTTTAGGGAATGGTTCCTTAAATATCTCATGTTCTTGATTGGATGAATGTCCTTCGATTTCAATGTCACCCCTATCAATAAGATCTTGTATAATGTTCTTCAAACGATGACAATTTCCTGTTTTATGTCCTTTGCTCTTGTGAAATTCACAGTACTCATCATCATTCCACCAATTTGGTTTGACCTTTGGTTCATATGGATTGTCAAGAATTGTTATTATCTTGTTTGCCACTAGCTTCCTGAAAGCTGATTCAAGTGGTTTTCCCAATGGGGTGTATTTCCTTCGTGGTTTTGTAGTTGTTTGAGTATTCACATGGTTGTTTGTAGAACTTGGTCCAGAAAAAATGATTTTGGGTCGTACTGTATTAGCATCAACAACACCATCATTTACTTTGTTCTTGTTTTTGTTCCAAAATCTTGGCTTGTCTTTTCCTTTAAAGTCCTCTTTGTTTTCTTTGAATATCTTAATTACTCCTTGTTCAATTAGGACCTTCTTTGTTGCTAAGCCTTTTTCAATGACGTCCTTGAAAGTGGACAAGCAAGCTTTTCTTAGATCATAACCAATTTCTTTATGGACATTATGTGTGAACATCTCTACCATTTGTTTTTGTGGAATTTCACAAGAGCATCTGCTGGCTAAATTCCTCCATCGTTGTAAGAATGATGAAAAAGACTCCCCATCCTTTTGCTTGGTGTTGCACAAAGTGGTGACTGATATTTTTGTCTCTATGTTGTATGAGAAATGTTGGATAAAAGCCTCTGCCAGATCACTCCAAGACTTAATTCCAGGTGGAAGTTGGGAGAACCATTCCATAGCTTGATCACTTAAGCTTTGTGGGAATAGTCTCATCAAATATGTCTCTTCTGCTTCTACCTCAATGCAAGTTGTGAAAAACTGTCTTATATGTGCCTTAGGGTCTACTTTGCCTCTGTACTTATCAAACTTAGGTGTCACGAAATGTGTAGGAAAAGGAGGCATTGGAATGCTTTTGTCAAATGGATAGGGACATATGTCTCTCATTGTGTAAGCTGGCTTCGGTGTATTTATGTCCTCCAGTTTCTTTTGTAAATCCTTTATTTGATGTTCCAAATTGTTCTTAGGTGGAGATCGACTTCTTGGACCATATCCCATGCCTCAGCCACCGGGTGGAGGAGGAGCATGTTGCATATATGGATGGTATTGATCATACACATGTTCATATGGAGGAGGTCTATAATGATGTTGCGTATAGGCACCACTTGGTATAGAGTCATGATGAGGAATGGAATATTTGTTTTGTCCATGTATACCATACTCTACAGGCATGTCATGAGTTTGTTCTAGTGTGTTGCCCCCAAATTTGACACGGGGTTTCCTTGTGTCCAAATTTTGAGCATGTCTTTGGATATCCAATTGCTTTGATGGTTGGTCCTTGGCATTGCTATGTGATTGAGTATATTTTTTTGCATAAGACTTCCATAATGGTCCACGAAGGTGAGTATCATATGCTTGACCATGTGTATGTGGGACCTCAGGTTTTTGAAACAAAGATGATGGTGATTCAGGCACAAGATGCGGTCCTCTATTGCCTCCACTATTAGGCCTCCTTTGATCCATGTTGAGTTGAGGTTCTTGCAAAGGTCGATTTTCCACTATTTGAGACATGTCAAAATCATGAGGTATCTTAGTTCCACTTTGTGCCATTACTTGTAGAAAATATTGTCTATCTCTCCTCATTATTTCCTCAACCAATCGATTGAAACGGGGATCCATAATGGAGTCTTCCACTTCTGCTGAATGTACGGAAGAGTTGTCCATATTGTCATTGTGTGTATCATTGTTGTTTGTAGTGTCCATGTTCGCAACATTTGGAATGTTTCCATAGACATCCATGTCAGGTAATGTGGTATGATCAGAATTGAAAAAGACATCATTGTCATGCTCGTAGGCACTCATGTTTGCGGACTCTTGAGGCTCTTTAACTTCTCTCCTAGATTTTTGGGAACGGGTTTCAACCATGAACAAGGTATTGACCAAGATGTGTGAGACTAGATGAAAATGGAAAGAGTATGGAAGACCAAGAGTTGGATGGAATGTAAATGAATCTGAGGTGTACTTGCAATGTTCAAAGTGTAAGACCAAGTATGTATGTAGTAGAGTAGGTGTGGCTTCCAAAGAGATGATAGTTTCTCTTGATGAGGTAAGTTGACCTTGACTTTAAGTAAGACCAAATGAGACCCAAAGGTGATAGACCTTGATGAGGGACCACTTAGAAAAATGTTGTTGTATGTATTGTGTTGACAAAGTAAGATGAGGACAAACAAGTGACCTTTTGACTCAAGCTTAGACAAATGTGAATGTAATGTAAGGTGTAAAACAATGATGGACTTTGTGAGACCCAGAAATAAGCTGAATGCTAGATGAAAACCCGAAAAAATAACCTAGGAAGCTCAATGAGTCTGAAATTGATTGCTCTTGTTTGTTGAACTGTAAATTTTTCCAATTTGTGAAATTTTTTGTTGTGACCAAATCTGAATTTTGGACTATTTTTCGTGACAAGAGAACATAATATTGATGAGGACTCTATGTTTGCAAGTGTTTAGACTCAAAATGACTCAAAAGAAAGTGTGTTGTTTGATGTAAAAATGTTTTGCATACACTTGAAGACACAAAAGACACAATGTTTTGAATATTGATCTTGAATGTTTGAATGTTTAAAAGAAGACAAGCACAATTCCTATGGTTGGCCAAGACAATAGTTGTTGATCTCACATGGGGTTTTCCTCGAGGCTACGCTATTCAGAACGGATACTTAGATGCTTGACCCCACTGACTCCACCCTCGGCACTCACTTCTCTAGGGCAGCCAAGCATCAGTCCCCACGAAAAATTCCTCGTGGCGAACTTTGGATCTCTACTAAGGAACCGTATGTGTGTGGGCCGCTCCAGAGGTCCGACCTCCTGCCCCAACAACTAGAAGGATTTTTGGTTTTCTAAAACAAAAAGGTGCTAGTAAGGGCATCCACCCGTGTGGCCATACATGCGAAACTTTCAGCACTGTAAATACAGAAGGCTCCCAGCCAGTAGGGGTTACGCCCTACTACTGATCAAATAAATTTGATCAAACAGGTTTATGGGGAGACATAGTGTAGGTATGAACTAATCAACACACGTTACCCATGGCTTTCACCATGGATACAATTATTTATAGTGGTTCAGAAGAGGTGGGTTTTCCTCTCTACCCCTTGGGTCGTTCTCTCCTCACCAGTAGTCCTAATGACCACACGGGGAGACAGACCCTCTAGAGATTAAACAAAAATAGCTTATTGCCCAAGACACAAAAGACACTGGTTCAATTTTAGTGCACCAATTGAAGTGTTTTGTAATCTATGAAAACAAGGCACACAATAAAGATAAAAAACCCTTGCCAAAATTCTGCAACAAATTTTTGTTAGTAGTTTTTATATAATACCCCTCCTGCAAGCACACAAATTAGGTAAATTTTAGATCCAAAAGACTTTGTGAAATAGGGGGCCTTCAACAATGCGTTTTTTGACAAATTCAAAGATTTGATTTTCTATGAGTTTTTTTGCATCATAAAGAAACAAAGAACTTGTAAAATTTCAAGACATTTCCAGAAATGTAAGAAAATCCAAAAAAGTTTCTAATTTGCTCCAAAAATTAATTTTTTATGAAAAATAATAAAATATCATAGAAAATGAAAAATTGATCCAAAAAATCTTATTTTTTTACTGGAAACTCCTGATAGCCTTCTAAATCTGCATAAAAAAATTCCTGCAAAAATTACAAGGTTTGTGAGATATGAACAAAATAATGCAAAACCCTAATTTTTAACAATCCAATTTTTTAGGAATTATTCTGGATCAAAATTAAAATCACAAAGAACAGATCCTGTGTACAATTTTGAGAGCTTTCAAAAAAAGTAACAAAATCCAAAAAATTCGCTAATTTTCTCTCAAAATTAATTTTTTATGAAAATACATAAAAAATTCATAGAAAATTCAAATATGATCCAAAGAATTTGATTTTTTTACTGAGAATTTCTGATACTGTTCTTAACCTGCAAAAAAAAATTGGATGTCAAAATTCAAAGCAATTTGTGAGATCTCATGAAAATAATGAAAAACCCTAATTTTTAAAGATCCAATTTTTGAGGAAATATTTTGCATCAAAATAAAGATCGCAAAGAACAGAGCCTGTGTATAAATCAGAGAGCCTGTGTATAAATCATAGAAAATTCAAATATGCCCCCAAAAATTTGAATTTTGGATTGAGAGCTCTTGATACTGTCCCAAACCTGCAAACAAAATTTGATGCAAAAATTCCAAGTTTTTTGTGAGATCGGATCAAATCTCTCCAAGATCTTGATTTTGTGTCCAAAACCCTAGCTGCACAAGGTTATTTTCCAAATTGTTTTACAAAACTGCAATACAGGATTAGAAAAATCTGCAAAAAACATAGATCTAACAAAAATCCATGTTCCACGGGGCGTGCTAAATTTTTTATGGTAAAAATGGAAACAATAATATTGGAAGACTGAAATAGATTCAACCACAAAACCTTAGCATAACAACAACAAAGATCCACCACAACATATGAAGATTACCTAAGACAATGCAAATCAAATGAAATCACATAGATTATACCATCACATGTCCAATAGGGTTTGAATCTCCATTCTTCCTATCTCCATTGATTTTGCTTGATATATTTGCTCTCAGATTTTATGTGTACACAAGAGCTCAACAAAGAACAAAAATGTGGTTGCAAGTAGGCTTGATTGCATGTGAAAGTTCAAATGCTAGAATACTTGAATGATTGATTAGTAGATTGATAATGAAAGAAGCATCCTCTTATATAGAAGACACTGTAAGAAATTGAGGGATAAGATTAAGATGTGTAAAAGATAAATGGTCGGCTAGGATTAGAGGGTAGGTAGAGAAAATAAAAAAATAATGAGAGGGTAGGTAATGTAGGAATTAAGAGATGAATGACATGTGTCATGGGTAGAAAAAGCTAATGAATTAATTAAATAAATAAAGATTTATTTAATTAATAGAGGAAGTAAGATCAATTAAATAAATAAAAGTATTTATTTAATTTAGGAAAGGATAATTTGAATAAATAAAGGTATTTATTTAAATGAGAAATAAGGCTAGAAGAGGATAAATGAATTAATTAAATAAATAAAGATTAATTTATTTAAGAGAAGAATTAGGCTTAAATAATTAAATAAATAAAAATATTTATTTAATTAGACAAGACAATTTTAGGTGTCTACAAGCTCATTATTCCTTTTTTAGAACTTTATTTTCTCTATCTCAATTTATATATGTCTAAGCACCTATATTCTCTAGGTTTACTTTAATTGGTGTTTGTTCTAGATCCCATTAATTATAGGGGTGATATATTTCCTTAAATTTTGGTAAATTAGGAACTTCCACACCTATCTTTTGAGTTAATTATTTTTTAGGTTTGTACTTTTTAAATTTTTTTTTACAATGTGCTTTTCTTGCCTTTCAAACTATTGTGCTTAGCTTTGCATGCCCAAAAATCTCATAACACCCTTAAATATCCTTTGACAAAGTGCATGATTGAATATCCACCTTGCCACCACGAACCCCTCTCTTCCATCTACTTCATATGAGGATCTTATGCTATTTTTGATGAAGTCATGGCCAAATGTTCATGATATCCAACCATGCAACCAAATACACAACTTGTAATGCCTACCTATTCCTTGCCCTAAGATATTATATTGAACATTGTACTTTATGTATTTGGAGATATTAGATGACCATATTTTCATGCTCATATGATGTATGTGGTGTTGGTGTTTTTGAGTTCAATTCCTTAGACCCCTTTAAAGACTAGCCTCTTCTTATGATCAAGGGATTCTAGGCTAGTGACCAACGAACAAGGCAAACCCCTACTTAAACCTTTTGTACTTTTGGCTTTGAAAATCAAGGAGGGTAATCCTATTACAATATCACTTTGAATTAAATTTAGGGATTGATATTGCATCCAAGCGAATGTACTCTTATGTGTAAATCGAATTTTTATGTGTATTTCTTAAGGCTAGATTGCATTGGATTTGATTAACGTTAAGGATTAGAGCATCAAATCCTACATGTACACACTGAAAGGAAATAAATTATTTTTTGAATTTTTGAATTTAAAATGCCTCAAAACTCTAATCCTTGAGATTATTGAGACCAATGCCTTATAGGGTAATAGAGTCAAGTCAGAAGAACACCACTTGCAACCTTTACACATACACTTTCAATTTAGGGCTAGCTGATTCAATGTGTTACAGTAAACCATGCAATACTATTTGAGATACAATTATACGTAAAGATCCCAACATAATAATGTTAGTATCAACTTGTGCTGAGAGGGGAGGGGTGAATCAACACTTGATCAATTTTTCAAAATGAAAACTTTTAACTCTAAGCTGCATTTATCTATTATTCATCAATATACTTAATCATTGAAGTAGAATATGCAAGCATGAAAAGTTGACAGTGACACCAAGATTTATCTCGTGGAAACCCAAATGGGAGAAAACCACGGTGTGAGTAGGAACTCACAAAATTTGTACTCTTCCGGAGTATGCTTAGTGAGGAGCCATCCCTATTAGGAGATTACAAAGACACTGTTAGGTGCCACCCGGTTAAGGGGTTTTGTTTAAGTGCGGTTAGTGCCTTTACCCTGTTAAAGGTAGCCTAATTAAAGGACTTAAGAACATCAATTAAGATGTCACCCGATTAAGGGATTTTACAAAAGGGACATGTTAAAGTCCACCTGGTTAAGGGATTTAAGTTGCAATGGTTAGAAAGCAACAAAATGGATGATCTGCTGAATTAGTTACTGATAGCTTGATCAGATCTCAATATAAATCACACTCTATCCACACCAGTTGTGTCTGCTCTGCACAACACCCATTTTCTTCTTACACCTTCGGCTCTTGACTCAGTTGGTCCTCTGTCCCTCGGCTCTGCACTCTGCTAGTTCTCTGTCTCTTAGCTCTGCACTCTGCCGGTCTACCTCAAACACCCTCTACTTTGCTAAATCCTTTTAGCACTTCTTCTCTCTCTGCTCTTCACTTTGGATCGCCTACAACAAGATCTGCTTATTGCAAATTTCACGATCAAGTTTTTCTGAATGAACTTCAAAAACACTTTATACATTTTCTGTGGACACTTTCATGCGTTCCCTCAATCAAAGCAATCACAGATTTCAGAAGATTTCAAATTCAAAATCTCCCACTCTTTCTCTGCGTGCCTTACAACAATTCTGCCAAGTGTTCAACAAATTCTGCCACTGCATCTCCCAAAGATAGTAACTTCTGGGTTGTGTTCAGTCAATTAAGTGCGAACCAGAAAATCCGCAAGAAATCATGCTTGACTGCATGATAACTGAAGTTGACCTTACCAACATGTGATTTGGTGTAGACACAAGCTCACCAACTCATCTTTTGCCAGCGCAACTGAATAACCGATCACCGCTCTGAGATTAATGGTGATCACCTGTCTTCCTTTTGTCATACCGGTGTACCGGTAATGCCACTGAAATTCTATATTACTGGTTCATCCTTTGATTGTCAGTTTGTTGTGCTAGCATCAAGTCTCTTCCCCTGTTTGCCAATGAGGTTCCGGTTTGCATTCAACCTCAAGTTTTCTTGCCTGAGTCACCTTTTGTGACTTCATCATCATTAGAGTGACCGATCTTCTTGAATGACAAACCGGTTGGCTTAGTCTATGTTTCCTTGAGCTGATTGAACTTGGTCATTTGTTACCAATGTTGTTTCCACGTGTTTGTAAGTCATCACCTTTGCTTACTGAAAAACACCACTCTACCGATACCACTTCATCAGTTAATGTCTTCACCGGTTAGTGTTAGACATCAATGACAAGTCTTAGCACATATACCGGTTCTCTGGATTGACCGGTTTTGTCAATGCCAACAATCCAACAAATACTTAACCCCTTTGTGTCTCAGTATGAGTATTTTAATTATTTCCTTGAAATAGAACAAAAATCAAAACACTCACTGCATTATACAGGTGAAATATTCAAGCCTTACTTAAAAATTTCATAAGGGATTAAACATCACGAGGAGACAATTGCACAAAATAGTCTTCAACTCCATTTTTTATTATTAGATATGAAATATGCTTTACGGTAGTAGAATGATTTGTCTGTCTCTACTATTAGCTCCTAGTACAACACTATGAGTTCTCCTTGAGATCAAAATTTCAAACCTATGTCGAAGAAAAATACAATGGCTTTGATTTCCTTATAGAAACAAGGGAGCAAAACAAGCTTCAAGCCCAATGTACATGTGTCATTCATACATTTGAGATCATAAATGACTGTACCTTCCTAAGAATTAGGATGTGAGACCTTAATGGAATATCAAAATAGAATTGAACGTCAGAAAGGAAGAATATTCTACCTTCAATTACAAAATTTTGAAATTTCACTCAGAAGAAAGTGTTGGCTACTCCTCAAAATAGCATGTTGATTGGTGGGTTTAAAGTCAATTTTCTCCACATCTCTCATCTCACTTGGCAAATGTAGTATCATTTGACCATGAGTAGTCTAGCATCCTCTTCAACTTGTCAAGATATATGTGATATTTTAAATCAAGGATCACTCTTGAATCATTTTGATAGTTATCACAAACGGCCTCAAAAGCATAGAGTTCATCTAGTAGCCAATTCAACTTTTTCATCTTCGATTCATTATCCCTGAACACCATGGTTATTGCTCTTGCCAATAGTGAACTCACCAATGACTTTCATTGGTCCAAAGACTTTGGACCTCCTTGATCATCCTTGATATTTGGCAACACTCTACATTCCATTTGCTCAATCATTTTTAGCTTTTACTCCAATTGCACCTTCAGTTTCATGGAAGCTAACACCACCTCCTCAAGGATCTTAACATCGTCAAAAGTTTCCTTCAACTTTGATGATTTATCCTCATCATGCTTCTACCTTTTGATCATTTTAGCCAAAATTTGTGTTCTATTGAGCCACTATTACTTGAGAGGATTACAACTTTGCATATCCTGTTCAAACCTTATTTTTGCATTGACAAGATCACTCTATCCCTTGTATGCATCATCTATCTTCTAACTAATCCTTGACAATCTATGACTGACTAGGCCAATCACTATCTGCATTGTGAATTGCCTTTTGGATGTCTTCTTTTTTCTCCAAATCCTCTTTTAGCTCTTTGACCTCTACCACCAAAGATTCTCTATTTGAGAAATTAGGCGCTTGAATGGTAGGTATCTGAGTCACAAGGATCGCTTCTGCTTCTAGTACCTCAATCCTTTTGAGAAGTTGATTCTCTATTATTTTTTACATATGTGCCTCCTTCAACTTCTCATGTGTGCAACTTACCTGTGACTATGTTGGTGAATAGAGCAGTGCTCACCATCAAGTCGGTAGCCTTCATAGCAATAGTATTTGATACTCTCTCGATAAGTCAACTTCTCTAAATTGATCATAATTTTTAAAGTGATTAGGCTTGTCGGGGCTAGGTGACAGAGCCCATATTGACCAAAACCCATAATTAGGGCTGAAAATAGAGCCAACAAGTCTTGCTCTACCTCTTCCTCAGAATGATAGATTCTCCTTTGCTCCTTTGTAGTATGGAGTGCTAGAGCAGTAGTAAAGTCCAATTTGGGCAAGAATAGAATTCCAACATGCTTTACCATTTGCTTTCCCCGTTCTGGAGTAATATTCTCAACATTAAAATCAAATTCCTTCATTACTTCTTCATTTATCTTTTTCCACTTAGAAAGTGGCCTCTTCTTCCTTTCTTCCTCACACCTTCTCTAATATTCATCCCTTCTTCTCATGACAACAAAATCATTGGATTCTTGAGTATTTACAAATTCATCATCATTGATGAATTGATCGCAAGCCAAGACCCTTATGTCTCTAGTAGGATCATCCTCAATTCTAATATTTTCAATGGCTCTGTTTGGAGGCATCATTGGCACAATCCCCCTTATTGTTTGAGATGGAGGTGATGGGGGAGAAGAAGGATAGTCAACAAGTGGCCTGACTTCCTCTTCCTTCATTGTTGCAGGAGCACCTTGAGACTCTTTTGCCTCATCAATCTTTATTCATTTCTCCTTTAGAGGCAACTCCTCCACTTTTACTTTCTTTGTGGGTGGATCCTTTGAAACAATAGGTTGCTTGCCTTTCTTAATCTTCTCCCTATCCAATAGGGCTTGAGCACGGTGCATCAACTTCTCAATTTTCACAAAGCAATCTCTCTCTCTCTCTCTCTCTCTCTCTCTCTCTCTCTCTCTCTCTCTCTCTCTCTCTCCTAATTGCTTCTTCTGGTTGAACCATGTTCCACCTTTTTCTCCTCTCATGCACTTGCTCAACGGTGGTGCAATTTTTGATAATGTCCTCATCAACAAAGTTTTCATGAATTCTACTAAATCCGGAGGACTTACAAATTATGATATAGATTAGTACTTTGTGAATAATGGAAAAGAACTTATGTTCTTACAGTCAACCTTAAACCACACACACTAAGCAACATATTAAGTATAGAGAACGTTAGTCAGCTTTGAGTGTTTAACACTTTTAAGCTTAGAAGTGTATTCTTAGTGTGACCACACGCTTTAAGCAACATATTAAGTCTAGAAAATGTCAGTCAACTCTGAGTGTTTAACACTTTTAAACCTAGAAATATTAGCTTAGAGTGTGTGATTTAAGTTGTTTCGTTACGTAGTGGTGAAGACTAGAAGTTCAAAATAAGAACTACAAAAGACCATTTCAAAAATCAATTGAAGCTAGTTAATTAACTTACAATCAATTGAAACTTTTAAATTAACGTACATATGTAAAACATGATGAAAAATAGAAACTACAAAAAAACATTCCAAAAATTAATAAAATCGAAAAAAATAGATTTTTAGTTGTCGTGAAAAGAAGACAACGAAAAGTCTATTTTTTGTATGGCTTCAAGAGAGGAAAATGTAAAATACTAGTCTAATACATGTTTTTTCTCAATTGAGTTTTCATAAAAGACTAAAATTATTTAAGTTAAAATTTATTTGATTTTGAAAAGGATAAGAGTATGGTTTATTCTTAAGTTATGCATTTCTTTTGATTTAAATTTTCATTATCACTCAATTTACCAGTTTTTTGTGTGAGTAGAATAGTTTTGTCTTGATTGTGTAAAGTCAAGATAGGATAAAATGAAAAATGACCCATAATTCCATTTAAGGATATGTCTATGTTATAAATTGCTTTCGTCAAATAATGTATAAGATGCATGCATTGTCCTCCATAGTACTTGATACATTGTATGTTATCCATATGTCATACTTATCTAGAAGATATATAGGGTTATGTGACAAATTGCAAGCAACAAAGTTGGTACCTCACATGTAGTTCTCATTTCACATGACATGTTCACATTCTCTTTATTTGCTACCTTCATGAGATGTAGGGCCACTGATATGTGGATGGAGATAAAGCACATAGATGATGCTCTCTAGAATTAATTGAATCCTCTATTATAAGTTTGACATAGAATACTCTCCAAATGGTAGCAAAACGAGGAAGGTGATTTTTTGATGGAAAGATAACCAAAACACTTAGGAAAACTAATATGCCTAACATTATTAATTTAAGTTAAATTATATTTTAACTTATTTATTGATTCTAACTAAATATCAAATAACTGTACACTCAAATACTAATTGTAATGCCATTTTTCTCCAAGACTTATTTAGGTAATTGTAGTGAAATTATTAGATTAAATATTAATGTTAAATTCGGGTATAAGATTTGATAAGATTGAGTTAGATGTAAATAGCCAAAGTAATTATGACATGTAATAATATGATAATAATTATAAATTCAATTGTCAACACAATCAATTGAAAAACATAGCCAAATAATTCAACCATATTATCATCAAATTAAATATAAAACCTTCTCAATATATTATAGCATCAAGGTTTCGAATACTTATCTTAATCTTGAGCACTTGGAACAATCATTTTCACTCTAAGAAGATTATAGTGGTCTTGGGATCTTTTTGGCTATAGCACCCTTGGAGGAAACCGGTTCTTATACCAGACCTATCGATTCGTACATAGAACCAAACCAACCTTCATGACATAAATAAAAAAGCCTTGGCCAGGACACTCTCAAGTGTACATTGTACCCCGAGTTGGACAAATGTTGTGTGCCCCTTCTCCAAATGCCTCATAGCCCACAAAGCCACCGTTTTTTTCTTCTTCCTTGAGTGATCTCCATGCCCCTTCCAAGTCTCACATAAATGACTTATATAACCTTTTAAGGGGTGGTTTCTAAACCATCAACCCCTTTTGAAAAGGTCGCATTTATTTACCCTTTCATCAATTTTAATTACTCCTCTTGTAAGAGAGTTTTCACTAACATTCTTTATTAATCTTTCTTTAAACCAAAGGATTATAATATCCTTTATTTTTATCTCCCTTTTTAATTCAAAAAGGTTTATTTCATAACTTTATCTTCTCCTGGAGAAAAAGTCACATGTAACACTAATGTACATAATTATAAAAACTAGCTTATGTATAGAATAGGTGAAAGCAAAATTATAGAATGAGAATAATCAAATCCTAGATAAACATTGATTGTATCCCTACCCACTACAATGTTCTAACCACTTATATTTCTTTATCTATAGTTGTACCCTATTATTATTAATAAATGGATATTATTACCTTTGCTAGTTATCAAATGAATCCTTTTAAGTTTCATACATCTAAAATATAGTCCCATTTCAATGTGTTATTCCTTTGAATAAAAATATTAGATAATATGCCTACACAAAATTAATAATATTTATTACATCCATATGATATATCAGCGCTTATAAAAATAATTATCATAACAACTTTAGAAGTAACAAACCCAACCATGAATAAGCCTTCAAAACGTACCATTGAGCCACCAGTTTTAAATGGCTCTTGTAAATTTTTCATTTTTAAGAAAAATAAATTAATAGATTGATTTTTTCTAATATTGATGGGTTTCACAGCCTAAGAAATGAGTTGAAAATATCCTAACCTACCATTCAATATATTTGTTCTTTCTACATTGCTCGTGAAAATTTGGCTCTTCCCAATTTATGAAAAGAAAATTCATAAACATTAATGTGTTAAAGTAATAACTTGAAAACATCACGACTAACATATCACTTGATTACTCTGTGCTTTCATCCCTTTGTATCTCTTTTACTAATCAAATTTTGGCTCTTTAGTTTATATAAATAAAAAATCCCAAAAGTAATTTTGTTTGAATACTAACAAGATTCATAGCCTAAGCAAAAACTTAAGAGTAACATCACCTAGCATTCTAATGTAGGAGCATCCATGGTGGATAGGAGTTTTTAATTTAAATTGGATTACTCAACCACCAAATATAGAATATTCCCTCTTGGGCATGAGGAATGAGAATTAGAATTTGTCTTAAGTCAAAGACACTTTCAATAATGCTAAAAATTCAAAAATGGTTGCACAAAAATGAGTTATTGGGCAGTTATTCTAGGGTCCTATTGAGTGGAGTTGATGGCAGTGTGCACTAATATTTTTAGTGGGTTTAGAGGTGGAGTCAACAAAGAATCTAGAATCTTTTAAGGAAGTATCTGAGTTGACAAGATACATTTCCCTTGTTTGGGCATGACTTTTGGGAAGGTTACCAAATTTGATTTTTGGTAACTATGCTGGTTAAAAGGCAAGTTTCAACATTCATTTTTTAGATCTCTATTGAGGGAAATAAGAAAGTTGTCTTTGAAAAAATTGTAAGTTTGAATATGGAGAAGAAGAAGAAGAAAAAATTACATGTTGGAGGTTAAGAAGCTTGTTTGCAGTGTACTTGAAGATTTATTTATTTATTTATCTAAGTAGTTCTCATTTATTATGTGTTGATTTATGGGTAAGTGCACAAAGATGGGGGACCAAAAAGGGGTCTTAAGATGCCACTTTTTTTCTGAAATCAACAAAGTCTGAACTTCAACAAGAAAATGAAGATAGTTACACTCAAAATATGAGGATGCAGTAAGAACAAGAGTTGTAGTGCTCCAAGTCTACTTTCTAAACTACTAATTTTTTTTTAAACGGTGGAGATTAAGGGTTTCAAAAAGGGGGAGCACACAAAGTGGTGTTGTTTTTTAATTAAAAAAATAGCATAACACCTGGTGTGCTCCCCCTAAAATGTCAACTTTTTTTTGGAATTTTAAAAATTGTTCTAGTGAGAAATTAGCTAACACCATGCAGTTTATGCCAGATTTTTCGATTAATTTTTTTTTATGAAAATATGACTTTTTACTAATTTTTGAAGTGGACACTAATTTTTTAGTGAAATTTGAGCGTGCTCCCCTTAAAAATTTGTGAAAACTAATCAAAAACCAATTTTTTAAATAAAAAAATTGTGTAGAATGGAGTCTAGTTTCTGAAAATGTTTTTTTTTTGAAAATTCGATAAACGAGTAAAAATCTATGGCCGAAATACGACATGTTGGCTTTTGACAAAAAACAAACACACTAACAAAAGAAATTATGGATGAAGACCTTAATATTATTAAAATTTGAAGAGAATTATATGGTTGGATAGCTAAGAGAGAGCTTGATGATTGTATGGTGTTTTTTTTTTATTTCATTGAAACACGTACAAACCTGACGAAGAGCACAAACAAAAAAGTAAGAAATTTATCAATATTTGTTGAAAAACACGTCTCAGGCCTAAGAAGGGCGTCCAAGCCTTTGGTTTGGATGCCCAAGGCAAATCCAAGCCAAATGATTGGTGTTTTCCAAGGCAAACAGTTTGGTGCACACCAAATATTTGGCGTGCGCCAAATGAAAAAAATTCAAAAATTCATTTGGCGCGCTCCTTATTTGGCGTGCGCCAAATATGGTGCACGCCAAATGAATTTCATATAATTTTCTCATGTTATAAAGCAAGAAGTGTTATCTCCCTTACAATATATACATAAAATATAGCATTTAAGTATAAGTCACATTTCTATTTGTCTTTTTCCTTTAGACAAATAGAAATGTGACTTATACTTTAAGTTATATTTTATGTATATATTGTCAGGATGTTTGAGAGTGGTTCCAGATTTCTAGGAGTTATAATGTAGATTCTAGTTTTTTGAGTATTCATATAAATTTCAGACTTAGTCGAATTTCAACAATCAACATGCTCATATCAGCATTATCTCTCTGGTCTCTTCCCTGCATTCTCCCTCTCTCTTCCTTTACCCCTACCTCTCTATCTCACTCTCTCTCTATCTCTCTATCTCACTCTCCTCTCTCAAGTGTCTCTCTCTCTCTCTCTCTCTCTCTCTCTCTCTCTCTCTTTGTCTCTTAATTCTCTCCCTCTCAACCTCTATTTCTCTATCTCACTCTCCTCCTCTCTCAGGTGTATCTCTCTCCCATTCTTTCCTTCTCTCCTCCCCCTCCCTCTCTCTCTTTCTCTTTATATCTCTTTCTCACTATCTCCCTCTCTCTCTTTCTCATTATATCTCTTTCTCACTATCTCCCTCTCTTCACCTCTCTCTCTAGCCTCTTGTAAGATCCTTCCATCTCTCTCTCTCTCTCTCTCTCTCTCTCTCTCTCACCTTCCCTACCTCCACCTCCTAGGTCTCTCTCTCACAATCCCTCCATCCACTTCTCAGGTCTCTCTATATCTCCCCTACTCCCTATTTCTCTCAAGTCTCTCTCCTTTCTATCAAATCTCTCACTCTATCTATCTCCTCCTTTCCCAAGTGTCTCTATGTCATTATTTCTCTCTTGTTCCCTCTAACTCTTTTCCCTCTCTCTCTCTCTCTCTCTCTCTCTCTCTCTCTCTCTCTCTCTCTCTCTCTCTCTCTCTCTCTCTCTCTCTCTCCCTCCTAATTGCTTCTTCTGGTTGAACCATGTTCCACCTTTTTCTCCTCTCATGCACTTGCTCAACGGTGGTGCAATTTTTGATAATGTCCTCATCAACAAAGTTTTCATGAATTCTACTAAATCCGGATGACTTACAAACCCTTCTGGATCATAATTCCTCTGTTCCTCATGTCTCATCCTATATGTCTTCAAAGCAAAATACAACTAATCTAGACCATCCTTATTCCCGGCTATGAAGTCTGCAAACCTACATTGTGTAGGGAATAGTGAGGGCTTATGTGGCTTCCTATGAGCAAGATGATCCATCTCACTTGGTTACCAAATTGCTTCTAGGTAAGCAATTCTTAGAGGTACACATTTAGGCAACATATGAGGTTGCACTAGGGTCCCAAACATCCTAATTGTAGTTGATTTAGAATGGAGAAACCAGTCTCCCCAATTATGTGAAATCCCAAGATCTCGCCTTCTCTTTGCAAACCTAATGAAATTCATGACCTCCTTAGGGATTCTCACTTCTGGTAGTGGAAAATAACTCAGGACCTTCCGAACAAAATGTTACTTAAATATACGAAAATCAAAATGCCTGCAAGACATGCCTTAAATATAGGTCCAACATTGGATCGACAAGTCTCTTTCTTCTCCATCTTGTGCTTTTAATGGCAATTAGGACCCCAAATATTCTTGCCACTCCATAAAAGCATGTGACAAATGAGTGAATACCACATGAAATCAAATTTTGGTATATTGGACTTGGCCTTGATAAAGTTTTCATGTCTCTTATCTTCTAAATATCGAGCAAAAACCAAATTACATATTCTTCATTACATCTTGTATCTTGGGTGCCATACACATCATGCCAATGGGGATCATGTCTCTTGCATCTTTACCCAACACCTAACATAGACCATGGTATGTCTTGACAAAGTAAACTTCAAAGGTGTCAACAAAGAGGGGCTTCTTCTCAAATTATGAAATAGGAATAGGCTTCCGATCCACACCATTCCATTTAAATTTGGGGATCCACTTGACCCTATACAATTTATCATTAACTTTGTAATTCTCTTCAAATTGCCTCAAGTCAATTGTTGACAATTTGGCTCTATTCAAACCAAATGAATTTGAGATGTGCAACTTGTTTATATTTATCATGTCTTGGCCTCTTGCAGTGACAATGGCCTTCCACCCAACATCATATCTTTGCACCAAAACCTTTGTGAAATCAACATCAACAAAAACATTTTGTACAACGAGCTTGCCTAAACAAAGGTCCCACCCATTCGTCATAGGAATCTTTGAGCATCTCTTTTGGTACCAATGTTGAAATAAATCCCATCTTGCTTTTGGGACCTTGGCATCTCTAACACCATGCAAGTTATTTAATAACGTATCCTTTGGTCCTCTAGGCCCACATACTAGATATGGAACTCCTTTACCTTGCAATTGCTTGATCAAGTCCTCATCAATCTTCCTGGGAGGCTTTCTACTCATTTTGACAGGCTAGGGTTTTACACTCCCCAACTAGGGTCTTGCTAAACTGGCTGAAACACTACCTAGCCCACTCCTCTTGGTCACAATTCAGTTGGACATGCAATTTTGACCAAGAAGATGATAGCAAACTAAGAAATTTACCATTTCACAAGTCACATTCAACTTAGCTCTATGTCGCTCGTGAAAACCCCTAATTTTCTCTGAACTTCACTCAAAGCTCAATTTAGACAATCTATCAGATGAAAGTAATTTGGTGGAATGAAATAGTCATGTAGATGCTTATAATGGCTTGTAACAATTATCACCTTAGCTACTATAGTCACTTTGCTATTAATCTTCATTCGTATGCAAGCATATTTCATATTTGTAACCGTTTACCATGTTTGAATGTGCACCATTAGTCAAGCCCTTTATGAACCTTCACTAAGTCTTGCTCTATATTGGGCTCCACCTAGACACATGTCATCACTACGAAACGTTAAGGGCGTGACTAGGCTCTGACATCTTTGGCTTATATATTGATAAACTTGAAGAGTGGTTAAACAATTCAAATGGGGAAGGTATCTAGTTGGCGGGATACGTGGTGAAATTGCTTTTATATGTTAATGATTTTATTCTTTTTGCAAAATCTGCACAAGGCCTGAGAGAGCACTTGAAGGCTCTTGAGTTATTTTGTCAAGAAGTTGTGATGCAAGTGAATACCAGCAAGACCAAGGTCATGATCTTTTCTTTGAAAAAGAGGCAACAATAGGTTGACTTTATATTCTAGGGCAGCCCCTTGGAGGTAGTAGTTGAATACAAGTACTTAGGAATCGACTTCCACAATAAGCTCAATTGGGAAACATGTAGATAAAAAAGGATACAAGGGGGTTGGAGAGCTTTATACCTTCTTCAAAACATATGTAGGAAAATTGAGTTGTGCGATTGGAAGACTAAGAAAACTCTTTTCAGTTTGTTAGTGGTTCCGGTTATCCTTATGGGTGTGAGGTTTGGGGGAATGACATGCCAAGCCTCAAATGGAGACAAATAGAGAGAATACAAAAGCATCTAATCACTACCAGCCTCAAAGTCAAATCAATAATACCATATGAGATCCTTTTGGCTGAAGTTAGTATTTACCCAATTGAGGCTTTGGTGGTCATTCGGTTGTTATGCTACTTAAAAAAGGTGGAATGTATGGATAAGTTGTTGGCATTTGCATGAAGATTGCATTGATGAAATGTTATGTTGTCATTGATGTCAATTAACAGGTAATGATGTTGTAATGATGTTGTTATAATGTTGTCTTGCAACCGGTAGGAAGAGCTAGCAAAGGGTAATGCAACCGGTAGGAGAGTTTGTATTGGAAACCGATATTGCTTATGAAATGGTGAGATGAACCGGTAACCCTACCTGTAGATGAGACCAAACCCTAACTAATGGAGTTGAAACAGATTATGATCAAATGGTGAACGACAAAGATTATGACACGTATGTATGTTGAATGAGGAATGATTTAAATGATTCATGACACATAGAGATAACAACTTTTGTCTTGGGAATGAGCAAGTACATTGCATGTAATGCAAACCACGTGATGAGTTACAAAGTTCGATGAAGCAGTGATCAAGGAGTGGTCAATGATATCTTGAATGATGTGGATTGATTTTTATGTAATTTTCTATGTAATCCAACAGTCATACTTGAACCGATTTGTTTGTAATCTCTATGAGATGTTTAGGTTTGAGTTTTGTTACCAATCTGTTGATTTGTTTATAAGGTCGATGAGTTGTTTTGTTTCAGAGTTGGCAATTTGTAGTTGAGAGTGAGAGAGTGGTTGCCGAACCTGATAATGTATCTGCAATTTTTGTAAAGGCAGATAGGAGTATGAAAAGGATCTGAACAATCAAGTGTAGTGCTATTCAAATAGATCAACAAACCCCTATTGTTTTCTAACAATTACAATGGTCAAATCCCCTAACCGGGTAAGCTCTAACAAGCTTTGTTGTACAAATCCTCTAACTAGGTGATCCATTAGCTTGGATTCTAAACCCTCTACCGAGGTTATTCCTAACAGGGTATTGCTTTTAATAGGGCATTATAGTCAATCCCTTAACCGGGTGGTCCCTAACAGGATATGTTCTTAACATGACTTTTTGTAAAGCTTTAACAGGCTAGGCTCCTAACAGGGCGAACTTCAAAAGAGTTCAGAATACTTGTGGGTATTCATCCCCACCGTGGTTTTTCCCATTTGGGTTTCCACGTCAAAAATATTGTGTCAAGTGGTGAATGTTTTTGTGGTTATGCTTACTATGGTTGAATTGCTTAACTGCTAAATCCACTTTGATATGTTATGACAACCAACAACAATCTAAAATATGTTTTAACTATTGTCAGTAAAGTATTTGAATGGGTAAGTTAAAAGGTTTTAAGAGTTTCAAGTTGTTTTACTGTTAGTTAGTTATAACAGTCAACCGGTTTAACTTGTTAGTATTATTGCATTTGAAGTTGAGTGTTGAAACCAATCAGTTTAGAGTTTGTCTTGAGAGGTTGATTTTGAGTTTGGTGAAAGTCTATAAACTTTTCTATCTACTGATTCACCAGCCCCCTCTCAGTAGTTGACCGGATCCTTATTCTTTCATCATACCATCAATTGGTATCATAGCATTTCAGGCCCTCTAAGGTCTAAGCCTTATAGCTTGAGGTAAAGATCTTGTAGAACATGATGAAGAAGGAAGGTTTGAAGTTTAATAGAGAGAACTATAGGATATGGAGTGATGTAATGAAAATCTATATCAAAAGTCTTGGAAGTCAATACTGGGAACATGTTGTTACTCAATATGTTGCACCTAGTGGGACTATGTCTGATGATCAAAAGAAAGAGCAACAAGAAAACAATCAAGCACTGGAGGCTATTACCAGTTCTTTGTCTGATGCAAAGTATGTTGATGTCCATGGTCTAGAGACTCCTTATGAAGACTGGTATGGTAGATCACCTAATGTCAGTTATTTTAAGATTTTTGGCAGTAAAAGTTTTATTAAGAGAGGTGACTATGTTAGCAATTTTGAGGCTTAGAGTGATGAAGGTATATTTCTTGGTTACTCCACCTAGAGTAAGGGCTACAAATGTTACAACAACTGAACACAAAGAATCATTGAAAGTGCCGATGTTCGAGTGGATGAGTATCTTGAAGTCTCGGGGGAAACCGGTGTGGAGAAAAAAGGAAGAAGATCCTTGCATTCTGTTTTTGGAGCCAGAACCGGTGAAACCTAAAATTGTTAAAGAGAATGTTGTTGTACCAGTTCAAATGGAACATGTAGAATCAGAAGAAGATGATGATAATAATGAAGAAGAACCTGAAAATAATGATCATGTTATTCTGAGGTATGTGAGACTCAATCATAATCTTGACCAAATTATTGGAGATAAAGAGGCTGGAGTGCTAACTAGAAGAAGAATTAGAGATAATTCTTGCATGATCTCCACTATTGAGCCTAGAACTGCTAAGGAAGCATTTGGAGATGATCACAGGATCAAAGCTATGAAGGAGGAGCTTGATCAAATTGAGAAGAACAACACATGGACCCTAGTACCCAGACTGGTGAATAAAAATGTGATAGGTGCTAAATGGGTATTCGGGAATAAACTGAATGAAGATGGAGTAGTAGTCCGAAACAAAGCTAGATTGGTTTGCAAAGGTTATGCACAAGAAGGAGAAGACTATGGTGAGACTTTTGAACTAGTTGCTATACTGGAAGGTGTCAAGACTTTACTTGCTTTTGCAACACATAAGGGATTCAAACTATATCAGATGGATGTGAAGTCAACATTTCTGAATGGGATACCGCAAGAAGTGTACATTGAGCAGCCAGATGGTTATGCTTTGACTGATTCTAAAGATATGGTATGCAAAATGTACAAGGCACTATATGGTTTGAAGCAAGCACCAAGAGCATGGTATGAGAGGCTACATTCACATCTGATGAAGATAGGTTTTTTCAGAGAACCAGTGAAGACATCAACATATATCTCAAATATGTAGGAGATAAGATACTGGTGAGTGAGCTGTTTGTAGATGATATCATATTTGGAGGCAATGATGACATGAGCAATGTCTTTGCAAATGAAATGAAAAATGAGTTTGAAATGTCTCTAGTGGGAGAAATAAAAAACTTCACAGGCTTGCAAACTCAACAGATGAAGAGGTATTTTTATCACACAGTCTAAATATGTGAAAGAGTTGTTAAAGACATTTGGAATGAGTGACTATAAACTAGTTGGGACACCAATGGTTACAGGTTGTAAACTGTCTAAGGAAGATGAAGCCAAATCTGTTGATGAAAAAGTGTACGGGTCAATGATAGGGAATTTGCACTATGTTGTTCACAACAAACCAAATATAGCTCATGCAGTTGGTCTAGTTGCTAGATTTCAGAAGAATCCAAAAGAGACACACCTGATAGCAACCAAGAGAATATTCATATATTTGAAAGGTACTATTGAGTATGGTTTATGGTATCCATATGAAAGAAACTTTGATTTGAAGGTGTATACAGATGTAGACTAGCCAGGTAATGTTGATGATAGAAAAAACACAACCAGTGGATCATTTGTTTCGGAGGAAGACTTGTAACTTGGAGTAGCAAGAAGTAGAGTTGTATATCTCAGTCTACTGTTGAAGTTGAGTATGTTGCAGCCTATATGAACTGTACCCACGCTATCTGGATGAAACACATTCTGGAAGGATTCAATATGAAGTTTACAAAACCGGTAAAGATCTTATGCGATAACACCAGTGCCATAAATATTTCAAAGAACGTGACGATGCATGCTAGAACCAAGCATATTGAATTGAAGTATCATTTCTTGAGAGAAAAAGTGCAGAGTAAAGATGTGATATTGGAGCATGTTTCTACCAAGGAGCAGCTTGCAGATATCTTTAGTAAAACTCTGCCTAAGACTACTTTTGAGTATCTTAGAGGTCATCTAGGGGTTGTACCCCTACATGAGGTCAATTGAGCATGATGTAGAATACATCAGTCCCAGAGCTACTTGCAGAATTTTACAACAGGATATGTGTTGAGTGGAAGTTATTCCACAGAAGGAGCATCAAGTTGTAGGTTGATGATGCTGAACAATGAAGTTTGACATTGCATGTTTTTACTTTCACTTTGACATTGTTGTCAAAGGGGGAGAAGAACTATAAGACTATGAGGAGTATTGTCTAATTGTGGTAAAATGTAAACCAGGATTCCCACACACATCATCACAATCAAGGGTATTGATATTTGTATTGCCATTGATTCCAAAGGGGGAGATTGTTGGCATTTGCATGAAGATTGCATTGATGAAATGTTATGTCATTTATTTGAATTAACCGGTAATGATGTTGTAATGATATTGTTATAATGTTGTCTTGCAACCGGTAGGAAGAGCTAGCAAAGGGCAATGCAACCAGTAGGAGAGTTTGTATTGGAAACCAATATTTCTTATGAAATGGTGAGATGAACCGATAACCCTACCCGTAGATGAGACCAAACCCTAACTGATGGAGATGAAGCAGATTATGATCAAATGATGAACAACAAAGATTATGACACGTATGCATGTTGAATGAGGAATGTTTTAAATGATTCATGGCACATACAGATAACAGTTTTTGTCTTGGGAATGAGCAAGTTCATTGCATGTAATGCGAACTGCGTGATGAGTTACAAAGTTCGATGAAGAGGTGATCAAGGAGCAATCAAGAATATCCTGAATGATGTACATTGATTTCTATGTAATTTGCTATGTCATCCAATGCTCACACTTGAACCAATTTGTTTAATCTCTATGAGATGTTTAGGTTTGTGTTGTGTTACCGACCTGTTGATTTGTTTATAAGGTCGATGAGTTGTTTTGTTTCAGAGTTGGCAATTTGTAGTTGAGAGTGAGAGTGGTTGCCGAACTTGATAATGTATCTGCAGTTTGTGTAAAGGCAGATAGGAGCACGAAAAGGATCTGAACAAGCAAGTGTAGTGCTATTCAAATAGATTAGCAAACCCCTATTGTTTTCTAACAATTACAACAGTCAAATCCCCTAATCGGGTAAGCTCTAACAAGCTTCGTTGTACAAATCCTCTTACCAGGTGATCCATTAGCTTGGATTCTAAACCCTCTACCAAGGTTACTCCTAACAGGTTATTGCTTTTAATAGGGCATTATAGTCAATCCCTTAACTAGGTGGTCCCTAATAGGATCTGTTCTTAACAGGACTTTTTGTAAAGCTTTAATAGGCTAGGCTCCTAACAGGGCGAACTTCAGAAGAGTTCAGAATACTTGTGGGTATTCATCCCCACCGTGGTTTTTCCCATTTGGATTTCCACGTCAAAAATATTGTGTCAAGTGGTGAATGCTTTCGTGGTTATGTTTACTATGGTTGAATTGCTTAACTAGTAAATCTACTTTGATATGCTATGACAACCGACAACAATCCGAAATACGTTTTAACTACTGTCAGTAAAGTATTTGAATGGTTAAGTTAAAAGATTTTAAGAGTTTCAAGTTGTTTTAATGTTAGTTAGTTATAACAGTCAACCAATTTAACTTGTCAGTATTATTGCATTTGAAGTTCAATGTTGAAACCAGTCAGTTTAGAGTTTGTCTTGAGAGGTTGATTTTGAGTTTGGTGAAAGTCTATAAAGTTTTCTATCTACTGATTCATCCCCCGTCTCAGTAGTTGACTAGATCCTTATTATTTCATGATACCATCATAAGCACGGTTGGCCCATCTTGATTGTTGATGAAAACTTAAGTTGTATGAAAAACACTTGGATGATACAAAATGACAAGCGGATGAACAAGTGGGACATAAATTTGCACGACTGACCCAGTAGTAAATAGGAGATAAAAAAGTGGGTCTTAGAGAAATTTAGGAATGCCACGTGGATAAACCAACTAGGCAAGAAAAAAATGTATTATATTAAAGAATTCAATCCTACTTGGGCACATGAGGAAAAATAATATTTGAGATCTGCGATCAATGGTAAGGCCAAAATTCTAATTGCACAATTAAGGACTGGATCTAGCCATTTGAGATGTGAAACTAGTAGATGGAAGGTACCTAAAGAAAAGTGGGAAGAAAGAACATGGATGTTTTGCAACAAGAGGAGAGTAGAAACAAAATGGCATTTTATTGTGGAGTGTACAACATATGAAGACATTCACAACCAGTTTGGTAATGAATTAAAAGTAGACAGTCTGAATGAGCTTTGTGAAGAGTCAAGACTTCAGAAAACAACAAACCTCTTAATCAAGATTCACAAGAGAAGATCCAGCATGGAAAAGAATTTAAAACTACGATAATTTGAACTTGTGGGTCCCTTAGGCCGTTGGGTCTCATGGACATCATTAACACTCAATCATTCACTCACTAGACAAACAAGTTACTAGGAAAGAGGGTAGGTGACCGACGTAACCTCGATGACATAACATTGTGACTAAAAAACTAGAAACCTATCACCGTCGATCAACATAAAAATTTAACGTTGAGTCTAAGTACAAAAGTAACTTCATAACCAAGGGTTTTACCGGGAGTTCTTAGATGACGAACTTTTGATGAATCTGATAAGTGGTGTTGGTGCGACTTCTAGAAGGTTATCAGGATGTTGATGGTTATCATGTTCGTGTTCTAGTTGTTCGTGGTGTTTCATTTAGTTTATGGTGACCTTGGTCTAGTGTTATTTTGCTAGGTTATAGACCGGTTTATGTAACGTGTTGGTTGATGCTCTTGATGCGTCACTGGTTGAATTTATTGTTTGGTTTATGTTTTTTTCGTCTTAGGACGACTTGGTTTATCATTGGTTTGCGGGATTATGTAACATATATATTGTATTATCTTTTAGGTGGCAGACCTAATTGTTTAGGTCCCGGGTTGGTATAAATATGATGTAAGATATCTTTTCAGGTCATGGTATGGGTTATTAGATTATCTGTGTGCGAATAAAGTTGTAATCATATGCAGAGGTTTAGGTCAATCATAGGTGATCGAATTGGGTTTGTGTAAGAGGTTTTAAGACCTTCGGTATTGAGCTTAACCAGAACTGTACTCAGGCATAGGAGATGCTATTTTTGTAGTTCACTCATCGTTCTGGATTGTAGTCTGAATTTGTTTTCTAGTCAGTGAGGCTCCTTTTGTGATGAGCAGTGCCCTCTAGGCTGTTGGCTTTCGTACATGTGCAGGTCCCTCTTATTGTAATCACATACTTGCTGCAGAAGTATTATCTGATTGTGGGTAGGCTTCCCACCGTGGTTTTTCCCTTTACCGGGTTTTCTAGGTACAAATCTCGATGTTATGTGTTATGGATGGTTGGTAATTGTTCTATGATATATGTTTGTGCTTAATTGTTATATCTGCTATTTTGATATTTGGTTTATGCATTCTGGTAAAAGGCTTTGTGTGCTTAAAGTTTTATAATTTGTTGACATCTGATTCACCCCCCCCTCTCAATTGTCCACCGGTTATCCTATCAATTAGTATAAGAGCTTGGTTCTCTTTGCAGAAACTTAATCACTTGAGGAAGATCCTATGGTAACTAATAGTTTAATTGCATCTGTTTTTCGGAGAGAAACCCCTAATCTTTATTCAACAAATTACAGGGTATGGAAGATTTAGATGGAGACTCATTTGAGATGTATTGGGAAAGAGATTTGGGAGATCATGGAGAAAGGCTATACTCCTTTCAGAATCTGGCAATCCTCCTGCAACAAACTTGGATAAGAACATTGAAAATGATTGTAGAGATAGCGAAGCACTCTTGAGTACACTTTCTAATCAACAAATAATGGGATTAACTGACCAATCATCTGCGAAGGTTATATGGGATAAGTTGGAGGATCTGAATGAAGGTGACCCTACCATTAAAATTGCTAAATTTGATGGTTGCCGGGTGAGGTATGAGAATCTGAAGATGGAAGATGAAATAATTACTACTTTTATAGAAAGAGTTAATGAAATTGTTATGAGAATTCAGTCCTGTGGTGGATCTCTGAGTGAAGATGAGATTGTTTCTAAAGTATTGAGAGCTTTGCCACCGACTTACAAGATGAAGGCTACTGCAATTAATGAGCGGAGAATAATGGCTAACACTTCTTTTAACAGGGATACTTTGGTTGGAAAGTTATCTGCTTTTGAGTTTGAAAATTTTGGTCCTCAAGCAGCTGCAAAGACTGAATTTGCTTTTCATACATCTGCATCATCCACATGCAAGAGGGATTGGAAAGCTTTATATGCGAAGGAACTGGAGGAAATGAGGAAAGAAGATGATGAGTTTGAGAAATTTGAAGCCCTATTTGCTAGAAGAGTACCTAAAGGTCCAACAGGAAGTAAGTATGAAGGAAAATCACCTTTTAAATGTTTTGCATGTAATAAGATAGGTCATTTTTCATCTAGATGTCTTGAAAGGAATTCAAGATTTGAAGAAAAAGATAGAAGATCTTGTAGGTCTAACTATGATTATCAGAGCAAGCATAAGTACAGGAGGAACAAAGACAAATCATGTTACCATCCAGATGAGGAAGGTGTGACCAATTATGATGATAAACCGACAAAAGATTCAGCTAGTGGATCCAATAGGGGAATGGAATGGGTGTTTTTGGCTATCAAGGAAGATGCTCTGACACGTGTTATTAAAAATGAGGAAAAGGCCCTTGCTGCTAAAATTGAAGACAAGGATGAATGGGTGATAGACAATGGATGCTCACATCATATGATTGGAGATAAAAGGAAGTTTCTATCTTTGCAAGAATTTGATGGTGGTTTGATTAGATTTGGAGATGACAAAGCATGCATGATTGAAGGAAGAGGAACTATATCATTGAATGGTAAGCATAACATTGATAATGTTTATTATGTTGAAGGTTTAAGGCATAATATTTTGAGTGTAGGACAGTTGGTGGATAAGGGATTTCAATTACAGTTCAAGGATGGAAAATGCAAAATCATCAACAGATCTGGTTTGGAGATTGCAACCAGTACACAAACCAAAGGTAACATCTTTCATTTGAACTCCGGTGAGAAGACATGTTTGATTGCACAAGTTGATGAGAGTTGGCTATGGTATAAGAGGTTGTGTCATGTGAATTTTGATTGCATTGTAAAGATCAATTCAACTAAGGTTGTTAGAGATATACCTAAGATTGTGAAGCCCTATAATCCGGTATGTAAGGAATGTCAAATGTGAAAGCAAGTCAAAACTTATTTTAAGAGTATACAAGACAAATCTAATGATCTTGATCTTATTCATACTTATTTGTGTGATCCTACTAGAATAAAAGGTTTTCAGGGTGATAGATATTTCATGCTAATCTTTGATGACTATTCTAGAATGATGTGAGTTACTTTTCTAAGGGAGAAATCTGAAGCTTTTGAAAAGTTTAAGATCTTTAAAGCTAAAGTTGAGACAAAGACAAGGTTGAAGATTAAATGCTTAAGGTTAGATCAGGGTGGTGAATTCACATCCGATGAATTTAACAGTTATTGAGAGAAGTATGGGATAAGGAGACAGTTCTCTGCACCCCGAACACCTCAGCAAAATGGTGTTGTGGAAAGAAAGAACATAACTATCTTGGATGCAGCTAGAACTATGATATTGGAAGCTAATCTGCCTCATATCTAGTGGAGAGAAGTTGTCAGCACAACACTATACACATTCAACGGAGTTCATATCAAAGGAGACACCGGTAAGACACCTTATGAGTTATGGTTTGGTCATACACCTTCAGTTAAGTATTTCAGAATCTTTGGTAGTATATGCTATATCAAAATAGATGATCCCATTGGAAAGTTTGATCCTAGAAGTGATGAAGGGATATTTCTCATTTCTAATGAAACCAAAGCATATAGATGTTTTAACAAAAGATTGCAGAGAATTGTGAAGAGTGCTAAAGTCAAGGTGGATGAATTGTATAAAGGTCAAATCAGAACTTATGAGAGAGAACCAAAAGTGGAGATGATCATAACTAAACCGGTAGCACCTGTACTGGAATAGAATGTTGAACCGGTTACCTCGATAGTATAATAAAATTCAACAGTAACTGAAGATCAGAGCAAAGAAACATAAAGTCAGAAGACTCCTAGGTATGTAAGGTTAAATCATTCAGAAGATCAGATCATTGGAGACAGGAACAAAGGAGTAATGACAAGAAGAAGGTTGGCAGTTGATGAGGTATGTTTAATTTATCAAGTTGAATCGACATTAGTTATTGAAGCCTGTAAAGATGAATGTTGGATGAGAGCTATGGAAGAGGAATTAGATCAGATTGAAAAGAACAACACATGGACTTTAGTTCCCCGACCTAAAAATAAGAATGTTATTGGAACTAAACGAGTCTTAAGAAATAAATTGAATGAGGATGGACAAGTTGTGAAGAATAAGGCTAGATTGGTATGCAAAGGATATTCTCAGAAGGAAGGAATTGATTATGACGAGACTTTTGCTCCGGTAGCTAGGATTGAAGCTACACGATTATTTCTTGCTTATGCCGCCTATAAGAAATACAAGGTTTATCAGATGGATGTTAAGTGTGTATTTTTGTATAGAGATCTTGAAGAGGAAATTTACATTGAGATACGTTATGGATTTTCACTTTCAGATGACAAAAACATGGTTTGTAGGTTAAAGAAAGCTTTATATAGATTGAAACAAGCCCCTAGAGCTTGGTATGCTAAATTGGACAAATATCTTTCGAAGCTTGGTTTCACTAAAGGTAATGTTGACAACAACTTACATTACAAGATCACTAATGATGACATATTGATTGTTGAAGTCTTTGTTGATGATGTCATTTTTGGAGGTGAGGATAAGTTTGTATGGAATTCTCTGATAATATGAAGAATGAATCTGAGATGTCTATGATTCGAGAGATGACATTTTTCTTAGGTTTGCAGATTAGTTAGAATGATAAAGGTATTTTCATCCATCAAACTAAGTATGCTAGAGAGTTGTTGAAGAAATTTTGTATGGAAAATTCTAAACCGGTTGGTACTCCTCTGGTTACAAGCGAGAAATTGACAAAGAATGATGCATCAACTCCGATAAATCCTACAAGGTATAAATCTATGATTGGAGGTTTGTTATATCTGACTCAAACTAGACTGAATATAATGAATGCAGTTTGTATTGTATCAAGATATCAGAGTGATCCTAGAGAGAATCATGAAAGTACGGTGAAAAGGATTTTCAGGTACTTGCAAGGAGGAACAACTGAGTATGGTTTGTGGTATCCTAAAAATGATGACTTTACAATGTGCATATACAAATATTGATTGGGCTGGAGATGTTAATGACCGGAAGAGCACATCCGGTGGAGTTTTTTCTTTCTTGGAAAGAAACTTGTTTCATGGATCAACAAGAAACAATCATGTACTTCTTTATCTACTGCCAAAGCTGAGTGTGTTGCTGCTGCTACTAATTGTACACAAGTTCTATGGATAAAACAAATGTTGAAGGATATAAGGGTATATTGCAATGAACCGATAGTTATTCACTGTGATAACTCTGCTGCTATTGACATATCAAAGAATCTAGTATTTCATTCTAAGACTAAGCACATTTCTATCAAATATAATTTTTTGAAGGATAAGGTGGAAGCAATTGAAGTTAGACTGGTTTATGTGAACACTAAATAGTAGATTGCAGATATCGTCACTAAACCTTTGCCTAAGGAATCATTTGAGTACTTCAAAGACAGATTGGGAGTATCTTCCCCTCTGGTAGAAACTTGAGTGATGTTGATTAGCATCAGTCCGACATGCATTATTAAAACTATCATTCATTCTGGATTGATGTGTTGATGCTACTACTCAGAGGGAGTAGTCAGCCATGTGGTTCAGAGGTTTTATGATTTTTCTTTGATGTTTATGTCAGATTTATGGCATTGATGTCAAAGGGGGGGAGATATTTATATGAAAAACAAAGCTTAACAGGGATATCATTCACAGGGGGAGTTTGGTCTGTTGGTTCAGAACTTCATTGTCATGTCATCTTGGAGAGTTTCTTGGATGTCTTCCATTGGGGGAGACTTGTTTGACAATTCTTGGCACTTGGATGTTTTTCACATCTAGTGTTGCCATCAATGCCAAAGGGGGAGATTATTGGCAATTTGGAGGAATTGATTATGTGTTCCATTGATGTTTGTCATTGATGTCAACACTAGCCGTTTTGTTGTCTACCAAGTTTCGGTAAAGTGGTTGGATTATCATGTTGATTTGGATATTTGTCTCTGGTTTGGTTCGGCTATTGGAATTGGTTTGGATTGGTTATTCATGTGTTCTTGATGCGTATCACATTCAGTTGGTTCAGGATTTGATGACTATCATATATTTTAGTAAGCCTTTTGGTTACCGGTAAGGGTTTTACCGACAACGCTTTGATGAAGATCTTTTGATGAATCCGATAAGTGGTGTTGGTGCGGTTTCTAGAAGGTTATCAGGATGCTGATGGTTATCATGTTCCTATTCCAGTTGTTCGTGGTGTTTAATTTGGTTTATTGCGAACTATTTTGGGTTTGGTTTTATTCTACTATATTATGGACCGGTTTATGTAACGTGTTGGTTGATGCTCCTGATGCATCACTGGTTGAATTTATTGTTTGGTTTATGTTGTTTCCATCTTAGGCCGACTTGATTTATCATTGGTTCATGGGATTATGTAACAGATATATTGTATTATCGTTTAGGTGGCCAACCTAATTGTTTAGGTCCCAGGTTGGTATAAATATGATGTAAGATATCTTTGTAGATCATGGTATGGGTTATGAGATTATCTGTGTGCAAATAAAGTTGTAATCATATGCAGAGGTTTTGGTCGATCATAGGTGATCGAATTGGGTTTGTGTAAGAGGTTTAAGACCTTTGGTATTGAGCTTAACAAGAATTGTACTCAGGCATAGGAGATGCTATTCTTGCAGTTCACTCATCTTTTCGAATTTTAGTTTGGATTTATTTTGTAGTCAGTGAGGCTCCTTTTGTGATGAGCAATGCGCTCTAGGCTGTTGGCCTTCCTGCATGTGCAAGCCCCTCTTATTGTAATCACATACTTGCTGTAGAAGTATTATTTGACTGTGGGTAGGCTTCCCACCGTGGTTTTTCCCTTTACTGGGTTTTCCAGGTACAAATCTCAGTGTTATGTGTTATGGATGGTTGGTAATTGTTCTGTGATATATGTTTGTGCTTAATTGTTATATCTGCTATTCCGGTATTTGGTTTATGCATTCTGGTAAAAGGTTTTGTGTGTTTAAAGTTTTATAATCTGTTGACAACTAATTCACCCCCCCTCTCTCAGTTGTCCACCAATTATCCTAACATTAAGGTCCAACTAAGGCATATGACACTAAATAAAAAAAATGTTGGGGAAAAATGACCAAAATTTTGGGCTGGTACCATGTGTATTATCATTTTGGTTCTGAATTGATGCTTCATGATTATGACACGTAGATGTATTGGTTTATGCTTATGATGGTTGTAATATGTTACCTCGTTGGGATGTTATCTTGTGTTTCGACTATCATGTACATGTGGCATGCATGCTTAATGTGGGAATTGAGTATGTAGGTACATGGAATTATTTCACTTGAATTGATAGGTCTAAGTTATTCTCTAATGGTAGTTACTTTAAATATGTGACATTAGGCCATTCCATTGTTATACCCGATTGAATTAGAATTGAATGTGACGTGTCATGTTTTACCTTGTGTCAATTCCAATCCAAATTGGAGGTGATTTTGGAATCAAATTTTGTTTCAAAATACAAGTAAATGCATGATTTCAATGATAGTTGAAATTTCGTGATTAGTCATAAATAAAATTAATGAGTTAAATTATTGTGTCTCTATTTAATGTTATATTTCTATGGAATTGGCAAAACAAGGGTTAAGTAAATTATGCTCGGAATATCTTGTTTGATAAGATTATAAATTTGATTCACTTGTCCATAAAAATATGATAATAAACTATTGTGAGATATTCACTTTGACTTGATTGCTTGGAAAAATATATTAATTTAAGATATAAAATTTTGAAAGATTCCTTGGGTTGGAAATACATATATAGATTTGATTTTATTGTCTAATTATATATATTGTACATGAAATTCGTTGAATGTTGTAGTACCCCTACCCTAGACAGCTTTGTAAAACCGGTTTGACCTTGGTTGACTTTTTATGTGGCAATCTTGAATGGTTGAATTACCATGAGGTAATGTTTAGTCAAATATTATGATTATTATGAGTATCTGTTAATGTGCTTTCGCATTGATTCTTATGTAAGTTTAAACTGTCCTCTTGATTCTTGTTATTAATCTTGAGCTAACTTCTTCATTATATATATATATATATATATATATATATATATATATATGCTTGTCTAACTCTTGGTTGCAGGAGATTGTAGGTACATTACCACCTAGGTGTAAGGTTCATCTTCACCTAGATTCGCAGGGTTGAGTATACCTCTTTCATCCTTAGAATTTGGGTTAGGTGGTCGTAAAACCTTCAGTTTACCCTAGTCATACTCAAATGAGCGTCGCTTGTGTTCCGTTAGTTTTCTTTTCATTTGGGTTTGCGGGTCGAGTAATTGGTTGGCTTACTTGGTTTGCGTGCTTGGTGTGTGGTATATAGATTATTTAACCCTAAGTATTTATTTTGATTTAATGTGTTCATTTACGCATTAGTAATTGAGGAATTAAAATAAATAGGTTTCTTTTATGTGATTAATCATTAATTAAAAAGGTCACTCTATTTATTTTTGTAGTGAGTTTAATTTAATGGTTACTTTTAAATAACGAATTTATTCAGTTTATGCATTTTAAAAAGGAAAGATTTAAATTTATTCGAAATAGAAATAATTTAATCTCTTTTGCTTTTTGGAATAGAAAGATTAATTTTAATTATTTAAGAAAATCAATTTTGATTAGAAAAGTGAGTTTTATTCATATTTATTTTATATAGTGTGTAAGCTTGATTTTGAGAATTTAATTTGATTAAAAATATTTTACCCTTATTAATATTGTGAAATGCAACTATTAGCTTTGTTAATTAAAAATTAAATGAGGGAGAAAAACATTTCTTTTAATTAACTAAATTTATAATCTCAATGCATAAACAATTCAACTATGAGATAATTCCATAAACTTAATTAATTAATTAATTAAATTAAGTTGCAAGTTGCATGATATTAGAAATATATTTTTATTTAAATTTTAGTGGAAAAATAAATTAGATTAATTATATTTATTGTTCCTAGAATTTTAAATAAATAAATAAAAGAATAAATTAAAAAAAAATGAATAAAAGAATTAATTGGAATTAAAGTATTGTTTTAATTCTTTATTTAGAAAATTAATTAATTTGCATGAGAAAAGAGAAGAAAGAATAATGGTTTTTAATTATTGCATGTTAGCTTGTCTTTTGTTATAAAATTAGAAAATAAAATAAAATTACTTTTATTCTAAATTTAGGTTTTTGAGAAAAGCTATTGAACCTAGAATTTTAGTTTAAATAGGGAATAGGTTTTTATTTTAGATACACAGGAAACAGGTCAAGGAATTAGGTGAAGAAATTTATTGGAAGCTTGTGGAAAAGATTAGGGCTCTTCTACAAAATTCTTCCAGGAAAGCAATACCAGGTTGGGTGGCTTCTTTGATTGTTGATTTTTAGAAAATAATTCTATTTCTTCCATTTCTCTCTGAATGATGTGTGTGTAAATTATTGTCAAACCCAAAACCCTCTTCTGGTGAATTCGAGTTTTGTTTTAAAAATTCATGCCTGATGTGTATTTCTAGTTTATGGGAAGAATGTAATTTTGGAAAAGTTAAGAAAATTATTATAAAAAATTTGTCAAGATTTTATGACGCATGGAGAATTGCAAGATTGGTGAAAAAGGGTATTTATCTGAGAAATTAACTTCTCTCGTTTGATTTTTAGTTACGACAGTTTTGTTTATTTATGGAATCTCTATGAAATGGTTTTTATTACCTTAAGAAAATAAATTTAATTATACATTAAATTTATTTGGGTTAATTAAATAAAAAAAATATATATATGAAAGATTAAATTATGTGAAAATGGAATTATTGAAAAAATATTGTTTTTATTGAAATTAATGTTAAAATTTTTATACATAAAAAAAAAAATATATAAAAAAATTAATTTATTAATTTTTGTGGGGAGGCATTGCCTCTACCCACGTGGCACTACCCATGGTAGTGGCTGCTGCCATAGGGCAGCAACGCTACCTAATGGTAGCGGCTGTTGCCTTAGGGCAGTAGCACTACCCATAGGTAGCATGTGCTACCATAGGGCAACAACGCTACCCAAGGGTAGCGTTGACTGCCATATGGCAACAATGTTGCCTTAGGGTAGTTATTTTAGAGTTTAAATGTAATTTTTAATTTTTAAATTTTATTTATTATTTTATTTGTTATTTGGTTTTTTTAATAAAAAAATAAAAATAAAATAAATAATAAATAAATAATATTAAAATAATTATAATGTGTTTATATATATATATATATATATATATATATATATATATATATATATATATATATATATATATATATATATATATATATATATATATATATATATAGTTATTTAATTTTTATTTGTCAATTTAAAGATTTTTGTTATATGAATAAAGAATTTAAAATTTTGTAATTTTAGAAAAAAGAAAAAAAAGCTTATAATTTTAAATTCGATGTTCTTATTGGAAATATATTAGTAGTTTAATTCATATGTGAATTTATTTAACTTTATTGGAGAAATGACAAGATGGATTTATTAATATAGTTGTACTTCCTCGTCTTCTGGAAAAATCTATTTAATTATGTTCTTGATTGTTTAAAGAAAAGATTGCCTATAATAGGATCTTGTGTAGATGGTGTTATCAGTCAAGTTTAATTTTATTACAATTCTGGTTGAGTTGTCATTGTGTCCTATGTTGATATATTTGTTTGGACCGTGTCGTTGGATGATTTGGGGTACCTGTTTATGTCTTCTGTTTCTAGTTTGGTCGTTGCCTTGTGATGGTGTTTTGACTGGTCTTGTTCTGTATGTGAATGTCAAGTGTTGACTTGTGGTTGACCATAGCGGGTCAGGTCTCTAGTTAGAGTATTTTCGGGCAGTGGACCTTGTATCAGTTTAAATGTGTTCAATTGGATCCGTTTCTATGTAGGGATCATTGATGTAATTATTGACCAATGTGGTCGGTTGTTTATTGGTATGATTCGCCTTGGTGGCAGGAATGTAAATGATGTGGAACTTATGTACCCTTAACTAATTTAAATGAATAGAGGGGTCTTGCAGTTGAGCAGACCCGAAGATGTAGCCCTCTAGGGGTGAACTCCAAAATCACTTTGGTGTTATGTGTTGCTTTTGTACTTATGTTTTCTTTTTCAGTTTTAGCATGTATGAATGACATTATGTTAGAATGCATGAAGTGGATTAGATGAAATTAATTGTAAATGCATGTCTTTTAAATGCAGTAAATTGGATCATGAAAGAATTTAGTTTGTAATAATGGAGTATATTTAGGAAATTAAGTATGCATGGAAATATCTCGTTAGTTATGGTGAAATTCAAGTGTGTTATTAATTAGATGCGCGACTTAAATTTTAATAAGAAAAATATTAACGAAAGGTATGATTAAATTTTAATTCTAATGGATGAACTTCATTTGGGTTATTTACATTTTCAATCTTGATATTAGCTATATTTTAACCTTAATGGATGTATTCATATGTTACCTATGATTTAGTCTTAATGAAAGAAATTATTCTTTGTATAAGTATTATCTTGTCTTGAGTTAAGTTAAATTTGGAATAAAGTAACCGCGTTGGGAAACTCTTTAGGTGTTAGTTGATGTCTTCCACTATATAATTTCTTCTTTGATATCTCGTTGTATCATTAGGTTGTGTTTAACTTAAAAAAAATAAAAATTATTGCACTCCATTCGTGCGTTTTAGCTTAATCCCTTCGGGGTTTCCTGGCGGGGCATTACAAATGTCATATTTTTACTTAATTGCATTTTGGGGAAAAGAATTAGAAATTATAAATAAAAAGAAATATTGAATATAGGAAAATAGAAAATAGAAAAGGAGGTTCAAAAAGGGTTTGAGAATTCCACTATTTGCATTTTTCATTTTTCGAAGAAAAGTGTTCCCAAAACCATCTTCTCATTTAATTGGAATTCATGGTGGATTTGGCTACTTGTAGATCGGTTGAAATGAGAATAGGCATAGGAATTAGATTCATGAAAGATTGTTTGATCTTGTGTGTGCTTTCCTTCACCAAATTTGCATGAAAATAGGACAAAATGTGAGTTTGTATTTGATTGAATTTGAGGTATTTCTCTCTCCCTCTATTGTTTCTTCACTTTCTTTGCACCTCAGATGCCATGTCCATCCCAAGGAAGCATAAGACTTCATTTGTAGGATTCAATTCGAAGGATTAAATTTATTTTTGATTTTTTTGAAAAACATCATTTTGTGCCCTCACCATGCCAAAATTTTTCTAAGATGGTCTAAATTCAATTTTTTTTGCTTAAGTCAGTAGTTGTTCATATTTGAATCATAAGGGTAGTTTTTGTTTTTGGAAATTTGAATTTTAAACTTTGAGCTCCACTAATGAAATCTTCTTATTTATGGTTTTTTCTCTTAAAAAGTAATCCAAAAATTTTGAATTTTGAAAATGAATTTAGATTTTTTTGTAATAGGGGATTTCATGTTTGCTTTATGTATTTTTGTGAAGATCTTTTGAAGAACGTGTTCAAAATTTTGTGTTTGGTTTTCTATGCCACATTCAAGTTTGTGAATATGACGAACTTATAAATTTAGTCATTATGCCTTTTTTCAGTTGCTCTTGAGAGTTATGACACATCATCCCTTATGTGATCAGTGGGTGACTTTGAGTGCTTGTTTAGTTGAGAAACCTCGTTTCTTGCAAAAGTTGTATTGATTCCACTTGGCTAGTACTTGAGGGCATTCTAATGACCTTGCCTACTTTCTCTCCTAGATTTAGTCCTTTTGGCTTTGAGAATGATACTCTATCTTTCTTTGTTTATGTTGGGCGACTCTGGCATGCCATGTGTGATGAATGCATGCTTTGTGTTCTATGTGAACCTACTCCCTCTTGTTTGGTGTGATTGTGTTTGTGGCCCAAGTGACTATATTCCAACATGGTGAAACTAACGATATAGGACATTTGTGGACTTTGAGTCATTTTTGTCATTTTTCAGAGTTTAATTTTGGTTATATGTCCTTAGTTGTAATTCCCATGGGTTAGGCATGTTGTAGGGACCAAACCTTTGTTTTATTTTGCTTATTAGTCAAGATACCAACACTAGCCCATGATTATAGAGTTGACATGGGACTCAAACACAAAATTTAGACTGTAATGCAAATCTTGTGTTAGGGTTTAAGCAAACCAGAGCAATAAACAACATTAAATATAATGCAAAACTAAACATTCAAAAATAATAACATAGATTTAACATGGTTCGCCCAATGTGGGCTATATCCACAAAGAAACAATTGTCAACTTCTTCTATTATCCAATAAAGAAATAAATTATAATCTCATGACTTTTTTCATATTTCACAACCACTTATTTATCAAGCCTTGTTGAAATTTTACAAAGGTTGATTTACATACCAAATTAACAATCGACTCCTTTATTAAGTAATGGATAATTTTTGCTTTATTGGGGATGTTGCTCCCAGAACCCTACAATGGGCTCCACCTTCAGGCCACTTGTGGAGGGGATAGTCCCCTCAAGTGCTACAAGAGGGGCTTTTCCACTTTACACTCCCTTGTTAATTTATTTTGGGAGAAAACACAATTGTTGAAATTACCAAAATTTAAGCTTGAAAGTATGATTAGTTGCCACATACCAACAACGTGGACACTTGAGAAGGAGTGTTAATGTCCCACCTAGGTGCTAGTATCCCCTTTGGGCACTAGTGTCCTCTTGTGCCCCATTTTATATCATTGAGTTATTTGTTAGGTTTGTAGCAAGTTCTTGGGGAAACTTTGTATACAAAAGTTGTTCCCCTAGGATTAGTGTCTTTCCATGTGGTCGTTAATCAAAAAGTGTTGTACATCAAGGATATGGTATCTCCATGCCTTAAGAAACATGTCTATGCTTAGTTGTGACTTTTCTTTCTAATTGGTTGGAGGGTTTGTAGTTCCTAATTAGGCAGCCTCTTGTGTAGGCTTGTTCACTAGTTGTGTTTTTTAGAGTTTTTGTTCAGTGGATTGAAGGTTGATCATTCCCTCGTCCTAATTGGATTTTGTGTCATGAGAGAACACTATCATAGGTTAGCACCTGATTGTCATTTATGTTTCCTCCCCCTCTCATAGGTTCATCATGGTGATTTCATCCCACAAGTGTTTAGTCTTATGCTTGTGTGATGTCATATTGTGATATTGGACGCATTTGCACAATAATGTTGTAAGTATTTCACAATGTTTCAAAATAAAAATGTGTTTTCTTAGCTATTGTCTCGTGGGGTGCCTTATAGCGCCTTACATAACACTCAACATAACTCAATGAAACATTTAATAGAGTTGATAATTCTTAATTCAAAATCATGAAGTACATTATAGTTTGTTGGAATGGTTGTACAACATGAGGCCTCAAGCCTTCAATGATATATGGGCACCAATATGTGCAAAATTCAGAACTCTCTAATTATATTGCAATGCAAAGCCTTAGTTTTACTATTGAACATTTTTTTCCACTTCCTATATTTCATCTCTTAACTTGTTTACTTTCAAATGGTCATGAGTGATTCTTATATTCTCATTGCAAAGGCCATCTACAAGGTCCTGCAAAATCACTATTGCATGAAGTATGTATTTTGATAGCTCATAGTTGGGAAACTTGGATCTTCATGATGTTCATACCATGAACCTCCACATGTCCATTGAGTTTTAAAATTTAATGAATTGTTGCTACATATGTAATAATAAGTTTAAAATGCTATTGTGGGAAGAACCACAAGCTACAATGATCATGTTTTGACTAGATCATTGTTATAAACTTGCAAGGAAACAAAAAAATCTGAATGAAATCTTTTTGGTTTATGCAAGATGTTTGTTACAACTTGGATGCTATTATATCACTTTTTAATGAAGAAGATATTGTTATCATGACGCCTTCACAAAAAGTGTTTAAAATCAATCGTATGAGATGGTTACAAATTGAAATATTTGAGTAATCACTTAGCTATTATAGATGATGATGTGTTCACTTCATCTTATTGACTAGGTGTTATACACAATGCAAGTCTTAGGTTTAGTTTCAACCATTTGATATATTGTAAAATAAAATAATATATTCACATGGAAAATGACATTCCACTTGGATGGAATTTTGAGATTTTCACACCTATCAAATGATTTACGATACTAACTTATTGTTTACAAATGTAATATTTAGCTTCTAGTTTTGCAATGGGATGGTTAAGGTCATTCCTTGGGCCACATATTGAATTTTAATGTGTCATGCTTATATTATATGGCTACAAGTAGGTTTTTTGATGATATATTAGCTTCAAATTGTTAGGGAAGCATCAAATTCAATTTTGTTAATAATGACATGAATGTAATATTTGTAGATTGCACTTCTTGTATAATATTAATCAATGTTCCTCTTTGTACACATTTATGATAAAATAGTTTGCATCAGTTCTCTATGTTAGCACACATAATACTATTAATGGTAGTGATATCTGTAGTCTTATGGTTGATATTTGTTATAGTAAGTCCTAGAGATGAGTTTGTAATATTTTTCATAAAATTAATTAACCGTGGAAGTGTTTCCATGTTATAGGTGAACAAGAGAAGATGGCTCACAAATTTTGAAGAGGATGTGCAATAAACACTTAAGCAACCCGCGTTGTAGATATAATTGATATGTTGAGAGCAATTCAAACTTGGCTCAAAGTCATTGATACCACACAAAGGAGAGAGGTGATGGGGATGGAAGATATCATTGATGATGAGAGAGATGGTTGTTACATAAGAAGTATTGTCGATTAAGAACATCACAATAAAAATAAATATTTATTTTTTCTTTAATGAAAGTAGGGGGTAATTTACATTTTGATCTCCTAAGCACTTAGGAAGCTTAAAACTAAGAGGAATGGAATTAGTTTATTAAGTTGGAGAAATATTTCAAGTTCAAAATAATAGAGGATTTAAAGAGAATCAAATATGTAGCTACAAAGTTGAAAGGGAATGCTACCTTGTGGTGGGGCTTCCTATAGGTGAGCCACATGCATAGTGGAAAACATCAGATCTTGTAATGGGATTGCATGTTGCATGGTGACTAAGTTCAATGATAATTTAATGTTAATTACTTACGTTGTATTTATTCATAAATTTATAAAACCTATGCCAAAGGGAGATGGTTAGAAAGGAATTAATGATTGAGTATTGTAGACAATGCATCCACATTCGGTACGCATAAGGAAAATTAGCGATAACTCATGGGAGGTAAAAATTCACCTAATATTGTGTTTGTTAAGCATCGAGATTATTGTAATATGTCTTGAAAAAAAGAGTAGGAAGCTAAAAGAAAAGAGTGAAGAAGAAATCCATTTCAAGAAAAGAAGAAATGGGGAGATTGCACTTCATCGCTAGCCAAGCCTAAGGAGGTGGCTAAGCATGAAGCTAAGAATCCCATCCTTCATTTTAATTGACATAAAGCACAATATTGTAAAGTAAAAATTTGATTCTCAATTTGTTATAGGCATATCCTCTAAGGAGAATAAGTTTCATTGTATGGATGGAAGAAGGGAACGTCACTTACCTAGGTCAAGGAATGAGATTAGAAAGGAACACTTAAGGAAGGTGATGAGAAGTTTGTTTCAATAGTACAAAATGAACAATATTGTCTCCATCACAAAATTAGAGGATGTTCTAATGATAAGTGTTGGAGGTTCCATCTCAAATTTCACCCAAAGTGTCACCAAAGAAAGAAAGAGAAACCACTTGGGGAAGAGGCACATACCAACATACCATGTAATAAAACGTAGCCTTTTCATGGGTCCACATCACCAAATAATAATAAGGGATTGTCTTATGATGCTTGGTAAGAATACTTATTTCACATAAAATATAATCTAGAGACTTCTTATAATATATAACGACACATGGTGACATCCCAATATTCTCTTGTAGATTGGGTTTGTACTAAAATAATTTCATTTGACTGAAGAAGAAAAGGATATTTAACTCACTAATGAGGCGATTATGAGGAAGAAAGGCTACTTGACAATAAGCAAGAACAAGAAAGCAAAATTTATAAGGTTATGCATGTTTCTAACCCTCACATTTTGTGAGAAAAATAATAGAGGTACCAATCCATTGTTTTTAGTAGCAATCATGGGTAGTGTAAATTATAGTTGCATGAAAGCACCATTTCTTATAAATAAGAAATCATCAAAGAGTGATATGAACAAATTTTAGGAATTTATTTTCACATATTGTAGCGATGTATGTGATTGGAAATGAGAGTAATGTGCAATTGTGTTCCATTTGCATGAGCAATGATGAAGCTTGTATAGGTAAAATCGACACCACTATTGTATTTCCATGGATGTTGTAGCACATGTATTCTTATTGTTCATAAGCATGTACAACATTACAAAATTCATTTGTGTGCTGTAAGAATTTAGTCTCCATAATTGCATGAAAGATTAGCAAGTTGGGAACCAAAAGATAACACTATATATGATTGTAGAATATTTATCACATGTATAATTTCTAATTGAGCACATGTATAACACTAAGAAATTTATTTGATTGTTATAAGATTGTAATCTTTATAGTTGCATGAAGGATTAGGAAGTTGGGTAACATGGACAACACTTTTACAAATTCTTGGATGTTGTGAAGGCTTGCATACTTCTTGAGAGAGATCATGAACAAATTAGCATATGTCTGAAATTTGTAAGCATCCATCTTCCTATTTCATTACAAATTATGTATCTTCTTATTCCATTACAAATGTATCTTCTTATTTTTTGTAACATGTAGAAATGATAACACTTGCTATAGCAAATAGAATATTGCAAACTCTTGGTATTTTTGGAACTACATAAATGATAGTTAAACTAGTGGGCATGGAGGTGATGAAGTCACATCTAAATTTTGTAGATGCCTAGTGTGTATGCATGGATCCATCAAGGCTGAAGATAGAGGCTCTTGTGAGGGGTACTTCACACAAGAGGGATACCTATTTAGGAGCAAAAATTGTGCATCCTACATAGTTCAATAAGGAGAACCTCATTAGAGAGCTAAACAATGGTGGACTCGCAATACAATTTGGTATAGATAAGACTTAGACCATGTTTGACGATAGGTATCACTTGTAAAGTTTGAACAAATATGTATGCAAATTCATGAGATGTGTAGGAGTTGTCAAGCAACAAAGAGAGTGACACATGATTCTAATTTCTACAACCCATTATGCATGCCTGATATATCACAAGAGGGATTGTCCATGCATTTTATCTTTAAATTATCACTCATAGGGAGGTAATTCTTCTAACTTCATTGTGGTGATTTTTTGTTGTTGTTGTTGTTTCTAAAATAGCACATTTCACTCAGGTTGCTAAAATAGCACATTTCACTTATGTCGGCTTACAATACATTACAAAAGATATACAATATCGGCCTTATATAATAATTACAAAATGATTTTCTAAATAAATCCCCCTTGATGTCGACTTCCCTGAAGTGTTGGATGTCGGTACCGGTGCCAGTATAGCCCTGAATGATCCAATATCAATGTCTGTCGGTAAATGCCTCCTAATGTCAGTAAATGACTCATCAAATCTTGTTGCCATCAATGACAACAAAATGAATCCAATTAGTGTCAATTGCCAACAATCTCCCCCTTTGGCATTGATGGCAACACTCATGAAAAATGGATTCCCTACCGGTTCAACTAATATATGCGACCCCTGAGCAATACACTCCTTCTGATAGTCTGATATCCTTCCCATGTGTTCCTATTTGATATTTTTCACACAGATATATATACACTCCCCCTTTGGCATCAATGCCAAATACTAGTGAAAGAATTGAAAGAATTCAGAATAAAAGAATGAATAAATATTGTTTATTTTACCCGAGCTTGACTAACTCCAAAATTTCCAGGTAAGCCTTATTCAGTAACTGAAGATATGTATCCCATCCGGTTTTGAAGGTTTCATAAATGGATACCAGTCCACTTAGTAAGTGTGCCAGTGTTTCCTTCTCTTTGAATTTTGCCGATGTTGGTTTAGCAATCATGTCCATACACTATCTCTTATGTACACCCAATGAATCTAATCTGGGACTCGCAAGTCCTCTAAGACTCCTTCCTCTCCAAATGATCTTTTCTTTCTCCTTCTGCAAAGCAAAAATTTGATTCTCCAAGGAAAAAATTTGTCCATCAACAGATGTTGTCAGTGAGGTTAATCCATCAAAAGAATTTGCAATGTTAGCTATCTTATCATATAATTCCTTCAATTTGCTATCTATATTTGGTGTAATAATTTCTATGTTACAACAAACCCTGTAGATATTTGTACACTGTTTTAGACAAATCTCAATAAGAATGAGTTTAGCTTCAATTTTCTTTTTCTCTGTTTCAATGATTTGATCAAAAGTTGATCTTTTAGCTGTAGATAATCTTTCTAATGCCTGTCGGTCTGCTATCTGCTACAGTGATTGAAAATTGTTAGATATATGCTTTGTTAGTGTTTTAAGCTTTCTGGAAGGGCTTGCTTCATCTTCAATCTTACAATCAGGGATTAATTTGTGCAACAATGTAACTGATTGATCAATTATTCCCTTATCTGCAGATCCCTCCTTTAGAAGTTTCTGAGTATCCATCATCATTTACTTAGTTGAACTCATCTCAGTGACTGATTTCTTCTCGACCCGAGAAGTGTCAATTGCCAAAACCTTTGCCGAGGAATCAATATTGACTGCCGGTGTAGACTCAATTCCCTTTACCTTATCTTCTTTACCATCGGTGGCTTCGCCACTTGGTGCAGTGTCAATTACTGTCGGTGGAGTATTAACCACAATATTCTCAGTAACCTGTACATTTCCTTGCTCAAAAATGGTTTCTGCTGTTACAAACTATACACTCTCCTTTGCTATCAGTTGAGTTTGTATATCTATAGTTACTATCGGTTTAGTCATAATTGGAGTTGAACTACCCAAAATACCTTTCCCTTTTGATTTATCTGGAATGGTGGAAGTTGTTGTCATAACAAACTCTTCCTCAGATGTAAGAAAGTCTGGATTCTTCTGGAAGAATTTTGCCCAACCCTCATTGGTCTCATTAACCACCTCATTAAATCTGCTCATCATTAGGCTTATATGTCGGGGTTTGCTACTGAAAACTGTCCTATTAGCAACATCAATACATCTCTTCATTTCATCATTACTAATAGCACCACATAAAGTCAAAAGTTCTACCTCTTCCTCTTTGATCTCCCTATCCCTCTTGAGTGCGTCAAGACTTCTAGCATCTAGTTTATTGTGCAATGATAGAGGTATTTCCTTCAAAATTTCTACTAAGGCTTTCTTATAAATGTCTATATGTAACAAAATTGCCTCTTCTATCTCATTCTGTTCATTTTCTTCTAAACTCTCATAATACATAGATACATTTTTCAAAATTCCATCTTTTGCAATTTCATGCATTAATTCAACATAGGTCATTTTGGCCTTACCAGACTCAGTATCATCACTCTTCTTCTTTTTGTTGGGGGTTGCTGGAGTACATGTAACTAGTTTCCTCTTTTGTGTAGGCTTCCTTGCCGGAGGTGGGGGTGCAGTAGGTTTTGTTACCTTTTTGACAAGTTTCCTCCATGGCTCCACCTTCTTTTGCTCTATCGGTGACTGATCTACTTTCTTCCTCTGTACCCTTCTGAAAGCTAGAGGTTCATTGTCCTCAGGGTCAAAATCAAAAGTGATGGTGGAAATGTAAGCTTCAGGCTTCTTCACTTCTGGAGTGCTAGCTGTTGTCAGTTCTCCTACCGGTTTAGATCCAGAACCCATTTTAGTATCAATTTTGTGCATGACATTCTGCATAAAAGTAGACATTTTTCTATTTTCTTCTCCCTTCTCTTCCTTATAAAGCCAGTTTTGACTTCCAGGGCCTTCTCTTCTGCTGTGCCAAAATGCTTGTTCTTGTCATCCAATGGGGCATCTAGCAGGATTTTTACTTAGAGGTCCAGAATGTTGTCATCCACCTCATATCCAAGCTCTGTGACCCAGATGGTCCTTGGATCAACTTCCTCCATAAGAGTTTCATCGGTCTTCACCATGAAACAGATATCAATGGAGTATTTATCCACAGTGTTCTTTGATAACCTCTCCCTCTGTCTCATATTTTCCTGAAATGTTTTAAAGTAACCCCAAAGTTTTTCTTCTCTGTCGGTACCAAGACCGGTGATTGCTTTCTTGATCTACATACCTACCAATATGTCATGAGCCCAATGCTTCTGTCCAAGACCAGGTAGCTCATTCATGAAGTAAAGCATCAAACATACAATGAGATTTCCATATCTAAAAGTTCCTTTCTTAACTCCCTTGATCTTTCCAAGATTTAACATTAACTCACTCCTCAACCATTCACATAGACCATATTTTGCATCATTCCTCAACATCTGATATGCGGCATGAATGCAAGAACTAGCAATGGAATTCAATTGGCTAGATTGAGTTACCACATAACCTATTATCATACTTGCAAATTTCACATCAGTGTCGGTGATTGTGCCGATCCTCATTGATCTGTTGTCATGAGTTGCGCTGATGGGTTTCTCGACCTCTAAGTTGGAAATTTTCTTGCCAGGTTCTTGTCCGACCATGGGTAAGTCGGTGACCACTTGAATAGCCTTTTTGGTGATCATGTAAGGCCGATCTAGCCAGATAAACTCATTGTGAATCCTACTCAGAACGTATCTGATGATCTCATCCTTGAATTCTAGTATTTATAGAATACCGGTTAACCCCAGATCCTTAATTGATTTGTATTCCGAATTGATGGTTCTGGAGCTGCCCAGTATCACTGATTGATACATGCTTTTGATCTCCTCTGTGCCTAGATCCTCCAGGGAGCAATGAATGTATGCCCTTATGTCTTCAACATACATCACGTCGTCAGGAACCCTAGAAAATGCTCTCGCAAAGTCTTCCTTCTTAGCAATCAAGGGAACCTCCTTGAATACAGGCCTCAACCTATCCTTAACCTCGACAATAGTGGGGTTTGCAATGAAAGTAGGAGCTGAAGATCTAGATTCCATTTCGAAGAATACTTGAAAGTGAACGCCGGTTGGAAGATTGAGTGCTTCTCAGATAACTGCTCGAAATCCTTTCATAATGCTTTTGCACGCTCTTAATTCGCCTGAAATTCGCCTTTCTTCACTCTAAATGCTTGAATGCTTGGTGAGTGAAAATGAATCCACTTACCCTTTTTATCAGCGAATAAAACCCTAGTCTTTCACTGTCATAAATTCTTCGTGAACTACCCTACCGGATGCCGGTTTCATAGCCTTGTGCCAGGTGAACCTTCATCAATGATGAACACAACTCTCCAAATCTCTTCCAGATCTCCTTAGATCTCCTCCGAGGTAATATGCAAGATTTTGCAATGAGTTTTCCAACCCCTAAGGCTTATGCCTCAGTTATCAGTGGAATTTCCTGCCGGTGGAGGAATGCCCTTTTCTACCAGTGGAGTTACTGGTGTAGATCCATCTCCACTTGGTCCTTCAAATTTTCTAACCCATCTCTTGGTTTGATCTTGTTGTATTTCATCTACCTTTTGCTTTCCTTTCTCATTATCTTTATCATTGCTAATCGATTGAGTCTTGCTTTTGCAGTACTTAGCAACATGACCTATTTTGTTGCATGCATAACATGTAACATTGTTCTTTTGAATTGCTTTGACATATCCATTATCATTCCTTGACCTACAATGATTAGCAAAATGTCCAAACTTTCCACATGCATGACATTTAACATTCATTTTGTAGTCTTCTGACTTATGACCATACTTCTTGCAATTTGTGCATTGACCGAGAACAGAGTTGTAGTTTTGATTTGCTCTATTTCTACATTGTTTAGCCATATGCCCAAATTTATTGCAAATAAAACATCTACCATTGAATTTATAAGCATTATATTTCCCTACTGGTTTCCTCTATTCTGATGAGTTCTGCCCATCGGTTGTCTGATCTGCAGTACCAGAGCTTTCACCTTGTACAAATCCAAGTCCTCTAGAATCATCACTATGCCTTTGTCCTTTCAACAAGTCATCTAATTGTGCATCATTGATCCTAAAATTTTCTTTGTACTCACTTGCAGTAGTCAGATCATCTCTCAGAGATATTACTTATCTTTCAAGTTCTTGTTCATTATTCCGGGATTGCACCAAACTAGTTTTCAACATATCATTCTCCTGAGCCAATCTGTCACATTCCTCATATTTGTTCTTCAAAGATGTAGCAAGATTTTCTTCTTTCCTCTTTCTATCCTCAATATCCTTAGACATCCTCATTGTCAGGTCTTGCATTTCATTTTGCATGAGCATGTTTGCTTGGCTCAGTTTCTCACATTGTTCCTTGAGAGAATTATCATCATCTTGTTTTTGCAAAATCTCCTTCCTTCTAGCTTGAGAAAATGATAACCTTTCTTGCAGGACAAGAATGAATTCATTTGCAGAATTCAGTTCATCTTGCAGTTTCAAGTTCTTCATCCTTTTAGCATCATAATCCTCAAGAGCCATCTCATGTTGCTTCTCCATAGCCATGACTAAAGATTATGGTTTCAGGATCTTCCTCAAGCTGTTAAACTTCCTCCGAGGTACCAGGCTCTGATACCAATTGTTGGGATCCAAGAACACTGAGAGGGGAGGGGTGAATCAGTGTTCTGTCAGTAAGATAAGATTTTATGTTTTTATACCAAACACATATAAACCGGTAAACAAATAAACATATAACTTGAAACAAATGAACCATCCACATGAATGAACACCATAACACACAAAATTTATATGTGGAAAACCTCAAAGAGGAAAAACCACGATGGGATTTGTGACCCATAATATCAATTCACTGGCCATATGAAAGATATTACATATATTGGGGGCCTGCACATGCAGGAAGGCACACTGCCTAGAGCACACTGCTCATCACTAAAGAGTCTCACTGACTACAAGCTTCTGCTGAAGTAAAACAATGAAAGTTAACTCACAAAATGCATCTACTATGCCAAAGAGAGTTCTGGCTATAGCTCTGCTCTGTACCGGTTCATAAAACCTGAACACTACTACCGGTATCACCTTCCCTCCAAGAATGTCAAACAAAACATTTACAGATCTTTGCATGATACAACATTCGCATAAAAATAATCTTTGCATTCCACAATCCTCACAAGTTCTATCCTCACATAATAATTTCTTATTACCACACCTATTACACTGACCTTTATACCCATACAAACAATATGCCTTATGTCGGCTTACAATACATTACAAAAGATATACAATGTCGGCCTTATACAATAATTACAAAATGATTTTCTAAAAAAATCTCGCTTGATGTCGGCTTCCTTGAAGTGTTGGATGTCGGTACCGGTATTGGTGTTGGTATAGCTCTGAATGCTCCAATGCCGATGTCTGCCTTTAAATGCCTCCTAATGCTGGTAAATGACTCCCATCAAATATTGTTGCCATCAATAACAAAATGAATCCAATGAATGTCAATTGCCAACAGTCACCTTTTTGATCCACATCCCCTCATAAAAATGCAAATGCACACACATGACAAGGTAGGTTGGAGTGGTATGCATTTGTACTCTGCACTTGTACCTAGGTTTATTGGAAAGAGAGAAGAGTTGACTTGTAATGACCATGCTCCATCTCTTACATACCTCATGATAGCATGTTCCTTCCAAGGGGCTATGTCGGTACAAAACCCATTGCAACACCCAAAATATATGACCCTAGAAGTATGTGTCAACATGTACTTAGCCTAGTGGGCTAGTTTTATCTAAAAACACCCCATTTTATTGTCATATACAAGTACAAATCTAAGTTTGCACAAAATTGAGACATCACATGTAAAAATGTCTTTAATAATGTAGCTCTCTTTGCTTCATGAGGTGGAGTAGGATGTATAACTAAGATTCTTTATTGATCTTTTGTTCTCTTGCAGGCTAATTTTAAGTTTTACATACACTTGATGCACACATCAAATACATCAAGAATTGATAGTTGAAGCAATATAATTATAATATTCACCGAAAATTGCTCACAAATATTTTAGTAAGATCAAATGGGTATAACTTCTTTTGTAGGCAATGAAATCATCTAAAAACTTGACAACATGCATAACACTCATTACCAAACCAAACTTCAGATTTGCATAACAAAAGAGTACCACACACAGACATTCACTGAGTCAACATTTAAACATTTTCCTAAAACTACTAGATGTGAAATTGAACTAAGTCAAACATCAAGACTTCTCCAAGCAAGTAGATTCAACAAGAGTGTCCAATATGAACGTTTGATAAACCATGAGAATCTACCCATACCATTGACTCCAAACAGATATGCAATCAACTACTAAGCCTTTAGATAGACTATTGCACCAATGAACAACCTGTACATCCATAGTACATCCATTTCTGTCCCAAACTAAGTGACAATACATATTGCTAGACAACAATTTTCATATCAATGACAGCGTACATTGCCAACATTGTCTCACTCAGATCAAGAAGTCTCCAACACAAAAGATGTAAAGGGACTTCCATGAAGATAAAAAAAATTATAAGGAAAAAATATCACACTTTATGGGTCATGAGATGGACCACTAAGCCATCATTGGATTATCATGTAGGTTCATACAATTTTGGACACTTACAATGTAGTCATGGATGGAGGGTCTAATAGAAGAAACATCCAACCATGGAGGCAAAAAAAAAAACAAGATATTGATAATATTATTTAATGTTTTTATAATATATTTTAAATTCTACTTGAACTCAAACAACATTCATGTGTTGAAAAAGATAATATTTTAATCTAATAGCATAATATTTTAATATTTATACTTACGTTGATTAGAATATAATATATTATCTCCCATATGGAGCTAAATTTTGACCACCGTTAATTGTATATTTAGCATGTATTATATAGTATAATTAGTTTTATGTATTAAAAAATGTTTCATATATGGTATAATTAGTTGTGTGTTAAGAGAAATTTTTATATGTAGTATATGGTATAATTAGTTTTATGTATATTTAGTAGGGGGTGCTCATGACATGTTTAGGAGCTTACCTAAGTCAAGCTTTCATAGCATGTTTCAACATGAAGTAGTTGAATAGTCATAAATATGTGCTTTTGTGGTGCTAGTGTATAGAATTGTAACAATGGATGATGCCATAGTTAGTTTCAAGAAGAAAGCGAGTTGAAGTAAATGAAATGTGCAAGATAAATCTTTTATTTTTATATAAATCCACGTAAATAAGTCTGCTTAGGGCCAATGTGACCATTAGTCATGAATTAGCATCAAAGTTAAATGAAGAAAGGCAATCATTTAGGCAAGAAATTGCATATCTAAATTGTAAGAGACTACCTCACACTTGAATCCCTTGTAACACGAAAGTTGAAACAAAGGTAGACGAAGGTTCTCTTAGTGTGATGGATCATGTTTATGTGGTAATTTATTCTCTAAGAGGGTCACAATTGGTCATAATCATGCTTATTACAAGAGCACTAAAACGAGTAGAAAATAAGGTACAAAAGTGCAAATTATATAGTTTTCATCTTTATAATAACATGCAAGCTTAAGAAAAACAACTAATTAAATAAATAGTTTTGACACTTTATAATTATGTGTTGATTTGTTTTTCATAATTAAATAATAATGTTATATTAATGGGTCTTGTATAATTACATTTTTTTTTATTAAGGGTACAAGATGGGTTTCGAGAGGGGTCCATACCTTATATACACTATAGAAAAATATATCAAAGAAGTCAAACAAACAATAGTCAAGCTAGGGGCTAAAAACAAACAACACATGCCCGAACCCTCAAGAAAGGGCAAAGAACAACAAGCTCAAGGCAATTTAATGGTAAAGTGCTCCAAAGAGCAATGAAACTTGGCTATTGTCCCACTCACAAAATCATTAAAGTAATTGTTTTTATTGATCTTCCTTTTTTTTAAATGGACCGAAGCTTATAAGACTTCATAGGGGATCTATGAAAGCTCGCATCCATTTCCTTTTTATTTTTACCCATACTAGAAGAAAGTGAGTTTAGTAGATGTTGGAGTTTATTATTACAATTGATAACTTTTTCAACCTCATGCTTTTCAATTCGTCTTTGTTAATTGTTTCCTACCAACCACCTCTAAAACTTGCTCACTTGTACCAAGTAATTTCCACAAAGGGATGGTTATTTCTAAGTTCCCCTATTGTTTGTTGGAAAAGACACTAACAATACAAACTATTAATACATATTATAAAATTATTTATGTTAAGAAGTCTTAAAAAATATAGTTTACTTTTGAAGTAAAATAATTTGTCCATAATAACATAGTGTGATGGTTAAATCATGGTATTGTGATTCTTTCCACCAAGATTCAAACCCCTACCAAGATGCTATTACTAAATGTTCATGTTAAAGATGAGATCCCAAGTTTAAATTTAATGGCTATATGAACATATTTAGACATTTTAATTATCAAATCTAATCAAAATTTTAAAAATCATAGTATTTTTAAAACACCTTCAAATAAATAACAATCATTAAAAAAAAACTTCTTGGTTGACATCTACCATCAAACTTAGGCCTGAATTGACAGCTATAGTAAATTCACATAGGTTGGAAAGAATTTATTACTTTCCTACTGATGATTGATCACCAAAGTGGTCATACGCTAAAATAACACAATTCAAAACAAAAACAAATACTGTTTCCTCTTCATTGTTTGGGAAACTTGTAATATTTGTTATGAACATATCTCACGGCTCCAGGAGTAATTGAAGCTATAATAAAACTTATAAGCCTTAATGGGAAATATAAAATAAGCTCAATCAGAGCACCCAGAAAGGAATCAGCTGGCATTAAACCCCTGGATAGTACAGTGAGAAACATTCCAGGAAAGAGTGCTGTGGTTATAAATCTCCCCTCCTTGACAGCCTCCAAAGTATACCTGGCAACATCCTTGGGATCCTCTGTCTTCCTTCTATCATACAGATTGAAAAGTTTCACTAGAGCAAGATGGCCATCCTCTATTTCAGCTGTATGGATCATGGAGTGAAAAGAAAATTCATACAATCAAATTCAAAAACAATATGATCTATAAATTTCATATATATATTAAATATATACATATTCAAACAAATCTCATATGTTATGTAGTTTCACCACAGAGAAATTCAAATATATCTCTGGGAAACTAATATTAGCCACATGCACACTTCATATATTACTCACCTTCACATTGATCCAGGAGCGGAGTGTCCACAAAGCCAGGGCACACAAGACTGATTCTAATATTGTATGGTATCAGCTGGAGCCTCAAAGATTCAGCCAGTCCTCTCAGAGCATATTTTGTTGCAGTATATACATCATGACCATAGAGCAAGAACTGATTCAGTCATCCACAATCAGAAATCTCAACAAGAAGAAAAACAGTGATGTATGACAAGAAAACCATTTTTGTTAATAGTTACTACTACCCACAAGCAGTTAGCTAAAACCATTCTTTAGTAGTACCAACAATCAACAAGCTCAGCAGAAGGGGAAAAAAGAGAAGAAACAAACAAAAATGACTCATTTATGAGATTAAAAAACCAAATTTTCCAGTGGGTATAAGGCTTATCTAACCAAAGAGGAAAGAGAGCACATGAGCACAACGGAAGCTGGGGGTCTGCCCTCTCTCTTTTTCATCAATGGCAGAGCAGCATGTAGAGTGTATAAAGTTCCAGTCAAATTTGTCTGGATAGTTAAGTCCACTTCTTCTATTATTGTGTTCTCCAAATATGCACTCCTCAAAAATCCAGCATTGCAGATAAGAACATCAATGGGCCTCCATAGGTTAGAGTCCTTGATGGCCTCTGAGATTCTCTCATACTTGCTTACATCTGCAGCCTACCAAAAATAAACAAATTAATTAACATGGTTAAGAAGAAAAATCACGAACTCCTATCGAACACAGAACATGGTGAAAAGGAAAATCATAGATTCATATGAAAAAGGAGAAGATGGGCACTCAAAAAAATGATAGATGCATCTTGAAAAGCATAAGAAACTTTATGCTTGATGAGTTTTTTATGTTATTGGTTTTATCCTCCAAGTAAACCACCCTGCTTGGACCATACCCAACTGACTTATGATTATCAATTTTATACTTTTGGATATGGACAATCAAATAAAAACAATATTTATATGGATTATGGAAATCAGTTAGTATTAATCAATTTTATGTTTTTGGATTCCATTTTTCATGAATCCAAAAACATAAAATTGATATTTATATGGATTGTCGAAATCTGTTAGTATCAATCAATCAAATTAGCATTAATCAATTGACTAGGTAAACATAAAATTGATATTTGCATAGATTGTAAAAATCTGTTAGCACTAATCAATGATTAATAGAATAGCTTTGGATCTAAACTTCAAGATTTTTTTGGGGGGTTTGGTTTTACCTTTGTATTGATCCTGCGAGCATCACACTTGACTTCCTTCCTTAGTTCTTCTGCTGCAATCTCAAGTTTTGCAGGATTCCTTGCAACAATGGTGACAAAGGCTTCTTGAAGCAGTGCTTCTTTGGCAATCTGGAGGCCTATTCCACTAGAACCACCAGTGATTAGAACATGTTTGTTTTTTACGCTCCCAATACTTGGCTTAGGCTTCCATTGAAACCCAAAAACAATAAAACCTATTACAGCTAAAGCAATGGCACCCTCCACCAGTGGTCCCATTACTGAAGGTCTATACAATGATAATTTTATGTTCCTGGAGAAAGGCAAGGAGACAAAAGATATGAGAAGGTTAGATAGGAGTAGAAGACAGGTAGTTTTAAGGGCAAGAGAGGTAAATGGCAGTAACGCAAGTGATAGCATTATTTTAAATGAGATAATTGAATGTTATGCTAAGTAGTTCAGTCAATAAATGGAAGATGGTCATGAATATAAAGAGTGTTATTAGCTAGACCAGAAATGGCTATATCTGACATCTCCAGACCTTCAGAGTACTTTTTGATGTTTTAAATAATATCCATTTGCAGTAGTAAATTCAATGAAGACAAATGTCTAGTTGTTGGACGATGTTGAAGTGTTTGGTTGTAATTTATTGAGTATGAGCACCAACCGAAATCGTGGAAAGGTCCAGCAAAATTAATAGAATGAGAAGGTTAGATAGGAGTAGAAGACAGGTAGTTTTAAGGGCAAGAGAGTAAATGTAAATGGTAAAGGTTGGTAAATGGCAGTAACGGAAGTGATAGCATGATTTTAAATGAGATAATTGAATGTTATACTAAGTAGTTCAGTCAATAAATAGAAGATGGTCATGAATATAAAGAGTTTTAATAACTAGACCAGAAATGGCTATATCTGACATTTCCAGACCTTCAGAGTACTTTTTGATGTTTTAAATAATATCCATTTGCAGTAGTAAATTCAATGAAGACAAATGTCTAGTTGTTGGACGATGTTGAAGTGTTTGGTTGTAATTTATTGAGTATGAGCACTAACCGAAGTCATGGAAAGGTCCAGCAAAATTAATATAATAAAAATGTGACAGTAAGATTAACAGCAATTTTTTTAATTTTTATTATTGAAATCAAATAATTAAATGAGTGTTAAGTGGATTAGAGAGATGGATCTATGAGTTTGATTAAAAAATTATGCAATTGAAATCTTTATAAATGTTATAATTTGATATATTTAGAAATGTTTTGTACAGTTTATCAATTTGAATCAAGCATTCAAGCAATCAGGGGAACATCCTTGAATACGAGCCTCAACCTATCCTTAACCTCGACAACAGTGGGATTTGCAATGAAAGTAGGAGTTGAAGATCCAGATGCCATTTCGAAGAATACCTGAAAGTGAACGTCTGTTGGAAGATTGAGTGCTTCTCAGATAACTGCTAGAAATCCTTTCACAATGCTTTTGCACGCTCTTAATTCACCTGAAATTCGCCTTTCTTCGCTCTGAATGCTTGAATGCTTGGTGAGTGAAAATGAATCCACTTACCCTTTTTATCAGCGAATAAAACCCTAATCTTTCACTGTCATAAATTCTTCGCGAACTACCCTAGCAGATGTCGGTTTCACAGTCTTGTGCCAGGTGAACCTTCATCAATGATGAACACAACTCTCCAGATCTCTTCTAGATCTCCTCCGGGGTAATATGAAAGATTTTGCAATGAGTTTGCCAACCCCTAAGGCTTATGCCTCAGTTACCGGTGGAATTTCCTGCCGGTGGAGGAATGCCCTATTGTACCGGTGGAGTTACTAGTGTAGATCCATCTCCACTTGGTCCTTCAGATTTTCTAACCCATCTCTTGGTATGATCTTGTTGTATTTCATCTACCTTCTGCTTTCCTTTCTCATTATCTTTATCATTGCTAACCGGTTGAGTCTTGCTTCTGCAGTACTTAGCAATATGACCTATTTTGTTGCATGCATAACATGTAACATTGTTCTTCTGAATTGCTTTAACATATCCCATATCATTCCTTGACCTACAATGATTAGCAAAATGTCCAAACTTTCCACATGCATGACATTTAACATTCATTCTTGCAGTCTTTTGACTTATGACCATACTACTTGCAATTTGTGCATTGACCGGGAATAGAGTTGTAGTTTTGATTTGCTCTATTTCTACATTGTTTAGCCATATGCCCAAATTTATTGCAAACAAAACATCTACCATTGAATTTATAAGCATTAGATTTCCCTATCGGTTTCCTCTATTTTGATGAGTTGTGCACACCGGTTGTCTGATCTGCAGTACCAGAGCTTTCTCCTTGTACAAATCCAAGTCCTTTAGAATCATCACTATGCCTTTGTCCTTTCAACAAGTCATCTAATTGTGCAACACTGATCCTAAAATTTTCTTTGTACTCACTTGCAATACTCAGATCATCTCTCAGAGATATTACTTGTCTTTCAAGTTCTTGTTCATTATTTTGGGATTGCACCAAACTAGTTTTCAACATATCATTCTCATGAGCCAATCTATCACATTCCTCAGATTTGTTCTTCAGAGATGTAGCAAGATTTTCTTCTTTCCTCTTTGTATCCTCAATATCCTTAAACATCCTCATTGTCAGGTCTTGCATTTCATTTTGCATGAGCATGTTTGCTTGACTCAGTTTCTGAAATTGTTCCTTGAGAGAATTATCATCATCTTGTTTTTGCAAAAGTTCCTTCCTTCTAGCTTGAGGAGATGATAACCTTTCTTGCACGACAAGAATGAATTCATTTTCAGAATTCAGTTCATCTTGCAATTTCAAGTTCTTCATCCGTTTAGCATCATAATCCTCAAGAGCCATCTCAAGTTGCTTCTCCATAGCCATGGCTAAAGATTCTGGTTTCAGGATCTTCCTCAAGTTGTTAAACTTCCTCCGAGGTACCAAGCTCTGATACCAATTGTTGGGATCCAAGAACACTGAGAGGGGGGGGGAGGTGAATCAGTGTTCTGTTGGTAAGATAAGATTTTATGTTTTTATACCAAACACATATAAACCGGTAAATAAATAAACATATAACTTGAAGCAAATGAACCATCCACATGAATGAACACCACAACACACAAAATTTATACGTGGAAAAACTCAAAGAGGAAAAACCACAGTGGGATTTGTGACCCACAATATCAATTCATTGGCCATATGAAAGATATTAAATATAATGGGGGCCTGCACATGCATGAAGGCACACTGCCTAGAGCACACTGGTCATCACTAAAGAGTCTCACTGACTACAAGCTTTTGCTGAAGTAAAACAATGAAAGTGAACTCACAAAATGCATCTGCTATGCCAAAGAGAGTTTTGGTTATAGCTCTGCTCTGTACCGGTTCATAAACCCCGAACACTACTACCGGTATCACCTTCCCTCCAAGAATGTCAAACAAAACATTTACAGATCATTGCATGATACAACATTCATATACAAATGATCTTCGCATTCCACAATCCTCACAAGTTCTATCCTCGCATAATAATTTCTTATTACCACACCTATTACACTGACCTATATACCCATACAAACAATATGCCTTATGTCAGCTTACAATACATTACAAAAGATATACAATGTCGGCCTTATACAATAATTACAAAATATTTTTCTAAATAAATCTCCCTTGATGTCAGCTTCCCTGAAGTGTTGGATGCTGGTACCGGTGTCGGTGTCGGTATAGCTTTGAATGCTCCAATGCCAATGTTTGTCGGTAAATGCCTCCTAATGTCGGTAAATGACTCCCATCAAATATTGTTGCCATTAATGACAACAAAATGAATCCAATGAATGTCAATTGCCAACAGTCACCTTTTTAATCCACATCCCCTTGTAAAAATGCAAATGCACCCACATGGCAAGGTAGGTTGGAGTGGTATGCATTTGCACTATGCACTTGCACCTAGGTTTATTGGAAAGAGAGAAGAGTTGACCTGTAATGACCATGCTCCATCTCTTACATACCTCATGATAACATGTTCCTTCCAAGGGGCTATGTCGGTACAAAACCCATCCCAACACCCAAAATATATGAACCTAGAAGTATGTGCCAACATGTACTTAGCCTAGTGGGCTAATTTTATCTAAAAACTTACCCCCTTTTATTGTCATATACAAGTACAAATCTAAGTTTGCACAAAATTGAGACATCACATTTTAAAATGTCTTAAATAATGTACATTATTAAATAATAATCACTTAAAAAATATAGAACACTTAGGCTAAAAGGGTTTAACACAAGGAGTTCCTAGTCCTCTCATTATTTGTAATAATTGGTGTAACTCAAAAACATAATGCAGCTCTCTTTACTTCATGAGGTGAAATAGGATGGATAACCAAGATTCTTTATTGATCTTTTGTTCTCTAGCAGGCTAATTTTAAGTTTTACATACACTTGATGCACACATCTAATTCATCAAGAATTGATAGTTCAAGTAATATAATTATAATATTCACCCAAAATTGCTCACAAATATTTTAGTAAGATCAAATGGGTATAACTTCTTTTGTAGGCAATGAAATCATCTAAAAACTTGACAACATGCATAACACCCATTACCAAACCAAACTTCAGATTTGCATAACAAGAGAGTACCACACACATAGACATTCACTGACTCAACATTTAAACATTTTCCTAAAACTACTAGATGGGAAATTGAACTAAGTCAAGCATCAAGACTTCTCCAAGCAAGTAGACTCAACAAGAGTGTCTCCAATATGAATGTATGATAAACCATGAGAATCTACCCATACCATTGACTCCAAACAGATATGCAATCAACAACTAAGCCTTTAGATCGACTATTGCACCAATGAACAACCTGTACATCCGTGGTACATCCATTTTTGTCCCAAACTAAGTGACAATACATATTGCTAGACATCAGTTTTCATATCAATGACAACGCACATTGCCAACATTGTCTCACACAGATCAAGAAGTCTCCAACACTAAACATGTAAAGGGACTTCCATGAAGATAAAAAAAAATTATAAGGAAAAAATATCACACTTTATGGGTCATGAGATGGACCACTAGGCCATCATTGGATTATCATGTAGGTTCGTACGATTTTGGGTACTTACAATGTAGTCATGGATGGAGGGTCTAATAGAAGAAACATCCAACCATGGAGGCAAAAAAAAAAACAAGATATTGAGAATATTATTTTATGTTTTTATAATACATTTTTATATTCTACTTGAACTCAAACAACATTCATGTGTTGAAAAAGATAATATTTTAATCTAAGTCAAGCTTTCATAGCATGTTTCAACATGTAGTTGAAAAGTTATAAATATGTGCTTTTGTGGTGCTAGTGTATAGAATTGTAACAATGGATGATGCCATAGTTAGTTTCAAGAAGAAAGTGAGTTGAAGTAAATGAAATGTGCAAGATAGATCTTTTATTTTTTATATAAATCCACGTAAATAAGTTTGCTTAGGGCCAATGTGACCATTAGTCATGAATTAGCATCAGAGTTTAATGAAGAAAGACAATCATTTAGGCAAGAAATTGCATATCTAAATTGTAAGAGACTACCTCACACTTGAGTCCCTTGTAACATGAAAGTGTAAACAAAGGTAGACGGAGGATCTCTTAGTGTGATGGATCATGTTTATGTGGTAATTTATTCTCTAAGAGGGTCACAATTGGTCATAATCATGCTTATTACAAGACCACTAAAATGAGTAGAAAATAAGGTACACAAGTGCAAATTATATAGTTTTCATCTTTATAATAAAATGCTTGAGTTTAAGAAAAACAACTTATTAAATAAATAGTTTTGGCACTTTATAATTATGTGTTGATTTGTTTTTCATAATTAAATAATAATGTTATATTAATGGGTCTTGTATAATTACATTTTTTTTATTAAGTGTACAAGATGGGTTTCGAGAGGGGTCCATACCTTATATATACTATAGAAAAATTTATCAATGAAGTCAAACAAACAATAGTTAAGCTAGGGGCTAAAAACAAACAACAACACATGTCCAAACCCTCAGAAAGGGCAAAGAACAACAAGCTCAAGGCAATTTAATGCTATTGTCCCACTCACAAAATCATCAAAGTAATAGTTTTAAGGGCAAGAGAGTAAATGTAAATGGTAAAGGTTGATAAATGGCAGTAACGGAAGTGATAGCATGATTTTAAATGAGATAATTGAATGTTATATGAAGTAGTTCAATCAATAAATGGAAGATGGTCATGAATATAAAGAGTTTTATTAACTAGACCAGAAATGACCAATATTTACAAAATGAAGAATCTAACAAATAAATTATACCTCAAGAGATTGTAATCTTTGAAAATGATGGAATGAACATTTATTACTAAAAATCTTAAATATTTTGATTTGATTTTGAGTTAACTAATTTTAATAGATGTAAATTGACAAGGATCAATGTATTTACTTCTATTTTATTTGCTCAAACTATGAGAAATTTTAATTGTTGATATCATTAGTTGTAACGAAGAACCCAAGATGGATAGCCTTGTAAATTTTATTTGTGAAGGGATAAGGAAAAATATATAGGGGTTTAAAACATTGATTGCATGTTCTCGGAAGGAATGAAGGATAAATATGGTTCAAAAGGATAATGAAATAAATTTGAGGGTAAATCAAAATCAAAAGGATAGTAAAAACTCCTTAGAAAAGTAGAGTGAAGTGTTGAAACTTTAAATAGTGTGATTATGTGAATATTGAGTTAAATAATTATAATAACTTTGATGATTTCTCCAAAAAAGAATAATTTGATGATTATTCAATTGATACATTATTCATTTCTACTAACTTTGCTAGTGTTGAATCTTGGCTTATTGATTTATGTACCTTGTACCACATGAATCCCCAAAATGAATGTTTCTCATCTTACTTATCTTTTGTGGTCCTATGGGGTCATATGTGGTCCTATGGTTTCATAAGGGGTCATACGTGGTCCTAAGGGGTCATGCATGTGTTCTAACACGTGTGACCCCTTAGGACCACTTAAGGCCCCTTGCGACACATGTGCACCCCTTAGGACATATTAGGACCACATAGGACCAAATTTTGTCGCAAGGGGTCATATGTGGTCCTAAGGGGTCACGCATGTGTTCTAACACATGCGTGACCCCTTAGGACCACTTAAGGCCCCTTGCGACACATGTGCACCCCTTAGGACCTATTAGAACCAAATGGTTTCGGAAGGGGTCATATGTGGTCCTAAGGGGTCACACATGTGTTCTAACACATGCGTGACCCCTTAGGACCACTTAAGGCCCCTCGTGACACATGTGTACCCTTTACGACCTATTAGGACCACATAGGACCAAATATTGTCGCAAGGGGTCATATGTGGTCGTAAGGGGTCACGCATGTGTTCTAACACATGCGTGACCCCTTAGGACCACTTAAGGCCCCTTGCGACACATGTGCACCCCTTAGAACCTATTAGGACCAAATGGTTTCACAAGAGGTCATATGTGGTCCTAAGGGGTCACACATGTGTTCTAACACATCTGTGACCCCTTAGGACCACTTAAGGCCCCTTGCGACACATGTGCATCCCTTAGGACCTATTAGGACCAAATGATTTCACAAGGGGTCATATGTGGTCCTGAGGGGTCATGCATGTGTTAGAACACATGCGTGACCCCTTAGGACCACTTACTGCCCCTTGCGACACATGTGCACCCCTTAGGACCTATTAGGACCACAAAACACCAAATGGTTTCGCAAGGGGTCACGCATGTGTTCTAGCACATGTGTGACCCCTTAGGACCACTTAAGGCCCCTTGCGACACATGAGCACCCCTTAGGACCTCAAAAGACCAAATGTTGTCGCAAGGGGTCATGTGTGGTCCTAAGGGGTCACACATGTGTTCTAACACATGTGTGACCCCTTAGGACCACTTAAGGCTCCTTGTGACACATGCACACCCCTTAGGACCTATTAGAACCAAATGGTTTTTCAAGGGGTCATATGTGGTCCTAAGAGGTCATGCATGTGTTCTAACACATGCGTGACCCCTTTAGGATCACTTAAGGCCCCTTGAGACACATGTGCACCCCTTAGGACCTCAAAAGACCAAATGTTGTCACAAGGGGTCATATGTGGTCCTAAGGGGTCACACGTGTGTTTTAACACATGTGTGACCCTTTAGGACCACTTAAGGCCCCTTGCGACACATGTGCACCCCTTAGGACCTATTAAGACCAAATGGTTTTGCAAGGGGTCATATGTGGTCCTAAGGGGTCACACATGTGTTGTAACACATGCATGACCCCTTAGAACCACTTAAGGCCCCTTGCGATACATGTGCACCCCTTAGGACCTATTAGGACCACAAAACACCAAATGGTGTCGCAAGGGGTCATATTTGGTCTTAAGGGGTCACACATGTGTTCTAACACATGCGTGACCCCTTAGGACCACTTAAGGCCCCTTGTGACACATGTGCACCCCTTAGGACCTCAAAAGACCAAATGTTGTCGCAAGGGGTCATATGTGGTCCTAATGGGTCACGCATGTGTTCTAACACATGCATGACCCCTTAGGACCACTTAAGGCCCCTTGCAACACATGTGCACCCCTTAGGACCTATTAGGACCACAAAACACCAAATGGTGTCGCAAGGGGTCATATGTGGTCCTAAGGGGTCATGCATGTGTTCTAACACATGTGTTACCCCTTAGGACCACTTAAGGTCCCTTGCGACACATGTGCACCCCTTAGGACCTATTAGGACCAAATGGTTTCGCAAGCATAATTCTCTGGTCTTCTAGAAGTTGAATTTAGTACTTCGACGAGTCCACCAACTCTGGTTCCACACCATAGAAATTTTTGGATATTGTCTTCCAAATATCCTTCAGTGCAAAAGCATCATTCTCATAATAGAAAAAGGTGGCCCTTGCATGAACACATTGATTTCCTCCAAGCGTGGCCCAATAGGTTTCCTTGTCCAACTCCAAAACTAGTTAGTCTCTCCGGACATAAATTAGAGACCACATCACACACTCCAGACATTGTTTGTTTGTATTGCATACTCTCTATACATGTATTTAGATCACCCTAAAAACAATTTCCTCTGCTTTTCTCCAATTGCTCTCTTCTGGGCAACTAATGAGCTTGTTTCTATGTCATTCAAGATTATGCAGGTCTGCTTGCTTTCTTTTACGAAATTTACTTGCACCCCAATTACGACCTATTAGGACCACATAAGACCAAATTAGGACCTATTAATTAATTTGTACATATGCAAAATTATGAATTAATTGTAAATTAATTTTACTTAATTGTAAATTAATTTTACTTAATTGTAAATTAATTTGACTTAACTTGGGGTCTTAATTTGACTTAATTTGACTAATTTTCAAATTAATTATTGCATATGCAAATATATGTAATTGTAAATTAGACATATATTGAAATTTAAAATTAAATTTATAGTTGTTTAAATTTCTTTTGTGCATAGATCTCTAGAAATTTATCTTAAATTTGTCTTTATATCTAGAAAATGTTAACTCTTGAGTATGCATTTATGATGTTTAAATTTCTTTAAAATGTATATATCTAATTTCTTTAATTTACATGTTTTTAAAATATGTTTAAAATGATTTAAATGTATATGTAAATACATTTTTAATTATTATTTATTGTGTACTACATACATGCACATGTGCAGATATATATATATTATCCACTGAACATCATGTCTGACGAGCTTGGATCACATAACACGAGTACTTCTGTGCCTAGTGTTCATCCTCGTGGGAGTGAGCAGACGTCACGTAGGTCTACAACAACTCCACAGGAGAGACATCAGCTCTACAAACAGACTACCGAGGCACTCCAACATGCCTTAGATCATTTAAATATCACTTTGGGAAACATGCGTGATCACACAAATAAACAAAGGGGCGAGACTATTAGACATGAGCTAGTTCATATGATTGACCTCGTCGACAATTATAATCCATATGATGAGGTCAATGCAGAGGGATTCTATAGATCCCTTTCACGCAGTGTACGTGGTGCTGTGAAATGGGACACGGTGAATGATAGGGTTTCCACAGCTGATGTGAAAACCATGTTTCGTCATTATCAGACATTTGGTAGGGTGAAAGGCTATATGCCTACCAGGTGCACAGATGTACTGGTAGCACCATTTATCTATCCTAGATGGTTAGCCACTCATCATAGGTGGCCCCAAAAGGATGAGTTGCCCCTTTATTTCTGCAAACAATTATTTGCAGAGTTTCATTTGTTGGATGATGTTGATTACACCGATTTTTCGAAACATGTTGGGCAAGGGAAGGGCAGATTTTCAGATAAGTTTAGATGACCAGGTGCACCCCCGCCCGTTAATAAACGGGCATTGATTGGTCCAAACCTTGTGGTTCTTCCCAAGAGTGCGGACCTAGCACATGTTGCAGATAGTGTGCCAGATGACACTCGACAATCCATATTTTCCAATATTGCTACTATAGCCACACAGGTGGATGAGATAACATCAGATCGGGTGGGTAGATATTTGTTGCGCTCTCATACTAGCATTCATGATGCATCAACGGGTGATGATCCATATGTTCGAGTAGACATACCATCATCGATGGATATTGCACACATGCATGACATAGATCCTTTATGATAGATAAGTGCATGCTTATCCAGTGATCTCTTGGATGCATATCAAGTCATTTCTATGGATCATGGGATCCCACTACATGATACCCCATCATTTGTTAGGAGTGCACTTGGTAGACCGGGTGCATCTAGCCGTGGTTGTGAGCATACAGATTCTCATCCTACTGCTACTACACATCCTGTTGACTCGCCCTAGCATACAACAGTTGGTCAGGATACACCTCCTCCTCCTATTTATACATCAGTTGATCGAGCCATAGTACCTGATACTAGATTTTCGGGGATGCTCACTACCATGCTTATGGAGCCAGACAGTGAGGGGGATCATGTTGTAGTGGGCTGCTTGCATGATTCTGACATCAACAGGATTAGACGAGCCTTACATGCTGCAGGAGAGGTATGAATTATATAATATATAATTTACTAATTTTAATTTTGATATTTTATATAGCTACTTGATTGTACACATGAACTAAATAGATTTAATTAATTAAATATATATATTGGATTATATTTTTTGAACTATATAGGGTATCACGTTAGGGTCGATGTGTGGAGTTTTGGATGTTGCCACTGACCCAGTTGTTCATTAGGAGACACAGGTATATATAAAGTTTAAATTATTTTTTTTGTTTTGTTTTTAAGTTCTATTTAAATGGATATCTAGGTGTTGATTAAATAATTTCTTGAGCGATTTAAATTATATATATGTAGCTAGGAAATCGGAAATCATCAAAGCAATATAAATATTAGTCATAGCTCAATCACAAAAGCAGATTGCAATGATCAATCCTTACACACTCAATGAAGACATGAAAAGCAAAACATTCAAAGCTAAAAACTAAGCGTACCAAATGCAGATCTGAACGTCTCCTTCATGCGGCTCCATTGTCCTTCTTTCTTCTCCAAATAGCCTTTGTTTGTGGATCTCACCTTCAAGTGCAAAAAAACTAATGTGAAAGCAAGATTGACATTGGCACAAGAATACTCAAAGCGTGATTGATTCGACAAAGTGATTCAAACAAGTGATTATTATTAGCCGAGATTGAAGAAATTCATCCAATTTATAGACAAATTGGAGAGATGATCAAATTAGCATGATTCAATTCAAATGGAAATTGTAAATCAAAAAATGTCAATTATAAAAAATTATGACAAATTGAAATGTCATTCCCATGAAATTAGGAGAAAAATAGGAGGAAATTGAATTAGAAATTAGGAAAATTAGAAAATTGGGAAAATAGGAATTAAGAAATTAGAAAAATGAGGAAATTAGGAATTAGGAAATTAGAAAAATGAGGAAATTAGGAATTTAGTGAATTAATTAATAATTTTTCATTTATTAATTAATTCACAAAGAGGGAATTTAGAAATTGATGAAAGATTAGGAAATTAAGAATTAGGAGAAATTAGGCAAATCAATTAATAATTTTTCATTTATTAATTAATTCACAAAAAGAGGAATAATTAGTTAGCCAATTAAATTAAACATTTAATTGTGACTCGAAGACCTCGGATAAATAAATAAATTATTTAACCTAGATGGAGAAAATGGAGAGAAAATGACAAACAAGGTTAAATGAATAAATCATAAAACCCTAGAAGATAAATTAGCAGTGCAAGGATGACAATTAGGTCTCGATGAAAGATAATTGACTCGATCATGATTCGGATTAACAAAGGACCAATGTGATAAATGATTTGATTGATAAATGCACCAATTGACGAAGAACAATGACTAATTGATCCAAATTGACATAATTGAGACAGACAACGATCGATGGCAAATTGATCGCAAAATGACAAAATTGACAAGAGGACAAGGATCGACGACAAAATAGATTGCAAGACGACAAGATTGAAAATGACCACGATCGATGACAAATCGATCACAAAATGACAAGATCGAACATGACAACGATTGATGACAAATCGATCGCAAAACGACAAGATTGAAAATGATAAGGATTGATGACAAATTGATTGCCAGATGATAAGATTGATAAGAGGACAAAACCCTAATTAGGATTGACGATGTCCAAAATGATGACAAATGAGCACGCACATTGATACGATAGGATAAGATCGATCAAAATCATGACTGGAGAGTGTTGTCGACAAGACCAAATTTGAGAGCGAGACAAATGAAGAATGTAGAAGAATGACTCGATGCTCGCAAATGATAAAAACCAAGTGCGTGACATAGGAGAAATGTTAATGCAACGCAAAAACCTAAAATAAGGCAATGCGCAAATGTTAAAGTACGATTCCGCAAGCGTTGACCATTTTTAGGTGTCTACATTTTGCCCCTCTTTGAGACAATGCAATTTTAAGCATTGTTTCAAAGAACAATAATGAAAATGCCCTAGACACTGACAATGACATATGCATGCCCCCTCAAGGAATTGGCCGGAAACATGCAAAAAAGAGGCCAATTGATCGATAAAATGATAGGATCGAACAGACTGACAATCGGAGATCGGATGCATGAAGGACAAGCAATTAAAGACACAAAAGACCGCGACCAACATGAGATGGAGAGGGTGCACATCCATCTATGCACTGACAAAGATCTATAAATGAGACCAAGAGAGTGAAAATTGCTCATTTGCACTAGCCAAAGAGGAGGATTTGTTGCTCTGGAAAAGGACACTTGCAAAGAGATGATGAACATTCCAATGGCAGATCACCTCGAAGAACGTGTACGCACGTACAGATAGCCGGACGACGCAGGAGCAGCGGTATGTATCTCAAAAACCCATGGTTTCAATTTTATGAATTTGACTTGCTTGCAGGACATTGCGGGGCCCACAAAAAATGCAGAAACTGACTTCTGTGCTTGTGTAGGGCGAATCCTGCGCTTGTGTGATGTCTTCTGCGCTTGTGTAGGGGAAATCAAAGCACTAGACCGAACTGACTATCCGAATGGACGAAAGAAATGTTAGTAAGAAGAAAATGAGACCGAGGACAGTTAGAGACGAAGAAAAACTTGCTTTCAGTAATGCACTTTGTAGGTGAGAACCTTTATTTTAATGTAGCAAAATGGATGCGTAACATCATGGCATTGAAGGCCAGAGCTGAAATGCAACCCTTTTTGCAAAAGACAGACACGTCACAAACAAACAACAATCACAACCAAAAAGAAAAGGACCATGAACCATCCCGGTCACTCTAAATCACTCAGTGACATCATCGAGCAACATAGGAACATGATCGAAGCCAAAGATAAATCGGTAAAAAGATAAGATGCACAAATTCCAACAAATCAAACTAACATCTTGATCTTCATTGTCAAAAGTTGAAAGTGCTGATAGGACGATCATGCTGTCTGGTTTCAGGACATGCGGTACCCCGTCTAAGACAGGACACAGTCTGGTTTCGAGTATACCACACCCTGTATAAGACCCATGATAGTAGAGACAAGGACAAATGATATTGATGGTAACGTTCGATTGATATGACAATTGTGATCAGTTTGAATGTCTGGTTTGATTGAAAAAGTTCATCTGTTTATGCATGATTTCATTAAAGCACAGTGTGTGATTGCGAGTCATTGGATGCATACTTGGTGATCTGTCTTATGCACCAAGAGGATATTTATGTTTTTGTTTTGCTTTTCGATTTTTTACAATTTTTTTTTATGTTCATTTTTTCAGGACTTTATTTGACTTTTTAGGGATTTTCTCAGGACATTTTTCAATTTTTTAGAGATTTGTTCAGGACATTATTTGATTTTTATGATTATTTCAGGACATTTTTCAATTTTTTTTGAATTATTTCAGGACATTTTTCAATTTTTTTGAATTATTTCAGGACATTTTTCAATTTTTTTGAATTATTTCAGGACATTTTTCAATTTTTTTTGAATTATTTTAGGACATTTTTCAATTTTTTTGAATTATTTCAGGACATTTTTCAATTTTTTTTGAATTATTTCAAGACATTTTTCAATTTTTTTGAATTATTTCAGGACATTTTTCAATTTTTTTGATTTTGCCCCCAATGTCTAGCAAGGCAAGGAATATGACAGGTGAATAAATAGGCTTTCTGAAATGATGGTGGATAGAGGGAAGACAAAGGCCTTTTATCATGGAGACAATACATATGCAATTTTGAAGGGCTATTGCATGATGGGACAAGAGACTGGATATGACAATGTAAAGCAGTGACATGGCATGAGGGACATGTCAAGAGGTTTTTGAAACCATGTTTAAATTTTGCGTCCTTATTATAGACCAAGATCAAGGGACAGAAAAGGTGTATGGATAGTGATAAGATATGGATAGGATAAGCAAGACCAAGAATGGATAAGGGACATAGACTGAAGGTCGGGATTAGCGAAGGGATAGTGACAGAAAGTTGCAATAAGCTAGGGAATATGGATGAAAGGTTATAATAAGAAAATGGATAAATGACCAAAAGCTATGATGAACTAAAAGCTGCAAACAAGATTCATGCTGCTCATGACGATCCTCAGCCTTGTCAAGATCAAAGGTGGAAAGGGAAACTGAACATGAGGGACAATAGGATATGAAGGGTAATGACAAGGGTTCGATAGGATAGTGAAGGGCAATAAGATATGAAGGAGGAAACCTGCCCCCAAGTACGATATGCAAGAAGTTCATAGATTACGCATGACGTCTGTTTGTCAGGTTTTCATCACGGTACTTGCCCAAGGCGCCTGTTTGCCAGGTTTTCACCAGTGGACGAATTATTTTTGCTTTACTTTTTTTCTTTCTTTTGTCTTTTTTTTTTCACTTTTTTTCAATCTTTAATTTTTGACTTTTTCAAGAGAAGATGGACACATGATAGGGGATGGAAGAAGGACTCAAACATCTTTTTGTTTGGATAGTAGCCTTGAAAAAAATGGACCAAGACCTTTAAAAGTATGCTCAAAGACGTTGGTAGGATAAGGACATGGAAAATAAGATGAAACTAAGGCAAGGATTTATGCAAAGGATGGGATCAAAGGGATCGAAGGATGGAAAATGTGCATTGGATAATGGATAGGGTATTGGAAGAATTGGGCTTCAGTGGATGGAAATGAAGGCAAGATCAACATTGGCACACACCTTGAGGGGTGATGGATTGATGGAGGAAGAGTGGGTTTTGGATATGGAGATTTTGATGAAGGAATAGCTTGGGATTTGTGAGATTTGGATGGAGGAATAACTTGGGATTTGGGGACATAAGGGCCCAAAATGGGTGAAGAAGGTGATGGAGGAACAAATTTGAGAGGGTTGGATGGAGGAATAGAAACTTTGGATGCCAAGTTGGATGTTTCTTTAGGCTTTTGTGCTTCAAGGAGCTGCTTAGGGATCCACATGGTTTTTGATTTTTCATGCTTTTGTGGTTCCTTAGAGTGCATTGCCAACACAAGGGATTTAGGAACCCATATAGATTTTAACTTTTGTTTTTGAGCAATGGGCCTTTGTGACCTTTTGGATTTTTTCTTTTCTTTTTGGCTCATATTTTTCTTTGTTTTGACATGTTGATTATATTGGACATGTTGATCCTTGAATACATGTGGATTTCTAGACTTATGACTTTTATGCTTGGCATCCAAATTGCTTGGAGGAGGAAAGGAATGCATGGATGGATATGAATGAAATGGAGTTCTTTTGGATGGATGAAAGTTACTCAAGGATTTGTGTCTTTGCTGACCTTGCATAGAGGACGAAGGGATATAAGGACCTAAGATGGATGGAAGGTATGGTGGGGAAGGGATATGTTTTGATTTTGATGGAGGGATACCAACGTCTTGAGAGTGAGTTGTGTAGACATGACCCATAAGATCTTCTTTCATATTGAGGAATTCTTTCTTGTGAAGGTCTACTCCTTTGCCTTTATGAATATCTTGACTTGTAGGATACTCTTTTCTTTGGGAAGAAGACGCGAGTCCATTATGAGGTGGATATGATATGAGAGAAATAATGAGATCTTGAAGTGGATCGGATTGCACCAAAGTGGAAGAACCCATTATGCATGTCGAGGGTTCATGAACATCTTGCACTGACACGTTAGAATCATGAGTGGGATTAGGATCGTGAGGGGGACTAGGATTGTGTAGTGGACATGGTTCAATGGCAGGCTCTTCAAGAGATGGAATGGGATAAATAATGGGATCATCAAAAGAAATGCGATCTTGGAGTGTATATGGAGCATTAGGACAAGGAGGTGGAGGAAAAAAAGGATCTTGTGGAGGATTTAAAGGCATAATTTGATCTTGACAAGGAGGAAGATCATTGGAATCCTCCTTAAAGGTGCTTGCTCTTGACTTTTAATGGGATCATCGGAAAGGATGGAAGGGATATGTTGATCTTTCTTAGGAAGTGGAATGTCAATGGGATTTGAAAGGACATTTTTTTCATGAAATGGAAGGGGATCGTTTGGGATTGGATGAACTGGGATATCTTGATCTTGCTCGGGGAATGGAGTGTCAATAGGACTTTGGATAGGATGGACAAGAATAGGGGAATCATCATGAGTGTCTGGGAAGATGGGATCCTAGTCAACAATTGGATGGGATGATAAGGTTTCAAGATCTTGATCTTGATTTTCTTTAGGACACGTTTCTTCGTGCTCTAAATTATCCTCTTGACATGAGGTTGGACTTTGGATATGCATGGAGGATTCTGACAAGGAATCAATGTTTTGGCATGAAGGAAATGCACTTTGAACATTTGTGATGGATTCAGGCAGGGAATCAATGCTTGAATATGAGGAAGAGGGACTTCGAATGGGGTCCTCTAAAACAGGTAATGGCAATAAAGTGCATGGTGGCATTGGGTCTTATATTTCTGAAACATGACAATGATGTGCATCATGAATTGGATTATCTTGGCAATCAATTATGGATAGCCCTTGGATAATTGCATCCTTGGGTGTATTGTTTGATGAGGACAACATGGAAGGTTCTTGGGAAACTTCTAAAGGTGTAGGGATAGATGCCACTGGAGAGTCAATTTGTTTGCGGGGGGATGAGGCATTGCTAGACATAAGTGTATTGTCTTTATCTTCTTCAAAGAACTCACTTGGTAGGTTCCTTAAGAGCCTTACAATAAAGCCACCTTTCTTTCGAGGTTTTGACATGGTTGTATCTGGAATTTGAACTTGTTTGGCAAGAATTTGGTCTTGGTTTGATGTCATGTTTTGATTTTGAACTAGATGTTGATCAAATTGGTTTGATATGTTCAAAATTTGGCTTGGTGCATGTTGCAACCTTTGTTTTTGAATGTTTGGTTGTGGTTGTTGACATTGATATGTTGATTGAACTTGTTGATATTCCACCATTGGTCGAACTATTTGTTGACATTGTATAGTTGGTTGGACATATTGTTGAAATTGGACCATTGGTTGTGCTGGTTGTATATGTTGGAAATGTTGAACAACTGGTTGAACCATTGGTTGTATTGGTTGAAAATCTGATTGATAGTAAACACCTTCTTGTTCTTGTTGTGGAGGCACATAATGTTGAAATTGATGTTGTCTCTTTTCTTGAAATTGTTTCATCATCTCTATTTGGGAGAGGAGAGCTGGTATGTCTGATCGTTCAAGAAGAGATCTTACATCAATTGGCTCAATCTTTGGATTTCGACCTAGAAATTTTCGAAACATTTTGGACATTTGTGATCTATTCTTCTCAATGTTTTTCACTCTTTGTTCCAAAATCTCATTTTCTTGAGCTAGCTTCTCCTCTAGTTTTTGTATTTGGAGACTTGTTTCATCATAAAAAGTTTGATTGATATTGCCTTGTTGTTGGGTTGGATAGAATTGTGATTGCATTGTCGGTTGATATGTCAAAATTTGTTGCCTCATTGGTGCTTGGAACCTTGTTTCAATAGACATGTCACTATGCAATGTTTTTGGGATTTTTGATTTTAAAAGGATGATGTATGATATGCAACTAAATGCAACCTAAATAGATGAAAATGCAAATCTATGGCAAGAATGCAACCTATGTTTTTGTTGTTTTTCGAGATTTTGACAAACTTTATGAATGCAATTCTGAAAATGAGACCCTTAGGAAATTGAAATGATGTCTAGACTTCAAAGGACAAAAGGACCAAGTGACAAAAGGACAAATGACAATGTCTCCCCTATATGCTTGGATACTAAGCTAGGTTTGACCAAATGAAAATAATGACATAAAGAGAAAAGGTTTGATAAGGTCTAGACTTCCTAACAATGACTTAGGGTTTATCAAAGATTTGGATTACTCAAGCATGACAAAACCTAGTTTTGGCAATATATGCTAAGGGACAATTACTATGCAAATGACCCTAATATGATATGATAATGACCTAAGCTTGATGAAGAGACCTAGGGTATGCAAATGCAAATGTATGACAATGTCAACCTAAGACAAAACCTAAGGTTGAATTATGAAATGGTATTACTCTAATGCAAGAAGACACACGCAAATGGATGACCCTTATTGATATGCAAAGGAGTATGACCTAGATGAAACCTAACCTTGGTAGTTGACAATGAACTTGCAAAATGCAAACCTAGGATGAACCTAAATCTAAGTGACATGAATGTTGAGACAAGATTTTGAAAAATGTTTGACAACCATGTTTGAAGGTGTTTGAACTTTGTTGAATGAAATATTCTTGTGTTTAGCCTTGTTTTGAATCAATTTGCCTTGCTTTTGAAATGAGATGCAATTCAACTTTTGACAAGCAAAGAAGACAAGATATTTCAACTTAGACTCAAGACAATCATGCTCATTAACACTTTTCTTATGGTAGGCAAGGACATTAGGTACTTGAGAGGTAGACTTGTTATGAGATTCAAGGAGAATACATAGATGCTTGACCCCACGGGCTCCCCTCCACGGCACTCACTTCTCAGGGCAGCCAAGCATCAGTCCCCATGGAAATCTCCCCATGGTGAACTTAGTATCTCTTCCAAGTATCCGAACTCCTCCTTCTCAAGCAACTAGAAGGATTTTTGGCCTCTAAATACAAGGTGTTTAATAAGGATTTCTGTTAAGCGCTACTCCTTGGTGTCACACAAGCATGATTGAGACATTAAGCCCACCAAGATAAAACAAATGTAGTCGTGCAAGAACGATTTATACCGTGAGGCCCTACTTAGATGTTGATATGAGAAAGAGTTCAAGGGTCATCACTTCCCAAGTAACTACAATTCCCACGTAACCCTTCCTTCAAAGCTTTTGCCCATCAGGTATTTGTTTATAGTGAGTTAGAATGCCAAGGTATTCTAGCCATACTCACTTTGGGTCATTCCCTTCTCATGATTATCACTTGCTTGCAAAAGCAAATGGTTGAGAAGGCAGGCCCTCTAAAGGTGACACACAATCAAAAACATGAGCATGGTATTGAAGATCTGGATTTCTGATCACCCTAAGAAGGATGAGAGCATACTCTCCTACTCCAATGTCAAACTCAACAATCAAAGCAAACATACATTCATTCCATCCTATTTAGAAATCACTAGGTGCCTAAATATTAATTGCAAACACAAAGTTTAGTTGTAGTCCAAGGCAACCTGCAAAAACCCAAGTCAGAAGTTTGATATATTTAGTCTTTGACTATCGAACCTGCATAAAAACGTGTTAGTAGTTTCATTTGTTGTCTTTGTCATGCATATGCCAAGGTTTTGCACAGAGAATCAGTACCAAAAAACCAAAAAAAAGTAGAAACAGAATGCAAAAGAAAACAATTTGCAAGTGAAAAACACTGTCTTTTACCTCTGTTTTTGGCCCTACACAGGTGCAGAATGTCTGACACAGGCACAAAAGTCTTGACACGGGTGTAGAATGTCTTTGACACAGGCGTAGAATGTATAACATAGGTGCAGAATGCTTGACACAGGCGCAGAAGTTCCCAGAAAGCCCTGCATTACCCTGTTTCTTGGGTTTTTAACCTACAAATCAACTCTAAGGCACTCAAAAGCATGGTTAAGTGATTAGTTCACGTCGGGTTCACCAATTAATGTAGCTAGGAAATCGGAAATCATCAAAGCAATATAAATATTAGTCATAGCTCAATCACAAAAGCAGATCGCAATGATCAATCCTAACACACTCAATGAAGACATGAAAAGCAAAACATTCAAAGCTAAAAACTAAGCAAACCAAATGCAGATCTGAACGTCTCCTTCATGCGGCTCCATTGTCCTTCTTTCTTCTCCAAATAGCCTTTGTTTGTGGATCTCACCTTCAAGTGCAAAAAAACTAATGTGAAAGCAAGATTGACATTGGCACAAGAATACTCAAAGTGTGATTGATTCGACAAAGTGATTCAAACAAGTGATTATTATTAGCCGAGATTGAAGAAATTCATCCAATTTATAGACAAATTGGAGAGATGATCAAATTAGCATGATTCAATTCAAATGGAAATTGTAAATCAAAAAATGTCAATTATGACAAATTATGACAAATTGAAATGTCATTCCCATGAAATTAGGAGAAAAATAGGAGGAAATTGAATTAGAAATTAGGAAAATTAGAAAATTGGGAAAATAGGAATTAAGAAATTAGAAAAATGAGGAAATTAGGAATTAGGAAATTAGAAAAATGAGGAAATTAGGAATTTAGTGAATTAATTAATAATTTTTCATTTATTAATTAATTCACAAAGAGGGAATTTAGAAATTGATGAAAGATTAGGAAATTAAGAATTAGGAGAAATTAGGCAAATCAATTAATAATTTTTCATTTATTAATTAATTCACAAAAAGAGGAATAATTAGTTAGCCAATTAAATTAAACATTTAATTGTGACTCGAAGACCTCGGATAAATAAATAAATTATTTAACCTAGATGGAGAAAATGGAGAGAAAATGACAAACAAGGTTAAATGAATAAATCATAAAACCCTAGAAGATAAATTAGCAATGCAAGGATGACAATTAGGTCTCGATGAAAGATAATTGACTCGATCATGATTCGGATTAACAAAGGACCAATGTGATAAATGATTTGATTGATAAATGCACCAATTGACGAAGAACAATGACTAATTGATCCAAATTGACATAATTGAGACAGACAACGATCGATGGCAAATTGATCGCAAAATGACAAAATTGACAAGAGGACAAGGATCGACGACAAAATAGATTGCAAGATGACAAGATTGAAAATGACCACAATCGATGACAAATCGATCACAAAATGACAAGATCGAACATGACAACGATCGATGACAAATCGATCGCAAAATGACAAGATTGAAAATGATAAGGATTGATGACAAATTGATTGCCAGATGATAAGATTGATAAGAGGACAAAACCCTAATTAGGATTGACGATGTCCAAAATGATGACAAATGAGCACGCACATTGATGCGATAGGATAAGATCGATCAAAATCATGACTGGAGAGTGTTGTCGACAAGACCAAATTTGAGAGCGAGACGAATGAAGAATGTAGAAGAATGACTTGATGCTCGCAAATGATAAAAACCAAGTGCGTGACATAGGAGAAATGTTAATGCGATGCAAAAACCTAAAATAAGGCAATGCGCAAATGTTAAAGTACGATTCCACAAGCGTTGACCATTTTTAGGTGTCTACAATATATATATATATATATATATATATATATATATATATATATATATATATATATATATATATATATATATATATATATATATATCCAACAAAATGTGTGCATTGTCTAGGATGAGCGAGCTTTGCGTGGGATGAGCCATTCTTCCTGCAAACGTTCTAGAGTCCAGCATGTGCGCGATGGAGTTGTTAGAGACCCTGAGGTATGTTTATCTACAACCTCGTGTACATGTACATGTTCAAGTTCATGTGTAATTTATATTGTAGGTGTAGGGGGAGATGTTTGAGGATTTGCACATTGCCACCGACCCTGTTCATCCTGAGACATGGGTACATACATTATAACTTTAAATTAATTGAATCTTAAATATTTAAGCTCTATTTTTAAATGGTTAGTTTGCAAGTTATGAATATATGTGTACACATGTATATCTAACAAAATTTCGACATTGCGAGATGCACCACTATCACGCAGGTTGAGCTCCTCATCACATAGACGTCCTAGAATCCTGCATGCACATGGTGGTGATGTTAGAGACTCTTCATAGGTATGCTTGTCTACGTACAAATGCTCATAATCTATGCTACTTAAATTTTTTTACTTTAGTACATTCAAATTAAATGTTTAATGTATGATTTTATGTGTTCATACTCTATTGCAGGTGCATGGATTGGGACATGCTTCAGGACAGGACCCCGAGTGACCCATTCTTTATGTGTGTGTGTGTGTGTGTGTGTGTTATGTGCATGTGCACACATTTTATAGACATTTCATATATATTTGTACAAGTGTACCATAGGTTTCCAGGGTAGAGCATACCTTTAAGTATACGAGGATTCTAACTAACTAAGAGGACAAAGGACTCAGCATGAACTATGCATACCGCCTCTAGACACATAAAATTGGATACTTATACTATAGAAGTTTGGTGTCAAAATGGAGCCCTCAAATAGATTATTGTGTCGACCCCTAGTCATTCTATTATTCTCTGGCCTTCAGGGGGGTCGCTTCACCAATAATATGAACCTATATATGTTATATGTGCATGTGCACACATTTTATAGATATTTCATATATATTTGTACAAGTGTACTAGACATTTCATACATGTGTATTGTACACATTTCATATGCGTATGTACATACTAGATATTTATTTTCCATATTTCATGTCTGTGTGTGTATGTGTTAGATAGATGTACACTTCATAGACATATATGTGTATGTGTTAGATAGATCTAAATTTCATACTACTTTGCACGTTTATATATAGATAGATTACGTTTTTGAAAGTTAAGTGTTTAAATGATAGAATCTATAAGTCATTTGAATTTAGTTAAGTGTTCTAGTTAATTGTACATGTGTATGTGAAAGTTAAGTGTTTATGTACATGTTTAATGAACTTACTTCAAAAATTTAATTATATCCCCTTAAGACCACTTAAAACACCTTAAGACAACATAATTAGATGAATCCAAACAACATAATTAAATGAAACAATATATGTGTAAATATAAATGAAATGAATGTACATAGATGAATAAAACGAATCCATGCGTGTGTAAAAATATAAAAGAATCAATCCCCTTAATTATCCCCTTAAATCCCTTTAAGACCACTTAAAACGCCTTAGGACAACATAATTAGATGAATCCAAACAACATAATTAAATGAAACAATATATGTATAAATATAAATGAAATGAATGTACATAGATGAATAAAACGAATCCATGCATGTGTAAAAATATAAAAGAATCAATCCCCTTAAATCCCCTTAAATCCCCTTAAGACCACTTAAAATACCTTAGGACAACATAATTAGATGAATCCAAACAACATAATTAAATGAAACAATATATGTATAAATATAAATGAAATGAATGTACATAAATGAATAAAACGAATCAATGCATGTGTAAAAATATAAAAGAATCGATCCCCTTAATTATCCCCTTAAATCCCCTTAAGACCACTTAAAACACCTTAGGACAACATAATTAGATGAATCCAAGCAATATAATTAAATGAAACAATATATGTATAAATATAAATGAAATGAATGTACATAGATGAATAAAACGAATCCATGCATGTGTAAGAATATAAAAGAATCAATCCTCTTAAATATCCCCTTAAATCCCCTTAAGACCACTTAAAACACCTTAGGACAACATAATTAGATGAATCCAAACAACATAATTAAATGAAACAATATATGTGTAAATATAAATGAAATGAATGTACATAGATTAATAAAATGAATCCATGCATGTGTAAAAATATAAAAGAATCAATGACGCAAATATCCCCTTAAATGCCCTTAAGACCACTTAAAACACCTTAAGACAACATAATTAGTTGCTCATTTTAGTGAAACTATATATACATGTATAACTATATACACAACATTAATTAAATGAAACCATAAATGTTTAAATCGAAATTAAATGAATACATAGATGAATAAAACATGTAAAATCAATGTATAAAACAAAAAATAAATATATCAACAAAACTAAATTTCCACAAGTTATCCAAATTGCTACATATGTCTAGAAATATCTAAATATATATATGAGTTTATCAAAATAAGACCTGTCTAATATATTTTACTTGTTCAAACATGACAAGTGAACTTAAAGCTCGTGGTACATATTATCTGGATCCTCCCTATCTTTTATAATTTCTAAAAAAAATTCATGATCTTCAATAGGCAAACTCCACTTTTGGTTGCCACGTCCTCTTTTTGGCAATGTCTCCAACTGCAATCTTGTCGCTATTACTAAGTGACTGTAGTGTAGAACTTTTTGGCCAGGCATATAATCAATGAATGTTACACCATTTGTATCTATCTTTATTTGTTGATAATAGGTGCCTTCAACAACAGCTGAACTAGTGGGATATTGTTGCCCATCATCATCACTGTCTGATTCCAATAACTTGCATTTTGGTTGTGTGCATCTCAGTAGATAATAATCTACACTTTCAGTATTGTCAAGATCAACAATCACTGCAAAAATATCACCTGTGAAAATAGATCGTGCATGTATATATATTACAAGCAATATTAGTTCATTACACATTTTTAAATTAATGAAGAATTTTAAAATTTGTACATGTACATATATGTGATTTACAAAATATGCATGCACGCACCTGTAACAACTAAATCATAAACACGTTCATAATCAGCTGAATATAGAGGATCATGAATATCAATAATATCACTATCTTCGTAAGGAGGCATTGTGATAAAATATTTCATATCCCATTGCAAAACATATCCATTAGCAATATTTTGACAATGAGTATCTCTGTTGTTCGCAATGCAATCAACACAAAAGCATGATTTTCCTCTTGCAAGAATAACACGAGGCTTGCTAAATCCTGTAGTCATGACTTGATGAAAACTTCTAATACCATTAATTGATTGACAACTATAAGGATTTGATCGATCAATATCTGATAATGTACAAAAATTATTTAGTCAATTTTAGTTCATTTCACACACACATATATATACACTTGAATTTTAAAAATAATTCAAGAACACCAAGAATGTTGAAGAAATTATATATATATATATATATATATATATATATATATATATATATATATATATATATATATATATATATATATATATATATAATGATTTTTGCACTATTCAATAATATCATTAGAATTGTGTATGGTGTTACCTATACAAAAGCTCTTTCTTTAGAAAATTGGACAACCCACATGTATGAAGATAATTCACCTGCAAGATAATTTACCTGCAAGTTCATGTTGGTGAAGTGCACGCTTCACACATGCTCCTGCTCCATCATGCTCTCCTTGTCCATGTCCACTCTCAAAGAAGTTCCACAAAAACTTTATGCTACGTCGAGCATGTTGTAGGGATAACCAGTTAAAAGCTTTTGCAGACTTAAATTGCCCTGACATGAATAACATATATATTAAATATATATATTTAAACTTTTGACCTGTTATATACAATCAAATCATATATATAAAAAAAAAACTTAAATAATCAATTTCAAATATAATGTACTTACCAGCACATCCATCTGACCAAATCCAATGTTGTGTACATTTTATCCCACAGTCTTTAATATCTTCAAAAAACATTCCAAAACAATGTGCTACATAGCTCTTATCATGACACATATCATCGCTAATATAGAAATGGACCTCCTTGATGATAATGCGTTCATTTTCAGTACTCTCTATACCATCCATATGAAATTGTGCATGTCTATAGAAAACTTGTACAAATATTGCAACTTGATCAGAATGATAATATTGACTTTGAATTTCTATGTGAGGACTAAATGTATAGTTCTCGGAGAAATCTACAATTGAAAGAATATAACCTGGTGGAAAACAATTCTTTGAATCACAAAACTGTTTAGCCTGTCATCTTGCACCATGACAATGTTGGATATGTGGATATATCATATTACGAAATCTATCTATAAACTGAATGTAGGGCAATTCACTCTCTCTCAACATAATTTTTTTGGATTCAATTCCTGACTTACTTTGGTATGTCTCATATTTAAATCTCTTCCATATAACTAGTGCATGAATATCAAAATTCTTTGTTTGCAACACAAACTTACTCAAAAATCCACAATCATTGCATTCACCTTTTATACATTGTATTTTGAACTCATCGGAATCTTCTAATTTATCACATAAAATAGACTTCACAAATTGTGTTGTACTTGTAGGAATGACTAGATTTGGATTAATTGTTGCCATGAACTTCTTATATGATTGCAAGTGTAGATGAATATCAACATGATTTCAACAACAACAAGTTTCACATACCTTATTTATGCGTACAAAGCAAGGACGAAATCTCTCAAACATCTTTTGGCAAATCTTTACATCTGAAAATTCTTGCTTGAATGTTTCAAACAATTCACTTTGTGTCATATCTAAGAAATGTTTTGGATGTGTAATCTTTTTACCATCTTCATCTATCATCTGTATAGTATCCCTTATATTGGAAGAAACACGAGATTGGTTGGTCCAATAATCAATGACCTGCATTTTTACATCTTCAGAAATTCTGTCTTTTCTAGGAACCCTACAGATATTTACCCAATTCTTTTCGATATTTTCATCCAACATATTTCTCTTCCTAATGTATCTTTGAACAGTTCTTCTAGATACATTCATTTATTGAGAAATTGCATTAACTTGTTTTTTACGAGTCAATTCCTTACTAGTAATCATAGTCATCAATGCTCTACGTACAACACTTAAATCAACACCTCGACTTGTGTTCTCAATACAATTCAATGCTTCTTGTAAATTTTCAATTATAGTTTCTTTTACTAATGTATCACTAGAACTTTTCTTATTACCAACACCCATCAAGTCCAAAACAAGTTTCATTTCCCTTTTCCTAAATAACTTAGCAAATAATTGTGCTCTTCCAACAATAGACTTATTTTTAAAATAATCATCCCACAAATTCTTACAATGCAATTTTAATGTGCTTTCATGTATCATATCTTTAGATGGAATTTCATTGAAAAGACTATCTTCATCCATTTCCATCAAATTTTCCATACCAGAAAAAAAAAATCATCTCGTACCTGAGTAGATGTTTCTTGAACATCATCAGGTTGATCTTGAACAATAACAGATTGTTGTTGACTATGTTTTGTATGACCTTTCATCTTATCATCCCTTTTACGATCATACAACCTTGATCTAGTCCTCTTATTCCCCATTACAAAAAATATTTAGATCTTCAAAATTTTGTGCTTTGAACCTAAAAACAACACATGCAAATATGCATATCTTCAAAATTTAGTGCTTTGAACTAAGAAGGTTATATATCTAATAACTTTTCGTCGGTTCTTAACAACAAAAAATATAATTAGTGAAATGTATAAATAATTTTGCATTCTTAAACTTAATGTGTAAATTTCATCCATTTAGATCATTTGACTTGAAGTCCAATTTTTATAATTTAGAAAATGAAAAAATAAGGCTCAAGAAATTTAGGAGCATTGATAAAAAGTAAGAAATTAAGTATACTTCAATTAGATACATTTGACTATATGCAATGTACATATGAACGTGATTTAATTTAACATTAATTGCTTGAAATCACTTAGCTAATATATATAGAGAATTTGAGTCAAGTATTAGAAAATAAAATATAATATAATTCAGTACTAAATAGTGTTGGATATATGGCCAAGAAATGGTTATCGTCGTATCGTAGTGACTAAAGAATATGGTTAATCTAAAAAATATTTAATTTCCAAAAAATATCTAATATTATAAATTAAGCATGATTGAAAAAATAATTTCAAATAACATACTTGGAAAGGGTAGACGCCTTCCGAAAAAAAATTCAAAATCTTCGCCCCTTTACAAAATTAGAAATATTCGCCCCTTTATAATCTTCCTACTCGCTCCAAAATGCCACTTTATTTGAAAAAAAAAAAGATTGTTTGTAAAAAAAAACTCTTATTATTTTCGCATTTGATTGATTTGGTTTTTTTAATGGAAAAAATAATTCTTTTTTATATGTGGTTCAAGCGATTGGTCGCACACGCGTCAGCCCTCACAGTTCCGGCCGGAAGGGTTCTGGCTGAAACTATTTTTGAATAGTTCTCTTCCGGCCGGAACGACTTATGTGGAATGCCAAGTGGCAGCCACATCAACAAAAATGATGATTTTCTCAAACTTGTCACTTCTGCAACAAAATTCAATAGGTAAATTAAACTTATTAAAAATACCCTTTTTTAGAGATCGAAGTCACGATTCTACTCATATAATTTTTTTAATGTTTTGATTACATTTAATATAAAATTTTTTTTTTAAACTACAACTATGTATTCTTTTGTTCGATATGAGTCTTCTTTGAAAAACAAAAAAAAATATCAAATCACTTCAAAAAAAATTGAAAAAAATATGGTTCACTAGAAGAGAGAGTCTTCTCCAAAAGGGTATTTTTAGTTTTTGGATTATCATAAATTGAATAGACAAATTGTGGTGGCAGACAAAAACTATCAAATTCTGGTGTATTCGACTTCCAAATGCTATTACAAAGAAAATATACATCAATTTTTTTATATTTTTTTTTCATGCACTATATAAATATGTGATCTATAACTGATATCAAAATGAGAAAAATAAAAGTTGATTTGCATTTACTTTTGAGGTGGGAACCAAACCCCCTATTTTTCAGCATTTTTCAGCAATAAAAAAATGGACTTTAAAGCTAAAAAAACATATAAATTATTAACAAAAAAATTTCAAAAAATACTAGAATTAAACTTTAACAAATTTAACACATTTCATCAGTCTACATCATCTTCAAATTCAAAATGAAAATGACACTTTTATGGCGACGAAATTGAACAGTTATTGTTGTGTTAGCCTTTTCCTTTGCAAAAGTGTGACACGGGTTTGTGCTTTTACCCCGTTGTGACACGCCATGGTCCCGTATTTTTAGGAGATTTTTCGAGGGTCAAATCTGACTCGGCTTATATTGCTCAAATCTAGGTGCACCCAAAAATCCTGCATCTGTAGCTCGTTGTTTTCTCAATTTTACCTTCATTTTTTAGCACTTTACCTTAATTCATCATTTCAACTTACAAAAGAGAGAAAAAACCCCACAATAATTAATCAATCCATTCAGTATTTAGTCCTTATCTAATTTATTATTGAATCTACTGGATTCCCTTTCCTCTTTTGAATGTAAAGGTTTTCTTAAGCGAAATTGATTTGGTGATTTCTCCCTTCTATGTTGCAAATTGCCGAATCAAATTTCCCTCTTTATAGAAATATGTGTTGAAACAAGAAAAATCACTTACCAAATTGAATACTCTCCGCAAACAAGAAATTTAAAAAATGATAAATATCATAAGAAATTTAACATGAAAATGTACAAAGGATCCTTGTTTATAAAAGGCAACCAAGAAGAGGTGAGAAGGTAGGAGAGAAACTTTGTCTACCCCTCTAAGTATGAAACAAGTATAGGACTATTTGGACAAGTGCTGGGACACTTGGTGAGTCTACATGAGGTAGACAAAAATCTAGCTAACCTCTAAGTGAGCTTAAGCATAGTGCGAATAAGACTCAACTAAGTAGACTAAAATAAAACTAGTTAGACAAATCAACTTTTCATGGTAACACCCTCCCTTAAGTGATACTTAGGGAGTAAGATAATCACAAAAAAGATGATTCTTGACAACATGGCCTTATAAAGTACTTGTACAAATGAAAATCTCACATAAATAGAGAAAGGTAGAATTCCCTATGAGAACAAAACTCCACTCTAAAAGAGAGAGAAAGAAGAGTAAGACCTCCTACAAATATGTCCATGTGAAGATGAACATGATGATGAAGAAATCCTGAAGCATGTCAATAATTATAAACTTTGTTGAAAGATGAACTAGTGTGTGTTGGAATTAATGAACCCCCAAAGATGTAGATCAATAGATAGAATTGTCATGCTCTGTGAAGTGTACCTGTACCTGCAAACACAATGCACTCAATAAATCATTATAAGCAATGGTTAGTAAATTGAATCAATGAAATGAAAGTCCATAGCTAATCGACTTATTGCCTCCTAGTAAATGCGAGTATGAAAAATGATCTCAGATCTGATTATGCATACTCCAGTGACTTGACTACACTTAGATGGAGGATTTGAATGATGCAAATGCATGATCTTAGCAAGAATAGCATGATTAAGCTATATGAATGATTGATCTAGCATGATTAAGCTAAGATTTAAGCTAAAATTGAGCATGATAACATTGCTAAAACTGATAAACTAGAAGCTAGATGCCTATAATAACAATGCTTAAGCTACGAATGAGATGGGATCCATATTGCTCAAAATGAGGTCTATTTATAGGATTTTCCAAGGCTAGGGGTGAGTTGGCATGAATCAATGGTTGAGATTGATCTGAAGATATCAATGGTTAAATTGGAGGAGGTTGGCTAAGGGGGTTGGATTAAAGGGAACACTTAGTGACAAGTGTCACAAAGGTTCTAGAAGATGTTGGATGAAAGGGGACATGGAGGTAGGTAGAATGGGTTAGGTTTAGGAATGGTTAAGTTTAGGAGTGGTAGAAGTTAAGAGAATTTGAATTTAGAAATTCAAATAATAGGAAAAGGATAATTAATCTCAACAACTCATTGATTTGATTTGTTTTAATTAATTAAGGGATTAGAAGAAATGATTTTGGATGAGGGAATTAATTAGTTTGAATTAATTAATTAAAGGGGTGAAATGAAATGAACCTATTTAATAAATCCTTAGATTTATTAATAAGTAGATGAATGAGAGATTTAATCAAATTGCTTGGTGAATTCAATTAAATTGGGGAGGAGGATTAATTAAATAATTGCTTATTTAATTAATTATCTTCAGACCATTTTTAGGTGTATACATTTTGCCCCTCTTTGAAGTGAGGTGTGATGATGCGTTGATTCAAAGAATAATCTCATTTTGATGATGGTGTTGATTTGATAGGATGCCCCAGCTCTTGATTGCTAAATCCCGGTATGATGATGCCCCCTCCGGAGATCAATTGAGATAATTGATCTTTGGAGTTTTGCGAGATTGATATCCCGATAGATTTGATTTGATTTCTGCAATTGTGGTTTGATGAAAGTGTGAGGTCTTTGATTAGCTTGATTGCTTAGGTTGGTAAGATTGAAAAATCTTGATTGATTAGATTCAGTCTGGTTTCAGGAAGGATTCATCTTGTATAAGACAACGATGATCAAAGCGTCTGGTTTCAAGAAGGATTCATCCTGTATAAGACATGATCAGAACGTCTAGTTTCAAGAAGGATACATCCTGTATAAGACATGAATCAGAATCAGATCGTCTGGTTTCAGGAAGGATACATCTTGTATAAGACGTGATAGAATTGATTAGGTTTGATTGATTGATTTGATTTGACGAGGTTGATTAGATAAAGAACTGGCAGTTTGTTGATAGCAAGTTGCAGAAATATTTGGATATGTTGATTGTTGATTTTGTTGATGAAGATAGCATAAGATTTGAGCTAGGTCGATAATATCATGAGAGAGATGAGTCATCATTCTGATTGCGTATACACTTGTGATGATACTTTGATGATTCCTGCGATATATTTAGCCTTGGATAAAAGGAGCTTTTAGGATCCCATGCAAGAATGAAATGCAAGCTAAAATGCAAATGAAAATGTAATGGAATGCAAAGCATGACTGGACTAGTCACTGGATTATGTTGCGTTTTTGTCATCATTGAGCTTTTGAAATGTGGGAAGTAGTGAGTGCAAACATCAATGGTATAATTAAACCATGATGACCTGAGCACTTCTTTCCTGGATTTTGATATAGCAAGTTAACACAAGCATCGAGGTATAATTGAACCGAGATGACCTGAGTGTTGTTTACGTAAAACAGGCAGTATTAATCATTTCAATACGTAAATCGGAAATGTCTTCAATGATATTCTGATGATCATGTCCCGAGACAAATTTGCACATATTAATGATTAATTTTCAGATAGTAGACAAGAAAAATATCATGTTTCTTCCTTGTTCCTCTAGTCAATGACATCCTGGAGTCACTCAGAAATCATGATAGCGAAAAGCAATATAGGAAAGTTTGAACAATCATGTTACAATCAATCATTATTCAAAAAGATATTATACGCTGAAAAGTGTGTGATGTGCTTAGATTGATTTTGTGATATCTTGATAGTTGTTAGTTTGATCTTGTGTTCAATGTTGGATGTGTCTCAGTTTTCGCTTGATAAGAGTTGTCTAACTGTTTGGTCTACTTGATTGGTTAAGTTCAAAATGATCAAGAGTTTTGCCCCCAGCTAGGTGTAGGATTTTACCCCAAGCCTAGAAACAAAGTCGTTATGATATATCCAATGATCCAAACCATGGTAAGAAGCCACCTGGGATGTCTGCACATGTATAAATGCTTTATGATGATCAGTGCTAATGGAAGAATGAATGCAAGCAGAAAAATGCATGAACTAATAGATGGAAGAGCCAGCCGACAGATAGCACCTGTTTACCAGGTTTTCACCGTCTATTTTTATTGCACTTTTTCTGATATTTGTTAGATATAGAATTTCTTCAAGTGCATGCTATTGATAGGATCCTCGAGCTGATCACCATCCTGTGTTGATAGCTGATATGCTCCTGATCCAAATACTGTTGTGACCACAAACGGACCTAACCAGTTTGGTTCAAATTTTCCTTTCTTTTCTCGATCTGCCTGGTTGCGTGGATTTTCCTTTAGCACTAGTTCTCCAACTTGAAAGATTCTTGGTTTAACCTTATGATTATAGCTCTGGCACATTCTTTGTTGATATACCTTTAGATCATCAAAGGCATTGTGTCTGCGTTCATAGATCAGTTATAACTCTTGTAGTCTAGATATCTTTGTTCTTCATCTGGGGTGAGACCTTATAGTGATACACGTAGAGAAGGTATCTCTACTTTCATTGGCAATATGGCTTCTGATCCATATACAAGAGAGAAAGGTGTGGCACCTGTCGGTGTGCGGATACTGGTGCGGTAAGCCCATAGAGCAGGGTTTAGCTGGATATGCCAATCTTTCCCAGCATCGTTCACTGTCTTTAAAAGAATTTTCAGGATAGTTTTGTTAGATGCTTCTGCCTGCCCATTTCCCTGTGTATAATCTGTGCTAGATTTTGAACTTCTTGCATAGCTCTTGTACATATTGATTCTTGAATGGTCACCCATTATCAGTGATAATGGTCATTGGTATTCCATAGCGACAAATGATATAGTTCAAGATAAATGCAGCAATTTGTTTTCCTGTGATGTTGATGAGAGGTACCGCTTCAATCCATTTTGTGAAATATTCAGTAGCAACAAGGATGAATTTGTGTCCATTAGATGAGGAAGGATTTATCTTTCCTACTAGATCAAGTCCCCATTGACAAAAAGGCCATGATGTTTCTAAAGCATGTAGTTCTTGTGTTGGTGCATGGATCAAATTCCCATGGATCTGACATTGTTTGCATGTTCTTGCTATCTTAAAAGAATCTCGTTCCATAGTCGGCCAATAGTAGCCCAAGCGTATGAGTTTTTTCGAAAGGGTAAGACCACTTGAATGAGTGCCACAAATGTCGTTATGGACTTCATGTAAAGCCTTCTCAGATTCTTCTTGTTCGAGACATCTTAAGAGAGTACCATCTAGACCTCGTTTATATAGGGTATCTGCGACGAGAGTAAAATGTGAGGATTGGCGAATAAAATTTCTCTTTTGGTTCTTCGATAAGTCAGGAGGTAGGATATTATCTTTCAAGTATGTGTAATTTTGGCCATAGCAGGAGGAATCGTGTCCAATAAGTTGACAGATGGTTTGGGAATCAGGACAATTAAAGGCAGGATGAAATAAATCTTCAACCAGGAATTCATAATGTTGTTGATTTTCCCGTGTCTGTAATAGAGAAGCAAGTGTAGCCATGGCATCTGTTGCTTTATTATCATTTCTTGGAATCTGTTCAAAAGTTATTTCTACAAAGTACTTCTTGAAATCATCCACCATTTTTTTATAAGGCATGAGTTTGTCATCTTTTATTTGATAGTCATCATTGATTTGATTAATGACAAGCTGAGAGTCTCCAAAGACTTGAAGTTGTTTAATATTCCATTCTATAGCCATTTTGATGAATAGAATGCCTGCTTCTGATTTATGTTGTGTTTCTTTATTGATGATTGCTCTTGATCCCTGATGTGTTCCATTATTGATGCTTGCTCTTGATCCATGATGTGTTCCATTATTGATGCTTGCTCTTGATCCCTGTTGTGTTCCATTATTGATGTCTGCTCCCGGACTGATATTCGGGTGATGCATTGTAAGATATGGATCGAACCCTGGAACGTCTGTATATGACCAAGTAAAATTGACTTGCCATCTTTTGAATGGTTTCAAGTATTTTTGCCTTGCTAGTTTTGATGAAGGGATTGCTACATGTAGATCAATTGTGCCAATGATAGTTGCCTCTGTTGGTTCTATTAGGATAGATGACTTCTCTTGATAATACACAGGTAAGGTGTCAAATCTCCCATCTTTCAGTGCCTCGAGGAGGTTTTCACCGTTAGATTCGTCCTTTGTTTTTACTTTTTTCCAGTCTAATGTTGCCAATAAATGGTTTTCAACATTAGACCTGATATTGTTCTCTTGATTTTCACTTTTGCGACTAGGAGATTCGACACCCACTTGACTCAAAGATACATTAGTGGAATCCCTGGTGAAAGTTGTTGCGGGTTTGATTTCATTAAGATATAAGGATATGGCATGGTCATTAGGTAAGGTATCAATATCAGTATGTCCTTCATTTTCCCAGTCCATAGGTTCAGGATAGCATAAGGATAAAGGATCTTCAGGTTGAATAGTTTCAAAGATATTAGGGGTTATGATAGAGATATCAAGGCTTTCAGTATGTATGTCGATGTCTAGAACGATACTCTCATCAGAATGACCTCATAGAAGAAAATCTTGATTGTCCTCGGTTAAGTCCATGTCAGTCGAATGTGATTCTGATTCAAGTAGGCTAGTTCCTAACGTTTGTCCTGCATACTTGTGAACTATATTGACTACTATATCTGCTTCTTCATCCCTCTCAATTTGAAGTTGCTCTTGTTTGTTTTTCCATGATAAAAAAATATTCTTCGGTCCCTTGATCTCTTAGCTGCATTTGTTCTTCCATGTCTAAAAAAATTGATTCAAATGATTGTTTTTTAGATTGTATGCTTGAAGGTCCCGCCTCTCTGTTATGTGGAATAATGATCTCTTGAGCTGATCTCAGATTACTACAACACTGCACTGGATTTGAGTCTGCTGATATTGTGATTTCATGTCCATTGTGGGGAAATTTTAAGCACTGGTGGCATGTTGATGTAGTAGCTTGTATGTCATGAATCCATGATCTCCCCAAGAGTATGTTGTATGGTAGGTCCACATCTAGAACTTGACATGCTATGTCCTTTTGCAAAGGTCCCACTGTGATGGGTAATATCACCATTCCTTTAGATGAATGCTCTTCTTCATTATGTTCTTTGATTTTTATCTTTTTATAGGGATCAACTGCATCTTCTGAATAACCTAGAGCACAGACAAGATTCATAGAACAAATGTTCAAGCTAGCTCCCCCATCTATTAGGACACGTTTAACAAGCGTTCCATGAATGAGGACTTCAATTTGCAAGGAAGTGCTATGGGGATTTTGAAATGAATTAATGCTTGGATATGAAGGAGATGAGCTTTGAATAGGATGCTCTGAAATAGGTTTGATGGCAATTTTGGATATCGCTTGGGGTACTTTAGCTTTGGATGCATTATTTGGAAAGGCTGCTATGGAAGGTTCTTGCAAGATTTCAGGTTGTGTAGGAATAGATGCCTTTGGAGCATCAATTTGCTTATAGATGGATGGATCATTGTTAGATATAGGTGTATGATTTTTATCTTCTTTAGCCAATTCCTTTAGGGATCTCTTTAAGAGGTGCATAAAAGAGCCACTTTTATTTGGAGATGTATTTAAATCCTTGTGACGTTTTAACATAGTTTGATTCTGATTTTGGACTTGTTTGATTTCTCTGATATGTCGGCTTGTCGTGTTTTCTTCTTGTGTTTTGCTTCGGTATGTCATGTTGATGTGATTTTCAGCTATTTCAAATGTTTTTGTTTATGTTTCAGGGGTTTGATTGTCTAAAAGTTGTTTTGATAAGTGATCAACAGTCAATTTCAAGGCAATAGAGTGATATGACACTAAAAGATGGTTCAAGTGTTTAAAGGTTTGCAAGTTTTTCGATCTTCATTTTAAGAGTGCAATGGTGATGATTTGATAAGAACCAAGTCCAGTAGGAAAGATATATCCTACGATGTGGGACAAGGTTATCCTGACCAAACGTTTCAGTTTCGTGATAAAGGATGATTGATCCTGATGAGAAACTATGTTTGAGTGATCAGTTTATCAAAGAGGGTGATAATGCACTTTGAGATGTTTAGATCTTGAACTTGTTGGGGGTGAGCACTTTGAAAATATTGGGGTGTTTATCTTCTAGAGTCTGATTTTGACGGATGATAACTTGACCAAGTGAAACCGAGCAGACAATCTAAGCACGGATTGACAGATAACAAGTATTTATGTTTACTGCAAATTGATCAGGCAAAAATGACAAAGCTGAAACCAGGCATGTAAGACATAGTTCTGGACTGACAGATGCATAGTTTCATATGACATAAGATTCATCTTAGGATGACACAAGATACAGATCCATACAACAGAACAAAGTTTTTCATATAAATCACAGCAACTCGTACGACTTGGGATTAGAGATTATACGACAAAATAGATGACTCGTACGACATAGGATAGCAGATAGTATGACAAATGATTTTATGCAAGTTGACTCGTACGACAGAGATTATGACTCATGCTATAGAGAATTAAAGCTCGTACGACAAGTTATTTTAATAGATGTAAAAAGTGTTTGTTTGTTTAAGTTTTGATCACTGAATTTTGATGTTTTACTTTGGTTTTCCAGTTTTAAGTGTCTGATTTTTCAATTTAGGGATGAATACACAGCAAACACATGATGTGATACATGACTCTCAATCAAGCTAAACCCTAAGGAAGTTGGCTAAGAATGAAAACCTTTGCTTGTTGACTTAGGTACACACCCAATAGCTAATCAGAATATGGTCACTGAGTCTCACGCAATGGATTCTCAACACCGTATTATCCGACTCCAAACGCTAATGGGGGCATGATATGGCAAGTGTCTTGGGAGAGTTACTATCTCTCTTGCACAAAGATTATCACCCTTTCGGAGATGAATCGGGTAGCTTCTATTTTAACCGGCACTAGTAAGGGATCCGTTCGGCGCATCGGGGTATAAACTCAATTAAGAGGTCTCCCAGCCTTGAAAACCAAGGTTTGATATACCCAAAGGTACGGAGGAGAGCTATTCCCGAGCACTATTTTTGCTTTGATTTTCATCAAAAACACATTTATTTTATAGTGGGTTGGATTACTTGGCGTTAGCCGTTCCCTTCTCACCGGCCTTAAGGGCTAAGAGTTAATAACTCCTCGAGAGGGCAGGCCTGCTAAAGATATGCACTAATGAAAGAAAAAAGATGAGTCTAGCTTTTTGATCACCTAAGAAAGGTGAGAGCATACTCACTTATCATCACAAGCACATAAGACATGATAGTTCATTTCTTTAAGCCCAAATTGAAGTGTGCCTAAAAATCTTAAAGAATACACAAAGTTTTTGTTGAATCCTTAGGCAACCTGCAAAATAGATCCATTAGTAGTCATGATTGTGTTTTGAATTTTTCTTTGACAAGCATCCCGCAGAAAAGAGTTAGGCTGCAAACATCTCATAGACATAACAAGATTAGCATTAGTGATCCGAACTATGAAATTTTCAAAAAAAAAACTTTGAAATTTTAGCCTAACTTCAAATAGGCATAACTTTCTGCTCATGACTCAAAATTACGAATCGTTTAACTCGTTGGAAAGGCCTTCAAAAATGCAAATTACCAATGCATAGACAATCTTGAAAATTCTAATTTGCAGTTTTATGGAAAAACACAGAACCAGAGACTCTTATGAAATGCTTTATCAGACAGAACGACAAATATTTAGATTTCGCACAGACACAAAAACCAGCTCGTACGACACAAGATTTAACAAGCAGAAATTAATATGAAACAAAATTAGATCTCGTACGACAATGAAAATCTACTCGTACGACATAGGATCAGTCTAGTACGAGTAAAGAATTTGCAAGAAATAGACTCGTACGACACAGATTTAGACTTAGTACGAATAAAGAATTTGCAGCATAAAAGCTCGTACGAGTTAGAATTACACTTAGTACGAGTTAGGATTAGGTGTCGTTCGAAGCTAAAAGGAAGTTCGTACGAGTTGGAAAATCAACTCGTACGACATTCTGATTCTGATTCGGCAGAGATGAAGTTTGTTGAAGCTTGAGAGGCCGAAAATGATGATTTCTGCCCCACGGTGGGCACCAAAATGTCATGCTCTGTGAAGTGTACCTGTACCTGCAAACACAATGCACTCAATAAATCATTATAAGCAATGGTTAGTAAATTGAATCAATGAAATGAAAAACCATAGCTAATCGACTTATTGCCTCCTAGTAAATGCGAGTATGAAAAATACTCTCAGATCTGATTATGCATACTCCAGTGACTTGACTACACTTAGATGGAGGATTTGAATGATGCAAATGCATGATCTTAGCAAGAATAACATGATTAAGCTATATGAATGATTGATCTAGCATGATTAAGCTAAGATTTAAGCTAAAATTGAGCATGATAACATTGCTAAAACTGATAAACTATAAACTAGAAGCTAGATGCCTATAATAACAATGCTTAAGCTACGAATGAGATGGGATCCATATTGCTCAAAATGGGGTCTATTTATAGGATTTTCCAAGGCTAGGGGTGAGTTGGCATGAATCAACGGTTGAGATTGATCTGAATATCTCAATGGTTAAATTGGAGGAGGTTGGCAAAGGGGGTTGGATTAAAGGGAACACTTAGTGACAAGTGTCACAAAGGTTCTAGAAGATGTTGGATGAAAGGGGACATGGGGGTAGGTAGAATGGGTTAGGTTTAGGAATGGTTAAGTTTAGGAGTGGTAGAAGTTAGGAGAATTTGAATTTAGAAATTCAAATAATAGGAAAAGGATAATCAATCTCAACAACTCATTGATTTGATTTGTTTTAATTAATTAAGGGATTAGAAGAAATGATTTTGGATGAGGGAATTAATTAATTTGAATTAATTAATTAAAGGGGTGAAATGAAATAAACCTATGTAATAAATCCTTAGATTTATTAATAAGTAGATGAATGAGAGATTTAATCAAATTGCTTGGTGAATTCAATTAAATTGGGGAGGAGGATTAATTAAATAATTGCTTATTTAATTAATTATCTTCAGACCATTTTTAGGTGTATACAAGAACTATGATTAAAGAACACAAATAACAAAGAATGAGTGACCTATAGTACACTACTTAGAAGCACCTGGTGTTAAATATAGATATAAGAATGTCACAAAATGATCCACTAAAACAATCCCCCATATGAGAGATACAAAAGAGTAGATCTATGTGAATTCCATAAGGCTCCACGAGGTTTCTTCACTGCTATATTGAAAATAGAAAGGATTAGAATAACCAATATCATGATTCCCTCCTTAATGTTGATGAGGACTTGCGATAACGGAAAACTAATTAAAATTGGGCACAATGATGTGCATAGGAATGACACCCAACATTAGATCTACTATTCCCTCCCTAAGGAATACATATTCAATTTTGTGGCACTTTATATGAGTGCATTTATAGAATTAAATAATGTGAATTGAATTCTTGCATGTTTTATGTTTTATGTGTTGGAGTACAAAGAACATTGAGAGGAAGGGGGGGGGGGGGGGGGTGAATCGGTGTTCTAACAATGCACAATAATTGTAAACAACTCAAAAACTTGTTTTAATTTGCTTAAGTAACAATAAGAAGCAAATGAAACACACAATCACATAAGTTGACAAATTAATTTTCATTAGTGGAAAACCCTCATGGGGAATAAAAACCACTCGAAAATGCCTCATTGACTTAATCTGAAAAACCTTTTGTTTATAATGCCTCACTAGCTGACTGATATGTCTCACCGACAATACTATCTTACTGATAAATTTAAATGCCTCACTGGCTATACATCATCACTTTTCAATCACAGTTATGAATTTACATACAGAGTATCATTTCTATTTCTTTTCACAACATCTTATGATCTTGCATCACTTGAGATTTAGAAGCAATAGTTCACATACAATATATTATTGTGCATATTTAAAGTATACACGGTGATATATAATATAATGAATCAACTTTACAATGTACTACAAATTCTTTTACAAAATTTTCTCAATAATGTTTTAGATAAAGATATACAACTCATAAACTGAGTAATGATGCCTTTTAAAATACTAAGAATGATAACTCTATACAAAGCATAAAAACTATTAGAATATTTAATCTTTACTTGGCTTAGGTTTATTTGTATTTATTTTAGGATATTCCTTTGGAATTCCTACATGTAATTTGTCCTCTAGTACATGTGTGAGGACAAGTCATTTCTTTTATTTTCTTTTATTAAGGAATATTAGATTTCCTCCATAAGAGGATGTGGACACATGGCACACACACTTTATGAATGGTGGCATTCATAGATTTGGGAGTTACTTTGTAACTCCTCTCCTCATCTCTATTTAAGAGATGTCTTCTCTCTCATTTCTTCTCAATGATGTTACTGTAAAAGAGCTTATCTCTCTCTCTCTCTCTCTCTCTCTCTCTCTCTCTCTCTCTCTCTCTCTCTCTCTCTCTCTCTCTCTCTCTCTCTCTCTCTCTCCATTTTAGGTATTGCCTCATTCATAATATCACAAGGAGTTTTTCTTTGTTTATCCCCTTTCAAAATTTCTTGTGCCTCCTTCTTGACATTTGGGTGATTGCTCCAAGGTTTCTGCATTTCTCTTGGTAACATTTACTTCATCAATAAACTTACTTGGATTTTGTTTTTCTTTCCGTGCTCTTGTATTTCCTTTCATGGTATCAGAGCAGGTTCTAATCCTTGTTTCAAGTTGAGATTGATGAAGGTTACCATTATGTGGAGTTCACCTGCTTGGAGGCATTCTTGAGAGGAAAATAAGTTCTTTCTCTAATATTTTCTATTGTGCAGGTTTTGGTTTCAATTTTTAATTTTTATTTTCAAACTTGTTAACAAGTTTGCCTGCAGGTTTAATCTTCTTAGATTCTAGTTTTGTTTTTTTAAAATAAGCTTTGGAAGGCTTGCTGCCAAAGTTTATTCTTTCTGGTTTAAAGTTGTGGTTTTGGAAGGCTTGCCACCAATCCCATTTTCTATTTCTTGTTTTGGAAGGCTTGCCGCCAAGACATTCTCTGTTTATTTGCAGGTTCTAACATCTTATTTCACTTGCAGATTATTATTGATTTATTTTTCTAACTATTTTTGTTTGCAAATTAAAAAAACAAACTATTTTTAGTGTCTCTCTGCTTTAATCCTTTTGTTTTTCAAAATTATTTCAATCTTTCTGTTTAAATCTATTTAAAATATTTATGTCTAAATCTAAATGAAACTTATTACAGTTTACATCTGAAACTGTCTATTTTAGCTTCTGGTCAAGAAGAAATCAGTTTGAAGATTAAGCTCTTCCATTTACATTTATTTTATTTTATTTTTTCCTAGCGAATTCTTTGCTTTTCCTTGCTTTCACCTTTTCCAGATTGAAAGTTTAATCTATAAAAAGTTAGTCTTTGTATCTTCCTGTATATTCAAGTTTTAAAAGTTTAAGCATTTTAAAACATTCACATATAAACTCTCTAAGAAGTTTTTTGTGCATCGTGTTCTTGCCTCCATCTACGTTTCTGCTCCTACCATTTTTTGTCTTTCGTTGTTTTGTTCTCTGCAATGCAAGTCTGAGTCGTCTGCATGTCAAAACGTCTTTGCTCTTTCATTTCTGCAACCTGTTGCTCTGAAACGTACCTGTTCTTTTTATTCTATTTTATTATGTTTCATTCATTTCATTTTATATGCATATTATTTTACCTTTGTAACGCATCATGTTACATTGGTTTGTAACCTACATTCGTTATTATACGTTTCTCATTCACGTATATAGCAAGTCAAATTTCCATAAACTTGTAATTTATAAGCTTTTTAAAAGATTATCGAAAAGTTTCAAATTTATAAAGTCATTAAAAAGTTTTTAAAAGTTTATAGTTTATATTTCAACTTTTAAGAGTTCATAAAAGATAAGTTTTAAAAAGTTTATATTTAAAACAAAACTTTAAAAAGTTTATTGTTTTTTTATAAAGTGTTTTAATATATATATAAAGCTTTGTAAACAAAGTTTTTTTTGTTTTTTTAAATAAATAATTTAAATATTATTTTTTGTTTAAATAAAATTAAAGTTTTTAAAAAAAAAGAAAAGTTATTCATCAATAGGTTATTTTTCGTCTTTTAATCAAAGAGGATAATTTTTTTTTAATACTCAATTATTTGTTCAACTTTATCTTGCTATCATGTCTACATTAATTCCTAAAATTAAATTAAATAGCACTAATTATCATTCATGGAAAACACATATTTCCTTCATTTCTCATTTCAAGCACCTTTTGGATGTTGCTATTGATAAAACCTCAAAGCCCGCTTCAACTACTCCTCAAGCCAACCAAGATAGATGGAAGGCTCAAAATGAGGAAGCACTTGGTTTAATTGGTATTTCAATGGTTTTTGATTTGTATGTTCTAATTGGAAATTGTACAAAAGCGTATGAAGCTTGGGAAATTTTAAAAACAACTTATGATAGTTCAAATGAATCTCGAAAAATTCAGCTTCAAGATCAACTTGAAGATCTCGGGTATACAGATTTTAAAACCATGGATGAATTCTTATTAAAGTTTGATTCTATTAATAGTCAATTAACTGGTTTAGGAGTTACGCTAGCTGATTTACGTTTAATTCATCTTATTCTTAAAAAAATTCTTCCTCGTCAATTTCAGCAATTTATTACGAATATTCATGCTCAACTTGCTATTCCTAGCTTAGATACACAATTAACTTATGATATTTTTTTCGTAATTTATTACGTCAAGCGGAAGCTAAATTAATTCAGTTTGGTACTCTTAAAAGTAGTGAACATGCTTTTATGTCTAAAAACCAAAATCATAATAATAATTTTAGATCCACTAATAATAATCATAATCATAATAATAATCACAAATCTTCTAATTATCAATCTCATTCTAAATCCTATCATAACAATTCTCATAATAATAATAATAATAATACGTACAATAATCAAAGGAATAATTCTCAAACAAGACCCCATTGCACATATTGTGGGAAAGATGGACATATTACTAATAATTATTTTAAGAAGTGAAATGGTAAAAAGCCCATGAACCAAAATAATCAAAATAATCAACAACATAAACCTCATTATAAGAAAGGTAATAATAATGTTAATTCATCTCGTCATGCATTTACATGTACTTATAATGTTTCTCAACCACTTGAGTGGATTATTAATTCTAGTGCATCTCAACATGTTACTTCTCATAAAGAATGTTTTGAATCTTTGCATGTTGATACTTCCAATATTCTTGTTCAATTAGCTAATAATCATAGTTGCAAAGTTGAAGCTATTGGTGATGTGAATGTTTCTAATGGAAAATTACGTGATGTTCTTTATGTTCCCGAATTAAAATCAAATTTGCTTTCAGTTCCTAAACTTTTTCAAGATTATAAGATTAACTTTTATAGGGGCATGTGTTCTATCATTGATCCAAAAACTAATCATGTTATTGCTACTGCTAAAATGGATAGTGATAACTTATTCAAGTTCTATGAATTTGCTCCTACAAAGTATTCCTTGCTTACTACTATTGATTTTACTATATGGAATGAAAGACTTGGCCATCTCAATTCTGATTATATTTCATTGAAGCAAAAAGCAAATATGGTTGACGGATTGCCTACTATTGTTCCTTCTCAAATTGTTTGCAATGGTTGCATGAGTGGTAAGATTCATAGGGAACCCTTTCCTCATGGTCAATCTTGGAGGGCATATACTAAATTGCATCTAGTTCATAGTGATCTCTTGGGTCCCATGGAGAATCCCTCCATCCAAGGTTCAAGGTATGCTCTTACCTTTGTTGATGATTTTTCAAGGAGAACATGGATATATTTCCTTCATAGTAAGGATCAAGTGCTTGATAATAAGGCACACACACACATTAAGTAACTCCCAAATCATATATCCACCATGATATATCCAAATACATGAATATATTTCCTTCATAGTAAGGACTTATAGACTTATGAACAAAAGTTGATTAGACATTAATTAATTATTAAAAATAGAAATTGATGCTCTACGAAATGGGGCAAAGGTTAGACAAAAGCCTGTGGTCGTATAACACACAAAAATGCAAAAAAATCGATAGTGTTAATCAACCAAAAACTAATCTAAGCAGGCATATCAAAAGAGACACTAAAAACATGATTAGATATTTAACTATGGAAACAAATACAACAAGGCATCTCCAAATTCTTTCTACCATGCTCTTAGCTCCTTCTCCCTTGTTCCTCTCCTCTCCAAGTTCCAAATTAGTATAGCTCTCAGTAGCTTTTTGCACTATGGATGCTTATGAAGATTCAAGATTGTAGATGATTATGACTTATGTTATGCAAGTGTGAAAAAAAGTTGAAATAAAAGATTTATCTAATTAACTAATTGATTTTAAACCAAAAAAGTGAATATCATGCTAAATTCTCTCTAAAAATGCCTATAGATTAAATGCATACAAGTTTTCAGGATCTAGATTATGAAGAAATGGGATCTATTTATAGGAAAAATGGAGCAATGGATGGCTGAGATTGAGTAATCTCAACAAAGGTCAGAATTGAATGATATTCAATCCATGTGAGGACTTTCAACCCAATCCCAGGATGACAAGTGTCAATATGAGATAGGTTGAGAGGAGAGAGAGAACAAACATTAAATGCTTGATATGACCTGAAGGTTAACTTGGGAGTCAAGGTCAAGGTTGGGTTGAGTGAATAAATTCTTTATTCAAAGAATAAAGCCTTTATCCAATGGATAAACTCTTGTGCAAAGGTAAAAGGGATAACCATGGTCAAAGCAATAAATGCTTGAGGAGACACATGAGTCACATGAGAGTTGAGTTAGGGGTTAACAATAAATGGCCATGTAAGAGCCATAAGTGGTTTAGAAGACTTTAGAGGTTAAATTGTTGAACACACAAAGCATTAAATGTTTTTCAAAGACTTTGAAGTCTTTGAGAAGTGACTCCAAGTTGCTTAGGAATGTGACAATAATTAGGGGATGGATTAGGCTAATTGATTAGTATTAGATAGGTTCTAGAAGAATTTAGGAAGGCCAAGTGGGAGATGTAGGAAAATGAAAGTGGGGGGGGGGATTTATGATTTAAATAAATGTTTTATTTAATTTATTTAAAAGAGGAAAGAGGATTAAATTGAATAAATTGAATAAATAGAATTTATTCATTTAATTGATTGTGAATTTTGGCTTAATGAATTAATTAAAATAAATTGAATAATTTATTTAATTAATAGGAGAATGTTTGAAGATGAATTAATTAAATATTAATTTAATTAACGATGGCTAGTGAATTTTTAATAAAATAAATATGAAATATTCATTTAATTAAAATGGACAGATTTATGTGACTACATTTGCCCCTCTTTGAGATGGTGTGGTTTATCACGTCGTTTCAAAGAAAGAAAAATAGGTGTGAAGAAATATGCCCCATAAATGTTAATTTAATGGGTGGTATGCCCCCTCGAGAGATGGGCCGAAAATCAAGCGATCTCTTGAAAAAGAATGAAAATTGGCAGGGTGATAGAAGAGAAGATTTTAGCAATACTGGTGAAAAAAATAAAAGAAAACAGAGTGAATGCGGAGAAACAACAAGCCAGTGAGTACCTTTAGGTCATGTAGGAGATACGGTGAAAATGTGGTGGTTGTGCTTTTGAGTGATGCTATACAATTGATTAAAATTTGTTGAACAATTTGGTGCAATTGGTTAAATTGCCCTGATCAAGTCAAAGCGTGACAATTGATGTCAGTTGATTGCTTGGACAGGATAAAGTCTGAGTAAGTGAATCAAAGTGATCTGATGAGACTTAGACAATTGATGTAATTGTCTGATGAAGTCAAGGTATATGAAGCAAAATACTCGTTGAGACTTAGACAATTGATGTAATTGTCCGTTATGATTGTGTTTGATTGGTTGATCAATTGATAGTGTGTGCGTGTGATGGATGGTTGTGGGGAATCATGGCAGCCCTGTTGAGACTAGGTCATTATGATAAATGTATGTTGTAGTCTAGGTTTGCTATAATCGATTACATGTTGAGACCCGAAGATACTTGATCAGAGTATCTGTTGATAGTCTAGGTGTGTGTGAGTCGATGTACCTATGTAGAAAGAGTAACTTGCTTGATTTAGAGGATGACTTAGGATGGGAAACGCAACCCCTCATGTTTAGAGATGGATGATGATGAACGTAGCTTGATTGAGTTGGTGGGAAACGATGAAGGGATTATGATTAGGACCTAGATGGGGAGGGTGAGGGGGATTCGATTGTAGATAGAAGATGTGGAGGACCTATGACTCATTCCTATGGAAGAAGAGGAAAATAGAGTATGCATCCATTGTCATTACTATGTATGAATGATATGCAGCTATTTATGAATGTATGGATGGATGGAATGCAACGGAATGCAATATATACAGATGAGATGGAATGATGATCCATAGTGCTTTATTTTTCATCATTGAGCTTTGAAATGTTGTAAGAAAAATACAAGCAACTCAACATAATGATTCAAGATGACCTGAGTATTCCTTACATGGATTTTGATATAGAAAGTTAATACAAGCAACTTGATATAATGGATCAAGTTGACCTAAGTATTGCTATATTGTAGCGTACTTGTTTTACTGTTTAAATTTTTTAGTTTGGCGCTTTTGTCTTTATTATAGCGTGTTTGTGTTAAGTAGCACGTCTGTTTTCACACAGAGTAGCGCTATTGTAACAGAACGTTGTAAAAAAGGCCTTGTAACCGATAAAATTATTTTTCTTAGGCTTGTGGGAGGAAGAATATATATGGAATATAACATTCTTTCTTATACTTTAAGTTATATTCCATATATATTGTCAAGATGTTTGAGAGGGGTTTCAAACCTCTACGAGTTGTAATGCAAAATCTAGTTTTTGGAAGATCCTCCAAATTTCAGACTTAGTCAAATTTCAGGGCATTTCAGGACCAGGATTGTAAAATTTGTAACCAAGATCAGAATTTAGGCTTGTGTAAGCCCACACTAACATTTGATCATTGACTGTGTGCAAGTTCTAATCTTTTTTGTGCAGGGGAAGGAGTTAGTTTAGAGGCTTTAAGTTTCTTTTTTTACTTTCTTTCAACAAAAGTTGGTTAAAAATAATCCACTCTCCCTTCTTGTACAAGTTAAAATAAACCTCACATTTTATTTTGGAGTGCATAAAATAAACCTGAAACTTGTTTTTGGTGCTTAAAAGAAAATTCATCTTTCTTTATTGCAAGGTAAAAAGAACAAAAACTTCAAATTTGCTTTCATTGCAAGATTAGGATTCATTTTCCTTTTGGTGCTTAAAATCAACAACACAAATTTGATTTCCTTGCATCAATCCAGACTTAAAAATCACAATCCACACTTCCATTTTTGGGCAAATAAAAAGAACAACTAATTTGTCTCATTTTGCAAAAATGATTTACTTCATGCAAATTGTGTTTTTCATTAAGTTGACCAGGATTTCAAATTCTAGTTTACTCAACATTTTACCTTTGAAGTTAAAAAGAACATCATGGTTGTTGGAGCAACATCTCCAATTAGATAGAACATCATTGCAATGAAAAGTTAAAAAGAACAAGTGCATTTTGTGTTTGGCACACTTGTGCAAAAGAGTTGGTCAAGTGGTCCTACTTCTAACACACACTATCCTCTCCCTTGGCTTTCGTGGTCCTAGGTGCAAGAGAAAAGTGTTAGTAACACTCAAGTTTTATCTTTTTAAGAGAGGTCTGCTAAGAGACACATCACTCTTGGGAACAACCTCGTGTGGTAAATCCTTCGAGCCGCTATAGAAATCAGGTGAGAGCGAAAGTTGTAGCCTTGGGTATAGTTGTTCCTATAGTGTAACTTGTCGAAAGGACAAATGGGCCACACCACAAGTTACAAGGCTCTTAAGTGAGTCACTGCATAATGAACTTATGTCCAAAAACATAAAAAATTACTAAACACCTTTAAGGAGTAGCCCACTCGTTCTATTGATTGAGGATATTTGTGATAAATTCAGTGCAAGAGCCTAGATGGTTTTGCTCCTAAGATACTCACCATACATATTTCCTTTAGTAGAAACATAGCTTTTTGAAAAGTCACTTGTGGCTTGATGAAAGTGGTGACTCCCCCATCATAGGGATCATCTATTTGTTATACTCGCGGAAGACTTAGTATATCACATCCTTACCTGCCATGATAGGATTCATAAGGTATGTAGTACCAAAGTCGAAGAAATATCAAGATGTGGGCTGAAATTATCGCAACTGGCCATTTGATCTTAGGGATAAAAAGTGTTTGAAGTGTTTTCATTTTTGAGTCAAGACCAGTACAAATTGAGCCGACTTCAAGCTTTGGAAAAACACCTAAAATACATTTGAAGGAAAGGGTCGTTAAAAGTTCAAAAGATTGGGTTGATCTAGACCCATACTTACTTGTGCCTTTTGAGGCAACATTCTTGTGTTTGTGTGCTTGCTTTGTTTTCTTGTCAAAGAAAAATCAGAAAATCCAATTCCAAAACAAGTATTCATCCAACACAAACATTTCAAAAACAAAGGATCCAAAACAAAGAGCAACAACAAAAGTATCAAACTATATGACCATTCTTCACATCTTGAGAAAGAAGAATCTTCATCAAAACATCAACTTGAAGAAAAGACCATTGAGCTCAAAGGCTCTTATCAAAAAGAGGAAATTCTTCTATCTTAATAGACAAATCTTTGTCTCTCATAGAACCTTCCTATGTCGCATGTGTCTATATCTTCAAGGGAAACCAAATGAATTTGATCAAGAGTCATTAAACCGCAGAGCTTTTATGCAATATCGAGCTTTGAGTTATCATCAAAATAAGGGAGGCAAGATCAATCCTGCCTTCTTTCGAGATATTTGTATCACATATAACTCGGCTAGGGAAGAACCAACAACCCCTGAACAAGAAGCGGAAGAGTTTGTTCCTTTTGTAACACAAAGTTTCTATTGAAGTTAAACATCTCATCCATTATTATATCCATATCTCATCAAATCCACTTCCAACTCTCAAAACATCAAAAGGTTTTTGTCCTAAGTTCTATTTCAAAATATTGCTTGAAGAAAACACAAACGCATCACTTTTTAGGGTGTCTCTACATCTAGGATAAACTCATCCTAAGAGACATTTCTACGCAGGTTAAAACTAGTCTATGAGTGAATCCTCTCATTACTAGGTAGTTGAGTTTGTAACACATCCCAGATCTCTCTAAACCTTATCACATCAAACTTTGTCAATCAAACACAACTAGCAATTCAGGAAAGGACTTTGGTAACATTTACCTTTAGTGCTAGGGATCCGTATGCAAAACACTTCACCAAACATCAATATTTCATTTCATCACCAACTCATCATCATTTTCATCACACTTCAACAAAAACTTGTAAACAAAATGGCTCATACCAGATCTAGGTCTAAACAACAAGAAATTGAAGAGGAAGAGGAGGAAAATCTTAATGAATTCCAAGAAGCCCTTGGAGGAAATGCAAATGATGGAAATCCAAGTACTCCTACTCCTGCGCTAATAGAAAGGGCACAACACAACCCTCTCTTTAATAGACTTTTTGACGAAATACTCAGGAGCAATGTTGATGCTCACTTTCTAAGACTTGCTCAAGAGGGGGCTAAACTACCCTCTGACTTTGATTTTGCACAACTAAGACAAGCATCAGAACGGCAAAGTCATAATGAGGATGAAAGAGGTCGAGATTGTCTCAGATATAACCTTCATCAAGGTAATCCCCCACCTCCTCCTCCTCCAAATGAAATAGACATGTTGCGGAAACAAGTCGAGAATCTTGCCCAACAACTTCATAGTGGTGTAAAAGCCAATCAATTTTCACTTAATGACATTTGTCCCTATCCTTTTGATAGGAATCTTCATATGCCACCTCTTCCGCAAGGGTTTGAAACACCCAAGTTTGAAAAGTATAGAGGAAAAGGAGATCCTCGTGATCATGTTAGAGAATTCCACTCAGCTTGCCTTGAAGTGGCATACGAGGATACATACCTAATGTGACTTTTTCCCCAAAGCTTGGGAGGAACAACCACATCATGGTTTTCCCGATTACCAGGTGGCATTAGGATATTTGAAAAACTCATCTAGAAGTTCTTGGCACATTACTCACACAACATTGAAGGTGATATCACAATGGCTAATCTATGTAACACTAAACAAAAGCCAGGTGAGCTATTTTCAGTCTTTCTACAATGATGGCGTCAAATGTCTAGAAGACATTCTCTTTAGTTACCTGAACAAGAACTAGTGGAAATATTTATTTCCAACTTAAATGACAAAATGGAATTTCACCTAGACGTAAAAGACACGAACTCTTTCAATGCCATGATCACCAAAGGCTGAAAATGTGAGGGGGCTCTCATAAAAAAAGGGCTTATCAAAATATATAATGAACTAAAGGATGGCCCTCGCCCACGCTTCAATAGCGACAAACCTAACATTTGGAACAAAAACAAAAACATCGGCAACAACGGGGTTGTGGATGCAAGAACTATCAAAAGTGCACAACCTGTGGTTCAATTTGCAGGATAGAACCTCCACCCAAGAATAACACAGTTGCTCCTCCAAATCAAGGATGCAACACATCTCAAGAGGAACCCAAACAACATCAACAAAACTTTAAACCAAAACGAACATACACTCCCTTAGGGGAACCCATCGAAACAGTGTTACGTCAGTTGATTTCTCAAAATCTGGTGACCTTAACCCAAAACATCAAATTATGAACCTCAAGTCAAACCTTCATGGTGGAGGGATACTGAACATTGCGATTTCCATCAAGGGAAAGGGCATAAGACAAGCAATTGTCACAGATTGAAAGATCTTATTCAAGATCTTATTGACCGAGGTGAAATCAAAATTGAAGGACATGACCCAAAGACAACAAACAATGATCATCTCATGTTTAAAAAACCACTTCCATCACAAGATCAAAGGGGTCCTTCCACTTCAAGGGAAAACATAGATACCACCAATTATACGCAAGCTGCATATAATTACACTGTGAATCACCTATATGATGCCAGTGAACAAATTGCAACTATAACCATCAAAAATCCCAGCTCCACTTGCAATGTTGTTACACTTCGTGGCAAGATTACCATAAAAGCAACTCCACAAGGCACCCCATCTATCCCAAAGCAGTATAACCTCGTGGATCAATTAGACAAAACACCTACACTGATATCTATCTTAGAGCTATTGCGCCTATCTCCATCCCATAAAACAATCTTGGATCAAGCTCTCCAAGACGCGTCAGTCCCTGCAAACCTAAATATGGATCAGTTCCAACATATGGTTGGAAATCTAAGGTCATTACCTTGTCTCACTTTCTCTGAAAGTGACAACTCATCCTTCTAGCAACCTCACAATGCCTCACTCCACATTGAAGGGTTTATCAACCAACATAGGATCGAGCGAGTCTTGATTGATAATGGAGCAGGCCTGAATATTTGTACACTACAATTAGTCACAGCTTTGGGATATGCAATTGAATCAGTGGATCCCCGCAAGAAGATCACAATCAAATCCTATGATGATGCAGAATGTTCATCCAAAGGAGCTGTGGTGCTACCAATCCGAGTGGGCCCTGTGGTGAAACACATCATCTGTCAAGTTTTGGGCCTTCCTCTACCATATAATTTATTATTAAGAAGACCTTGGATACACGCCATGCAAGCCATTCCATCCACCTACCACTAGTGTATCAAGTTCCCGCATAATGGTGTAGAAATCACAATCCTGGGCGATGCAAACCCCTTTGCATATTGTCATAATATCAGTCATCAACCAGAGGTTATCTTTCCCAACAATAGATAAGTCATCTCCTCCACATCATACGTAAGTCCAACCTCTCTTTCTAGTTCAAACACCACTATACCCAAGCAAGAGAAGCTCAAGATGAAAATAGCAGAGGAAGGTCCTAGGAATACAATCTTAGCCAACTCTTTTGTGTTGGACAAATGCCCACTTCTCCTAGAACTCATGCTAAACCTCAATGATTACTTCAACAACCACTGATCAAGCCAGCATGTACTTTGATGTTGTTCATCCTTGGAAAGAGTCAAGAAGAAGATACCAAAGATGAAGACTTAGCAGAATGGATCTATAAAGATCCTATCACCACAGAAATCCCACAAGCTAAGCTTCCCAAAAATCAGTATGGCAAAAGCCTTCTCATTATGCAAAGAATGGGTTATGATGGTCAGAGTGCTCTAGGACCTTGCAAGAAAGGACTACATGAACCGCTACAGCCGGAATTAAAACTCAAAGATAACACTGGCCTAGGCTTTCAAAAGGAGATCCTTCCTAAGCTTAGATTCAAAGGGAAACCCAGCAAACCACTATATCGGCCTATTACAAAGAGGTCACCTTTGATTATAAAAGCAGCATCAAACACCATAGCAACTGCCCCATTAAGGCTAAAAATCCCAGCAAAACCATCTGAGACACTAATCATCCCACCAATCAAACTAGCAACCCCGTCAGCAGTAGCAATAACATCAATAACACCATTAGCAGCAGCAACGGTATCAGCACCCACAACAGTATCAACACCACCGACAATTCCAACATAAGCAATAGAGTCAACATTACCGATACTCCCCGTATCGGATTCGTTGATCCCCATAATCCTTCCTGCAACATCGATCATTTCATCTACAAAGGTACATCAACCGATCACACCTGCAGTGTTTACCTCAAAGGATATCCCAGTATGGTACAGTAACCAGTTACTGGAAAGTGACTCAGAAACTGACTCACATGAGTGGGAATTTGATTCCATATAGCTTAATACTTCAAATGGGGAAGACGCATCACCACCTCCACCTTGCAAAGACATCCCTGTTTACGGAGAAGCACAGATAATGACCTCTTGGGTTCCTGAATTGGAAACATCTTCCACAAACCCTACGTCACATCCTACGCCCGATTCTGACAGGGAGAGTACCATCAACGACCTTCACCATAATATCTTAAACCTCACTAAAACATCTTCTGAACTAAACCTAATCGATGAGGTAATGCCCATTATCCATCCTAAACTCATCGAATGGAACCAACCTAATCCCCCATGTCTTGACCTTTTCCAAAACGATGAGGCGATCATTGACTTTTTGCAACTACGAGATAACATACCAAGCGAGGATCACAAAGTTGGATTCGCCATTGAACTTAATAGCGCAGCATACTTTGGGGCGGATGCCAAACCTTTCAACTGCAAAAATATATCAATAAAACATGGATCTTCCAGTGAAAACCACATTGTGGCGTTGTTTGATCCCACAAAAGTAAAAAGAAAGAGCGTATCCAATGGTGAAAACCTCTCTGAGGCACTTGAGGATGAAAGGTTTGACATTCTCCCCTCTAGTACACAGCAGGAACGATCAACAATTCTTATTGAAGAGAAAAGAATACAACGTGAGGACTCCTAAAACACCTCACCACATACATCTGGCATCTCTTTTAACTCCAGAGGAACAACCTAAGTTTGTAGAGTTCTTCTAGAAGCGTAAGATCAACTTCGCATGGTCATACACAGACATGCCTGGGCTTGATCATGATTCAGTCATGCATCACCTCACCATAGCAGAAGGAGCCAAACCTATCAAGAAGAAGCTTTGCAAGATGCATCCTCAGATTGCAGTACTAGTCAAAGTAGAACTTAAGAAACTCCTAGATGTTGGTTTTATTAGACCAATTGATTATGCAGATTGAATATCCAATATTGTGTTTGTCGGCAAACCAAATGGGGGCATCTGTATCTGTACTGACTTTAGAGATCTGAATAAAGCATGTCCTAAAGATGACTTCCCCCTACCAAACATCGACATAATAGTGGACCTAACAAGAGGACATGCCATGCTTTCTCTCATGGATGGCTTTTCAGGGTACAACCAGAAAAAGATCGCACCTAAGGATCAACATAAGACAACCTTCACATGTCCATGGGGAACATACTGCTAGAATGTAATGCCTTTTGGTCTAAATAATGCAGGAGCGACCTATCAAAGAGCAATGACCACCATCTTTCATGACATGATGCATACCATAATGGAAGATTATGTTGATGACTTACTGGCAAAATCACTAACAAGAGAAGGTCATCTAGACATATTAGAGAAAATCTTTGATAGACTGGAACAATATCATGTTTGACTCAACCCAAAGAAATGTCTCTTTGGAGTAACCTCAGGGAAGATTCTAGGATACATTGTCTCAAGCAAAGGCATTGAGGTCGACCCCGCAAAGGTCAAAGCAATCATGGACATGCCACCTCCCAAGAATATCAGTCAACTAAGAACATTACAAGGATAGCTTCAATCCATCTGAAGATTCATTGCACAACTGGCATATAAGTGTCACCCATTTACACACCTGTTACATAAGAACATCTACTTTCAGTGGGATACCAGATGCTAGCAAGCATTCCAGATGCTTAAAGACTATCTCATGAATACACCATTGTTGATTCCACCAGATCCAAGTAGGTCGTTATTACTCTATATATCAGCAACAAATACAGCATTAGGTGTACTATTGGCACAACACACTGCAGAAGGGAAAGAGTGTGATGTTTACTACATCTCTGGTACACTGGTTGGCTATGAACTCAATTACACACCTATTGAGCAAGCTTGCCTAGCAGTAATCTTGGCAGCCACTAAAATAAGGCACTATCTATTGACACATAAAGTACAACTAATTGCAAAGATTGATCCACTCAAATACTTACTCAACAAAGTAGCACTGACAGGCCGCTTGGCCAAATGGGTGATGATTCTAAGTGAATTTGACATCGAGTATGTGGACCGTAAGGCTATCAAGGGTCAAGTTATTGCAGATCAGTTGGCCAATGCTCCCCTCATAGGCGATCATCCTCTCCTTTACAATTTTCTAGATGAAGAGATATTCATGATCACAGCAGCACAACCATGGAAACTGTACTTTGATGGTTCATATACTAGGCATGGCTCGGGGGCAGGCATTCTGTTTATCACACCTCAAGGTGACAACATCCCGAAGTCTTACAGGATCACATTTCCATGTACAAACAACATAGTTGAATATGAGACCTTGATCACAGGACTCGGGCTAGCCATACAATGGAAGTTACAAGAACTACAAGTATATGGTAACTCCCAACTGGTCATTCAACAAGCAACATATGAATATCAGACCAAGGATGACAAACTCATGCCATACAAACAAATGGTGGACAAATTAAAGGCATCATTCACTACTATCACCTTTAAGCAAATACCCAGAGATCAAAATCAAGCTGCTGACGCTATGGCTACCATCGCATCTCTCCTAGATCTTCCATAGAATTCAACACGCTATGAGTTCTTGGTAGAACAACTTTGGATTCCTGCTTATGATATCCTTGAATCTGAGATGATATGTCACCTTGTCAGTTTTGAATCCCCATGGTACGGTGAGTTCTACACCTACCTTCGTGATCACATACTTCCTCCTAACCAATCGAATAACCAACGCAAAACTTTCATTCACCAAACCGCTCGATATACCATGAATGCTAAAAACCTATACCGACGTGGTCTTGATGGTACTCTCCTTCGATGTTTGGAACAAGATGAGATAACAAATGCCTTGGAAGAGGTATATGAAGGAATTTATGGAACTCATGCAAGCGGTCCGTCACTAGCCAAGAAACTCCTACGCACTGGATACTATTGGCCATCCATGGAAAAAGACTCTTACTACTTTGTCAAAAAGTGCAAGAAATGCCAAGTTCATGGAGACCTGATACATGCACTAGCATGGGAATTACAACCCATCACAACACCATGGCCTTTTTGTCAATGGGGCCTTGACCTTGTGGGTAAAATCCATCCACCTTCATCCAACGGCCACAAATTCATTATTACCGCCATCGAATACTTCACAAAGTGGATCGAAGTTGTTCCACTTACCCAAGTCACTGGCAAGCAAATCGCCTTATTCATCCTTAATTACATCATCTGTCGGTATGGTGTACCCATGTCTATCATCACAGATAATGGGCTTCCATTCAAAAATCAGGATGTTCGTGAGCTCTGTGAGAAATTTCACATCCAACACCGCTTTCCTACTCCCTATTACCCACAAGGCAATGGTCAGGCTGAAGCATCAAACAAGAACATATTAAGAATCCTCAAGAAGACAGTCAATAATGTCAGTCGTGATTGGCATGTTCAATTGAATCCAGCACTATGGGCATATCAAACTAGCATTCTAACCCCTACAGGTGTAACTCCCTACTCACTAGTTTATGGTGCATAAGCTATCTTACCTATCGAGGTCGAGATACCATCTCTACGGGTTTCCTTACACAATCTCATAGATGATGAAGCATACAGGGTCTCATGTCTCCAAGATTTAGAGCTACTTGATGAGAAGCGACAAGCTACATATAATCACCTCAAGGCCTATCAGCAGCGCATGAGAAGAAGCTATAATCATCGAGTTAGACCTCGAACATTCGAGGTAGGTGATCTTGTTCTTCGAGAGAATCCTTGTAACCAACCAAAAAAAGAACATCAGGGAAAGTTTGAATCAAACTGGCTGCATCCATATGTTATCACTGTTGTATTTGGGTCCGGGGCATATCAGTTGGCTACTTCAGAAGGAGAACCGCTAGCATATCCGATCAACAACATGCACCTTTAACGGTTTTATACATAAGCTATACAGAGCATCAGGCTCCCATACATATCGGCAAAAACACCAAAAACATTCAGATAAATGTCCTGAAGAAAATACAAAAACATCAAAATAGTAGAGAAAAATCATGCATCCAAACGGTGAACAGCCACTCCGGTGGCACCTTGGGTAAAGTGCGATGGTGAAAACCTGGCAAACAGGCACCACTCGTAAAGGCTATGGCTCCATTGTCTTTCAGACTTGTTGCGATCACATTCATTTCATTCACTCGTCCATCTATCCAAACCATGGCTTGTTATTGATATGCAATTAAGGATAGTACTTCATGCGTCTTGCATCTCGCTTTTTCATAGTCATGTCTAAAACCAGGGGCAATGCCCTTAATCTAGTTGATGGAAGTGGATTCTACATTATTTTGTGATTCATTGGGTCTTCACTCAAAACTATCTCACAAAATCCGCAAACATTCAAAACTATCTCACAAAATCCAAAAACACTCAAAACTATCTCACAAAATCCAAAAAACATTCAAAACTATCTCACAAAATCCAAAAACACTCAAAACTATCTCACAAAATCCAAAAACACTCAAAAACTATCTCACAAAATCCAAAAACATCAGAAAACATCAAACAAACAAAAACATGGCAACACCTTGTACATATGTTTTTCAAAGCAGATACCAAACAAACATTGTGAAATAATCAAACGATGACCACTTATCCGATCAACCAAACAATCAACATCAACATACCCACTGTCTTAAACAAGGATGGATCCTTCCTTACCAAAACAAAGACAAGATGACATTTTCTTTGACAAGAAAATTTTGTTTAAAGCTATCAAGTACTTGGTTGATTTGTAGGTTATTCATTCATATCAGGTTCCTATAGCATTGTTTGTGTATCTTCTGCAAATTATTCTGATGAAGTATTGGGGCATGTACTAATGGTGTCTACGTGGGAAGTTCACTAAGCTACGTGATCTTATGTGAAATACAATCATAGATCACTACAGCTTGCTGACCACAGCGTATACCTCGACCATATGAGCATGAACCATTATCGAGGGTCCATATTCTTTATTCTTTATATATGTTGTTTGCTTACAGGTACCATGCTCCATCCTTGGTTCCTACTACCTCATCCAAAATGGTTTATCTCTGATTACGGTATGAACTTGTCTCGGGATATGATCGGCAAAAGATCAAGGAGGACAATCCAAGTCATGCATGAAAGGAGATAATCCTTGTCTGTTCCGCAAGCAATACTCAGGTCAACTTGATCCATTATATCAAGTTGCTTGTATTAACTTGTTATATTAAAATCCATGTAAGGAATACTCAGGTCATCTTGAATCATTATGTCAAGTTGCTTGTATTTTTCTTACAACATTTCAAAGCTCAATGATGAAAATAAAGCACTATGGATCGCCATTTCATCTCATCTATATAGATTGCATTCCGTTGCATTCTATCCATCCATACATTTATCATAGATGCATATCATGCATACATAGTAATGACAATGCATACTCTATTTTACTCATCTTCTTCCATAGGACTCAGTCCTAGGTCCTCCATATCTTCTATCTAACATTGAATTCCCCCCTCACCCTCCCCATCTAGGTCCTAATCATAATCCCTTCATCGTTTCCCATAAACTCAATCAAGCTACATTCATCACCATCCATCTCTAAATAGGAGGGACTGTGCTTCCCATCCTCAGTCATCCACACAATCAAGCCAGTTACTCTGTCAGCACATGTACATCGACTCACACACACCTAGACTATCAACAGATACTCTGATCAAGTATCTTCGGGTCTCAACAGGTAATCAATTATGGCAAACCTAGACTACAACATGCATTTATCATAATGACCTAGTCTCAACGGGGCTGCCATGATTCCCCACAACCATCCATCACACGCACACACTATCAATTGATCAACCAATCAAACACAATCATAATGGACAATTACATCAATTGTCTAAGTCTCAATGAGTATTTTGCTTCATATACCTTGACTTCATCGGAAAATTACATCAATTGTCTAAGTCTCATCAGGTCACTTTGATTCACTTACTCAGACTTTATCCTGTCCAAGCGACCAACTGACATCAACTGTCACGCTTTGACTTGACCGGGGCAATTTAACCAATTGCACCAGATTGTTCAACAAATTTTAATCAATTTTATAGCATCACTCGAAAGCACAACCACCACATTTTCACTGTATCTCCTGCATGACCTAAAGGTACTCACTGGCTTGTTGTTTCTCCATATTCACTCTGTTTTCTTCTATTTTTTTCACCAGTATTGCTAAGCCTGTGGTCGTATAACACACAAAAACACAAAAAAAATTGTTAGTGTTAATCAACCAAAAACTAATATAAGCAGGCATATCAAAAGAGACACTAAAAACATGATAAGATATTTAACTATGGAAGCAAATACAACAAGGCATCTCCAAATGCCTTCTACCATGCTCTTAGCTCCTTCTCCCTTGTTCCTCTCCTCTCCAAGTTCCAAATTAGTGTAGCTCTCAACAGTTTTTTGCACTATGGGTGCTTATGAAGATTCAAGATTGTAGATGATTATGACTTATGTTATGCAAGTGTGAAAAAAAGTTGAAATAAAAGATTTATCTAATTAACTAATTGATTTTAAACCAAAAGAGTGAATATGATGCTAAATGCTCTCTAAAAATGCCTATAGATTAAATGCATACAAGTTTTCAAGATCTAGATTATGAAGAAATGGGCTCTATTATAGGAAAAATGGAGCAATGGATGGCTGAGATTGAGTAATCTCAACAAGGGCTAGGATTGAATGATATTCAATCCATGTGAGGACTTTCAACCCAATCCCAAGATGATAAGTGTCAATATGAGATAGGTTGAGAGGAGAGGGAATAAACATTAAATGCTTGATATGACCTGAGATGGATTAACTTTTCCTAAAATATCCATGAAAATGAAATAATCATGATAAATTTGTCATCTCTTGGCATATTTTACATGAATTTTTAAAATATAGGTTTGCTAGTAGATAAATTTCACAAAGCTAAGATATATAATAAAAGTGCTTAAGTAAATTCTCACAAATAATTTTTTTTCTAATTCGTGATACCATTATCAAAAGACATTTCTAAAATGTCATGCATTCATGCAGACAATTAAATGACTGCCAAAAAAATAATTTAAATTGTATTTAATACATGTGCCTATCTAGCTACAGAAGGCAAGAAGTCAAAAATGAAGAAAGCCTAGTCCTTGTACAAGTCTATTGTGTGGAAGGATTATAGTCTGGACCAGTTTGTGGGATTTATGCAGGACAATAAGGACTTGCTGCCAGAAGAGATGGTGGATAGGCTGGTGGTCATAGGGAAGGCTATGGCTTACCTGTACCACTAAACATCAATATGCAATGCTATATGTAATCGGGCTCGACATGTTATATATATATATATATATATATATATATATATATATATATATATATATACATATATATATATATATATACATATATATATATATATACATACATACATACATATATATCTATATATATATATATATGTATGTATGTATCTATATATATATATATATGTATGTATGTATATATGTATGTATGTATATATGTATGTATATATATATGTATGTATATATATATGTATATATATGTATATATATATATATGTATGTATATATGTATGTATATATATATATATGTATGTATATATATATATGTATGTATATATATATATATATATGTATGTATATATATATATATATATGTATGTATATATATATGTATATATATATATGTATGTATGTATATATGTATATATATATATATATGTATGTATGTATATATGTATATATATATATATACATACATATATATATATATGTATGTATATATATATATATACATATATATATATATATACATATATATATATATATACATATATATATATATTAAAAATCATATCTCCTAGCCAATTTTACAAACTCTCTAAAAATATATATGAAAAATCATATCTATACACACATTGTTTTGCTTTGAAGATTTTTTTTTAGTACAACATATTCTTTACTTTATCCATTATCACAAGACATGTTTGCAAAGTATCATCAAAGGAAAGCATTGAATGAAATACGTTACCCTGATTAAATGCTTGGAGATTCTCAGTGCTAAAATAAACAAGAACTTTGCATGGCAACATAGTTCTTGCCAAATACTGGTAGGATGGCATTGCACAAAGTTGGTGAAATCAAATTTTGACAAATGAATAAGGTTACAAATTGGTGGTTCCATGACAATTAATATTTCATATCAGTGATAGATATTGGCTTCTATTATGGGAAAAATATTACAAACAAAGAAAATGCAATTACAAATTTAGAATCAACAAGATGGAAAACATTTATCTTCTTATTAACAAGTAAATTGAGAGGACAGAATAAACTCCTAAATTTGACGGTTAGTAATGCTTAATAAAATATTTTAAACTTTTTCCCTTAATGCTTGTTGAAAAGAGAAGTTTAAGGATTGAAAATTACCTAAAAGTACTTTGGTGTTGAAAAGAAAAGTTTCAAGATTGAAAACCACCAAAAAGTGTTTTTAAAAAAGCATCATCATCAATAGCACTGGATTTATTCTCATGTGTGTTTTAATTAATGCTCTCCATTCTACTAATACGAAAATTTCTTTTAATATTAAACCTAAATTGCATGTGGTCATACACAAGTAATTGCACCTAGCATGAAGGATGAAGGTAACTTCATATCCTAGCCTAGCAAACTAAATCATACTCACTGATATGGGAAATTGGCGTGTTATAGTTCAACCTGTAATTATATATATTATGATGAGTAGTGGCTTCAGTTTGTCCCACATTCTGAGTAATTAGGGCTAGGTACTTGTTATAGTTGTTGAAAGCCATTTTTCTAGAGATATTTACATCAAACTATTTTCAAAAGTGTCTAGGCTTGTATATGATTTTGAAATTGGTCAACAAGTCAATTTTGAAGGAGCTAGTTTGAGCAAGGTCACAAGATGGAAGAATATAAAGAGAGAGCATGGGGCCTATACACAATTAGCACGAGAACTTATGGCACATGCAACTAAAAATAATTGTATTCAACACCCTATCAATACATTTAGTACTGGCATCTTACCAGATGAGAGTATTATGTATACTTTACATCCATTGGTTATGGTAGATGATAAACCATCCTATTGGTCAATTCAAGGAGAGAGTAATTATGATGTTCCTGAAAATATTGACTTAGATGTTGATCTCTAGATTATGTGTAGTCCATGAAGTCAAAATACACCCTGTATGCGGGAAAAGCAGGTCAATAAAACTCGAAATGCAAAAAACAGAGTCTAAGGAGCCTTGCTCACACACCCACAAGACTTCTTGGTGCAAGCTATGGAGTCGTGAAGTATGGCTCAGCTTCCCAAGGTTGGTTCCATGATTCTCTATCTTACACGGTCCCTCAAACCAATGTTTTTGCTCTCAGATCACTGAGCAAAATGGTTTAGGGATGACAAATGCAAGAACGAGATATGCTTTTGTTGATTTTAAGATGAAATGCATCCTAAGATATGCATGATCCTATAAATGCAATAAACTAGTTATAAGATGGCAAGATTAGCAAACAAGACTATTCTAGCATGCTATATTAGTCTATGATTAAACTAAATGATAAGGAAAATACTCTAAACATGTATATTTAGATTAATTCCTATTGAAAAGAGAGGCTAAATGATAAGCACAAAATGATATATTAAAGCTTGGATGGATTTTAGTATAAGTGTGATGCTAAAGACTTGGATATCTGAAAATGGAGGAATGAGAGCCCTATTTATAGCAAAAATAGGGCAATGGATGGTCAGGGTTGAAAGAGTTAATCAAGGGTTGAGTTTGAAAGTTGGGAATCCATGTTTGCAATAGGCACCAATGAAATGGTGACAAATGTCAACATAAGGTTGGTTGAGAGGAGATGTAAGAAGCATTAAATGCTTGAGAAGACCTCATGGTTACCCTAGGGGTTAAGGGTTAAGGTTAAGTTAAGATTGCCCATTGGATAAAATTTTTACCCAAAAGATAAACTCTTGTGCAAATGATTAAGGATAACCATGGTCAAAGCAACAAATGCTTGATGAGACCCTTGGGTTACATGGAGGTTGAGTTTAGGGAAATTCTTTAACCATGCTAGAGGGTTGAGTTAACCATTAATGGTTATGAAGACTTTGGGGACAAATTTGTAAGAGTCCTTCCAAATTTGGGGGTATTCAACAAGTTAGTTTGTTGAATGGATAAAGGCTTTAATGCCTTTAGAAGACTTTACTCCAAATTTGAGAAGTGACCTCCTCAAATTTAGGGAAAAGGGATAATGGATGGGTTTGGGTTAATTAATCAGGATTAGAAGAATCTAGAAGGGGTTAGGAAGAGGGTTTAGGATGCAAGTGGGAGGTGTAGGATTTTGCAAGTGGATGAAGGGATAATGGGTTTTAATTGAATTTAATTCAATTTGGTTGCAATTAAATAAATTAGATTTATTTAATTTAGGATAACTATTTTAATTAAATTTGAATTTAATTAAAAAGTGGATAGGGGCTTTAATTGAATAAAATGAATTTATTCTATTAAATGGGTATAGTGAATTTAATTCAGTAATTTACTTAATTAAATAGAGGAATACAGGTAATTTAATTAAATTGGATTTAATTAAATAGAGAAATGAACATAAAATATTCATTTAGGAATATGGTCATTTTTATACGTCTACATTTTGCCCCTCTTTGAAGTGACGTGTGTGCACATGTTATTTCAAAAAAATGATGTGTCGTTGCGATTTTATGATCAATGTCATTTTTATGGATCTTTATGTCGTGCCCCAGATTTGATATGTGATGCCCTAGATTTGATAATCGATGGTGATAATGCCCCCTCAGGAGATGAATCAAAATTTTGGAAAAATTGATTTGATTTGATAATTGCATTTGTGGTGCAAAATTTTGGCTAGGCGAAATGTTTAAATTGATTCATCTCCTGATAATTGATGTGTGTGAGGGTATGAGGGATTCCGCGAGCAAATTACATGTTCATTTTCCTAACCCTAATTTCATTTTACCCTATAAAAGGGGAAAAGTGCATTTGTTTTGTCTCATTTATGCTTGTTGACTTTGGAGAAAGAGACTTTTGGAGAGAAGACAAAATGTCTATCCCCTATTCTACGCATCGATTCGAGCGCGTTCGGAGGTATCGGAGGCCTGCCACGTATGGACCACTGGTAAGTTAACCCTTTTGACCCCTTTTGGATTTTTAATTTGATTGTTTTTGGTCAATTTTTTTATTTTTGAAATGCAGTTTTAATGTTTTAGTGCATAGGAGTCTTAGTTTAGCGCATACGAAAAATTTGGTAGCGCATAGGGTTGCATTTTAGGGTAGTTTCCGAAAATATTTAGGGTAGCGCATGAAATTTTTAGGTTAGCGCATGGCCTTAGGTTAGCGCATGATGGACATAGGGTAGCCCTTTGGGTCAAAAGGGTAGCGCATAGGTTAAACCTAGCGCATAGGGTCCACAGGGGGTCGCATGGGCAGGGGGATGTAGCGCGTAGGTTAGACCTAGCGCATAGGGTTAAATAGGTAGCGCAAGCTTGGGATGGATTAGTGCATGGGTCGGGTTTAGCGTTTAGGGTAGATTGTTTAGCGCATGGAGAAAAAAGGGTAGCGCATAGAGTTAGTCTAGCGCATATGGTAGATAGGATAGCGCGTGGAGAAAACAGGGTAGCGCATGGATATAGTTTAGCGCATAGACAAATTTAATTAGCGCATGGATCGGGTTTTGCAAGATTTGGCGATTTTTGAATGTAGAAAATTACATAGGATAAGGTTTGTTTTTCCTGGGGAGGTGGATTTTTGTCATTTGCTGTGTCGGTTGTCATGTTTTTGATAATTTGTCCAATATGAGTATTGATATAACTTGGTTTAAGTTGCGATTTATTCAAGTTATTGATGTAGATATTAATGTGTTTTTGATTGAACCATGATGTGAGTTGCACTGTTTCAAGTTAAATATGTGTGGAGTTTGATTTGTGTTACAAGCTGATATGAATGTGGAACTTGAGTTGTGTTACAAGTTGATATGGGTTGGAAACTTGAGTTGTTTTACAAGCTGATATGGGTGGGAAACTTGATTTGTTTTACAAGTTTATGTGATGTGGAGACTTGAGTTGTTTTACAAGTTTTGATATGGTTTTTGAAAACTTGAGTTGTGTTACAAGTTGATATGGAATGATATGATGTGGAACTTGATTAGATTTGCAAATTGTTTCATGTTTTTGATGTGATTTTGATTTTGATATTTTTGTTTTGATGTGGAAACTGATATTGAACTTGTTTTGCTTTTTGACAGGAGCGATTGGGAGTGGTTCAGTCACGCGAGCGGTTCTCCAAACCATGGGTGTTGATACCACGGTTGGCATAGGCTGACCTAGATGTCATTGAGAGATGTGGCTTGTCATCTTTGTTGGATATACCTCGGTTCACTATGAATTGGGGTTTACTCACAGCACTCGCCGAGAGATGGCATAGTGATATGAACACCTTTCACTTTGCTACTGGTGAGATGACGGTTACTCCAGAGGACTGTTATAGGATATTGCATATTCCCATAGCAGGTACATTATTATCGTATAAGAAGACCGAGGAGGGTGGGACTGAGGCACTACGGTGCATATTTCACGATGAGACAGTGTGTGGATATGAGATCCCTTGGTAGGAGTTCCTAGATCTGGACTATGCGCCTCTTTCGTCTGTACTAGTAGGTTTCATCGGTGGATTCCTTTGTCCCGACCGTAGGTTGAAGGGATTCTCTGTGGGTTGGGGATTGGTGCTCGAGGAGATGGTGACCCAAGGCCATAGGTTTGCTTGGGGATCGTCCATGTTAGCTCACTTATATAGGGATTTACATGAGGTTGTGTATCTGGGTTACGGGAGTTTGTCAGTTGGCGTGACACTCTTACAGGTATGGTGCTGGGAGCACATTCTAGTAGCGAGGCCACTGGTGGATAGAGACAGGCCTGTTGGGCAGGCATATGCATATGGTTACAGGGGGCTAGTTGTCCAGCGTAAGCTAGGCAAACTTGAGCACTGGAGGAGGGTGTTGGATGATATCGATACGGTCGTCTAGCGACCTTATATAGATTGCGAGGTCTGGGCCGAGGATGGGTTGGAGATGCCTTATGTTTTCATGAGTCAGTTTTTGATAGGGCGGACGCCCTTTGTGATTGAGAGATTCCAAGTTGGCAGGGTTTTGCGGTAGTATGGTCTGCAGCAGGGGATACCACAGGGGACCTGCTTGTATGCGCGCCGGAGACAGGATATACCAGATTGGGGCCCTGCTATTGATAGTGGAGCGGTTGTAGAGGAGTTCTTCAGCTTAGCGGGTCAGATATGGGACTATGCTCCCGAGATACTAGACGCGGGGATGACACATGAGTTCGTTGGTTTGTTTGCAGCTCGTGTTGTGGCCAGGATATCAGATCCTGAGGAGATGCGGCCTGCTTTTGATGACGACGAGGATGAGGCGGGGGGAGATGGTGACGATGGAGATGATGGAGGCAGAGGAGGATGACGGGGGAGAGGATAGTGGGGGAGGAGAGGAGACAGGGGTAGAGATGGGGGAGTGCGAGTGGAGAGAGCAGTTCGACGAGCTGTGATGGACAAAGGGAGAGGAGGGTTGGCGATCGAAGCAGGGGAGGAGGGGAGAGTGGGGGAGGTGATAGCAGTGGTGGGAGGGACTAATGAGTGGAGACGTCCAGCGCAGAGGAGGAGGACGGATGAGTTACCTCCACCAGCACCGAGGACAGGCAGAGGGATAGGGGGTACCCCTTCACAGGTGTCCCTACGGGTCCAAGTCCCAACACATGTGGCGAACACCCAGATCAGGACTCTGCAATTGACCGTATAGTAGTTGTAGGCACAACTATTGACGCAGTAGCGTCAGATTACCCAGCTGACCCTAGAGCGTGATACGGAGATAGAGCGGTGTAGTCGAGCGGAAGAGCTGGTAGGGAGTATTCAGAGAGCGGCAGCAGGTGGTCCGATGAGGGACATCATGAGAGAGCTGTCCTTGAGAGTGAGGGAGGTGGAGTACTATCGATGCCATTATGAGGATGTGGTACCTAGGGAGTGCAGAGTGCAGAGATTCATGCAGGCGAGATCGAGTCGATCTTGAGAGACTGGGTCATAGTCAGAGAGCAGAGGCGTGACGAGGCCCTCGAGATAGGATCCTCTTGGAGATCCAGGAGCTGGGACATCAGTGGCAAGACCATCCCCCTCAGGAGATAGTCATACTTGAGAGACGATGTCTCTATTATATTTTGGATCATTTTTTTGTTGTACGGGGCATAGACATGACATATATTTGTACATATTGATCATTTTTGATATATATATATAGATGACACCATTTTCTTTGATCATGTGATGTCTTATGGATGCATGTTCTATATGTTCTTTCTTTTCTTTATGATGATGCAATGCTTAGATAGATGATATGATGCATGATGTAAATGTATGATGTATGATTTGATATGCTGTGAGATGTATTTTGAAAATGAGATGTATGTTTTGATATGTTGTGAGATGTATCATGAAAATGAGATGGATGATAATGAATGATGTGAGATGTATCTTGAAAATGAGATGTATGATAATGATAATGATGTGCAACTAAATGAAAGATTTAAAATGATATGCAGCTATTTGTAAAATGATATGCAACTTTGTAAAATGATATGCAACTATTTGTTTTTGGAGCATCCTCATTCTACATTTGTCATCCTGATATAACCATATGTTATTTGCTTTCGATATATGTATCATCATTGAGCATTGATTTGTTTGGGATTTGTTGAAAATTTATACAAGCATAATGGTATAATTGAACCATAATGACCTGAGAAAAATTTACATGATGTTTTGATTTTGCAAGATAGCACAAACGCCAAGGTATAATTGAACCAGGACGACCAGAGTGCGGATTGCGTATAAACAAACAAGATTAAACCATTTGTATGCGTAAAGTGGAATCATGTCTTCAATGATATTCGTTGTATCACATCTCGAGACAAGTATTTACACAGTACAAGTGATCGCCTCCCAGACAGAAGACTAGAAAAATATTGGAGTTTTCCCATGATCTCTAGCTTTGAAGCATTGTTGAGAAAATGCAGAGAATCCAATAATTTAAAAAGTTCAAAATGCAAAAATAGTCAAGACTTTATGCAATAATGCAAAATTTAGTACTTCAGAAAATCATCCATCGTAGTGTTTTTGTGATTCTTGTTTTAGTGATCCAATGTTTTGTGTTGCGATGGAGTAAGTTTTTGGTTGCTGGATGTGGTGTTTCTGAGTTTGGCAAATAGTCTTGATTTCTTGAATGTGCTACAAGTGTTGACAATTATTGCCCCTAGCTAATTGTACCTCTCGATGCGGATATGTACAGTGATTACCAAGCCATGGTGAGATGTGATAAAAGGATATATATGGATAAACCAGGATAGTGACTACGCTAAGTATGTCCTGAATGGATATGTGCTAAGTGTCGGGCGATGGCCGATGGTGTTGTACTGCGAAGATAAGGATGTGGATATAGATAAAGGAGTTGTTCTCTCACAATGGTGCCTATTACCAGGTTTTCACCAGTTGCTTTTATTGTACCTTTTTATTTGCTTTTTCTTGTTTTTTTTTTGTTTTTTTGATTTTGACTTTTTCCATGCATTAGACTACTCAAGTGTAGTATTTCTTCAGATGAATGTTGTTAGTTGGTTCATCGAGCACATCTCCTTCTGAAGTTGTAAGTTGATAAGCACCTGATCCATAGACTGATATGATGACATAGGGACCCAACCAGTTAGGTTCAAATTTCCCTTTCTTTTCTCGATCTTGTTGATTTCTTGGATTTTCTTTGAGGACTAGGTCACCAACTTTGAAGTTGCGAGGGATGACCTTGTGATTGTAGCTTTTGTACATGCATTGTTGATATGCTTTGAGATGAGTGTAAGCATGCTGATGTCTTTCATCTAATAGTTCCAGTTCTTGCAGTCGGTTGACTCGATACTCTTCATCTGGAATTAATTTTTTTAGAGAGACTCTGAGAGACAAAATTTCTACCTCCAATGGTAAAATAGCTTCAAATCCATAGACCAATGAGAAAGGTGTGGCTCCTATAGGTGTACGGATGCTAGTTCTATATGCCCAAAGTGCTGGATTGAGTTGTATATGCCAGTCTTTGCCTGCATCATTTATTGTTTTCTTAAGGATTTTCAGTATTGTTTTGTTGGATGCTTCTGCTTGACCATTCCCCTAGGGGTAGTATGGCGTAGAGAACCGATGTTGTATTTTGAATTGTTCACATAGTTCTTGGATATCTTGGTTTTTGAATGGTTGTCCATTATCGGTGATGATGGAACTTGGAATACCATATCTGCAAATCAGATAGTTCAGGATAAAAGATGCAATTTGTTTTCCAGTTACTGTGGTCATGGGGACTGCTTCTATCCACTTGGTAAAGTATTATGTTGCAGTTATAATGAACTTGTGCCCATTTGAAGATGAAGGATGAATTTTGCCGACCAAGTCTAGTCCCCACTGACAAAAGGGCCAGGATGTTGTAAATGGCTGCAGTTCCTGTGTTGGTGCATGTATCAGATTGCCATGGATCTGGCACTTAGGACACTTCTTGGCTAAGTGGTAAGAATCTTTTTCCATTGTAGGCCAGTAGTATCCCATCCTTAGAAGCTTTTTAGAAAGAGTAGTCCCACTTGAATGTGTGCCACAAATACCTTCGTGAAGCTCATGTAAAGCAGAATCAGATTCATTTCGATCAAGACAACGAAGAAGAGTACCATCTAGACCTCGATGGTACAAAGTATCAACGGTAAGGGTATGCCAGGCGGCTTGTCGGATAAAATTATGTTTTTGGTTTCGGGATAAGTCAATGGGTAGGATGTTGTTTTTTAGATAATCATATATCGGTCCATATAAAGGAGAATCCGAACCGGTTAAGGCATAGACAACATGGGATTCAGAGTGGTCATAGGCTGGGGAGAACAGTTGCTCTACCAAAAACTCGTAACGACTCTATTGCTCTAGAATTTGTAGTAATGAAGCGATAGTAGCCATGGCATCAGTTGCTTTGTTGTTCAACCTTGGTATTTGCTCGAAGGTGATGTGTACAAAATACTGTTTGAAGTCATCCACCATTCGTTTGTAGGGTAGTAGCTTGTCATCCTTTGTCTGATAGTCGTTGTTGATTTGATTGATGACTAGTTGCGAATCTCCATAGACCATTAACTCTGTGATTTTTCATTCTACGGCCATTTTGATGCCTATAACCAATGCCTCATATTCAGCCACATTATTTGTGCATGGGAACATAAGCCGATATGATCTTGGTATAGTATGCCCTTCAGGAGTGATGAATAGAATGCCAGCACCTGAACCATATTGTGTGTAGGATCCGTCAAAGTATAGGGTCCATTGTGTGGTAGAAATAGAAAGAACATCCTTGTCCGGAAATTCAATCTCCATAGTTTGTTTTCCTGGTAGCGGTGCTTCAACTAGTTGATTTGCAATTGCTTGTCCTTTGATAGCTCTTTGTTCTATGTATAGGATGTCAAATTCACTGAGAATCATGACCCATTTAGCCAACCAGCTAGTAAGAGCTGCCTTGCTGAGTAGATATTTGAGAGGATCAATTTTTGCCACTAGCTTAATTGTGTGTGCTAGCATATAATGTTGGAACTTTTGAGATGCGAAGACGATTGTTAGACAAGCCTTCTCAATGAATGTATAGTTGAGTTCATAGCCATTCAATGTCCTGCTGATGTAGTATATGGCTCATTCCTTTCCTTGTTGATCTTCTTGTGCCAATAGTGCCCCTGGTGATATATCTGTCATTGAAATATATAGAATAAGGGGCTTTCTTGCTACCAGTGGTACTAGAACTGGTGGGTTCATCAAATACTGTTTGATTTGATAAAAAGATTTTGCACACTTGGCCTCCCATCTGAAAGGTACATTCTTATGGAGTAAATGATTGAATGGTAGACTTTTATCAGCTAGTTGAGCAATGAATCGCCTAATTGATTAGATCCATCCTTGTAGAGATCTGAGCTGACTGATATTCTTTGGTGGTGGCATCTCCATAATGGCTTGTACCTTTGCTGGATCCACTTCAATACCTTTAGCTGAGACGATGTAGCCCAATAACTTTCCTGATGTAACCCCAAAGACACACTTCTTAGGGTTGAGCCTGAGTTGGAATTTCTCCAATCGATCAAAGATCTTTGTTAGGATGCTGAGGTGTTATGCTCTGGTGAAGGATTTAGCTAGTAAATCGTCCACATAGTCTTCCATGAAGGTATGCATCATGTCATGAAAGATTGTTGTCATTGCTCGTTGATAAGTAGCCCCTGCATTCTTTAAGCCAAAAGGCATAACATTCCAACAGTATGTTCCCCAAGGACAGGTAAACGATGTTTTATCTTGATCCTCCGGGGCTATTTTTATTTGATTATAGCCTGAGAAACCGTCCATTAGTGAGAGCATTGCATGGCCCACTGTGAGGTCGACAATTATGTCGATACTGGGTAGAGGAAAGTCGTCTTTTGGGCAAGCTTTGTTGACATCTCTGAAATCAGTGCAGATTCTGATACTACTGTCTGGTTTTGATACTGGCACTATGTTGGAAATCCATTCGGCATAGTCGATGGGTCGGATGAATCCGACATCTAATAGTTTCTTTAGTTCAACCTTGACCATGAGTGCCACCTATGGATTCATCTTTCGTAGTTTTTGCTTGACTGGCTTAACTCCTGGAGAGATGGACAAGTGATGCATGATCAAGTGTGGATCAATTCCGGGCATATCTGCATATGACCAAGCAAAGTTAATTTGTTTTTCTTTAAAAAAGATGAGAAATGTCGATCTTTCCTCCTCTGTCAAAGATTCTGCTAGGTGTATGTTTTTGACTACTTCTGTAGTACCTATGTTGATTGATTGAGTGGGCTCAATCAATATGGGTGATCGCTCATGAAAATGTTTAGGAAGAGTGTCAAGTCTCCCATCCTCAAGTGCCTTAAAAAGTTTTTCACCCTCAGATGCGTCCTTTATTTTTACTTTTTTGTGATCTAGAGCTGCCATTGACTGGTTTTCAGCATCACATCTTTTATTTGGTTCATTTTTGCGACTGAGAGACTTGACACTCCCTGGTTTGCAGACATCATTACTTTGTTCACTGGTAGAGCCTGTTTTCGGGTTAATGGTACATAGGTAGTGGATAATAGATTCATCATCTGGGAAAATTGGTATATCATGTATTTCAAGTTCGTCCCAGTCAATGAGGGCGGGAAAGACAAGCGGTAAGGAATCATTTGGTGGATCAAGTTCTGCTATTGTAAGTGTCAAGACAGAGGTTTCATCGTGATTGGATTTGGTTTCAAAGAAGTTAGCAATTCTAGTATAGATATTTGAGCAGGAGTTTTGCGTAGTTGGCTGACTAAATCATATTGGATTTTTGGTGTAGTGGTAGTAGGCGATGTATGTCCCTTCAAGACATATTTTTGAGCTCTAGTTGTTACATTGATAGATTCATGATCATGTTGGTCTCGGATTGTGATGACATTCACATGATGGTCTTCGGCTGATATGTGATTGATGGTGTTATTGTAGATGTGGTTGATACGAGATCCATGTGTATCGTTTGAGGTTGAAGCTCCATCTTGGTTGTAGTTTGGAAGAGGATTTTTAAAGGCTTTGTGGTCACCATTTGTTTTGAGACCATCTACCGTTAAATCACCTCGATCAATCATGTCCTGAACAATGTTTTTCAATCTCATGCAATCGTTCGTTCGATGACCTTTGTTACGATGAAAATCACAATAGTGTGAGTCATTCCACCAAGGTGGTTTGATTTGGGGTTCATAGTTGTTGATTGCAAGCAAAGAGATAATCTTGTTTGCCAAGAGCTCTCTGAATGTTGACTTTAGTGATTGTCCTAGTGGTTTGAAGACACGTTTTTGGAAATTGTTGGTGCCATCACGCGAATTGTTATTAGGTCCTTGATTCATGGTTTTGTTTTGAGTATCGTTGGTGTTGTTTGCGTTGGGTTGACCTTGACTGGTATTTGGTGTGTATGTGTTAGCGTTTGGGTTAGCACCTTTAGGAATTTTCATAGCTTGAGGATTTCCAGATAATGTGAGCACTGGTTGTTTAGATTTTGGATCATACGATTCATTGCTGCCTTCATTTTTGTTTCGAGTCCAGAATTGAGACTTGTCTAAGTTGTTGTTGTTTTGGTTATTGTAGTTTGATGAATTTGTTCCTTCTTTGAATAATTTGAGCATCCCTTTTTTGACACATGCCTCTTCTACTTGAATGTCATTTTCAATCAATTTAGCAAAAGACGGTATGCATTGGAGTTTGAGCCTGTAACTCATCTCACCATTCAAGTTGTCGATGAAAATTTCCATTTTCTCCTTTTCAGGAATGTCTCGAGGATATCGCGAAACCATACGTTGCCAACGTTGAAGGAATATCATAAATGTTTCATTTTTTTTCTGTTTGGTGTTGTAGACATCTAGCATGGTTATAGCATGTTGAATGTTATAGGAATATTGTGTTATGAACTTGTTAACCAATTCATCAAATGATCTGACAGGAGGTGTAATTTTGGATAACCATTCCATTGTTTGTCCTCCCAAGCTTCTAAGGAATAACCTCATCAGATAGGTGTCATCATGAGCAAATTCAAGACTCATGGTATAGAATTCTCTGACATGATCACGGGGATCACTTTTTCCATCGTACTTGTCAAATTTAGGTACGTCTAAGTTTGGAGGAAAAGGGATCATGTGCAACCTTCTGTCAAAGGGATAAGGACAGATTTCGTTTAATGAGTATCGCACTGTCGTCCCTTGTTGCATGTCTTGCATTTGTCTTTGTAACATTTGCATTTGTTGAGTAAGGGCAACCAAAGGCGCATTATTTTGCCGAGGAAAGAGCTCTTCCCTCATGTTGATCCTGGGTTGAAATGGTGTATGGAACGGTATGTTTTGTTCGAGGATGATTTGTCTTGGTGTATGTTGTTCTGGTATGTTTTGCTCGGGGATATCTTGCGCAAGGTCGCATGCTTCCCCTTCTCGTTGTCGTTCTTGATATTCATAATGTTGAGGTCTCGTTCTAAACAAATCTATGTCAAAGTCTTTAGGGAGTTTGACTCCTTTGCTTGTGAGCATGAGCAAGTATTTTTCCTTGTCATTTTCTATGAGCCTTTCTACAAGTTTTTGGAATGAAGCACTTTCTTGGCATTCCTAAAGAAGTTCTTCAGAAATTTCAGTATCCTCTAGGTGTGGACCTTCAAAAGGATTTGATAACCTTTGATTCATATTGGATTCTGCTTGTGCCTCGCTTTGTTTATTTTGAGAGCGAGTAACAGGCATTTTAGTAGAAACTTTATGTGACGAAGGGGACAAAATCCTCTTTGATATGTTGCTCGAGAGTTGGTGGTTCAAGTCGAGGTGTGTTGTAAGTGATGCACTCATTGGACAAGAATGCTAGATTGATCCTTCCTCCACGGTTTATGATTTGATTAAATGCGGATTTTTGACAATATGCCCTAGTCTTTAAAGGCTCTTTGTCAAATTAGTTGGATTTGTTTTGGATATAAAGTTTAACGTGATGAAGGAATGTTCGATGAGATTTGAAGAGTTGACGATTGATGTATAAAAAATTGTTTCTTTTGATAAATTTGGAAAAACTTGGTTGTTGTTTCTTCAACGTGGTGTTACAATAAATATTCTTTCTTCTCAGAATATGGGGATTAGTCATGCATAAGTGATCAATGGTTTCCTTTGAATGGTTTTGAATTCAGTTGATCTTGCTTTGAGAACTCAAGTTTTACTTTATCGAAGTGAAGGTTTAGATGCCCCTTCACGACAAAGCGTGTCAAATAATATGGATAAAGTCTCTCGATATGGAAACTTGATTTGACAACCTGAGGTGTTAAACAAGTGTTTTTGTGATGAAATCTGTGAGATGATAAAGGACCCCTTTGTCACTTGTGATGATGTTTCCTGATTTTGATAGGATAGATATGTTTTATCACGCGACCAGTTTTGGATTTTTACAACGTTTGTTTGACACAAATTTTGCTCAAGAAATAGTTTTTAAAGCTCTGTTTTTGATACTCTGTTTTGATGAAAAATGATGCTGATGGAAAGAGGTTTCCAAAAATGTTTTCAAAATTTTAAAAATTCCTCACTATTTTGCCCCCTGTTTTTCTGGGTTTGGTCACGTGCTAAAACAGAGACAAGATGCACTAAATAAAAGACCACACGCGCTAAGCTGCCCCCAGCTACGCGCTAAAATTTTTGACTACTAAAATTTGTTTTCTGCTTTGCTTGAAAAAGCTATGCGCTAATATGGGTCTGCTATGCGCTAACTGCTAAACCTTATGCACTATTGTTTGACTCCTATGCACTAGGCTAATGCTCCAATGCACTAGGTTGTTTTTCGGACGCGCTAACTGTTTAATGTTGTTTTGAAATTTTACGTAGAACGCTACTATTTTAACCGGAAGCGCTAACTGGATGTCCTGATGTGCTAACAAATATACCACACGCGCTAAGAAGTTGCTCTCACGCGCTAGACTGCCCTAATATTTTCCTTTGGTTGGTTTTTGCAATTTTTGGATCTTTGTTATGAGTTTTTCAGCTTTGATGGATGATTTTCTGAAGTAGTAAATGCAAGCACAGCACCAAAGAGATAACCATTTTGCTTAATCTAACAAAAAGTGTATGTTCTGCGAAGATGTGTTCAAATCCCCTATGTTTTGACAGGTTTGGATACAAATAATACACTTCAAGAAGACTTTTTATTCAAAGGTCATAAATAACATCATAGCCCACTAGTCTTGATACTCCATCAGCTCAAACAACCGTGTCACCCCCTAGAGAGCGCCCATTTTTTTGTCTTTTGCCAGAAATTAACTCATAGTGAATTGCTTCACAATTGAGTAGTTATCTTGGGAGATATATGGTGAGCGATCTTGGGGGCGGTTTTTTCCCCACCCTTGCACTATGATATTATAAATGTCCGGTTACTGACTCGGCTCAAGGTTTCTATTTCTATGGTTTGTAATCAGGCTTCCTGTTCGGCCGTCAATGATAACTCCCTCAGGAGGCTTCCCAACCTTTAGAACAAAGGCTTGACGTATCTCAAGGATACTGGGGGAAGGCTAATCGCTGCATGCAACCGTTGAAAAAGACTTTCGTCACTTTCCACTTTTGATTATAATGGGTTGGAATACTTAGCATCAAAGTCGTTTCCCACTTAGGTCGTTCCCTTCACACTAGCTATAAATGGCTTTAAGAGTTGATTCCAACTCCTTGGGAAGGCAGGCCTGCTAAAGGTAGTATAATGCTTGAAGTACAGAAAGCTTAAGAGTGGTTTGGCTTTTTTATCACCCAGTTAAGGGGAGAGCATATACCTTCCACTTTCGAGACAAGGCAAACAATCTTCTTTTTAGCCTTCAAGACAATGATTTGCTAACTTCTATTTGGAGATGTTGCTCCAAAAAAATATGGTATTTATTTTATTTTCCCAAATCAGTGATTATTTATCTAGGAAAAGAACCGAGTCAACAAAGCAAAACTTCGATTTTGGACAACAAAAGGAAATCAGCAAAAAGGGGAATAACATCCCTCTTTGATTGTGACAAAAACTTTTAGGTGAGGTTCTTTCCTTTGCAAAAATTTAAAATGAATCCTTTTATACACCAAAGGATGGTGAGGTTCTTTTTAAAGCTACTTTTGCAAAAAGGAAAGTTTGTATTGTTCTTTTTAGAGCCTAAAATAAAGTTTTTCTCCTATGAAAGCAAGAAAATTTCTGATTGTGGTTCTTTTTATAACCCAAAAATAGAGTGAGTTCAATTTTAAGAAAAAGAAGTTCAAATTTTAAACTAACTTAACTAAGTTAGTAAAAACTCTAACTATCTTAATAATCTTAAGACTAAGCTCCTATCTGCAATAAAATCGTTAGAATCCTGCAAAATAACAAGTGAAAGACGTTAGATAATTGGTGGACTTCAACAAGTCTAATTTTATCCTCGGTTACAGATTTTATTTTTCTTATCTTTGTTTGTCTATGATGCGCTACAAAATAACAGTGATGCTCTAAAAGAAGGCAGAGATGCACTATACTATTTTCAGGATGCACTACTCTGTGTTCTGGAGGCGCTGCTCTATTTTTCTCCCGCGCTGAGACCTACAGGAAAATATTAGTATTATGATGCGCTAAGGAAAAGACTTCACGCGCTAGATGATGGACCCAACGCGTTGAACAGTAAGCCGGATGCGCTAGGCTGTTGACTAGATGCGCTAGGGAATGTTTCCCACGCGCTGATTCTTGTTTCCCGCGGACCTGCAAAAATGGTTAAATTCAAAAACCGATTTGATATATGGGGTGATGCCCCACAGTGGGCGCCTGAAATGTATGCAGGAAAAGCGGGTCGATAGAACTTGAAATACGAAAAACGGAGTCAAAGGAGCCTTGCTCACACTCCCACAGGATTTATTGGTGCAAGCTATGGAGTCATGAAGTATAGATTAGCTTCCCAAGGTTGGTTCCATGGTTCTCTATCTTACACGGTCCCTCAAACCAATATTTTTGCTCTCAGATCACTGAGCAAAATGGTTTAGGGATGACAAATGGAAGAACGAGGGATGCTTTTGTTGATTTTAAGATGAAATGCATCCTAAGCTATGCATGATCCTATAAATGCAATAAACTAGTTATAAGATGGCAAGATTAGCAAACAAGACAATTCCTATTGAAAAGAGAGGCTAAATGATTAGCACAAAATGATATATTAAAGCTTGGATGGATTTTAGTATAAGTGTGATGCTAAAGACTTGGACATATGAAAATGGAAGAATGAGAGCTCTATTTATAGCAAAAATAGGGCAATGGATGGTCAGGATTGAAAGAGTTAATCAAGGGTTGAGTTTGAAAGTTGGAAATACATGTTTGCAATTAGCACCAATGAAATGGTGACAAATGTCAATATAAGGTTGGTTGAGAGGAGATGTAAGAAGCATTAAATGCTTGAGAAGACCTCATGGTTACCCTAGGGGTTAAGGGTTAAGGTTAAGTTAAGATTACCCATTGGATAAAGCTTTTACCCAAAGGATAAACTCTTGTGCAAATGATTAAGGATAACCATGGTCAAAGCAATAAATGCTTGATGAGACCCTTGGGTTACATGGAGGTTGAGTTTAGGGAAATTCTTTAACCATGCTAGAGGGTTGAGTTAACCACTAATGGTTATGAAGACTTTGGGGACAAATTTGTAAGAGTCCTTCCAAATTTGGGGGTATTCAACAAGTTAGTTTGTTGAATGGATAAAGGCTTTAATGCCTTTAGAAGACTTTACTCCAAATTTGAGAAGTGACCTCCTCAAATTTAGGGAAAAGGGATAATGGATGGGTTTGGGTTAATTAATCAGGATTAGAAGAATCTAGAAGGGGTTAGGAAGAGGGTTTAGGATGCAAGTGGGAGGTGTAGGATTTTGCAAGTGGATGAAGGGATAATGGGTTTTAATTGAATTTAATTCAATTTGGTTGCAATTAAATAAATTAGATTTATTTAATTTAGGATAACTATTTTAATTAAATTTGAATTTAATTAAAAAGTGGATAGGGGCTTTAATTGAACAAAATGAATTTATTCTATTAAATGGGTATAGTGAATTTAATTCAGTAATTTACTTAATTAAATAGAGGAATACGGGTAATTTAATTAAATTGGATTTAATTAAATAGAGAAATGAACATAAAATATTTATTTAGGAATATGGTCATTTTTATACGTCTACACACCCATTTCAAGGTATGTGCTAGACCAAATAATACTCTATATATATTTTTTATTGATAATTTTGTATTTTATATTATAGATTAAAATAGTTGTATACATGTTTTTCCAGTTCATGAGAAAAATAGGGATGAATCCCTAAATTTTGTAAGTAGAGCATAAAACATACTAACAAAAAGCCATTATAGGTTGTATGCATAAACATTACTACCCGACTACTAGTTCTAGCTAAACCTAGCAAAAAATTGGAACAAAAACCAAAAAGACTCCTACTTGATTTTCAAACTCTTGCCAGAAGACCCATCTCGGCCACCATCAACACTAGTCACTTGTTGCTTGCTATGGTCTTTCTTTTTCTTTGCCACACGAGCTTGATATTATCTTGCCTCCTCAGTCGAGCGGATGTAAAACAAAAGATCCTCCCACGCCTCCTGCACCTCCTTTGTGCTTGCCACCCGATTTGCACCATCTTTCCATAGCATGAAAGGTCGGAATTCGACATTCACCTGATCTGGCATCACACCTTCCCCAAACAAATGCCTCAATCCTTGCCCACAAACTGCTCTCCCCAACAAAGAGACCAATCCACACAAGAAGTGAAGAGGGACACACATTTTGGTCGCCCATTCAACTTCTGCCTTTGCCCCAAAAGAAAGACCCCATGCCATAAACATCGACATAATGTCCATGTTTGTTCTATAACGAAACTTAGAAACCAAGTATTCATGACCTAATAAACACTTGATAATATCCAAAAAATCCTCCTCATCAAATAGAAATATCCCACCTAGACGCTTATCTAAATGCACCCTAAAAAATGTCAGCTATTGTTTAGTATAATGCAAGGTAAAATTGGCCTCCATCACAATAATCCACTTGAGGGTTGAAAATTTCCAGCTTCGTTACACACCACACCTTCACTCTAGAAAACCAAGGAAAGTTTCGCTTCAACAAATACAAATGCCACCAAATCTAGAAAATCCAATTACAAAGCCATGCCAACTCGTACGCATGTCAAAAACGTGCCACCCTATCTTTGTTCAATCACAAAAAGATTGTCATAATGATCAATCTGGGTGGTAGCTCAAATTAAATGATGTTGAAGTAAGATTGACGCAGAGAGAATAAAATGAGAGTAAATTTAGTGAATTTGTACATCCCAATGGCAAGAGTCATAATTTCCACGTACTCGCTCAAGCAGATCATGCCACGTCATCCCCTAAGATGTCCCACCATCGAGTCCCTTGGGGGTCCAACTCACAACCCAGGTTGGAAAGAACATATGCCTCCCCGTTGCCTTCTCGCTAGATATGAGAGATTTTAAAATCTTGAAAAGAATTTAGTTTTGTGTGAATAATATATATAAATTTATTTATTCACCAACATTGGGATGAACCACCAACGATTGCATCCGTTACTATCTTAGAATCCCCTTCGAGATGCAATTTTAGAATTTGGAGGTTACCTGCTAGCTCAACTGCCATCAGAGCGACTCAAACTTCTACCTCATTATTTGTTCCAACTGGTAACCTTTAAGCACCCAAAATGCCAGGGTTACCCCTTGAAGCACCATCAAAATTATTTTTTACCCAACCTTCCTCCGGCTTACCCCAAATCGATGTAGAGACATTCCCCCCCCTAGGATTTACCCTAGACAACCCATTAATAGGGAAATAATATTCTATATGTTATTCTTGAGTCATAGTTTGATTTACAAATTATAGAGTTCCTAACATCTTTGTTTAATATTCATAATTAGCCTACTTTAAGATGGAGTTTCCTATATATTTAGCAAAATCAGTTTGTACATTGCTTACTTCTGGAATGCTCGATGGGATGATGTCATTTGATACGTCTGCAAGTGAGGACTATTTTTAGACACACACACACACACACACACACACACACACACACACACACACACACACACACACACACACACACACACACACACACACACACACACATATATATATATATCCCAGGTTCCTAATGCAATAGGTAATACATGGCTTTCTGGATCAAGAGTGACTAATGAGGCTATCTAATTAAGTTGTTTGTTAATGCTTATAGATTTGGATTACTATGTCTCATTTTTCTTTGTTATTTGTTTCCTTATGACAAGTTTCAAAGAGTTTATGTTGGGTAAGCGTATTGGAATTTATGATTCACATACTTGGCAAAACTACAAAAATGGTTGAGCCTAATTGACACTATTAAGAGGGATGGAAACTAGATTTTTATTTATATTTTGTGCCAACAATAGAGATGCTAGGATTTTTTATGCAAATCCTTCAATTTTAATAAATGTTTTATGCATAAAATGATCTTGTGTATCCTCACACTTGAAAATTTTGAACAGATGAAAAAATATCCAATAAAAAATAAAATTCAAGGCTAAGCTTCTTGTGGTTGATGTCAAGTCTCCTAGACAGAGTAGAGAGGAGAGTGAGGGATCTAGTTTGGCCTTCCAATTTTAGGAAAGTTTAATTTGGAGTGCTTACTTGCTAGAATTTGTTTCATGGGGTTCAAGTCCATTTGCATAGGAATTGGAAAGGCTTGTTCCATGATGCCAGGAAAGTTTGAGTTTCTTTGCCAATTTTATTCTTGAACAACATCAATTCTTTTCCTTAGATAATTTTACTTTAACCTAAATGCTTTTACAAATAAAACGATAAAAATCAACTTCATGCCATTCATTTTGCTTTACAAAAGAAAGAAATTAGACATGAAGCATTGCTGGTTAGAAGCAAGGAATAGAAATAAAACACGGTCATTAATGAAAATTGGGGACCTATTGAATGGAAAGAAAGCTTGTGATATCATCTAATTGTTGTGGTCAAAGGTATATTTGTGTAGTTGCTTGCTTTCAATTGTAAAAGAGTTTTCAAGATTTATCTATTGGGATTAACCTATTTATTAAATATATTTAAATGTTCATGTTTTTTATAATTTATCTTTTTTAGGTTGTTTGAGTTGTTTTTATGTATTTTTAATCTATTTTTATTAAAAAATTTAAATATTATATTTGATATATTATTTTATTTGTCAATCCTCTTTTGTAAGTGTGTTGTCCTCCCCACTCTATCCTAGGATCATGTAGAAATGTTACTTGCTAATGAAATAGCTCTTTTACTACCTTAAAATAATCTAATTTAGCTCCTCATAGACCTCGTATTATGTTAAAACACATTAGCATGATTGTTATAGCTATTTAAGTTAAATACATATAAGAGATAAGGAAGTTTGGAAAATGTCAAAAACTATGGAACATCAAAAACTATACAAATAATTGAGAAGAATCATAAGTCCAAGTTGCATTCTATAGAATACCAAAACTACAAAAAAGGGATTATTGGGCCAATTCATACAACATAAAAACAGGATGATATATAGTTGTTGAATATCCGGGCAACTAAGAGGGGGGTGAATCAATTGACAACAAATTTTAAGTTTTTAACCTTAACGCACAAATCCAAAATATTAGGCAGAAATTAACAATAAGGAAACACGGGTAGGATTCATATTAGACACAAGAGACACCATAATTTACGTGGAAAACCCAAGAAGGGAAAAACCACGAAGAATGCTAATTCTTAATATATAAACATCGATTAAGGTAATTTTTACAATGGGTGGCTCACTGCCAATGTGCTCACTGTTGGTGGGCTCACTGCCCTGAAAGGCTCACTACCGAAGAAGAAAGAAAGACAAAGAGATTCCACCACAAGAAAAAAATAGTTTGTAATGTCGAAACTATTTATTGTAAATATTTCACAACACTACACTCACAGAATCATTGGATTCCTTCAATCTCGCATGTCTTCAACACAAAAAGACATACATGAAATCATCAAATGAAACTCATATATATACTATCTCTGAAAATCATAATTCTCAATGTCGGCTGAGACAGGGATCTAAAATAGGTCTCCATTAAACATTTCGGTGGTGGAAAGGAATGAAAAGTAGACCATATCACACTGTTCCTCCTCAAACATATCAACATGCTGCATACATTACCAAAGTTGAACCTAAAACATATATGCATGCTATACATCCTCAATATTTGATCTAAGGCCTCGAGCTACAAATCGCATCGAACCCAAAGATAATACAAAAAAATATCTTCCAAGATACCAAACATATTTAGTGAAACTAGGAAACCTTCAATCACACAACATGCCTAAATTGAACACTCCTGTTCATCATACCACATCCAGACTTAATCTAGACCCTAAGGATTTGATATCAATGACAACACATAATGCAATGCTAACAATAGCAACCCTGGAAACATTTTACTTTCTTTGATGAGTATCAATTGAAACATAAAAATGAAAGCATTGACCTTTTTAGGATTTGTATCATTATAATAAACCTATGAATTATTTTAATCTAATTGTAGGGTAACCTTAGGGTAGTTACATAACATAGGTCTGATAGATAAACAAGACCATATCATCAAATATCGAATTTTTTTTGAAAACTTCAAGGAATTCATTAATAGAAATTGGTCATTAATATTGATTAAGAGAATTTATTATGAACATTTTAATTCAAGAAAAAATATAGAAGTGTTATGGTTGAGGATCATGGAGGGACAGTTAAAAAAAAATGATTTGATAATGTTGCAAGGATCTCCTGGACTTCTTGACTATGTGTATTCATTTTTCTAGGAAGCAGTTCCATTAATTTTTGGAGGCATCTAGTTATTCCAAAGAGTATGTACTTCTTCAAAAGCCTAATTCAAGGGTAAGATGTTGGAAATAAAAATCTATTATGGCTTCATTCAAGGATCCAACTCACTAAGGAATTTACTTAAATCTTGTTGACAACATAATATTCAGCTTTGATAAGCTCTGACACATTGGCGGATTGTGAAAAACTATATAAAAAATACAATATAAATGCAATTCCAAGATTAGGTTATTCAAAGTGTATCAAAATGTATGAATATTTTGGGTGAGAAGACATAAGTAAATTGCTATGGAAGCAAACTTAAGTGATCATATTGAGAAAAAGCATACACGAATATAAATACAAAAGGATGGAAATATAAAGATGATTAAATGTCAATGAAACATCGTGACAATTAAAGAATACAACAAGAGTAATCAAAGATGACAAATCACACCAAAGAAGTACCAATTCATTGGAATTGTTGTCGTATAAAGTGTTTTGCCTTTGGGTAGAAGGCATAGCCATAAAAAAGGACTTCATATAAAATGTAGATAAAACAAATACATGAATATATCCTTTCTCAACCTTATGCATTTTAGAGCTCGAGATAAACATATAACTAAATGATTCCAAGATTTTTAGTTAGTCATCTTATATCTCACCATCTAGTGGACAATTTGGATAAAGCACAAATGAGAATTGAAACGTGGTATCTTCCTATCTTCCCAATAGGAGCTACAAATATTTGAAACCCACTACATCCAAGTAGAAAATGAACAACTATTGGAAAATGTTTTGCATAATTTATGATTGACCAAAACCCAAATTCATCCAAATTTGTACAAAAACTACAAAGATGCATAGACATAAACTTGATAAGCACCAAAGACTTTGTATTAAAATTATGACCTTAGCTAGTTGCTTAATACTCTTATGATCTAAAGAAAAAATAAAATTGCTTCAAAACTGATATAAAATTACGAGCTTAGCCAATTGCTTAATACTCTTGAATGATTGAAAGAAAAATTAAAATTGCCTCAAAACTAATATGGGTTTTAAGGAATCCTAGACCATTTTTCACAAAATCAATACTATGGACTAATGGAAATTTAGTAAACATGTATCATATGGTTTTTATAAAGAAAATGAAAAATAAAAATTCAGTATTTACTTGATCAACTTTTGCACCCAGTAGTAGGCTTGAAAATAAACAAAGTACAAAAAATGAGTGTGTTGTGATTACAGGATTACAAAGCAAAATAACACTGATCTGAACTAAAGGAGCAACAACAAAATCTGCTATATTTTAACACCCATTTGCTCCCTCAAATTCTACAAATCTAAAACATGAGCAATTAGTTATTACAACCCAAATAAATCCTTAAAATTATTTTTAAAAAAATAAATGCAAAAGACAAATTCATTGGAACCTTAGAATGATTGCACTTTAAGAATTACTTCATAAAACAAAAGCATGTTTAACCCTGAAAAATAGTAATGCAATCATATGCTCGCAATTTCGACTTCTTTCTCACTATAGCTTGTTGTTTCACAGTTCATTATTTGAAAAAAAATTATTTTTCTAGTTAAATCTAATAAATAATCGCTAGTATTTATCAACATAATATTTACAATTTTTCGTTTCCACAATCTACAATGTTGAAGAAATCAGCCTATTAATTAATTGTGTAAGTTTGGAGGAGTGTGAGGGGCATCAAATTCTAGGGTTAATTGGCAATTAATATTTCCCCTAAAACATATGTAACTTAAATGATGCACAAGGCAGACGAAGACAAATCTAAAAATAACATTGAATTTCAATTAGCTATTAAAGAGTAGCTTAATAACTTTTTAACGATGCCCCCTTCGCTATAGTTCCATGCAGGGCAAGAATTAATAATTAAATAAAGTATAAGTTCTTATATTGGTTGCCAACAAACCAATTAAATAATTTTTCAACCTAACTACAATCACAAAACTTGAAGGCCATACAAACTTGGAAGATAAATTTTATATAGATGTAATCTATTGCATCAAAATGGAAAGCACCCATCACAAATGTTCTTTGATTTATATATAAAACGCTTCACCCTATATTATCTATTTAGTACTAATATATTTTATTCTATATTTAATATATAGATACATATCTATCATATTTGTATCTAGCTGGTACATATGAGAGTATTGATTATGGATACTCGTATTTTAATTAATTCTTGAATCAGAGTTGAACATTTAACATATTTTTTTTAATTGAACAAAGCATAAAAATAATAAAGAAAATAATAAGCAACTTAAAATGAGCTGCAAGAAATGAAAGAAACTATCATAGATAAGCTATAACACTTTCAACATAAATGTAATCAATAATAACAACAAAGTATAGCCAACAACTGATCCTAAAGACTTTACAACACACTCTATGAGCAAAACATGAGCAAAACTCAGTTGTATAAAATAACAACAATTGTTCAAATATTAGATAGAGTAATGGATGGACATACCGATGTAAGCAAGTCTAATTTATGAAGTATTAAATCTATCAAATGGCACAAATCTCTTTTGAGAGTATGAGATAAAAACTATGTCCTTGAACTTTTACCGGAGTCTTAATAAATTTCACAATTTGGTATGTATTTGTCCAAATATTTTTTGTAAAAACAAAGGTAGTTTTTTTTAAAAACCTAAATTGAAGGTTATTGAATAACATATGCATTATTTGTATTTAACAAACTCAATAATCTTCTTCAATCATTGTTCCATTATCACTTTGGTGGCTTCTAAAAATTATTTTGAAGCATCACCATTTTTAACTTGTGACAATTTGTTTATGAAACATAAACATTATTTTAAAATTTGCTCCTCAAAACATCAAAACATACATATATTATTGAAATATACATATGTTATCAAACTCACATTTGTTGCTAAAATGAAACAGGGTGTCGTGTAAATTCCACCCACATATTTACGTTCCTCTTGAAAAGTTATTCAATTTCAAAAGAAAACTACAACATGTTTCAAGTCGCGTGAAGAAGCTATAACCCAAAGAAGTTTGTTGCCCAAATGTTAGTTGTTGTGGATACAAAAGTGCACACTAATGGTCGATGAAGGAAAATGAAACAGGGTGTCATGTAAATTCCACCCACATATTTACGTTCCTCTTGAAAAGCTATTCAATTTCAAAAGAAAACTACAACATGTTTCAAGTCACGTGAAGAAGTTTGTTGCCCAAATGTTAGTTGTTGTGGATGCAAAAGTGCACACTAATGGTCGATGAAGGAAAATAAACTATTGTCGAAATTTACATACATTGATGAAGTACATATACTACAAAAGTTGTAATTGTTGTCAAAGTTGCTATTAAAGAGTTATGTGTTACATTTATTGATGGCACATTTTGTTATATATGTATTAGAATTATTTCTAGCTGGTTTAAAAGTTTTTCTTTAAATATAAAATGAAATATCTACTAAAAAATATAATTGACTAATGATTGCAACAAAAAAAACCTAAAGATTTTTAACCTATTAAATGCAACAATTGTATGGATATTATCGCATAATTTTTTAAGCAAAATCATGTCCATTCATTAGTTTCTTATGGAAATTGATATTTTTGAATCATAATTTAATCCATGCTATTGATGTATTGTGGAAAGTAAAAACTAACTCTAGTCAATATACATGTTTGATGGAGATGAACAATTTAACTATATTATTAGATCTTGTTAAATACAAATATCTACTCATTTTTATGCATTACCCCTTCCAAGTCCATTCATAAAAAGGAACCATAATTAAAATTTCCTAACCATTAAAATTGTAATTACTAGTATTTAACCATTAAACTTGCAAGATGTGTTTGGCATGGCTAGGGTTGCATAAATCTCAAGTTCAATTGCACATGCATCCCTACATGGTAATTTCTCCTACATGTCTATGTAAATACAAATTTGAGGGAACATAAGCATTCCTTTCCTTATAGTTCAAAGACAAAATTTAACTAACAACCAATATCATAATGTTCTTGATCTATCATATGGTGGAGAAAATGGGTTTATTATAGCTATTGAGTTGTTTGTTGAGATTCTAGCAAATGCTAAGTTTATTCATGAATAGTGCTTGATAGAGATATATTTGGTAAATTAACTCAGGATATAGGTAGGTATGTATTTAGGATTTATGATACCTTAAAGGTTCTGGAGATGAGAGTTGTTGAAATATTAATAGTGTGAGAGAGCCTAGATATCAACATTTATACACTACATAACAATGTCACTAGTGCTACTCTCGTTAAGTTACTAAGTAAAGACACCGAGCTTGATTTAAAAACTAGAAGTTTTGTTGGATATTGTTGGTCATTGTTGTTGCTAGGATATGTTGTTTTCATTGATGTCACCATATTCTTGTGATTTGCTCCGGTGTGTGCAGATTGAGAAAATCTTATGATTTGTTTTGCAGTTTTGTTGGTGCTTTGCAGAGTTCAGTATGTCCTCTGGTATATTTCGGTGTGATTAGATCTTAAGATAATATTTTGGGATATTGTTTGGGATGGACTTGTGTATCTTTATTTCAGATGGATCGTGATTAGGTGCTATGCAAGTTATCTTTCTTCGTGACAGTTGTTGATTGGTTGTGTTCTTGAGCTTTCAGATGTTGATCGGTGAAGACTTGATAAGTGGTGTTGGTGCAGTTGTTATTTATGATTCTAACATGCTTGCTAGTGTTTCTTAATCATGTGCTACTTGTTTTGGTGATCCACATTGATCGTTGTGTGAGTTTTTGGGGATTTTGTTGAACCGGTGATGATTTTCATGTTATGCAGTTTTCCTGGTGGTGTAGTGTGTTGCTGTTGATCTTGGCGTGATTTCTGGTGGAGTTGAGTGTTTGGGAATTTCAATTAGGTCCATGTTATGTCATTTAAATCATTATATTGTTTTGGTAGTCGATTTTTGTATCATATGATGTAATTTTGTAATTGTGAGTTAAGGGTTTAGCCGACCTTGTTGTCAAGGTTGATGAATTGTATATATAGGTGATATATTCATGTAATTTAGTGATTGAGGTGGTGTCTACGTTATCAGAGAGATTTTTATGTACAAACAAGGATTCATCTTTGGTATTGTGTTTGAGAAGAGATTGGTGTTGCAGGGTAGACATTTGTGCTTAACCAGAACTGTAATTAGGCATTTGGAGATGCTATTCTTTCAGTTCATTCCTTTCGGATTGTAGTCTGAATCTTGTTGTAAGTCCGTGAGACTTCCCTCAGGGTTGTAGCCTTCTGAGTCATTGTATTTGAGTAGTGAGCTCTAGGCAGTGTGCCTGAATGCATATGCATTCCCCATTGTAATATTTTCACATACTACTGCAGAGTATCATCTTACTGTGGGTAGGTTCCCACCATGGTTTTTTCCTTAACCGGGTTAAATTCCACGTCAAAATCTTGGTGTTGTGTGTTGTGCTATCAATTTTCTTGTCTTTACTAGTGCTGAAGTTTATCATATTTGTTTTGTGGTTAAAATAGTGATGCAGGAGCATCCCCGGTTCATAGCAATCTTGCATCAACCAAAAATATTTCATTTTTGTTTTCGTTTTCTATTTGCAGTTCACCATTTCTTTTTGTGTGTCCCGGATTTGGCTCACCGAATCCTATGGAATTGGATTTTGGCTTGAAGACTTTATCATCTTCCTTGTTCCCAAACCATGGAGCATTTGGATCATTTTTCGGCAAGTTATCGCTACCGGTTTCCGAGACAGTTTCATGTTACCGCTTGCCTGGACCTATTTGCATTGGTGATCTACCAGATCCCTTTTGTATCTTGTGGAGCCCTGAGTGTTGATTCTGATGTTCCTTGGCATGTGGCTGACCTTTTCCCATGATCTACACTTCATCCTTTGGATTTTTCGGAGGAATCTCCTGGCGGAGGCTGACCTTATTGGTTTTGCACGTTAAGTCTTGTTCTTCAGGTTTTGATCCATTTTTGGACTGACCGGATCCCCTTGGATCATATAAATCATTATAATAGAGAATTAGAATGTAACCAAGAAGTTAGAATGAGCATAGAAGATGAATCTTAAGATTTGAGGTCCCAGTTGTGACCTATCCTATATTTTGAGATGTTTAATAGGCCTGTGAGCTGGTTTCTCTAACCCGGTTGTTACCGGTTGGTTTTAATTAATTTTCATGTTATAATTCATTCTATTATGCATTGCCTCCATCATGGCTTTGTGTTTTTGTTGTGTTTACTATTGCTGACCAGTCTGGACTGATCTCTTTAAGGTCCCTCCTAACTGGTGATTGCTTCAAGTGGTATCAGAGCGAGTTTTGGTTCTAGAGATTGCGTTGTCCTGAGAATTTTGTTGTAGGGTGGTGGACTATGGATCTGACCTGCAGCTGCAGAGGACTGGCATAAAGATGGCGCGAAGAGGAACTAGGAATGGTGGAGCACATGGGAATGCAGACCCTGCTGTGATGGAAATGTTGCAAGGAATAGTAGCCCGGTTGGAAGCCATGGAGATAGCCCAGAGAAGAAGTCGACACATTGAAGATGTAAGTGAAGATAAAGGAAAAGAAGCCCCGACAGAACAAGTAAACCCACCAGAGGTTGATTCAGATGAGGAAAGGTTTTTTAGGGTTTTGAGTAGGGCGAATACTAAACCTCATTTTACCCCACTAAAAAATGATGGAAAGTTGGATTCAGATGAATTGGATCTCAAAAATGGAGAAATATTTTGATTTTGAAAACACTACAGAAGAAAGGAAGGTGAAATATTCTTGTACCCAGTTGAAAGGTCATGCATCTCTTTGGTGGGAGCATTTGCAGGTTGATAGGCAGAGAAGAGGTAAAGAGAAGATCAAGACATGAGATCAGATGATTGCTAAGTTGAAATCAAAATTTATGCCAGCTGATTATCAAGTGAATTTGTTCCAAAAGTTGCAGACTTTGAGACAGAAGGAACCCAGTGTGAAGGAATACATCGAAGCATTTTACAAGTTGAAATTCAGATCCGAACATGTTGATGATGAAGTTGCAAGATATTTGAATGGATTGCGGGTGTCTATACAAGATGAACTCAGTTTGATCAAATTACAAAGTGTTGAAGAGGCTTACCAGTATGCCCTAAAGGCAAAAGAAAAGATAAACAAAAGACATGAGCAGAGGTAGAGAGGCAGAGGTGGAAGGTTTTCCAAAGGAAGATTTCAAGGAGGAAGAGGATATACCGGAGGTAGAGGAACCTATACAGATCAAAACAAGGACAAGGAAGTGAACAAAGAAGGTAGTTCATACCGGAAAGATGATAGAAATTTCTACCAAAAGAGAGAATTGGATGGCTATCGGAATGAGAATTTTGGAAGACAAGACATGAGAGCGTTTAGAGGAACTTGCTTTAAGTGTGGAGGAGAAGGACAGCGTGCTTTCGAGTGTAAGAAGATAAAGAATACCGGAAGAGCAACAGTGGTGGAAGAAAACCCCACCGGATTAGACAATAAACTGGAAGATGGAGAGTTGTTGATGATGAGGAGAGATTTGTGTCATATTGGGAGAGATGAAGAGCCCTTATAGAGGAAGAATTTATTCAAGACCAGATTTAAGGTATCTGATAAGTGTTGTAAAGTTGTTATTGATAGTGGTAGTTTGGATAATCTTGTTTTAAAAGAGATGGTGAATAAGTTTAATTTGGAAAGATTGAAACACCCTAAGCCTTATCAGATAACATGGATTCAGGATGAACATAAGTTGTTAGTAAGTGAGCAATGTTTGGTGAAATTGAAAATTGGGAATTATCGTGATGAAGTCTTGTGTGATATTATGCCTATGGATATTTGTCATCTTTTGTTGGGTAGACCTTGGCAGTTTGATAAACAAGCAATACACGAAGGGAGGAAGAATACATACACTATTGTGGCCAATGGGATGAAGCAAACCTTGTTTCCCTTGGAGGAACCTTTGAAGAGTGAAGTGTGTATGAATGCTAGAATCTGTTTGGTGGATGGAAGGAAATTCCTAGATGGATTGAGACATGAGAATGTGTCCTTTGCCTTAATTCCTAGGAAGACTGAGAATCTGGAGCATGAAGAGGAACGACCGGAAGAGATAAAAGATTTGCTGACAGAATATGAAGACATCATTTCAGATAATGTGCCTGATGGATTGCCACCTGTGAGAAGTATCAGTAATTGCATGGACCTGGTTCCTGGAGCTAGTTTGCCTAACAAAGCTGCACACCAGATGACACCGATAGAGAATGAAGAACTGAATAAACAAGTGCAAGAGTTGTTGAAGAAAGGTTTGATCAGAGAAAATATGAGCCCTTGTGCAGTACCAACAGTATTAGCACCTAAGAAGAATGTAGAATGGATAATGTGCATCGATTCCAGAGTAATAAACAAGATCACAGTGAAATATCGATTTCCTTTGCCTAGGATGGATGACATAATGGATTGTTTGAGCGGAGCCAAATACTTTACAAAGATAGATTTTAAGAGTGGATATCATCATATCAGGATCAGAGAAGGAGATGAGTGGAAGACAACATTTAAGATAAATGAAGGACTGTATGAATGGTTGGTGATGCCTTTTGGGTTAACTAATGCACCGAGTACTTTCATGAGACTGATTAATAAGGTATTGAAGAAATTATTGGGTAAGTTTGTGAAGAAGTTGAGGAAATACAACTTCAGAGATCCCAAGAACACCTGCATGCAAATACCTGTCAGAAGAGAAGGATGGAGGCACATAAAGCAAAAAAACATAAATGCTTTGAAGAAGAAAATTATCATTCAGAAAGGGAATCAATTGAATTAACAAGTACAATACAATCCTTATAAAAGGATAATAGAAACCCTAAAGATATGCAACCCTAAAGAAACCCTAAAGGGATAATGTATATTTAATAATTAGAATAATTATTAAATACCTACAATATTTATTAAATGCCTAAGTTTAGCTTAAGCGTAGAGTTTAATAGACTAATAATTAAATAAATAATTATTAGCTAATACAAGATAACTCTAACACCCCCCCTTAAGCTGAACTTAGGGAGTAGCTAAAAAACTAAATGCATGAAGCAAAAAATGCAACTACATGATGAAGCCAAATTTGGGTCCCGGCAACAAGGCTTGATGAGGTACCCAATCACAACCAAATCTCTATGAACTAGAGAAATAGAGAAAACCGCATGGGAAAAAACTCTACTCCAAAAAGAGATGGAAAAGCAAGAAGAACACCACTGAAGCAAGAAATAGCTGCAAACATTGTCGAAGAGTAACTACTGATCTAAAGAACCTCCACTAAAATAGAACATGACCAGGTAGAGAAGACTGTAATCTGCATGAGTGCCCTCAAATGGCACTACTCGAATTAGATGGCAAACAAAGGCAAACAACTGAACTCGAAGATACAGATGGCATGAGACACCAAAGCCTAAAGAGCTGATCAATCGAATCAAGGAAGCATTAGAACCAATAGGACAAACCTCCCCATAATACTGAAAAGGGAGAGGGATAGGTACACTGAAAAGAACGGCCAACAAGAACTGCATGACGAAAAACCAGAAACATTGAAGGTGCTGAGAAAGTACATGGTGTCGTAGAAGGAACACTCACTTGACACACATCATGAGGCGAATGTCGTGGAAGGAACACTCACTGGACAATGGTAGATGGTAAACAAGGCAAACATCAACCCCTTCATGGCACTTTATAAGTAGTGCATGTACAATAAGGCACAAGAGGTGCAAGATTCCATGTAAACAATGCATGATGGCACTTTATCTCAGTGTGTTTGCCTAAATACAAGCTACAATGATAAGAAGACTGGAAATAGAAACGAGAACCAAAATAGAGACATCCTACCCAGAGAAGAGATCCCAGGACTTGAAACAACCAAGATATCCACCAGAGTGCTGAAAAGCAAAAAACTGAATAAAATATGCATAGAGAAGAATCTAGAAATAAAACTCATATGGCTGGAAAGTGCACAGAACAAGCTTTCCAACGATATAAAGTTTTTGAAAAATGAAGTTTGGATGTTCATTCTATGGCTCCCGGAGTGCAAAAAAGAGACCCCACTTTGACTGGAAAAAAATATAGTCAAACAGAAAAATTAAAAAAAATTACCAACATGACGAGGTTCGGCTTGCAACCAGCTTTCCGACACCTATTCGTTTTCGAAAAAATGACTCCATATGCCCAAGATATGGCCAAAAGAAAAAAACCCCTCTTTTTTGGGCATAAAAAGGGTAAAAAAAAAAAATTATTTATTATTTTATTTTTTTTGACGAAAATTTTCTGACGCATTTGCAGGTACAGTCGTACGGATTTGTGTGCCTCGTAAAGCATGCCAATGAAAAATCATGGCCCAGATGCACTTTTCACCGAAATAGGTCAAATTATATATCAAAATGAATGGAAACGCCCTTCGAAAGCCAACGGTGAGGTCTGTTTTGGCCCAAACTGCTCTGATCTTTTTTAAATGATTTTTTTGATGAATTTCTCGAAATTTGTGCCAAAAAAGGGCAAAACCAAAGAAAAAATTTTAGAACCCAAATTTGTTAAAAATTGACAAATTTTATATGGAAATGGGGGTTTTGGGGCGTTCTGAGCTCAACAGTGAGGTCCGTTTGAGCCCAAAATGATCAAAAAACAAAACAAATACCCCGGATCCAATAAAAAACTCTAAAAAAAACTTGAAACCCTCCTCCAAAAAATCTTCTGAAAAATTAGGAATAAGCAGCAACAGATGTAGGCTCTAATACCATGAAGAAGTTGAGGAAATACAACTTCAGAGATCCCAAGAACACCTGCATGCAAATACCTGTCAGAAGAGAAGATGGAGGCACATAAAGCAAATAAGCATAAATGCTCTGAAGAAGAAAATTATTATTCAGAAAGGGAATCAATTGAATTAACAAGTACAATACAATCCTTATAAAAGGATAATAGAAACCCTAAAGATATGCAACCTTAAAGAAACCCTAAAGGGATAATGTATATTTAATAATTAGAATAATTATTAAATACCTACAATATTTATTAAATACCTAAGTTTAGCTTAAGCGTAGAGTTTAATAGACTAATAATTAACTAATACAAGATAACTCTAACAGTTTGTTATTGTATATTTGGATGACATTCTGATTTTCAGTAAGACAAAAGAGGAGCATTTGTTGCATTTGAGACAAGTTTTGCAGAGGTTGAGAGAAAAAAAGTTGCTGATAAATATTAAGAAGTGTAGTTTCATGAAGGATGAGTTGGTCTATTTAGGATTTGTGGTATCTGAGGATGGTTTGAAGATGGACCCTGAGAAAGTAAAAGCAATTTTTGAGTGGCCTACACCAGAAAGCATTGGAGAGGTAAGATCATTTCATGGGTTGGCTAGTTTCTATCAGAAGTTCATTGGAAATTTCAGTTTAGTTTGTAACCCTATGACTGAGAGCATGAGAGGAGATCAGAAGGAATTCAAGTGAACCACCGAAGCAATAAAAATCTTGGAGTTGTTGAAGCAGAAAGTGACAAAGCAACCTGTGTTAGCTTTACCGGATTTTAATAAAGTATTTCAAGTGGATTGTGATGCAAGTGGAATAGCAATAGAAGCAGTCTTGAGTTAGGAAGGGAGAGCAGTAGCTTATTTCAGTGAGAAATTTAATGAAGCCCAAAGGAGATATTTAGTGTATGATCAGGAGTTTTATGTCATAGTTCAAGTCTTGAAGAAGTGGAGACATTACCTATTGCCTAAGGAGTTTGTGTTGTATACGGATCATCAAGCCTTGTAGTATTTGAACAGCCAGAGCAAGTTGAATCAGAGACATATGAGATGGGTAGATTTTTTGTAGAGTTACACCTTTGTGTTGAAGAATAGAAGTAGGAAATCTAACAAAGTTGTTGATGCCTTGAGTAGGAGAAGGAATCTGCTGAAATAGATGAGAGTAACAATATTAGGATTTGAAGAATTGAAGACCGTGTATGATGATGACCCAGATTTTGCAGAACCTTGGAGAGCATGTAGAGAACCGGTTATGGTAGATAGAAGAAAGTGGTTGGATTACTTCATTCAGGATGGGATGTTATTCAGAGGAGTTCAGTTGTGCATACCTAAGAGTTCTGTGAGGGAGAATCTGATAAAGGAGAAACACAGTGGAGGATTAGCTGGACATTTTTGTATTGACAAAACAATAGCATTGGTGAGTGAGCGGTACTTTTGGCCCCAAATTCATAAGGATGTTAGGAAATATGTGCAAAGTTGTAGAGTTTGTCAAGTTGCAAAGGGTAGTAGTCAGAATGTGGGATTGTATAAAACTTTGACAGTATCGGTAAGACCTTGGGAGGATATAAGCATGGATTTCATACTTGGATTACCTAAAACACCAAGAGGGGATGATTCTATATTTGTGATAGTGGATAGATTCTTGAAGATGACTCATTTCATACCTTGTAAGAAGACATCAGATGCATTACATGTAGGAGACCTATTTTTCAAGGAAGTAGTGAGATTGCATGGATTACCTAAGAGAATAGTTTCAGACAGAGACACTAAGTTTGTTGGTTATTTTTTGAGAACACTTTGGAAGAAGATAAAAACATATTTGAAGTTCAATTCTACTTTTCTTCCACAGATTGATGGACAGACAGAAGTAGTTAACCAGAGCTTGGGAAATTCGTTGAGATGTTTAGTTGGAGATAAAACCAGAAGTTGGGATTTGATTCTTGCACAACAGAGTTTGCCTACAATAATTCAGTAAACAGGAGTACCGAAAGAACACCTTTTGAGATTGTTACCGGAGTGCATCCTAGAGGTATATCAGAATTAAGAGATATTAGCAGTGAAGACCGAAGAAGTTCAGAAGCAAAAGAATTTGCAAATCACATGAAGGACTTACATATTCAAGTTAAGCAATATTTGGAGGACATGAATAGCAAGTATAAGGAGAAGGAAGATGAGAAGAGGAGACATAAGGAATTTGAAGTTGGCAATGAAGTGATGGTGTATCCGAGAAAAGAAAGATTCTCGGTTGGAACCTATAACAACTTGCAAATGAGAAAGTTTGGACCTTGAAGGATTTTGAGAAAGTTCAGTTATGGGAATGCATATGAAGTAGAGTTACCGGATAGTTTGAGTATTTCACCTGTGTTTAACATTGTAAATCTTCATGAGTATCATGAACCAAAATTTAGTGAGGACAATATTGTAGACTTAGAGAAACAGTTGCCCCAAAAGGAACCAGATCACATTGAATATATTTTGGATAGTAGGATTGGGCGTAGTACCCAGAGAAGTCAGTATAAGGAGGATCTTGTGAAATGGAAGGACAGACTGATTGAAGATTCATCTTGGATTTCTCGGGTAGAGGTAGACCACCTTGGTTTTCCTCTGACCCTAGCAAAGTGAAAGACTCACTTTTTCAATAACCCCAGATGTCTGATGCAGGAGCATCCCCGGTTCATAGCAATCTTGCATCAACCAAAAATATTTCCTTTCTATTTTCACTTTTTGTTTGCAGTTTCAACATTTCTTTCTGTGTCCCGGATTTGGCTCATCGGATCCTGTGGAGTTGGATTTTGGCTCGAAGACTTGATCATCTTCCTTGTTCCCAAACCATCGAGCATTTGGATCATTTTCTGACAAGTTATTGTTGTCGGTTTCTGAGATAGTTTCCTCTTACTGGTTGACAGTTTCCTGTTACCAGTTGCCTGGACCTATTTGCATTGATGTTCTATTGGATCCCTTCCGTAGCTTGCAGAGCCTTGAGCATTGATTTCGATGTTCCTTGGCATGTGGCTGACCTTTTCCCATGATCTACACTTCCTCTTTTGGATTTTCTGGACGAATCTCTTGGCGGAGGCCGACCTTATTGGTTTTGCACATTAAATCTTGTTCTTTGGGTTTTAATCCCTTTTTGGGCCAACCGGATCCCCTTGGATCATATAAATCATTATAATAGAGCATTAGAATGTAACAAAAAAGTTAGACTTGTTACTATTTATTATAGTTGCCATTAGTTTTATATCCAAAGTCATTCTATATACTCTAGTCGGTTACTACTACCGAAACATTCAATCGGTATGCACAGAGCAGTCGGTTAAAGAAGAAAGTAGTCACAGAGCCTAGTATACACTGAGTTGTCTACCGAGTAACATTCCATGTCTACTGAGCAGCAATAATGATACACCGAGTTGATATACACCGAGTGAAACGTTTTACCAGATTCATTGAACCTAGACACACATGTGGAAACGTGTTACAAGATCGAGGAACAAAGAACTGTTATCACATTGGAAATTGCACTTAAGGATTGTGTATGATTTTGAGGTCATCTATCCAATGAAATATTTTGTATGGTTATTCATTCGATAAATCATGTTTGTAAGATCGATGCAATGAACCAGGTCACTGACATAAGAGATCTATTTATATAGCATGGATTGAGATCAAATAATAGATAGAAAAGAAGAGATATAGAGGTGTATGAAGAAAGCACTGAGTATTATGACTATTACAGAGACACAGAGGTCACCGAGAAGGATTTCAGAGAATAGTCAAAGAACAGAGTAAACAGAAGGGTTTACCGACTTACTTTATGGGTTACCAAGGTATGCTTTAAGCAGGGTAATCTCATTTTGAGCACATAGAATCTGCTATAACATTCCAGATGTAAAGTTGCAGATATTTGTAAAGATTTTATTGTAATATTTTGAAGTTGTAAGAGAAACCTTTAACAGGGCAAAAGACTCTAACAAAGTCTATAAATTATAAAGCCTTTAACCAGGTGCAACATTTAGAATAAGTGTTGTAAAATCCTTTAGCAAGGTAGATCTAAAGATCTTGATACTCCTAACAGGGTAAGCTATCAAAAATAGCTAAACATGTAGCTCTAACCGAGCACTCTTTATTATTGCAGTAGTGAAGTTGTGGGTGCCATCCCCACCGCAGTTTTTCTCTCTAACCAAGAGTTTCTGCGTAACCAAAATATATGTGTTATGGAGTGAATCATGTATGATTGTTATCTATTTGTTTTAGCTTTATGTTATGTTGCAGCACTTTTTGGTTTATACATAATGGTAAAGATATTGTTGGGAAAAGGATTTGAAGTACTGATTCGCCCCTCCCCTCTTAGTACATTAGCTTTCCATATTGGGCCTAACAATTGGTATCAGAGCTTCAATCTTGGAAAAGGGTTTAACAACCTAAGAAAAAAGATCTTATCAATGGAAGGCTATAAACAATCTTGGAGAATTGTGTATTTGCAACAAGAATTGGATCATGCTAATCAGGTGATTGCAGACATGCAAAGACAAATACAAAAATCATTGAAAGTGAGAAGAAGATTGTCTGATGATTTGCAGAACTCTCAAGAGCTAGTGGAACAGATTGAGACATCATCTGAGAATAGTATATCTGAAGAGACTGAAGAGATGATTGGAGAACAAAGCACTGACTGATCAGCTAAAAGTAAAGAAAAGAGGACATGAACATTTCATCACACAGATGACTAAGAATCTTGATGCATTGAGGATAGGTGAAGATAAAGTAAGAGATCTAGAAAGAGAAAAACAACAGTTTGAAGCATTAGTATCTGAAAAGAATGATGAAATCACTAGGATGATTGGAATACAAAGTAACCTGTCAGATCAATTGGGTTATGCACATCATGAAGCAAATCTGAAGGATAATGAGAATCAAGCATTGAAACTTGAAGTATCAAGGTTGACCGATGAACTTGAAACAGAAAAGAAATCCAAGGAAATACTAAAAAAGAGTTATGAAGCATCAAAAATGTTGGATGAGCAACTAAATACAAGAAGACCCAACAAAGATGCAGGACTCGGTTACAAAGGAAAAGAATCTACCGAGAAGGGAATTCATACAACCAAGAGAGGAGAATCATCAAAGAAAGCTGGAAATAAGAAGAATATCAAATGAAAGAAGCCTATTTGCAACTACTGTGGAAATCAAGGTCATACTGCTAACTTGTGCCAAATCAGAAAAGGTAAGCAACCGAATATCACTAAGTCTAATGGTTATTGTTACAATTGCAATAAATATGGTCACACATCTAATCAATGTAGGACAAAGACTGTTAACAATTATTAGAAGGAAAAATTCAAAGGGTTTTGTAAAAACTGCAATAGATGTGGACATAGTACCGAGAAGTGTAGGCTTAAGCAAAAGAACTATATGTGGTCTACACACTGAGCAAATGCTAGAGGTTACCGAACTCACATAGATCCTTACCGACAATATTCTGCAATACCATGGGATTACAATACAAGGATATGGTGTGAATTTTGTGGAAGATATGGACATATAAGTGCCAACTGCTCTATAAGGTTTGCAATGAACAACCGAAGATCATGGAGAAATCCTGGTATGGCATGTTTTCATTGTCACAAAATTGGACACTTGGCTAGAGATTGCAGAGATCAACCTAGAGGAGACATTGAAGAAATAAAAGGCAAATTACAGATGATTTGAAAAAAGAAGGAAATTGTGTCAAATGAAGAAAGCACCTTACCTACCGAGTTAGGTGCACCTATTCCAAATTAATCGATAAAGGTATGAAGGGACTGAATTCTCTCAAAGGTTAAATCTTAAACAGTTCCTATTTTATCATGCACTTAATTCAAAATCTGCATAGTTAAAGATGCATTAGAAAATTTGAAATTCTATCAAGTCTTTTGGAAGCTTGTCTAGTCGGTGATACAGGAAGACTGGCTACTCGGTAAAAGCATAGGAAGGAAGTGGTACTGAGTGCATTTAATGTCTTTTGACCTAACTGCACGAAGTCCGATAAGGTATATTGTATACTTAAAGCTATTGCATGGTCATTTTTCACTCACCAAGTTTTCAAGAAAGCAGAGCAAAGCGAATCAAAGGTGATCAAACCACCTCCCGAGCAAATTTCAAGGTATTTACATCAATCACAACGCATTATCAAGATATTTTACGGATCATATCAAGTTGTTATTATTTTCTAAGTAGAAAACATCTGCCGTTTGAACGTTTTCAAACCCTAGGGATCTCTTGTTAAGTGTTTATCTAAAATTTGCAATGGCACCTAAGATCCACAATCCCATTGTTGTTGAGAACATCGAAAAGCCCTCACTGAAATACTCTTTAACTCCCAAAGTAGCTTCTGAACCAGATGATAGAACTGCATTTTCACTCATTCCGGATAGAGTTTTATTAGTCGAGGATGTAAGATTCTTCACTAAGTGTCGTGTTGAGGAACTAGGTCATGTTGAGATCAAAGACACATATGATGAATTGTGTACCTATGGTAAAATGGATAGCAAATATAAACACATCAAAATCAAGGGATTTACCGAAGCCCTAACCTATCCCCGTGTATTCAAACCCCAATGGGTCAAGTTTGTTCTAAGCAGAGTTCATGATGATTTCATGTGGTTAGCGGAGCAACCATTCAAAATCACCAAGGAAATCATTCATTTGATCACCGGTTACCCTATCTTTGATCATGCCCAAGCTCAGAAAATGATATCACAGAAGGAATTGATCAATTTAACCGGAGTTGAATCAAATTGCAGAGCACTGAAATTGAACAATGTAACAGATGTAGAGCTTAAGTTTTCCATTAGAGTAATAGGTTATTGTTTCTTCCAATCAGCAAGGGAAAATAGTGTACCCTGTGCAACAGTCGACTTAGCCTATAAAATTGTGAAGAAAGGAATAAAAATTGATCTTTGTGAAGTATTGTTGAAAAACCTGTTTGAGAATCTAAACACCATAAGGAAGCCGAAGAAGAACAACTCGACTAACACTCTGAAGTTTGGATCACTTCTAGTATGCATGTTTTTCTATTTTGAGAAATTCTTTCCATCAGTTGGTAATGTAGTTTGGGAGCTACACCGACCAATCACCCATCAAATCAATGACTTCGTCAAGAAGCTAGGTGATAATTTTAATGATATTATGGATGATTACTTTAGCAAGTTTCAGGAAAGGATGCATAACAGGTATCGGATCTCACCCCAGTTAGTAGAGAAATACAAGGATGACATATGTTTTGAAGTGGACACTGATTACTGCTATGTTAATGTTGTGGAACCGAGAACTCAATCTTTGCCACCTATGGGTTATGAGATTGATTTTGACATCACACAACAACAGATAGATGCTTTTCTTACATTACCAAGGCATGCTACCGAGTTGAGGTATGGAACATATGAAGAAGTGAAGGAAAAAGTAAAAATGAGCATTGTAGTACCCAAGGCTACAAGGAAGGAAACAAAAATGATCAAGGTATTAACAGAGAAATTTGGAGAAGGTTCTTCCTCCACACTTGTCAAGGGCACTATAGCCATCACCGAAGAGGAATCTGAAGCCCAAGAGGCAGCTATAACACTGAGCACCAAATTGCCTAAAGGGAAAGTTTTGAAAAGAAAGAAATAGGATACATCAAAGGTATCACCGACTCCTCCAGCAAAGCGACCTAACACAAGAGCATCTACAACATCACCGAGTAAGAAACCAAAGAATGTTGCCACACCAAAGGTGATAAAAACTTACAAGAAATCTACTCGGAGACTCATTCTGACTAAAGAGTCTAGTGATGTTGAATCTGAAGATGCAAGTAAATTTTAGATTGTTAAGAGCAAAAAGGTAAATGTACATAGTGTTGAAAATTTTTGTGCTAATCTGAAGCAATATGGTGGATTTGGAGCATTCAGATATGTTAAATATGAATCCAGATCTGATGATGAAAAGAGACAAATAGAAGAAGCTGTCATCTGCACACTATTGAAATTCTGATTGGCCCCATTGGAATTATCTAAATCTCTTCCAAATGAATTATATTTGCATATTGACAACAGGTGGAAGTATGCCATGGACTTAGAGAAACAGATGAGAGAAAGAAGTCTGGTACATCTTTTCCCAGACATGTTGGTAGATGAGATCACCGAACATCTGAAAAACTGCCACACAAAATTCCTAGTCAAGCAGAGAACCTTGAAATTGATGAATGGCCTTTACTTGGATGTAGAGAATGAGAACAAGGAAAAATGGCAGGAAATCTTTCGAATCAAGAATGCTGGTGAGCAAGCTGAAATTGAAACAGTTGATGTTACCAAGGAAGATCCTGATATCACCGAGCAGGACCCTACTGACACTATACAAGTAGATGAGGATATCATGGACACCAAGGCACCTGAACAAGAAATGATAGAAGGGAATGCATATGCCTACTTCAACCGAGGCCCCTCAAGATACTGAACAAGGAACAAAAGGTCACAAGTCTACAGAAGGAGAAACTGCTTCTCAGGCCACCGAAGGACAGACATCTCAAGCCCCTTCTAGCACTAAAAATATTACATCTGAGACCCCAAGCACAGAAGCACCGGCGGACACAACAAAGGCTACGTCAGAGGCTAAAGAAACCAACCAAAGTGTTGCCTCTACCGAGCAACCTACCGAGGGTCAACAAGCCTCACAAGCCATTGTTTTAGTTCAACCAGTGAAAGGTAAAGAAAAGAAGATGAAAAAGCATACTTTCAAATTAGATTTGTCAAAACCAATAGTGTTGCCCAATGTTGATATATCAAAATTAAAAGGGCAAACACTCATTGAATTAAGTGAACTATGCAAAGCCAAAGCTGAATAGGAGAAGCAAATGGCTATTCAAAAGAAAAATAAAGTACTTCAAAAGGTGAAAGCACTCTTGACCGATATGCTACCTAAAGCAACAGTGACAAAAGATGTCGCCATCCACATTCAACTGGATGAACTCCTAACCAAGATAGAGACATCTGGAGTAGATGCATCTGAATATTTGAGCAAGTTAAAGGACAAGGAGCTCACTGCTAAAATGATTGAAGAGGTACAGAAAGCTATTGCTATTGGCAAAGTTAAACTTGTCAAATTTATTGTTGATTTGTCCCCTCAACTCAAGCACATTCTTTATTTATTTCAAAAACTTTGTACATTCTCTTAATTCATTAAGGACATCAAAAATAAAACAGAAGTAATTGAGAAAGAGATCACCGATCTCTCTAATAAGTTGACCACTGAGCCACACTCTATTCAGAATTTTTATACCAAGCTACAATAGCTCATGGCTCAACAATTGGAACTAAGGAATGAAGAGCACAAGATAAGGATGGACATAATGACACTTCAGACATTATTCATTCCTCATCTTTCATCCGTCCAAGAACAGATCAACAAGGCTACCTCCCTATCCACTCAACAAGAGGGAAGCACCTTAGATGGACTAATTTCACTGTTAGCTGACATTACAGCTCAGAATTCACTCATGGACAGTGTCAAGGATGCCCTCTCTACCGCTCTCACCGATGCCAAGACAAAGTACAAATCCATTTTTGACCAGTTGCCACCACCGAATGGTAACTAATTTTTGATGTTTGTCAAAAAGGGGGAGTGAGTATAGCATCAAAGTATACAGGGGAATGTAGTATATAGGGGGAGTATACCGAGCAGAACAGAGTATTCATATGCACAGTTAATTTTGACAGAAAAGCAATGAACCGAGTAGTTATCACAGAACATTGATCACCGAGCATGCAAAATCAGAATTTTGTACAGTATAGTGATAAGGGGAGTATATCTAAATATACTATTTCATTGACTAATGTATATACTGTCTGCTTAGTCAAATTTTGCAAGTATGTAGATTTTTGAGCTATGACTTTGAAAGTAGTTTTGTCAAACATCTCAACTAATGTCAAAAGGGGAGATTGTTACTATTTATTATAGTTGCCATTAGTTTAATATCCAAAGTCATTCTATATACTCTAGTCAGTTACTACTACCGAAACATTCAGTTGGTATGCACAGAGTAGTCGGTTAAAGAAGAAAGTAGTCACAGAGCCTAGTATACACCGAGCTGTCTACCGAATAACATTCCATGTCTACCGAGCAGCAATAATGATACACCGAGTTGATATACACCAAGTGAAATGTTTTACTAGATTCATTGAACCTAGACACACATGTGGAAATGTGTTACAAGATCGAGGAACAAAGAACCGTTATCACATTGGAAATTACACTTAAGGATTGTGTATGATTTTGAGGTCATTTATCCAATGAAATATTTTGTATGGTTATTCATTCGATAAATCATGTTTGTAAGATCGATGCAATGAACCAGGTCGCCGACATAAGAGATCTATTTATACAACATGGATTGAGATCAAATAATAGATAGAAATGAAGAGATATAGATGTGTATGAAGAAAGCACTGAGTATTATGACTGTTACAGAGACACAGAGATCACCGAGAAGGATTTCAGAGAACAGTCAAAGAACATAGTAAACAGAAGGGTTTACCGAGTTACTTTATGGGTTACCAAGGTATGCTATAAGCAAGGTAATCTCATTTTGAGCACATAGAATCTGCTATAACATTCCAGATGTAAAGTTGCAGATATTTGTAAAGATTTTATTGTAATATTTTGAAGTTGTAAGAGAAACCTTTAACAGGGTAAAAGACTCTAACAAAGTCTATAAATTGTAAAGCCTTTAACCAGGTGCAACATTTAGAATAAGTGTTGTAAAATCCTTTAGCAAGGTAGATCTAAAGATCTTGATACTCCTAACAGGGTAAGCTAACAGAAATAGCTAAACATGTAGCTCTAACCGAGCACTCTTTATTATTGCAGTAGTGAAGTTGTGGGTTCCATCCCCAACGCATTTTTTCTCTCTAACCAAGAGTTTCTGCATAACCAAAATATATGTGTTATGGAGTGAATCATGTATGATTGTTATCTATTTGTTTTATCTTTATGTTATGTTGCAACAATTTTTGGTTTATGCATAATGGTAAAGATATTGTTGGGAAAAGGATTTGAAGTACTAATTCACCCCTCCCCTCTCAGTACATTAGCTTTCCATATTGGGCCTAACAAGAGTAAGCATAGAAGATAGATATTAAGATTTGAGGTCCTGGTTGTGACCTATCCTGTACTTTGAGATGTTTAGCAGGCCTATGAGCCGGTTTCTGTAACCCAGTTGTTATCGGTTGGTTGTAATCAATTTTCATGTTATAATTTAATCTATTATATTTTGCCTCCATCATGTCTTTGTGTTTCCGTTGTGTTTACTCTTGTTGACCAGTCGAGACTGATCTCCTTGAGGTCCCTCCTAACTAGTGACTGCTTCCGTTAGTAGATTTTGTGAAGACCGATTCACCCCCCCTCTCAGTCTTCCTTCATTGTTGCTGCCAAAAATTGGTATCAGAGCTAGATCCTTTGAAAGAAGCTTAACCGCTTGAGGAGATCCGGGATGACAGTTGCAGGTGTTATCTTTAAGAAGGAAAGTTCAAGATTTGATGGAAGTAACTATGCTATATGGAAGAACCGGATGGAAGTGCACTTGAAATGTCTTAGAGAAGATTACTGAAAGATTACAAATAGTGCCTAATCTGCTCCTCTGAATGGACCAGTTACTGTTTATGAGATCAAGGAAGCTGAACACAATATTAGAGTGAAGGAAGCATTGCTTGGTGCCCTTACTGATTCTGATATGAAAAATGTAATGGGACTTTAGACCGCACATGAGATCTGGGAGAAGCTTGAAATCCTATATGAAGGAGACAAACAAGTGAAAGTTGCTAAGCTGTAGAGTTTAAAAGGAAAGTATGAGATGTTGAAGATGGGAGAAGATGAAAACATATACTCTTTCATGGCTAAGGTGAATGATCTGGTCCTAGGAATCAGATGTGTCGGTGGAACCCTTGAAGAAGATGAAATTGTTCCTAAGGTACTGAGATATTTGCGTCCTACTTCTAAACATAAGGTTGCTACTATTGATGAGATCTGAAGTGTGACTATAGTGACAAGAGATATGTTAGTTGGAAAGATTGTTGCATTTGAGCTGAGCGAATTTGGAGAATCACATGGGAAGTTTGAGACAACATTTAGAGAATCAACATCTGTATCCGGAAAGCAGAAGTATGATCCTGACAAGTGCATAATATCTAGATATGAAAGAGAGATAAGAGAGATGGAAGAGCAAGAAAGAGAGTTGGATGAGCTTGAAGCATTGATTGCCCAAAGATTGCCTAAAAGAGTCGGTAAGTATGATGGAAAATTGCCTTTGAAATGTTTCTCTTGCAATAAGATAGGACATTTTGCTTCTAGATGCCCGAAGAGAATGGTTAAGTATGGAAGGCATGATAAGTTTGATAAGCATGATAGGAATGATAGATATGAGAAGCATGAGAGATATGACAAGCCTTACAAGTCTAACCAAAAGTATAGAAATCAGAAGAATTGTTATTATGTTGTTGATGAAGGTGTTACAAATGAAGAATCAGAAGGAGATGAAGTTGTATTTATTTCCATTAAAGAAGATGGACCTATACTTGTTGATTCCACTAGCTGTACTGTTGAGGAGAAAACTTTAGCTTCTAAAGTTGAAGAGAAGGATGTTTGGGTGATTGATAGCAGTTTTTCACATCATATGACCGGTGATAAAAACGAATTTGTGAGTATGGAAAGATATGATGGTGGAATAGTAATATTTGGAGATGACAAAGCCTATGTGATCCGTGGTAGAGGTTCTATTTATTTTGATGGTAAACATAACACGGATGATGTCTTGTATGTTGAAGGTTTGAAGCATAATTTTTTGAGTGTTGGATAGATGGTTGATAAAGGTTATGGTCTACAATTCAATAATGGAAAATGCAAGATCCTAAATGCCTCTGGCATAGAGATTGCATCTCGAACTAAGACCAAAGGTAACATTTTTCATTTGAATGTTGCTGAGAAAAGTTGTTTGATTGCTCAGATAGATGAGAGTTGGTTGTGGCATAGGAGAATGTGTCATGTTAATTTTGATTCAATAATTAAGATCAGTTCTATTCAACCTGTTAGAGATCTACCTATGATTGTTAAGCCTACTAATCTGGTATGTAAAGACTGTCAGTTGGGTAAGCAAACAAGGATTTCTTTCAAGAGCAAACAATATACATCTAATGGATTGCTAGATCTTGTGCATACTGACCTATGTGGACCTATGAATGTTAGAAGTGTGTAGGGTGATAGATATTTTATGCTGCTAATGGATGATTATTCCAAGATGATGTGGGTTATCTTTTTGAAGGAGAAATCAGAAGCATTGGACAAATTCAAGATATTCAAAGCAAAGGTGGAGACTGAGTCTGGACTGAAGCTGTCATGTTTGAGATCTGATAGAGTTGGAGAATTTTGTTCCGTTGCGTTCAATTCATTATGTGAGAATCATGGAACTAGAAGACAATTATCTAGTCCTAGAACCCCTCCGCAAAATGGACTTGTTGAAAGGAAGAACAAAACTGTCTTAGATGTTGCAAGGACTTTGTTAATTGAAATAAATATTTTGAAGATATATTGGAGAGAAGTTATTAGCACTGTTGTTTACACGTTCAACAGAGTTCATATCAAAGGTGATACCGATAAGACCCCTTATGAGCTATGGTTTGGTCATGTTCCTACTGTGAGATACTTTAGAGTATTTGGTAGCAAATGTTATATCAAGAGAGATGCGAATATAAGAAAGTTTGATGCTAGAAGTGATGAAGGAATTTTCTTTGGATACTCTACAAAGAGAAAAGCCTACCAGTGCTACAACAAAAGACTGAGAAAGATAGTGGAAAGTGCAAATGCGAAGGTGGATGAGAACCCTGGGAAAGAGATCGGAGCATGTGGATATGATGATGAACAACATGTTGTTTTAGCCCCTGTTCAGACTAAAGAATTGAAGCAGACTAATTTGGTAGAGACAATCAACCTGGATGTTGTTGCTACTGGTGAAGAGGTTCAAGAACCTAAAAATCAGAACCATCAGAAGAATCTGAGGTATGTAAGATTGAATCATTTTGAAAATCAGATTATTGGTGATAAAAACAAAGGTGTGATGACTAGAAGATGGTTAGATGCTGAAGAAGTATGTTTGATTTCTAAAATTGAACCTAAAGATGTTGTTGAATCTTGCAAAGATGAAAATTGGATGAGAGATGTGGAAGAAGAATTAGATTAGATTGAAAAGAATAACACTTGGGAGCTTGTGCCCAGACCTAAGGATAAGAATGGTATAGGCACTAAATGGGTATTTAGGAACAAATTAAATGAAGCCAATGAAGTTTTCAAAAATAAAGCTAGATTGGTTTTCAAAGGATATTCACAGAAAGAAGGAATTGAATGAGGAGACTTTTGCTCCGGTGGCCAGACTTGAAGTTGTTAGATTATTGCTTGCATATGCTACTTATAAAGATTTCAAGGTATATCAGATGGATGTCAAATTTGTGTTTTTGAATGACGATCTTGAGGAAGAAGTCTACATTGAACAACCTCATGGATTTTCATTATTAGATGATGGAGACATGGTATGTAAGCTGAAGAAAGCTCTTTATGGATTGAAACAAGCCGCTAGAGCTTGGTATGATAGATTAGATAAATATTTGTTGAAATTGAGATTTAATAAAGGTGTTGTTGATAGTAATCTATACTTTAAGATTGAGAATAATAACATCTTGATTGTTGAAGTCTTTGTTGATGATATTATCTTTGGAGGAGATGATGACTCGAGCATGAATTTTGCCGGTGATATGCATAAAGAATTTGAGATGTCTATGATTGGTGAGATGATTTTTTTTTTAGATTTATAGATTTCATAGACTAGAAAAGGTATATTTATATCACAAACTAAGTATGTGAAGGAATCCCAAATGAGTTGGAACTCCTATGGTGACTGGTTGTAAATTGTCTAAGAATGATGAATCTCTGAAAGCTAGTCAGAGTTTGTATAGATCTATGGTTGGTGGACTGCTATATCTTACTCAAAATAAACCGGACATTATGCATGTTGTGTGCATGGCTTCTTTATATCATCATGTCATTTTTGTGAAGAGGATATTCAGATACTTGAAGGGGACTATGGATTATGGTTTGTGGTATCTGAGGAATGATGATTTCATGCTATGTGCTTACATTGATGTTGATTGTGTTGTTTATGTAGATGACCAGAAGAGAACTAACAGTGGAGCATTCTTTTTAGGTAAGAAGCTGATTTCATGGGCTAGTAAGAAACAAGATTCAATATCTTTATCTATTGTTGAAGTTGAGTACATTGTTGCTGCTAGTAATTGCACTCATTTAGTTTGGATGAAGAAAATGTTGAAGGATATCAGAATTATCTATGGTGAGCCTACTGTCATATATTGTGATAATTCAAGTGCTATTAACATGTCAAAGAATCCGGTGCAACATTCAAAGACTAAGCACGTGTCAATCAAATATCATTACTTGAGAGAGAAAGTCAGTAACGAGAAAGTGAAGCTGGAGTATGCATCTACAAAGGAACAAATTGTTGATATTTTCACTAAGCCTTTACATGCAAATAAATTTGTCTATTTGAGAGACAAGTTAGGGGTATCCACCCTTCCTGGTGAGAACTAGATACATTGAGTTGCATCAATCTAGTGGATTTCAGAGCCTTGTCTTTTTATTTGGATTGATGAGTTGGTGTTACTCCTCTAGTGGAGTAGTCTGTGTTTAGGGGGAGAGATTTCTAAGATTCCTGGTTCATGTTTCTATTTTGGGGAGAGAGAGTTCAGTTTTTCTGTTTTGAGATCTTTGGCATTGTTGTCAAAGGGGGAGAGAGATCACATTGTGAAAAACTTTTGTATTTGTCTTGATCTTAGGGGGAGTTTGTTGGAGATATCTTATTTCTTTGCATTGATTGTTTTTCACATTCATATGTTGTCATCAATGCCAAAGGGGGAGATTGTTGGATATTGTTGGTCATTGCTACTGCTAGGATATGTTGTTGTCATTGATGGCAACATATTCCTGTGATTTGCTACGGTGTGTGCAGATTGAGAAGATCTTATGATCCGTTTTGCTGTTTTGTTGGTGCTTTGCAGAGCTCAGTATGTCCTCCGGTACATTCCGGTGTGATCAAATCTTAAGCTAATATTTTGGGATATTGTTTGTGATGGTCTTGTGTGTCTTCATTTTAGATGGATCGTGATTTGGTGCTCTGCAAGTTATCTTTCTTTGTGACAGTTGTTGATTGGTTGTGTTCTTGAGCTTTCAGATGTTGATCGATGAAGATTTGATAAGTGGTGTTAGTGTAGCTTTTATTGATGATTCTAACGTGCTTGTTGGTGTTTCTTAATCGTGTCCTATTTATTTTGGTGATCCATATTGATCATTGTGCGAGTTTTTGGTGATTTTGCGGAACCAATGATGATTTTCGTGTTATGTGGTTTTCCTGGTGGTGTAGCGTGTTTCCATTGATCTTGGCGTGATTTCTGGTGGATTTGAGCATTTGGGAATTTCAATTAGGTCCATATTATGTCATGTAAATCATCATTATATTGGTCTGGTGGTCGATCTTTGTATCGTATGATGTAATTTTGTAATTGTGAGTTAATGGTTTAGTCGAACTTGTTGTCAAGGTTGATGAATTATATAGGTGATATATTCATATAATTTAGTGGTTGAGGTAGTGTGTGCGTTATCAGAGAGAGGTTTATGTGTGAACAAGGATGCATCCTTTGGTATTGTGTTTGAGTAGAGATTGGTGTTGCAGGGAAGACATTTGTGCTTAATCAAAACTACAATTAGGCATTTGGAGATGCTATTCTTTCAGTTCATTCCTTCCGGATTGTAGTCGGAATCTTGTTGTAAGTCAGTGAGACTTCCCTAAGGGTTGTAGCCTTTTGGGTCATTGTATTTGAGTAGTGAGCTCTAGGCAGTGTGCCTGAATGCATGTGCACTCCCCATTGTAATATTTTCACATACTACTACAGAGTATCATCTTACTGTGGGTAGGTTCCCACCGTGGTTTTTCCCTTAATCAGGTTTTCCACCGTCAAAATCTTGGTGTTGTGTGTTGTGCTATCAATTTGCTTATCTTTACTATTGTTGCAGTTTATCATATCTATTTTTGTGGTTAAGTTATTAGATCGGGTGAAGACTGATTCACACCCCCCCCAAGTCTTCCTTCATTGTTGTTGCCAACAAGTTCAATACAAATGTCCTTGTTGGAGTGGTTTGGTACTAAATACCAAAAATTAGTTGAACACTTGAATTTGTGACTAATAAATCATAGGAAGGCTCTCAATTCTATAGAAGATTTAATGGAATTGGTGAGATCTTAAGATACTAATTAGATTCGTGAATATTTAAAATAATCAATGAATTTGAATGATAAACTTATCATGAGAATTTAGGACACATCTAGAAAATGTGCATGGGATATCCAATTGTTTTATGGTCAATTTTATGCAAAATTTGTGTTGGCAATTGCTCTTATATTAATGGAAGTTGGTAATAGTCTTTTGATAATGAAGTTATTTTGTCACATGAGAAATGAAATTGTTAATCCCGTTTATAACAAAAGATTATTGGGCAATAAGCAATTTAGAGGAAGGAAGAAGCAAAAAAGACGGAATAACCAAGCATTTAAGGATGCAATAGTCAAGGAAAATAGTGAACAAGAAATCCTTAAAAGAAAAGATCAAACAATACATACTTTTGATATTTGTACTCTCAAAACTTGTCCTTCAAACAAGTGCGCACCCAATCTCTTGCAAATGTTGTGCATTTGTGAGTACATTATGCAATGTATTTATAAACATTGTGGGCGACAAAGATATTGTAGGTGACGATGCACTTCACAAGTAATGCATTAAAACTAAATAACTTTTTTGAGAAAGATTAATGAAATCAAATATTTACCCTAAGAATGATATGCATTTATTGGATAAAACTAACAACAAGTAGGTGTACAAGGTTGATCTGCATTTACTCACTCCATTAATATGTTGCATAAATATTAATTCATTTTGTCCACCATACAACGACAAACAACTTCAAGAATTGTTTAACGATAAGCAGCTTATAATTATCTAATTAATCAATTCTTTGATTATCAAACTAAATATCTAATTTCCAAAATAGATTATCTAATTAATTAATTCTCATCAATTAATCTAAATTGATTATGCTTATTGTATACACATAAAAATGGCTATGAGCGATTAAATAAATATTTTATATTTATTTAATAATTATTCTTCTATTAAATAATTAATTTGAAAAGATTAATTTATTTAATTCATTTATCCTTTTCCTCTAATCAATTAATTAAATATCTAATATTTAATTATTCCTCTAATCATTCGATTAAATATCTAATATTTAATGGTTATTCATCTATCCTATAGTTTCAAATATTAAATGATTTCTTAAATTATTTAATTCTTTTCCAACTCACCTTCCATCTCCACTTCATCTTTCTTTTGCCAACTCATCCATCATGTGGCTAAATTAATTCAATAAAATTAAATAAATAAACATTTATTAGCCACTTATCTTCAACTTCCAAAATAAATGAAATATTGTGTACGTACACATATTTCTTAACCTTCTTCTATATTCTCTCCAACGTCCCTATATCTTAGGAAGGACTTGAGTCCACTTGTCCTCACATGCCTAAATCTTCTCCAACCATCCCTAGATTCCCCTAGTCAGCAACCCAATCAAGGTGAGATGAGTGACACTTGTCTTCTCCTTCCCCCTTTCTCTCAACCTTCACCTTTGCTCACAACCATCCAAATCTGCAGATTTGATCATGACCGTTGATCTAGGCCACATCATCTTATCCTCTCAAAGTCTATAAATGTTGGAGTTTGAGTTGAGAAAGAGTTACTCTTCAAGTGAGTTTTAAGTTAACAATTTGAGAAAACTTATGCATCCGTGATTTTTTATCTTGAAGCAATTAGCAATTTAGCATAATCATTTTAGCATAATCATTTCGTTATAAATCATTTGCTTTGCATATCATAGTATCAGTTATCATTCCATTTTCATATGCCATCTTGGAAGCTATCAGTGCTTGTCTGAGAGCGCATCATCTGCAACCAGGAACAGTGGAGTTTCGACACAATGAGACTTAAATCATGAAGGTAAAAATAATGATTTTATTTTAATATTCATTTCATGTAGTTTCATTTTAATATTTATTTTATTTTAATATTGGATTTCCTGTAGCATTTTCTTTGTATTTTGTGAAACTAACATGTTGCAGGTAATATTCTGATGATGAAATTCAAGTTGACACATTTTGGCGCCCATCGTGGGGCTGGAGCCTTACATATATCTTTCTAATATCCTGTCTAGTTCTCGCAAAAATAAGTTTAATGCATTTGTAATCCAGATTCACGCCTGTATGACTTCTGACAATGCTTTTATTTAATAGGTTAGTGCTTTTGTCTTGCAGGTTGGCACATTTGGCATTTAGGTTAGTGCTTTTGTCTACCAATCAACGCATTTAATCCTTAGATTAGCACTTTTGTCTCATAGGTTAATGCACATGTCATTTTGGTTAGCACTTTTGTCGGTGATTCCTCGCTTCTTAGTCCGCAAAGCAATGCTTTTATATCACAGATTCACACTTTTGTCCTCTAGGTTAGCGCTTTTGAGGTGAAAGACAACGCATTTGTTACGATAACACATTTATTTGCAACTAACAAATTTCTTCTGCAGGTTTGAATGTCCAAGAACTAAAATTTTCAAACTACTGACATACCTATGTGCACGATTATTTTTAAGGAAATTTCATGCATTTCCTCACGTAGTTAATTAAGAGTTTTATTTTGGAAAGTAACACATCATATCTTGCTCATTTAGCTTAACTAAGGGGATAAATTGACAGCATGCAACTTGCATTTTGAGTGACTTATTTAAAGTAGTTGCACATAGATTGTAGAGGGCTAAAACAAACTTGTATTTTTCATGCTTGATGAAGTAGTAGGTAAGTATGCTCTCACCCTCATATGGTGATCCGAAAACCAGACCTATTTTCTTTTATGTGTAACCTTTAGAGGGACTGCCTTCCCGAGCTACCTTGAGGGGGCCAGTGAGAGGGGAACGACTCAAAGTGGAAACGGGCTAATACTAAGTCCTTCCGGTCCACTCTAAATAAATTATGTTTGTGACGAAAGTCACAAGCAACATGTGTTGATAAATTCATACTGACACTATGTTTCCCCATTAACCCTATGGAGAGTAACCTCTATAGGCTCAGACCCTTTTGTATTTATAGACTTGAAAGTGTCACATGTATGGCCACATGACTGAAATTCTTAACTAAAAACTGTTACTACTTATCAAATTGCCATTAGTTTTTATATGCAAAGTCATACTATATACTCTAGTCGATTAACACTACCGAATCATGCAGTCGGTATACACAGAGAAGTCAGTATGCACAGTCTAGTTGGTTATAGAGGAAAGCATCACAGAACGCAGTATACACCGAGTTGTCTACCGAGTATCTTTTTATGTCTACCGAGCAGCAAAGATGACACACCGAGTTGATATACACCGAGTGAAACGTGTTACCAGATTCATTAAACCTGGACATGCATATGAAAACGTGTTACAAGATCGAGGCACATCTAACCGTTATCACATTGGAAATTGCACTAGAAGATTGTGTATGATTTCGAGATCAATCTAACCAATGAAATATTTTGTATAGTTATTCATTCGATAAATCATGTTTGTAAGATCGAAGCAATGAATTGGATCACCGTCTTAAGAGATCTATTTATACAGCATGAGTTAAGGGTGTGTGCATGAGTGTAAGAAGACTGTTACATAGACAAAGAGGTCACCGAGAAGGTTTTCGGAGAACAGTCGAAGAACAGAGTAAACATAAGGGTTTACCGAGTTACTATATGGGTTACAGAGGTATGCTATAAGCAAGGTAATCTATTCTGAGCACATAGAATCTGCTATAACATTTCAGATGTAAAGTTGCGGATATTTGTAATGATTTTATTGTAATATTGTGAAGTTGTAAGAGAAACCTTTAACAGGGTAAAAGACTCTAATCAAGTCTATAAATTGTAAAGTCTCTAACCAGGTTCAGCATTTAGATTAAGTGTTGTAAAATCCTTTAGCAAGGTAGATCTAATAGATCTTGTTACTCCTAATAGGGTAAGCTATCAGAAATAGCTAATATGTAGCTCTAACCGAGCACTCTTTATTATTGCAGTAGTGAAGTTGTGGGTGCTATCCCCACCGCAGTTTTTCTCTCTAACCAAGAGTTTCTGCGTAACCAAAATATATGTGTTATGGAGTGAATCATGTATGATTGTTATCTATTTGTTTTAACTTTATTTTATGTTACTGCACTATTCTGTTTATGCATAACAGTAAAGTTATTGTTCAAGAAAATTTTTGGAGTACTGATTCACCCCTCCCCTCTCAGTACATTAGCTTTCCACATTGGGCCTAACAATTGGTATCAGAGCTTGAATCTTGGAAAAGGGTTTAACTACCTAAAGAGAAAGATCTTATCAATGGAAGGCTACAAACAATCTCAGAGGATTGTGTATCTGCAATAAGAGCTGGATCATGCTAATCAAGTGATTGCAGACATGAAAAGGCAAATGCAAAAATCTTTGAAAGTAAGAAGAAGATTATCTGATGATTTGCAGGACTCTCAAGAGTTAGTGGAACAAATTGAGACATCATCTGAGAATAGTATATCTGAAGAGACTGAAGAAATGATTGAAGTATTGAAAGAAAAGAACAAAGAACTGGTTGATCAACTAAAAGCAATGAAAAGAGAACATGAACATTTCAGCACACAAATGACTAAAAATCTAGATGCATTAAGAACAGCTAAGGATAAAACAAGAGATCTAGAAAGAGAGAAACAACAACTTGAAGTCTTAGTATCTGATAAAAATGATGAAATCATAAGGTTGACTGGGATTCAACAAAATATGATAGATCAACTAGATTATGCACATCATGAAGCAATTCTGAAGAATGATGAAAATCAAGTATTGAAACTTGAAGTATCAAGGTTGACCGATGAACTTGAAACAAAGAAGAAATCCAAAGAAACACTGAAGAAGAGTTATGAAGCATCAAAGATGTTGGATGAGCAACTGAATACAAGAAGACCCAACAAAGATGCAAGACTCGGTTACAAAGGAAAAGACTCTACCGAGAAAGGAATTCATACTACCGATAGAGGAGAATCATCAAAGAAAGCTGGAAAAAGGAATAACATCAAAAGAAAGAAGCCTATTTGCTACCACTGTGGAAATCAAGGTCACACTGCCAACATATGCCAAATCAGAAAAGGTAAGCAACTGAATATCACTAAGTCCAATGGTTATTGTTACAATTGCAATAAATATGGTCACACATCTAATCAATGTAGGACAAAGTCTGTTAACAATTATCAGAAGGCAAAATTCAAAGGGTTTTGTAGAAACTGCAATAGATATGGACATAGTACATAGAAGTGTTGGCTTAAGCAAAAGAACTACATGTGGTTTGCACACCAAGCAAACACTAGAGGTTATCAAACTCACACAGATCCTTACCGACAATATGCAGTAGTACCATGGGATTACAATACAAGGATATGGTGTGAATGTTGTGGAAGATATGGACATATTAGTGCTAACTGTTTTATAAGGTTTGGAATGAACAACCAAAGATCATGGAGAAATCCTGGTATGGCATGTTTTCATTGTCACAAAGTTGGACACTTGGCTGGAGATTGCAGAGATCAACCTAGAGGAGACACTGAAGAAATAAAAGGCAAATTACAGATGATTTGGAAAAAGAAGGAAATTGTGTCAAATGAAGAAAGCACCTTACCTACCGAGTTAGGTGCACCTATTCCAAATTAATCAATAAAGGTATTAAGGGACTGCATTCTCTGAAGGATAAAATCATAACAGTTCCTATTTTATTATGTACTAAATTCAAAATCTGCATAGTTAAGATGCATTAGTAAGTTTGAAGTTCTATCAAAATTACTTTATAGGAAACCTGTCAAGTCGGTGAATACAAGAAGCCTATCAAATCGGTAAATGAAGGAAATTTGGTTACTCGGTTAAAATAAAAAGGAGAGTAAATCGGTTAAAGGTGAACTGAGTGCATTTAATGTTTTTGACCTAACCCGCATGGAGCCCAATAAGGTATTTTGTGTACTTAAAAGCATTTTCGCGGTCATTTACACTTACCAAGTTTTCGAAAGAGTAGAGCAGAGCGATTCCAAGGCGATCAAAATCTCATTCAAAGTGAATTCAAGGTATTTACATCAAATCTCATCGCACTGTTAAGCTAGCTTACCGATCTTATCAAATTGTTATTATTTGCTAAGTGTGAAGCGTCTGTCGTTTGAAATTCTGAAACCCTAAGGACTCTTTACTAGTTTTTACCTGAAATCCTAAATGGCACCCAAGATCCAAGATCCCATTATTGTTAAGAATGTAGAGAAGCCCTCACTGAAATACTCTTTGACTCCTAAAGTCGCCTCCGAACCGGATGACAAAACCGCCTTTTCACTCATCCCGGATCGAGTCTTGTTAGTCGAAGATGTGAGATTCTTCACCAAATGTCGTGTTGAAGAACTCGATCATGTTGAAATAAGAGACACCTATGATAAACTATGTACCGATGGTGTATTAAATAACAAGTATGAACACATCAGAATCAAAGGATTGACTGAAGCCCTAACCTATCCTCATGTGTTCAAGCCCCAATGGGTCAAGTTTGTTTTGAGCAGAGTTCATGATGATTTCATGTGGCTAGAAGAGCAACCATTTAAAATCACCAAGGAAATCATTCATGTGATCACCGGTTACCCTATCTATGATCATGCACGAGCTCAAAAGATGATATCACAGAATGAATTGATCAGTTTAACTGGAGTGGAATCTGATTACAAAGGACTAAAATTGAACAATGTCACTGATGCAGAACTTAAGTTTGCTATTAGAGTAATCGGTTACTGTTTCTTCCAATCAGCAAGGGAAAACAGTGTACCCTGTGCAGTAATTGACTTAGCTTATAAAATTATGAAAAAGGGAATGAAAGTTGACATATGTGAAGTGTTATTGAAGAACCTATTTGAGAATCTGAACACAATAAGGAAGTCGAAGAAGAACAACTCGGCAAATACTCTAAAGTTTGGTTCACTTCTTGAATGCATGTTTTTCTACTTTGAAAAATTCTTTCCATTAGTCGATAAAGTAGCTTGGGAGCTACACCGACCAATCACCCATTAGATTAATGACTTCATCAAGAAGTTAGGAGATTATTTCAATGACATAATGGATTATTATTTCAGTAAATTTCAGAAGAAGATGCACAACAGGTACTGAATTCCACCCCAGCTAGTGGAGAAATATAAAGATGATATATGCTTTGAGGTAGGCACTGACTACTATTATGTGAATGTTGTGGAACCAAGAACTCAATCTTTGCCACCTATGGGTTACGAGATTGACTTTGACATCACACAACAGCAAATTGATGCATTTCTTACATTACCAAGGCATGCTACCAAGCTGAGGTATGGAACCTATGAAGAAGTGAAGGGAAAAGTAAAAATGAGCATTGTAGTACCCAAAGCTACAAGGAAAGCAACAAAGATGATAAAGGTTTTAACAGATAAATTCAGAGAAGATTCTTCCTCCACACCTATCAAAGGCACTCTTGCCATCACCGAAGAGGAATTTGAAGCTCAAGAGGCAGCTATAACACTGAGCACCGAACTGTCTAAGGGTAAAGTGTTAAAAAGAAAGAAACATGACACTTCAAAGGCCCTACCGACTCCTCCAACAAAAAGACCTAACACTAGAGCATCAGCTGCATCACCGAGTAAGAAACAAAAGAGTGTTACTGCTCCCAAGGTAACCAAGAGCTACAAGAAATCTACTCGGAGACTCATTTTGGCAAAAGAGTCTAGTGATACAGAATCTGAAGATGCAAACAAATTCCAGATTGTCAAGAGCAAGAAGGTAAATATACATAGTGTTGACAACTTCTGTGCTAATCTGAAAGAATATGGCAGATTTGGCTCTTTTAGATATGTCAAGTATGAAACTAGAAATAATGATGAGAAGAGACAAATTGAAGAAGCTGTCATCTGCACACTTCTAAAGTTCTGGTTAGCTCCATTGGAACTAGTAAAGTCACTTCCAAATGAACTTTACTTACATATTGATAATAGGTGGAAGTATGCAATGGACTCAGAGAAACAAATCAAAGAAAGAAGTCTAGTCTATCTATTTCTTGATATGTCAATAGTAGAAATAAAGGAACATTTGACAACCTACAATTCAAAATTTCTTGTCAAACAGAGAGCCTTAAAACTGATGAATGGGCTATATATTGACGTAGAGAATGAGACAAAAGCAAAATGGCAGGAAATCTTCAAAATAAAAGATGTCGGTGAACAATCTACAGTTGAAATCATTGATGTCACCGAGCACAATCCTAATGTCACCGAGCACGGTCCTGATGTTACCGAACAAGACTCGGCTGACACTATTCAAATAGATGAAGATGTCATGGATACAGAGGAACAGGAGCAAGAGATGATAGAAGGCACTACTTATGCAAAACTTGTATCTAGTGAATCTATTTTAGAACAAGTTTAGCCTTATCCACTGATCACTCAACCTGTCTCTACCGAAGCTCCTTAGGATACAGCACAAGGCACCGAAGGTCACAAGTCTACAACAGGAGAAGATACTACTCTAGAACAGACCTCTCAAGCACCTTCGAGCACTGAAAATGTAGCAGCTGAGACACCCAGTACCGAGACACCAAAAGACACCACGACGACTACATGAACTGACCAAAGTGTTGCCTCTACCGAGCAACCTAGCGAGGGTCAGCAAGCCTCTCAAGCTATTGTCTTGGTCCAACCGACCAAAGGTAAAGAAAAGAAGGTGAAAAAGCATAGTTTCAAAGTTGATTTATCTAAACCAATAGTGTTGCCCAATGTGGATATATCAAAATTAAAGGGGCAAGCACTCATTGATTTTGGTGAACTATGCAAAGCAAACGCTGAACAAGAAAAACAGATGGCCATACAAAAGAAGAATAAAGTACTTCAGAAGGTGAAGACACTGCTATCAGATATGCTACCTACAGCTACAGTGTCAACCGATGTAGCCATCCACATTCAACTGGATGAACTCCTTAATCAAATAGAAACATCCGGAGTTGATGCATCTGAGTATTTGAGCAAGCTAAAAGACAAGGAGCTTACTGCAAAAATGATAGAAGAGGTATAGAAAGCTCTAGCTATTGGCAAAGTCAAACTTGTCAAATTCATTGCCGAGTTGTCCCCTCAACTCAAGCACATTCTTTATTTATTTCAGAAACTCTATACGTTTTCTATATTCATTAAAGACATTAAAAATAAAATTGATGCAATTGAGAAAGAGATCACCGATCTCTCCAATAAGTTGACCCCAGAGCCCAATTTAGTTCAGAATTTTTATACCAAGCTTCAACAGCTCATGGCTCAACAATTGGAACTAAGAAATGAAGAACATAAGATCAGGATGGATATAATGACACTCCAGACATTATTCCTTCCTCATCTTTCATCAGTTCAAGAACAGATTAATCGAGCCACACGCCTATCTACTACACAAGAGGGAAGCACTCTTGATGGCTTAATATCACTATTGGCTGATATTCAAGCACAAAATTCTTTAATGGAAAGTGTAAAGGATGCACTCTCTGTCGCTCTCACCGACACCCGAAAAAAGTACAAATCCATTTTTGACCAGTTACCACCCTCGGATGGAAATTAAGTTTTTGATGTTTGTCAAAAAGGGGGAGTAATACTATATATTTGGGGAATAATACAGTTTTGGTGATACAGTTTTGATATAGTATTCGGAGTGCAGTATACAGGGGGAGTATACCAAGCAGAGTATGCAGAATATCCAAGGACAACAAGTAGAGCACACAAGCACATAACCAAGCATGCAAAATCAGAGTTATGTTGGCAATATTTCATTATAACAGACAATGAAATATTGTTGGCATTTCAATAAGGATATTGAGAAGGTTGTTGATGATTATGGATATAACTGATTAAAGATGTTTACTATCTTGATATTATTATTTTGTCATTGATGTCAAGAAATTGATTTTCTAATTCAGTATGATGTTGCCATATCTTGAGAAGTATGATTTGAAGAATATAAAGAAGTCGGTAAAAGACACAGGAAAGAATATGATGAATAAGGGGATGAATAAGATATTCAATGGGCAACTATTACCGAGTCAGACAATGATGAGATCATGATGTTCAGATTGTTTTAACATCATACATATGTTGTAAATTGTAAAGGTTAATACTATACTATGTTATCAAGCAAAGAACCTAGTCGATAAACCCTAAGGTTATCGCTATCGGTTAATGAAGGCGGAATGTCTATCGAGTGAAGTTTAATATTTATCGAGTTGTAACCGAGCTTAACAGAATGCAATAAATGTTTGCATGCGTTATTTAATGAAGGAAGCTAATGAGCTGGAACTGATTGAATGATTGGTATGTCGTTAATATAGTTTGTTAATGAATCTATGGCAAAGGAAAGTCGGCATGAAGATCTACATCGCAGATTGAACCGCAATACCCTGGCACAAGTTCCAAGAAATATATGTAAGTTCCTAGGCGGGGTAAAACGTTTTCAGATCGAAAGATGCATTGAACCTGGACAAGATTGAAGGTCTGATGGCTATGATTGATCATGGGAAATGTGATCAAGGAGATTAAGTGGTTACCTAATTGTTTATAAATAGGAAACCGTTGATAAAAAATGTATGCAGGCAAGTGTATGCACGGGGATGCTACATAGTGATTACCGAGCACAGAAGCTTGAAGACCTGTTTGAATAACAGAGTATAGAAGCCCAGCAGATGGACAAGATTAGCTCTATGTCTAGATTGTATTGAACAAATAAGAATCTGCTTTAGCATTTTAGATGTGAAGTTGCAGATAGATTTTATTACTGTTATTTTGTGAAAGTGACAGAAAATCTCTTAACTGAGTGGACTTAACAGTCTTATTTTTAAAACCCTCTAGCAAGGTGACATTCTGATTGAGTGTTTGAAATCCTTTAACAAGGTCACTTCTAACAAGGTGAAGATCCTAACAGATCTGAGGGAAATCCCTTAACCGGGTCACATCTAGCAATGTGTTTGTAATCTTTAACGGGATTTACTTTTAACCAAGCATACTCTAGAAGAGTATATTTCTTAGTGGGTCCGAAATCCCACAGTGGTTTTTCCCTATTTGGATTTCCATGTTAAATCTGGTGTTATGAGGTTTATGATGTTTATATTCTTTTGAGTTTGCATGTTTAACAGTTTTGGTTATATTATTGAAATATATGTTACCGAGGTTGAATCTGATGTTTTTATGGAAGATTAAGTTTGTATGATTCACCCCCCCCCCCCTCTCATCTTGTTGGCTATTGGATATGTACTTACATTTAGTATCAGAACTATCAATTGGTATCAGAGCTTTGGTCTCTGGAAGAAAATTTTAAAGGCACTTGAGTTAAAGATCCAAAGATGTCTAAGAGGGATGCACCGAAGCTGAACAAGTCAAGTTTCTCTACATGGCAGAAAAGGATGAAGCTACATCTATCAAGAGTTGGAGAATATGTTGTATACTATCTGGAGAATGATTTTGTTACACCGAGCACCTATCCATTGACTATGGAAGAGATAAAGGCAAAGCAAGAACATATTCAAGCAATGATTGAAATAACATCTGCATTGACCGACTCAAAGTTTAATGATCTAGAAGGCTGCAATGATGCAAAGGCTATGTGGGATAAGCTCATATCAGTATATGGAGGAGATGAACATGTTCAAAGAGAAAAAGTAGATAGTCTAAGAGGACAACTTGAATCTATGAGGATGAATGAAAGTGAGAACATAACTCAGTACAGTACAAGACTAAAGGAGATTGTCAATCAAATCAAAGGAGCAGGTGGAACTATTGAAGAAAAGGATATAACAAGTATGTTGTTGAGAACCCTTCTACCAACTTATGCAATCTGAGTCTCTGCAATCAATGAATTGAGGTTTGTACCTAATATGCCAGTTTCTTTAGATGCTACTATTGGTAAGCTACATGCATTTGAATTAAGTAACTTTGATAACAGTGGATCTTCGGTAAATAAAATTGAATCTGCATTTAGTTCTTTTCATCTTGATGAATCTAATGATTTCAATGAAAGAAAGTATAAGTACTCTGAAGGAGATCACAGTGGAGCAAGTGAAAGATTTCGTAAGAACATGGAGGCAGTACACAAATTGTATGAGGAAATTAGAAAGCAAGAAGAGTTTGAAGCACTATTAGCCAAAAGGTTACCGAGAGGCAAAGGTAAGTATAAAGGAAAGCTACCTTTGAAATGTTTCAATTGTGATAAGATAGGACATATGGCTTCTAACTATCCTGACAAAGATTCTACTGAAAAGAGAGATTACCGAGATGACAGACAGAAAGACAATCATTACAGAGGACACCGAGACTTCAGAAGAAGAGATAGAAAGACATGTTTAATAGCTGATGAGGAATCCAATGATGATAAATCAAATGAGACTGATACAGAGGAAGTAGTTTATGTGGCTACCAAAGATGGATCAGATGAAGAAAGGTATGAAGAAAAAGCCCTAATATCTCACATAAACACTAATGATTATTGGATTATAGATAGTGGATGCTCACATCATATGATAGGAGATAAACACAAGTTTGTTATATTAGAAGATTATGATGGAGGCTATGTTAGATTTGGTAATGATGCACCATGTCCGGTGAAAGGTAAGGATCTATAACACTTCTTGACAATGAAAGATGCAATGATGTTTATTGGGTTGAAGGTCCAAAATACAATTTATTGAGTGTAGCACAGCTAAACAACACAGGTTACCGAATAGAATTTCAGAAAGGAATTGTCAAAGTTCATGACAAGAATGGAAAGTTAGTTGCTACCGGGACACAAACAAAAGGTAACACATTTCACCTTGACTCAACTCGTAACAAGTGTTTGTATGCAAAGACAAATGATACCTGGTTATGGCATAAAAGGTTTTGTCATGTAAATTTTGATAATCTGATCAAAATAAGTAAGAAGCGCTGAGTAAGAGGTCTAGCGAGTCTTGAAAAACCTGAGAATGCTATGTGTTGAGGATTCCAGATGGGTAAGATGACAAGATCAAGCTTTACAAGTAAGTCTTACACTTCTAAGGGAATTTTAGATCTAGTGCACACTGATCTTTGTGGTCCTATGAAAATTCAAAGTTATTATGGTGATAAATATTTCATATTATTTGTGGATGACTATTCAAGGATGATGTCAGTAATGTTTTTAAAAGAAAAATCAGAAGCTTTTCAAATGTTTAAATGGTACAAGGCAAGAGTTGAAAATGAAACAGGAAGACAACTGAAATGTCTTAGATTAGATAGAGGAGGAGAGTTCACATCTGATGAATTCAACTTATTCTGCAATGATCATGGTATTAAAAGACAAGTCTCTGCATCGAGAACTCCACAGCAAAATGGAATAGCTGAGAGAAGAAATAGATCTATTGTGGATTGTGCTAGAACACTGATGATTGAAAAGAAAGTGCCACAAACATTTTGGAGAGAAGCAATAAGCACAACAGTTTACACCTAGAAGAAAGGTACTTTGAAGACACCATATAAAATCTGGTATGATAAGAAACCTAATGTAAGTTATTTTAAAATCTTTGGAAGTAGATGCTATGTTCACAAAGATGATAGAAATGGCAAGTTTGATCAGAAGAGTGAAGAAGGAACATTTCTAGGTTATTCTTCTAGAAGCAAAGCATTTAAATGTCTGATCAAATCATCTAACAAAATAGTAGAAAGTGCAAATGTGAAAATTGATGAATTTGCAGAAAGAAATGATGAAGGAAATTCCAAGGAACCAGAAGACTATGATGAATTTGTCTATGTTCAACCGATAAGTCTTACTGAGAAGACTGTTGAAGAAAATGAAGAGAATATCCAGTTACCGAGTGATGAAGAAGATCATACAGAGCCTACCGAGCCTGTATTAGCCAAGTATGTCAGAAGACATCATTCACCAAGTCAGATTATAGGAGATAAGGATGATCCAGTGATGACAAGGAACAAACTGAGACAGAACACATGTTTGATATCTGAATTTGAACCAAGAATAGTGAAAGAGGCATTTAACAGTGAATATTGGATAAATTCTATGACATAAGAGATTGATCAAATCAAAAAGAATGACACATGGACACTAATACCAAGACCAAAGGACAAAAATGTAATCGGTACAAAGTGGATTTTCTGAAACAAGCTAAATGAAAAAGGAGAGGTCATTCAAAACAAAGCAAGACTAGTTTGCAAAGGTTATGCTCAAGAAGAAGGAATTGATTATGGTAAAACTTTTGAACCTATTGCTAGACTTGAAAGAGTAAGAACATTGTTGGCATATGTTGCTTTCAAAAATTTCAAGGTATATCAAATGGATGTCAAATCTGCATTTCTGAATGGAATATTAGAAGAAGAAGTTTTTATTGAACAACCTGAAGGATTTGTTGAAGACAATAATAAAGATTAGGTATGTAAATTGAACAAAGCTTTATATGGTTTGAAACAAGCACCTAGAGCATGGTATGAAAGATTGCACTCTTATTTGATTAAGATTGGTTTTATAAGGACAAGTGAGAACAACAATATGTACATGAAGAATGATGAAAATGGAATACTGATCTCAGCCATATTTGTTGATGATATTATATTTTGTGGAAATGACTCTTTATGCAAGAACTTTGGAAATGAAATGAGCAAAGAATTTGAGATGTCATTAATCGGTGAGATAAAGTATTTTATAGGTTTACAGATACTGCAAATGAAAAATAAGATTTTCATTACTCAATCCAAGTACATAAAGGAAATCTTGAAGAAATTTGGAATGGAGGATTCAAAACCAGTAAGTACTCCTATGACTACCAACTGTAAATTATCAAAGAATGATGAATTTGCATCTATTGATGAGACACTTTACCGATCCATGATTGGAAAACTTTAATATGTTGTTCACAGCAAACCAGACATAGCACATGCAGTAGGTATAGTTGTGAGATTCTCTGCAGATCCTAAGGAAACACACATGACAACAATCAAAAGAATCTTTAGATACTTGAAAGGCACTGAGGATTATGGCTTAGTATATCAGAAAGGAAATGGTTTTGATTTAAAAGTTTATACTGATGTTGATTGGGCAGGCAACATTGATGACAGAAAAAGCACAAGTGGAGGAGCTTTCTTTTTAGGAGAAAGACTAGTGAGTTGGCTTAGCAAGAAACAAGGATGTGTTTCATAGTCAACAGAAGAAGCTGAATACGTTGCTGCAACATTGAATTGTACCAACATTGCATGGATCAAACAACTGTTGAAAGGTATAAATGAGAAAGTTACCGAGCCAGTAATTATATTCTGTGACAATACTAGTGCCATTAACATTTCAAAGAATCTTGTTATGCACTCTAAGACAAAGCACATCTCTATCAAATATCATTATCTTAGAGAAGAAAGTGGTGTTGGAGTATGTTAGCACAAAGGAACAAATAACAAATATCTTCACCAAGCCACTATCAAGGGACACTTTTGAATATCTCAGAAGTAAGTTAGGGGTCCTACCCCTATCTTCTACTAACTGATCGAGTTCGGTGAAAGCATCAATCTGATGACTCTATCAAATATCTTTTGGGAGTTGATGTTGATTTATACACTTTAGGATGTTTTCTAAAAGTGTACAGGAAATATTACAGGAAATAATACAGGGAACAAGAATTGAAGACAAAATGCTCTGACCGAGACTGAATTGATACACAACAACAGGAAATCACTTCATACAGACAGAAATTATGTTTTATTTCTTTACTTTTTGGTATTGTTGTCAAAGGGGGAGAAGACTAAAAGAAAACTGAGAAGACTACAGATTGGAAAGAAGACTGAAGAAAATAGGAGAAGTCTAATGTATGGGGGAGAGCATTTTAGCATTTCAGAATCACAGCAATCCGAATCTTTTAAGGTCAAATCAATTGGTTTTTCCATCAATGCCAAAGGGGGAGATTGTTGGCAATATTGCATTATAACAGACAATGAAAGATTGTTGGCATTTCAGTAAGGATATTGAAAAGGTTGTTGATGATTATGGATATAACTGATTAAAGATGTTTACTGTCTTGATATTATTATTTTGTCATTGATGTCAAGAAATTGATTTTCTAATTCAGTGTGATGTTGCCATATTTTGAGAAGTATGATTTGAAAAATATAAAGATGTCGATAAAAGACATGGGAAAGAATATGATGAATAAGGGTATGAATAAGATATTCAATGGGCAACTATTACTGAGTCAAGTAATAATGAGATCGTGATGTTCAGATTGTTTTAACATCATACATATGTTGTAAATTGTAAAGATTAATACTATACTATGTTATCAAGAAAAGAACCTAGTCGGTAAACCCTAAGAAACCTAGTCGGTAAACCCTAAGGTTATCGCTATCGGTTAATGAAGGCGGGATGTCTACCAAGTGAAGTTTAGTATTTACAGAGTTATTATCGAGTTGTAACCGAGCTATAACAGAATGCATTAAATGTTTGCATGCGTTATTTAATGAAGGAAGCTGATGAGCTGGAATTGATTGAATGATTGGTATGTCGTTAATATAGTTTGTTAATGAATCTATGGCAAAGGAAAGTCAGCATGAAGATCTACATCGCAGATTGAACCGCAATACCCTAGCACAAGTTCCAAGAAATATATGCAAGTTCCTAGGTGGGGTAAAACGTTTTCAGATCGAAAGATGCATTGAACCTGGACAAGATTGAAGGTCTGATGGCTATGATTGATCATGAGAAATGTGATCAAGGAGATTAAGCGATTACCTAATTGTTTATAAATAGGAAATTGTTGATAAACAATGTATGCGGGCAAGTGTATGCACAGGGATGCTACATAGTGATTACCGAGCACAGAAGCTTGAAGACCTGTTTGAATAACAGAGTATAGAAGCCCACCAGATGGACAAGATTAGTTCTATGTCTAGATTGTATTGAACAAATAAGAATCTGCTTTAGCATTTTAGATGTGAAGTTGCAGATAGATTTTATTATTGTTATTTTGTGAAAGTGACAACAAATCTCTTAACCGAGTAGACTTAATAGTCTTATTTGTAAAACCCTCTAGCAAGGTGACATTCTGATTGAGTGTTTGAAATCCTTTAACAAGGTCACTTCTAACAAGGTGAAGATCCTAACAAATCTTAGGGAAATCCCTTAACCGGGTCACATCTAGCAATGTGTTTGTAATCTTTAACAGGATTTGCTTTTAACTGAGCATAGTATATTTCTTAGTGGGTCCAAAATCCCACAGTGGTTTTTCCCTATTTGGGTTTCCACGTTAAATCTGGTGATATGAGGTTTATGATGTTTATATGCTTTTGAGTTTGCATCTTTAACAATTTTGGTTATATTACTGGAATATATGTTACCGAGGTTGAATTTGATGTTTTTATGGAAGATTAAGTTTGTATGATTCACACCCCCCCCCCCCCCCTTCTCATCTTGTTGGCTATTGGATCTGTACTTACATTTAGTATCAGAACTATCAATTTATGTATAGTATAATGATAAGGGGAGTATATCTGAATATACTATTTCATTGACTATTGTATATACTGTCAAGTATAGTCATTTTGCAAAGTATATAGATTTTTGAGTTATGACTTTGAAAGTAGTTTTTGTCAAACATCTCAACTAATATCAAAAGGGGAGATTGTTACTACTTATCAAATTGCCATTAGCTTTTATATTCAAAGTCATACTATATACTCTAGTCGGTTAACACTATCGAATCATGCAGTCGGTATTCACAGAGAAGTCGGTATGCACAGTCTAGTCGGTTACAGAGGAAAGCAGTCACAGAACGCAGTATACACTGAGCAGTCTATCGAGAATCTTTTTATGTCTATCAAGCAGCAAAGATGACACACCGAGTTGATATACACCTGTATATGGTGAAATGGATACAACAATAATATAATATTGAAAGACTAAAATAGATTCAACCACAAAAACCCTAGCCTAACAACAACAAAGATCCACCATAACATATGAAGATTACCTAAGACAATGCAAATCAAATGAAATCACAAAAATTATACCATCACATGTCCAATAGGGTTTCGATCTCCATTCTTCCTATCTCCATTGATCTTGCTTGATATATTTGCTCTCAGATTTTATGTGCACAAGAGCTCAACAAAGAACGGAATGTGGTTGCAAGTAGAATCTCATATGCCAAGTAGTAGTTAGCTTGATTCATTAGCTAGGTCGTTAGGGTTTAATAATGAAGGAAGCATCTCCTTATATAGAAGACACAATATGAAATGGAGGGATAAGATTGAGAGGTGTAAAAGGAGGTCGACTATGATTAGAGGGTGGGTAAAGAAAATAATAAAATAATGAAAGGGTAGGTAGTGTACGAATGAAGAGATGAATGACATGTGTCATGGGTAGAAAAGGCTAATGAATTAATTAAACGAATAAAGATTTATTTAATTAATAGAAGAAGTGGGATCAATTAAATAAATAAGATATTTATTTAATTTAGGAAAAAGGATAATTTAAATAAATAAATGTATTTATTTAAATGAGAAATAAGGCTAGAAGAGGATAAATGAATTAATTAAATAAATAAAGATTTATTTAATTAATAGAAGAATTAGGCTTAGATAATTAAATAAATAAAATATTTATTTAATTAGACATGACAATTTTAGGTGTCTACATTTTGTCCCTCTTTGAGACAATGCGGCTTGTCGCGTTGTTTCAAAGAAGATAATATAAACTGATACAAAGTTGCTCCAAGATGGGAATGATATGCCCCCTCGAGAGATTGGATGAAAATGTCTAGAAAGATCACAGACAATCTCTCGATAAGAAAGAAAGGCTAGAAAGGACTGACCGGATAGGATAGAGTGATAGAGTCACGGAATAAAGAAGACTGACTCGGGAGACAAGGGCTAGGGCTAGGGCTAGGATAGTCTATAAGATAGACCACGAGGGAAATACATCCTCATTGTCATCTACACCTCCAAGAGATTAGAGTGCAGAGAGAGAAAAGAGCAGCAACAGTCAACAGCGATGGCTTTGGTTCACAGATTCGACTGTGTTTGCCAATTCCAGAGGCTAGCAGAGGCAAGAGAGCCAGAAAGTACCACAAAACCTCATTGTACTTTGTTGCATTTATTGTTGTCATAAATGCATGCTAGGCAGTGCAATAAATGCGCTCTACGATAGGGTCCAAAAAATGTCAAAAACATCCAGGCGCGTCTGCGTTGGTGCTAGGCGCATCTATGCTCGCTAGGCGCATTTGCGTTGGTGCCAGGCTCGTCTATGTTAGGAAAAGCGTCTATGCAGAATGCGGTCGCGTCTGTGTCATGCAGGTGCGTTTGTGAAATTCAAGCACGTTTGTGGAAGGTAGGTGCGTCTGTGCAGAGCATAGGCACGTCTATGTTTTTCAGGCGCGTCTGTGTAGAGCAGGCACGTCTGTGCAATCTATAAGCACGTTTATGTCATGAAGGCGCGTTTATGTCTTTTAGGTCAAATCGACATGTCTGTGATGAACATACGTTGTCCATTGGATAAGCTACTGAGAGGATACACTCAAGCAGGTCCTCTAGGGAAGACTAGGATAGGTCAAGGCACTTTGTGATGAACAGTGAGTACCAAGACATAGAGAGTACTTTGTGATAAACAGGGAGTACAAATATGAGCAGCACTTTGTGATGAACAGTGAGTGCACTAGGATAAAAAGCAACACTTTGTGATGAACAGTGAGTGTCACTAGGATAGAGTATCATATGTATGTAGATAAAAAGTAGCATTTTGTGATGAACAGTGAATGCCGCTATGACTGACATGATTGATTTGATTGACTGCAGGAGTATCTGCCTATGCTAGAGTCACGGGAAAGATTCCCATCGACTCAGAGGTTGCGACCTGAGTTGACAGCCGAGGACCAAGCTGTGATTGAGGCTATGGGATTGAGACATATTTTGTATGTGCCTGAGTTTTGGGTGAACACGGGGTTGTTGACTGCACTGGCTGAGAGATGGCACTCTGAGACTTGCACGTTCCACTTGTCGATGGGAGAGATGATAGTCACCCTGGAGGATGTATATAGGATTCTACGGATATCGATCGATGGGGAGCTAATTCCTTACGATTGAGACAGAGACAGGGATGCCCTGAGACGAGTGTTCCAGGATCTGGGATTGAAGATGAGGGCAGGACACGTGGCATGGGACACCATGACGGCGACAGGGTTGGCACTACCGGTAGTGGTAGGAGGAGTGATCAGTGGGTTCTTGTGTCCAGATAGAGCAACACGAGGGTTGGTTGTGGGCTGGGGGAGCACATTGGAGACACTGGTGACACAGCACACCAGATATGCCTAGGGACTGTGTGTGCTGGCACACTTATACTATGAGCTACATCAGTTTGTGTACCACGGATCAGTGGGATTAGGTTGCAGAGTCACATTGTTACAGGTGTGGGCCTATGAGCATCTACCGGTGACATGACCTATACACTTCAGGGGCAGAGGTCACGGACGCAGTTTCATGCATTTGTACGATATGATTACCTCGCAGCCACGGATTGGCAGGTTGGAGTACTAGCGGTGGGCTATAGATGAGATTGATATGGTTATATGGAGGTCGTACCTGGGATGCGAGCAATGGGAGGATGATGCAGTAGAGCTACCCTACACCTTCCGGAGCAGATATCTGATTGGGCGGACACCCTATGTACTAGAGAGGCAGCTGGTTGATAGGGTGGGCAGGCAGTTTGGCAGGATCCAGCGGATGCCACGAGGTTCAGGCATGTACGTGCAGACGGTCAGGGATCAGGCGCACTTTGGGCAATTGCTATCATATGATCAGGTTGTTACACAGCTAGTGGAGATGATGCCCTTACCTTGAGATATGTGGCCAGAGATCGAGGATGTCGGCATGGATGCAGAGTACACAGCGTATTGGGTCGAGCATCCATTCCCATGCCTGACAGATCCAGGAGAGCCGCTAGATGAAGATGGTGGTGGGGATGGTGATGATGATGGAGATGATGGGGGTAGAGGCCGACAGAGGAGGCAGGGTGCAGTTGGAGAGAGGAGGGTGGTGCCGCGGAGGGAGGGTGGAGAGGACAGACAGGCTCGGATTGTGAGGGGTCGCAGTGGATTGCCGCTACAGGTGCCAGCAGCACAGGGTCCCAGACAAGTACAGGGACAGGGACATAGGCAGGTACAGGTACAGCCACCGATACAGGCACAGGCATAGGGACAGGCACCTGTATAGGGGGAGCCACAGGCAAAGGCACAGGGGGCCGAGGCGGAGGAGGATGAGCTGGTTGAGCTAAGGGAGATCTGCCAGAGACAGGCAGATGAGATTCAGGGCTTGGAGAGGGAGAGGGATAGACTCAGGAGGCGGCTCAGAGATACTGAGCGGGAGCGAGACCAGGCTATATAGCACTACACTGAGGCTGAGACAACACTAAGGGCTAGGAGGCAGGCAGCAAAGGACACAGGGGTTGGATATGCCTATGTCCTGCAGGCAGGAGAGGAGATAGGCTACTGGTGAGATCTATATTATGGTGCAATGCCACCAGATCAGTGAGTTAGGAGTTTCTGTAGACCATCACAGACAATGATAGCTACGGGAGGGAGTTAGAGGAGACAGGCGTCCAGTGGTGAGGTTATGGGTCCTCCACCACCACCAGATAGGGGGGACAGAAGGGATGATCCTGGGGCGAGTCCTTCCAAGGCTCAGATTCCTTCGAGGCCAGGCGGCTCCGAGGGAGGGAATTCATCATAGCCGTAGAGGGCTCCCTATGTATCAGTATTGTACCATTTTGTATTATGATGTAGACACCTTCGGGTGATTTTGTAGCCATATGATTTTGACATCATTGTATCATGACACTTTATATATATATATATATATATGAGATGATTCATCTTTGCGGCAGCTATATGCATGTGTACCTATGTGATGAGATGTTTAATGATGTATGTTTTATGTGATGGTTATGATATGGATGCAAATATGTACATGAGGAGATGCAATATTTTTGTTCTTTTATGTTTTAAATATTATACAAATGTGAATGTGAATGTATGAAATGCAAATGAATATGATAATGCAAATGATTATTTATATGATAAAAATGTACAATTGCTAACATGTGTTGCGTGCAGGATGTGATGCAATCGTGATATCGATATGTATGTATGAAATGATTAATATGTGGTAATGCAGGTGCAACTACATGGGATGCAACTGTTTTTGGTGTGTCATTATACTCAGTCATGTGATAGCAGGCTACTCGGACTTGAGAAGGACGATGGAGGTCAGTCAAGAAATGGGGATGGAAGATAGAAGATATGAAAGTGAAAGAGCTTCTTGTGCATTATCATCATTGAGCTTTATTATGGCAAAATAGGTTATGACAATCGAGGCATATGTTCGACCCAGAAAGTCATTGTACCCGTTTGCATGGAAATAAGACAGTCACAAACAAGGAATGCCCCAGTTCATACTAGACTCATAGTGTCCTCATATCCTTGGACAAGTCATAGCATTACTAAGAGACAATCCACATACAACAAAAGAAAAATAGGTGTTAATACCCCATCCTCGCCTTTCTAGTCAAAGACATCCTAGAGATAGAATCTCTAGTCAAAGACATCCTGGAAAAGCTAAAAGACATGTCACCAAAAGATAAAAATCAAAAGAAAACCAAGACTCGACACCAACATCCACTGTAGTCCTCAAGGTTAGTGTCTCTTGTCACTTGTATAAGTCTTATTTGATTGTGGTCACAATGTTTACTTTCACAAAAAGGATAGATCACACTGAACCATAATGTTGTCCGAGTCTGTTAAAAGATTTGATTTATTGAAGTCCATTGTTGTTGTTGTGTCTCATCTGAAACTGACTGAATCCATGAAATGGATACTTTATTGCGGAGAAGATGGAACTTTATTACGGATTAGCGATGCAAGTGTTTCTTTATTGTGGATTGTGCGTGGATAGACTGAAGAAAATTGGAAGAAATTGTACTCCTCAGAACGTGTGATGTTATCAGTTCCAAACCCATCACTAGATGTAGGATTTGCCTTAGCCATAGATAGGAGCTGATTTATTATGGAAGGAAAGGGATGAAAAAGGAATGTTTATTATGAATGGCTAACCAATCTTAGGTAGATCAACAACAAGCCATGATGGGAATGGGTAAATTTATTATGGATGGATAGGTTGTGAGTGTGTGCAAAGTGAGGGGATGAAATTGAATCCTGAAGGAGGGAGGAGCAATGTCTCTACGCATGGTGCTGGTGACCCAGTTTTCACCATGGTACTTGCCCAGGGCGCCACCGAAGTGGTTTTCACCGTTGGACAAAAAATGTTTTTCTTTACTTTTTTTATTTTTCAATTTTTTTGTGTCACAAGGCGCCTGTTTGCCAGGTTTTCACCAAGTAACAATTTTTTATTTTTTATGATTTTTTTGTATTTTTGAAATTTTTTATTTTTTTGTATTTCTGAATTAGGATATTCCAAAGAGCTATGTGTAGAACTTGCGAAGGTGCATGCTATTGATAGGATCCTCCAAAGGTTCGCCCTCTGTGGTTGAGAGTTGATATGCCCCAGATTCATATGCTGCGGTAATGATGTAAGGACCAAGCCAGTTTGGTTTGAATTTTCCCTTCTTCTCTCTATCTTGTTGATTTTTAGGATTTTCTTTGAGAACCAAATCACCTACCTCAAATGTGCAAGGCTTGACTTTGTGATTGTAGCTGCGACTCATTTGTTGTTGTTAAGCCTTGAGATGATTAAAAGCAGTTTGTCTTCGTTCATCCAATAGTTCAAGTTCTTGTAAGCGAGAGACCCTGTAGCCTTCATCACTGATAATGTTTCGTAAAGAGGGCAACTCGACCTCAATAGGCAAGATAGCTTCAGTTCCGTAGACAAGTGAATAGGGTGTAGCTCCTGTAGGTGTGCGGACATTTGTGCGGTAGGCCCAAAGTGCGGGATTAAGTTGGATGTGCCAATTACGGCCAACGTCGTCAACTGTCTTTTTCAAGATTTTAAGGATTGTTTTATTAGATGCCTCAACCTGACCATTACCTTGGGGGTAATATGGTGTGGAGAAACGATGGGTAATATGGAAGCGATCACAGAGTTCACGAACATCTTGATTTTTGAAGGGATGCCCGTTATCGGTAATAATGGAAACAGGAATACCGTATCGACAAATGATATAGTTGAGAATGAATGTAGCAATTTGTTTTCCAGTGACTTGCATGAGAGGCACAACTTTGATCCATTTTGTGAAATACTCTGTGGCAGTGATAATGAATTTATGACCGTTGGAGGATGGAGGGTGAATCTTGCCTATGAGATCGAGTCCCCACTGACAAAAGGGCCAAGGAGTCGCAATTAGTTGAAGTTCTTGTGCGGGTGCATGGATGTGGTCTCCATGAAGTTCACTCTACTTACATTTCTTGACAAACTGATATGAATCTTTTTCCATATTGGGCTAGTAATATCCAGTCCTGATAAGTTTCTTGGCCAAGGTAGGACCACTAGAATGTGGACCACATATCCCTTCATGTACTTCACATAACGCAATCTGAGCTTCGTCACTTTCTAAACATCTAAGAAGAGTGTCATCTAGACCTCGACGGTATAGGATATCGGCTAAAATGACATATCGAGAAGATTGGCGAATGAAAGTGCGATGTTGGTTATTGGATATGTCGGGAGGAAGGGTATTATCGCGAAGGTATGTGAAAATAGAACCATATAACTGGGACTCGGGACCGACGACACATATCATCTCAATAGGAGAGATTTCATACAAAGGAACCAAAAGGTTATCCACCAAGAACTCATAGCGGGTCTCATTCGGAGGTAGATCAATCAGTGAAGCAATTGTAGCCATGGCATCTGCAGCTCGATTTTGCTCTCTTGGTATCTGCTCAAAGTCTATCTTTGTGAAATGTTGTTTCAAGTCATCCACCATTCTTTTGTAAGGCATTAATTTCTCATCCTTTTTTTGGTAATCATCAATTGCTTGACGGATTACAAGTTGAGAGTCCCCAAAAACACGAAGTTCTTGGATCTTCCACTGAACAACAATCCGTCATCCTGTTGTTAATGCCTCATATTCCGCTATGTTATTAGTGCAAGGAAATGATAAGTGATATGATTTTGGTATAGAATCCCCTTGAGGAGTTATAAAGAGGATGACAGCTCCTGCCCCATGCTGTGTGTATGAGCCGTCAAAGTATAATTGCCATGGTTTTGCATATGACGTTGTTAAAATGGATTCATCTAAAAATTCTGAAATTAGAGGAACATAATCTATCATGGGAGCATCTACTAATTGATCTGCGATGGCTTGTCCTTTTATTGCTTTTCTGTCCACATACTCGATGTCAAATTCACTCAGGATCATTACCCATTTGGCTAGTCACCCAGTAAGCGTTGCTTTGTTGAGAAGGTATTTTAATGGATCTATCTTTGCAACCAACTTAGTCTTATGAGTTAGCATGTAATGTCGTAATTTATGTGAAGCAAGGACCATGGTGAGACATGCATGCTCAATTGGTGTGTAGTTTAGCTCATATCCTACCAATGTGTGACTGATATAGTATATTGCCTTTTCTTTGCCTTCAGCATCTTGTTGTGCTAAGAGTGCCCCCAGTGTTGTTGAAGTAGCTGATATGTACAGTAATAAAGGCTGATCTGGAACTGGTGGCATCAAAACTGACGGATTCATAAGATAATCTTTGAGTATCTGGAAAGCCTGTTGATAGTTATCATCCCATTTGAATTTGATGTTTTTATGTAGCAGGTGCTGAAAAGGATTACACTTATCTGCAAGTTGTGCTATGAATCTTCGTATGGACTGGAGTCTCCCTTGCAAAGATCGAAGTTGACTGATATTTCTTGGTGGCTGCATCTCTAGGATAGCCTTAACTTTTGTTGGATTGGCTTCAATTCCTATTTTTGATACAATGAATCCCAGGAGCTTCCCGGAGGTTACTCCAAAGACACATTTCTTGGGGTTTAATCTTACTTTATATTTTTCCAACCGATCAAAGATGATTGAAAGTATGTCCAAATGTGATTCTCTGTCGAGTGATTTACCCAAGAGGTCGTCAACATAATCTTCCACAATTACGTGCATGAGATCATGAAAGATAGTAGTCATGGCTCTTTAATATGTAGCGCCCGCATTTTTAGCCCAAAGGGCATGACATTCCAACAGAAAGTTCCCCAAGGACAAGTGAATGTTGTTTTGTGCTGGTCTTTGGATGCAATTTTTATTTGATTGTAACCAGAGAATCCATCCATCAAGGATAACATCGCATGACCTGCTGTGAGATCGACAATCAGGTCAATATTTGGTAATGAAAAATCATCTTTAGGACAAGCTTTGTTGATGTCTCTGAAATCTGTATATATTCTGATGCTATGATCTGGTTTACTGACAGGCCCTAAGTTGGAGATCCAATCAGGATAATCAATCGGGCGTATGAATCCTACATCCAATAATTTCTCAAGTTCTGCTTTGACTAGTAATGCCACTTGTGGATGCATCTTTCTTAATTTCTGTTTCACTGGTTTTTCCCCCGGTTTAACTGTCAAATGATGCATTACCAAATCGGGATCCAATCCAGGCATATCGGAGTATGACCATGCAAAGTTGATTTGTCACTCTGTGAAGAAACTTATGAATTTTGACCTTTCTGACTCTATCAAAGATTGAGCCAAGAATATGTTGTGTGGAACTTCTTCTGTACCAATGTTTGTTTTGATAGTCTCCTCTACCAACATGGATGACTTTTCCTCATATGATGTTGGGAGGATGTCGAGCCTTCCATCTTCGGGTGCCTTAGAGAGGTTTTCGCCCTTAGATACGTCCTTTCTTTTTACTTTTTTGGGGTTAGACAGCGCCACAGTGTGGTTTTCGCCATAAGACCCTTGATTTGTTTTTATTTTTATATTTTTGCGACTGGAAGATCTGACACCCTCACCAAAATATGCCACGCTATTGAGTTCTATAGTGTATCCCGCTTTATGGTCCCTAGGGGGAAGATCATCTCGTATGCCAAGATAGTCAATAAAAGCTTCATCATTTTGGAATGTGTCAAACTATGCAGGTCTTTCAGGATCCCAGTCAATAAGTTGGTGGTGGACAAGGGGAAGGCCTTTGATGTCTTCGAAGTTAGTGGGGCTAAGAGTGAAGATGCAGTTATATTCAGGTATGTTGAGGTAGTTATCAAGGTCATCATTGGCACTTTCCTCATCAGTCTCAATCGTGAATCCAAATTATCATCACTAGTAGCGCATTCTGGGACAGGTGTTCTCATTCTATGTGATTTCGACCTAGAACCTAGAGACAAAGACTGTATGGGTTCCTCTGGAGTTGTTTCTTGACCAACTTTGAATTTCCTATTAAATTCCTCTTCTTCTATTAGTTCACTTGGTTCTTAGAATATCTTGGTGAGCTCATAGTCACTAGAGGATTTGTTTGAACCCCATTCCCATTCATTGGAGTTTGTAGAATAGCGATTTTCTTGTTGAATTTTGGCATCTTTGATTTGTAATGCTTCTTCTGTCTTTTGAGTCACGAAACCGAGTCCCTTCGAGCATTCCTTTTTGAATGTCAATTCAAGTTGTAAAGGTTCAATGATGTCTTCCTTTCTTAACCCAAGAGGGCTTTTGCCATCATACCCAAATTTTTGTAGAATCTTGAACCCTTTGCCATACTTCTCACATGGTAAACTGATGTGATCTTGTGTATCATTTGCAAGGTCTTTGTAAAGCATTTTGTATAAGTCTTCCTCTTCTAGTTCACCCCATTTTTGGAAGATTGTAGGATCCCATTCAAGTGTAATGATAGATACCCGCTTAGTAGGATGTGGTCGTCCATATTCTTTTGGTGAATTCATGACTTGTTGTAAATACATGGTCTGATTCAAAGTGTATTCACCCATGCCTTTGTCCTGGAATTTGCCCTTAAGTTCACCTTGTTTTGATGTCGAAGGTTTTAATGACTCAAGATCAATGTACGCAGAAGAAGGAATAGCTTCACGATTACTGGGAATGATGGTCTCAGTTTTTGGTCTCAAGTTATTGCAATATATGAATGGATTAGGATCACCATTAACTGTTATTTCAACTCCATTGTGAGGAAACTTAATGCATTGATGATATGTAGACGGGACTACCCTCATTTCACGAATCCAAGGACGTCCTAGCAATATGTTGTATGTGAGATCAAGATCAAGTACTTGACAAACCACATCCTTTGTAACTGGCCCAACTCTGAGAGGTAAGGTGACTGTGCCTTTGAATGAACGCTCTTCATCATCATATGCTTTTACAGTGATTTTGTTTGTAGAATTTACAGCCTTGTCAAAATATCCCAATTGTTTAATGGTGCTCAATGTACAAATGTTTAGACCTGCTCCTCCATCTATCAGGACTTGTTTGATTCGATGTTTGTGTATGAAGGCTTCAATGTGTAATGGTGCATTATGTGGCTGACTTACGGAGGCGTCATCGGCTTCTGTGAATGTAAGGGAGTGTGGAATGGAAAGGTATCCCACCATGGCTTGAAACTGGTCCACGTTCAGATCAGTGGGGACAGAAGTTTCTCTCAATATTTTGTCAAGAATTGCTTTATGTGTGGGAGATATGCACAAGAGCTCAAGGATGGAAATAAGCGCGGGTGTTTTCCCTAACTGTTCTACAAGGTCATACTCAGGTTTGGTTGATGAGGAAGCAGTGTTTTTAGCCGGAGCACCTTGCAAAGTCAATTTTCCTCACGAGTTGTAACATTGTATTCAGAGATAGGTTCAGAAGAAGATCCAATGCCTTTTAGGACAATCTTAGGTCTTTGGGTAGGATTCTCAGATGTTTTGTCCTTGATGATAATGGTAGAGACATGATTGTCCATCAAAATGTGATTGATAGTTGAATCATAGTTATAAGATGCTCTGGTATAGTTGGTTTGATCATCAGTGGTTTTAGCTTTTCCCTTGTCATGTTTTGGGAAAGGTTCTTTAAACATCTCATGTTCCTGATTGGATGAGTGTTCCTCGATCTGAATGTCACCTTTATCAATAAGATCTTGTATGATGTTCTTCAGTCGATGACAATTTCCTGTTTTATGACCTTTGCTCTTATGGAATTTACAATACTCATCATCATTCCACCAATTCGGTTTAACCTTTGGCTCATATGGAGGCAAATCTGGAATTGTTATTATTTTGTTTGCCACTAGCTTCTTGAAAACTAACTCAAGTGGTTCTCTCAATGGGGTATACTTCCTTCGTGATTTTGAAGTTGTTTGAGTATTCACCTGATTGTTTGTAGAGCTTGATCCAAAAAATACAATTTTTGGTCGCACCATATTGGCATCAACAAAACCATCATTGACTGTGTTCTTGTTTTTATTCCAAAATCTTGGCTTATCTTTTCCTTTAAAGTCATCTTTGTTTTCTTTGAATATCTTAATGACTCCTTGTTCAATTAGGACCTTTTCTATCGCTAAGCCTTTTTCAATGACGTCCTTGAAGGTGGACAAACAAGCTTTCCTTAGATCATAGCCAATGTCTTTGCTAACATTTTGGGTGAACATCTCTACCATTTGTTTTTGTGGAATTTCGCAAGAGCATCTGCTGGCTAGATTCCTCCATCTTTGTAAAAATGATGCAAAAGACTCTCCCTCTTTTTGCTTGGTGTTGCACAAAGTAGTGACCGATATGTCTGTCTCTATGTTGTAGGATAAATGTTGGATAAATGCCTCTGCCAAGTCACCCCATGACTTAACTCCAGGTGGAAGTTGGGAGACCCATTCCATAGCTTGATCGCCTAGGCTCTGTGGGAATAATCTCATCAAATATGTCTCTTCTGCTGCCACTTCAATGCAAGTTGTAAAAAATTGTCTTATGTGTGCCTTAGGATCCCCTTTTCCTCTATATTTATCAAACTTAGGCGTCACAAAGTGTGTAGGAAATGGAGGCATTGGAATGCTCTTGTCAAATGGATAAGGACATATGTCTCTCATTATGTAAATTGGCTTCGGTGTATTTATGTCCTCCATTTTCTTTTGTAAGTCCCTGATTTGTTGCTCCAAATTGTTCTTAGGTGGAGATCGACTCCTTGGACCATACCCCATGCTTGAGACACCAATTAGAGGAGGAGCATGTTGCATGTATGGATGATATTGATCATACACATGTTCATATGGAGGAGGTCTATAATGATGTTGCGTATATGGACCACTTGGTATAGATTCATGTTGAGGAACAAAATATCTGCTTTGTCCATGTATACCATACTCTATAGGAATATCATGAGTTTGTTCTAGTGTGTTGTCTGCAAATTTAACGTGGGGTTTCCTTGTGTCCAAATTTTGAGCATGCCTTTGAATGTCCAATTGCTTTGGTGGTTGATCCTTAGCATTGATATGTGATTGAGCATATTTTTTTGCATAAGACTTCCATAATGGTCTGCGAAGATGAGTATCATATGCTTGACCATGTGTGTATGGGACCTCTGGTTTTTGAAACAAAGATGATGGTGATTCAGGCACCATATGTGGTCCTCTATTGCCTCCACTATTAGGCCTCCTTTGATCCATGTTGGAGTGAGGTTGTTGCAAAGGCCGATTTTCCATTATTTGAGACATGTCAAAATAATGAGGTATCTTGGCTCCACTTTGTGCAATCACTTGTAGAAAGTATTGTCTATCTCTCCTCATTATTTCCTCAACCAATCGATTAAAATGAGGATTCATAATGGTGTCTTCCACTTTTGCTGAATGTATAGAAATGTTGTCCATATTGTCATCGTGTGTATCATTGTTGTTTGTAGTGTCCATGTGCTCAACATTTGGAATGTTTCTATAGGCATCCATGTCAGGTAATGTAGTATGATCAGAATTGAAAAAGATATCATTGTCATACTCATAGGAGCTCATGTTTGCGGACTCTTGAGCCTCTTTAGTTTCTCTCCTAGATTTTTGGGAACGAGTTTCAACCATGAACTAGGTATTGACCAAGATGTGTGAGACTGGATGAAAAATGGAAAGTGTATGGAAGACCAAGAGTTGGATGGAATGTAAATGAATCTAAGGTTTACTTGCAATGTCCAAAGTGTAAGACTAAGTATGTATGTGGTAGAGTAGGTGTGGCTTCCAAAGAGATGATAGTTTCTCTTGATGAGGTAAGTTGACCTTGACTCTAAGTAAGACCAAATGAGACCCAAAGGTGATAGACCTTGATGAGGGACCACTTAGCAAAATGTTGTTGTATGTAGTGTGCTGACAAAGTATGATGAGGACAAGCAAGTGACCTTTTGACTCAAGTTTGGACAAATGTGAATGTAATGTAAGGTGTAAAGAAATGATGGACTCTGTGAGACCCAAAGACAGGTTGAATGCTAGATGAAACCCTGGAGAAATAACCTAGGAAGCTCAAGAATTCTGAAACTGACTGTGTTTGTTTGCTGGACTATAAAAGTTTTTCAATACTGAACATAGATGTGGCTGTATGCTGCACAGACGCAATTTCCTGACACAGACGTGGTTCTGTTTAACACATACGCGATTCTGAGACTTTGTAAATGCAATGTTGATACTGAGAACACAGATGCGTTGCTGCCCTTCACAGATGCGGCTATACAACACAGACGCGGTTATATCAGACACAGACACGTTTCTGCAAAATTTGTACATTTTTTTCTAATCTGTGAAGTTATTTTGTGACCAAATCTGAATGTTTGACTGTTTTTCGTGACAAGAGGACACCGTGTTGATGAGGACTCAATGTTTACAAGTGTCTAGACTCGAAAATATGACTCAAAGAAAAGTGTGTTGTTTGATGTAAAATTGTTTTGCATACACTTGAAGACACAAAAGACACAATGTTTTGATGTTTGGTCTTGAATGTTTGAATGTTTAAAATAAGTCAAGCACAATTCTTACGGCTGGCCAAGACAATAGTTTTTGATCCCACATGGGGTTTTACCCCCAAGGCTATGCTATTCAAAGCAGATACTTAGATGCTTGACCTCACTGGCTCCACCCTCGACACTCACTTCTCGGGTCAGCCAAGCATCAGTCCCCATGAAAGCTCTTAGTGACAAACTTTGTATCTCTACTAAGAACCGTATGTGTGTGAGCCGCTACCAGAGTTCCGACCTCCTGCCCCAACAACTAGAAGGATTTGCGCTTCTAAAACAAAAAGGTGCTAGTAAGGGCATCCGCTCATGTGGCCATACATGCGGCACTTTCAGCTCTATAAATACATAAGGCTCCCAGTCGGTAGGGGTTACGCCCTACAACTGATCAAATAAATTTGATCAAACGGGTTTATGGGGAGATATAGTGTCGGTATGAACTAATCAGCACACGTTATCCATAGTTTTCACCATGAATACAGTTATTTATAGTGGTTTGGAAGAAGATGGCTTTTCTTTTGCTACCACTTGGGTCGTTCTCTTCTCACTAGTAGTCCTAATGACCACACAGGAAGACAGGCCCTCTAAAGATTTAAACAAAAAGAGCCTATTGCTCAAGACACAAAAGGCAATGGTTCAATTTTAGTGCACCAATTGAAGTGTTTGCTAATCTATGAAAAACAAGGCACACAATAAAAATCCAAAAACCCTTGCCAAGGACCTGCAACAAAGATTTATTAGTAGTTTGGATTGTTTCAAATGATCACCCCTTCCTACAAGCACACAAGTTAGGTAAATTTTAGATCCAAAAGGCTTTGTGAAAATAGGGGCCTTCAACAAAACGATTTTGCTTTCAAGACAAGCTGCACCAATTTCGTTAGCTAGATTTGCAAATGTTAGCTCAAAATAATCCAGATCTAAAGAAAAATAAAACCGAATGACTAAAAATCAAATCAATAAAACTCCAAAAATGAAATCAATGCATACAGACGCGGTTACCCCAAACACAGACGCAGCTCTCTGATGCAGACGCGCTTCTGTGAAACACAGACGCGGTTTCAGAACGCAAACGCGTCTTCTGGACACAGATGCGGTTTTCAGAATCTGCATAAATAAAATATTGTCGAGGATGTAGACATGATCCAAGACGTTGCAAACGCGACAAAAAACCAAAAACGCGATCCGAAAGTACGCAGACGCGAAAATACCAAAATGTCGTTGAAAATGTCAGATCTGCAACTTCAAAATACAATATCTGCAACAAGGATGTTAAATGCAAAAGGGACAAGAGTCCCATCGGGCGTGCCAAAATGTATATGGTGAAATGGATACAACAATAATATAATATTGAAAGACTAAAATAGATTCAACCACAAAAACCCTAGCCTAACAACAACAAAGATCCACCATAACATATGAAGATTACCTAAGACAATGCAAATCAAATGAAATCACAAAAATTATACCATCACATGTCCAATAGGGTTTCGATCTCCATTCTTCTTATCTCCATTGATCTTGCTTGATATATTTGCTCTCAGATTTTATGTGCACAAGAGCTCAACAAAGAACGGAATGTGGTTGCAAGTAGAATCTCATATGCCAAGTAGTAGTTAGCTTGATTCATTAGCTAGGTCGTTAGGGTTTAATAATGAAGGAAGCATCTCCTTATATAGAAGACACAATATGAAATGGAGGGATAAGATTGAGAGGTGTAAAAGGAGGTCGACTATGATTAGAGGGTGGGTAAAGAAAATAATAAAATAATGAAAGGGTAGGTAGTGTACGAATGAAGAGATGAATGACATGTGTCATGGGTAGAAAAGACTAATGAATTAATTAAATAAATAAAGATTCATTTAATTAATAGAAGAAGTGGGATCAATTAAATAAATAAGACATTTATTTAATTTAGGAAAAAAGATAATTTAAATAAATAAATGTATTTATTTAAATGAGAAATAAGGCTAGAAGAGGATAAATGAATTAATTAAATAAAGAAAGATTTATTTAATTAATAGAAGAATTAGGCTTAGATAATTAAATAAATAAAATATTTATTTAATTAGACATGACAATTTTAGGTGTCTACAACACCAAGTGAAACGTGTTACCAGATTCATTGAACCTGGACATGCATATGAAAACGTGTTACAAGATCGAGGCACATCTAACCGTTATCACATTGGAAATTGCACTAGAAGATTGTGTATGATTTTGAGATCAATCTAACCAATGAAATATTTTGTATAGTTGTTCATTCGATAAATCGTGTTTGTAAGATCGAAGCAATGAATTGGATCACCGTCTTAAGAGATCTATTTATACAGCATGAGTTAAGGGTGTGTGCATGAGTGTAAGAAGACTGTTACAGAGACAAAGAGGTCATTGAGAAGGTTTTTAGAGAACGGTCGAAGAACAGAGTAAACATAAGGGTTTGCCGAGTTACTATATGGGTTACCGAGGTATGCTATAAGCAAGGTAATCTATTCTGAGCACATAGAATCTGCTATAACATTTCAGATGTAAAGTTGTGGATATTTGTAATGATTTTATTGTAATATTATGAAGTTGTAAGAGAAACCTTTAACAGGGTAAAAGGCTCTAATCAAGTCTATAAATTGTAAAGCCTCTAACCAGGTGTAGCATTTAGATTAAGTGTTGTAAAATCCTTTAGCAAGGTAGATCTAACAGATCTTGTTACTCCTAACAGGGTAAGCTATCAGAAATAGCTAATATGTAAGCTAACCGAGCACTCTTTATTATTGTAGTAGTGAAGTTGTGGGTGCCATCCCCACCGCAATTTTTCTCTCTAACCAAGAGTTTCTACGTAACCAAAATATATGTGTTATGGAGTGAATCATGTATGATTGTTATCTATTTGTTTTAACTTTATTTTATGTTACTGCACTATTTTGTTTATGCATAACAGTAAAGTTATTGTTCAATAAAAGTTTTGGAGTACTGATTCACTCCTCCCCTCTCAGTACATTAGCTTTCCATATTGGGCCTAACAAAAACCACTTGTACTAGTTGCCAAAATCCTTCTAATTATTAGCACAGGAGGTCGGACCTCTGAAGCGGCTCACACACATACGGTTCATAGTAGAGATATAAAGTTTGCCATGGGGAGTATTCATGGAAACTAGTGCTTAGCTAGCCCAGAGAAGTGAGTGCCAAGGGTGGAGCCAGTGGGGTCAAGCATATAAATATCCACTTTGAATAGCGTAGCCTCGGGGGAAACCCCATGTGAGATTCAATGATTATTGTCTCAACCTGCCATAAGATTTGTACTTGCTTGTGCATTTTGTTTTTCAAACATTGTGTCTTCTATGTCTATAACATGCTCGGAATGGTAAAAAATTGAAGAAAGTCATCATCTAAAAATGAGCAAAAATCCAACAACTTGCTGGAGAAATTGAAAAGAATCCTTGAAACATAGTCAGGGCAGCACTTTCAAGCAACAAAATAGCGGATTTGTCCCATAAGTTAGCACTTTTGACCAAAAAGTTAGCACAAATACTTTCTCATGTATGACAAAGCATATCAAACCAAAATTTCAAAGTCAGTACCAAAACACTTCTTGAGTAAAATTGTCTTTAAACTATCACACATTTTCAAACTAGTTCGATAATTGGGTCACCAATCCAACAGGCTATTTCCAAAAAGGTTTCCATAAGCATAAAACATTCAATAAGATATTGATTCAAACATCTTAAGTGCAGAAATCAACATCATTATTAGTTTCTCATCAGGATATATCAAATCCTTTATCACGAAACTTGATCAATCCACCTTGTGTTCATTATCTTGGATATATCTTTCCTATTTTCAACCTAGGTTTTATCAAAATCAGAATTGCACTCACATTGGAATCAAGCAAACTTGTAAACCATCATATACTTATATGACTTTTAAGTATCGCCTTAAGAAAAGAAAACCCAGTTATAAAGCTACTTAGAAAAGGATAAGATTCTTGTATATCAATCGCAAGATCTTATTATAACATAGGACATTCCTACACCATTTTCATCACTATTTACATGGATATGGGACAAAATTTGACGGAGAAATTTTGCAAGGACGTGCTTTTCAACAAAGAGATTCTTTATCACAATGAACAAAAATCAGTGGTAAAATCAACATAGCATACCTTCCTAAACCAATAATCACCTATTGAGTTATTTTTAAGGTCAAAAACTTCAAAAGTTTCAAACCAATCACATGCTAGTTTGGACTAGAGCTCAATACGAACAACTCAAAAAACAACAAAAACAAATGGAAGAAGAAGATAATTCAACGTTCCAAACTTTTGGGTATACAATTGTTGATGAAGAAGCGATCAATAATGCCATTATAGACCTTGAGCAAGATTTCAAATTTGATGGACTAATGAAAAAATTATTAGCAAAGCAAAAAGAAAAATATCTTTTGATGTTGGCAAAATCAGGAGCTAAATTGCCACAAGACTTTAACATAGAAGGCTTGAAACAAGACGCGGAGACAAGTAATACTCAAAACACATAAGATCCAAATAATGAAGATATAAACAAAGAAAGCCATGAAGAAACAAGAAAAGAACATGATGACACAAGAAGAGAGCGTAGTGATAGAAGAAATTATGAAGAGACAAGGAGAAATCGTATGGATAATCCATTGTTAAATCTCACTTGACAAATGCAAACTCTACAACAATAAATACAAGATATGCAGAATGGAACACGCTCCAAGAAGTATTCATTGGAAGATATCTGCCCATATCCTTTTGATAAAAGTTTGAATATGATACCATTTCCACAGCATTGCGAGATTCCTAAATATGATAAATACGATGGGAAATTTGATCCTCAAGATCACATTAGGGAGTTTTGTACTATGAGTATGGAATTTGCACACGACAAAACTTACCTGATGCGTCTATTCCCTAGGAGTTTAAATGGACAATCAATGGAATGGTTCTCCAGATTACCATCTGGAATCAAATCTTTTGAAGAATTTGTGAATACATTTATTTCACAATACTCCTACAATGTAAGGAATGAGATAACAATGCTGGATTTATGCAATGTTAAACAAAAGAATGGTGAATCTTTCATGATCTTCTTGCAATTCTGGAAACAAATGTTTAATAGGTATCCAAGAGATGTACTTGATCAAGAAAAGATGGACATATTCATTGATAATATTATCAGTGAAATGAGTTATCGTCTAAAAATGCAATGTCCTCCTTCTTTCGCTAAGATGATTGAGAATGGTCTAAAAATAGAAGATGCAATGGTAAAGAAAAGAGAGCTAAAACTTTACAATAATTCTTACAACAACAACAACAACAATGACAAACCCAAGTTCTGGTCAAAGAATAGGAATGTCAGCAATGAAGGAAATGATGACAGTAATGCTACGAAACAACAACCAATCTTTAATCTATCAAGTCAAATCCCAAGCAACAACAATCAAGAAAATAATAAATCCAAGTCTTTCTTCTCCAATCCTCGCAGGAAATTCACAAACATTGGAGAACCCTTGGAATCAGCTTTGAAAACTCTTCTTGCAAACAAACTGATTATTTTACCAGAAATAAGAAGTTATGAACCACAAGTCAAACCAAATTGGTGGAACGACAATCATTTTTGCAATTACCATTGAAATAAAGGACACCAAACTAATGATTGTCAAAGATTGAAACACCTTATCCAAGATTTAATCGATAATGGAACTATCACAGTGGATAGTCATAAGACAAATGAATCCCACCTAGCATTCAAAACTCCGCTTCCAAACTATGAAAAAGGTGAACAATCTAAATCAAAAGATGACAAAGGCAAAGCCAAAGTGAACTACACTTATACATATGATGATGTGGTAAATGTCATCATCTTTAAAGATAACACACCTTCAGAACCAATCAACGGTATTACGAGAAGCAAAGCGAAGGTCACATTTCCAAGTATAACAAATGAATCAACCTCCACTTCATGACAATATAACTTGGTGGAACAATTGCAAAGAATACCTGCTCAAATATCAATTCTAGAACTTCTCAAAGTTTCACCTATGCATAAGGAAATTTTGGAAAAAACTCTAACGGAAACAACAGTTTCAAAAGACTTGGATGTAGATCAGTTCTAAAACATGGTGGGACACCTTATAGCCCCTCATTGCTTATCATTTTCTGAAAATGATGACGCATCCTTGCAACATCCTCACAATGCTCCCTTACATGTTTAAGTCACCATTAATAAAACTCATGTCAAACGCGTACTCATAGATGGTGGAGCTGGCTTAAACATTTGTGCATTAAGTTTAATAAAGGGTTTGGGATATTCAAAAAATGCAGTAGATCCAAAGAAGAAAATAACCATTAAGGCTTATGATGAAGAGGAGCGTTCTTCTAAAGGAACTATGGTGTTACCAATCAAAATAGGATCCGTGGAAAGGAATACATTATGTCAGGTTTTAGATTTGAATATCTCTTATAACATTCTTCTGGGAAGACCATGGATTCACAACATGAAGCAGTTCCTTCTACATATCACCAATGTGTAAAGTTTCCTCATGAGGGACAAGAGGTCACTATAATTACAGACTCTAGCCAATATTGCAATAATCTGAAGCCAACACAAGATACAAGAGTTCCACATAACAGAGAATCAGTATATCTTACCAAAGAAATTCAAGAATAGTTATGAGAAACTTTCAAGAAAAAGCTCAAATTAAATGATGAAGGAATGGAAAAATATTCTTTGCATAATTTTCCACTTTCACCTAAATCATATAGAAAGCCTACAAATATCCAACCTCGGATCTCAGAAAAATCAAAAGAAATGTTTAATGGAGCATTTGTTAGAGCTAGAACACTTGCAGAAGAAACTGAAGATAAGGACATTCTTTGTTGGTTATACAAAGATGAAAATGAAACTATAGCAATAGTTGCAGAAGTTAATATTCCCATAGAGCAACATGGCAATGGTTATAAGATCATGCAAAAAATGGGATATGAAGGAAAAGGACCAATTGGTAAGTGTCATCAAGGTATTTCAAAACCTATTTGTTCTCACTCACAATCTAAAGAAGATAAATCGGGACTTGGATATTCAAAACCAAATCAAAAGCAACTTAATTATCAACAGCCAAAGTGGAGAAAGAAATTAGTCCCTAAAGAAGAACAATGGCAAGAAAAGCTACATCAAGCAGCAGAAATAGTAGCCAATAAGCAAAAACATGAAGAATATGAGAAACAACAAGAAGAACTTGCAATCAAAAGAGAAGAAGAATCTTGTAAACAAGTTCAAGGAATAAGGGCAAATGCTAAATCGGAACAAGATATTTCAGAAGCAGTAAAAGAAGAGATGATCTAAATCAGAGAACTATTTGCACCATACAATAATCCTGTATGTTATAGTGGTGTAATCCTAGACAATGGTTCAGAGATAGATTCAAATGACTATGAATGAGGTCCAGATGTATCATCTAGTGTATCAAGTGAAGAAAAGAATGAAGATAAAGCATCTATCACCAATGAATACTTGTCTTTTATAAAACAAAAGATAGAGTTAGAAAGAAGACAAGAAGAACTTAGAATCCAAAGAAAATAGGCATATACAAGACAACAAAAGAGAGAGGATGAAAAAGACCAAGAAGTAACGCCACAAGAAATACAAACAGATATGGATCAAGCATCGGGACATATCAGATTTATATTAAATGAGGAACAAGATATACCAAGGTATGGAAGAACCATAGAAGAACTAAGAGATAGTCAAGTAGGATTGACTATTAGTCCAGAAGAAGCTGAGTTCGAGAGAATACATAAGCTATCAAAAGAATCTTCTATATCATGTGCACAAGTATGTCAACTTTGAAATACAAATGAATCTATTAACATTAATCAAGAAGGAACTTGAAATATTAAAGATGTGTCGGTTGATATAATCCATTCATTTAAGGGACAAATGTAAGATGAAGAGTCACTTGAGTGTGAACTACAAAATACCAATATTGATTTTGTTAGAACTGATTGGAGAACAATTGGGAGAGACTATCCTCAAGAACGTTCTGTTTGTGACATTACCAACTCTACACCAAATTATGACTATTATTTCATGAACCTTGAAGCACCTAACACTGACGATGACTATGACTTACCCCTTCTTCATCCACAACTAATTGATTGGGATAATCTAGAAAACCCTGAATTGGATGTCTTTTCCAATGACCATGACTTAGTTGTATATCTTAATGTTGTCAAACCCGTAACGCCTAAGATATCTTCCATCACGTAATCAAGTAACGTTTCTTGCAGTCGGGAGAATGCCAAACTTTCCAGTCACAAAATTGAAACAAAACAAGGAAAAAGACCTAGTGTTGAAAACCATTTCATGGCAACACTAGATCAATTAAGAGGAAAAATAAAGGACGTATCTGACGGTAAAAACCTCTTTGAGGCGCCAAAAGATGGAAACTTTGACATCCTCCCTGCATATTTTTAGGAGAGATCTGCTATTCTAATAGAACCAACAGAAGCAATAAACATTGGCACACCAAAGGATCCCAAGATACTTCATTTTGCTGGATCATTATTAGATAAAGAGAGGAAAGAATACATTGAATTCTTTAGACAAAGACATATAATTTTTTCTTGGTCCTATGCAGACATGTCAGGACTTAATCCAGATCTTATCATGCATCATCTCAATGTGGATCTAAAAGCAAAACCAGTTAAAAAAAAGCTAAGGAAGATGCATCCACACATCGCTCTCCTTGTAAAAGTTGAGCTAAAGAAACTATTAGATGTGGGTCTCATAAGACCTGTTGCCTATCCAAAATGGGTTTTAAGCATTGTGCCAATGCCAAAGCCAGATAAAAGCATAAGAGTCTGCACTGATTTCAGATATTTAATCAAGGCATGTCCGAAAGATGATTTCCCACTACCCAACATTGATATAATTGTGGACTTATCAGAAGGACATGAGATGTTTTCATTAATGGATGGATTATCAGGATATAATCAAATAATAATCACCCCTAAAGATCAAGAAAAGACAACATTCACCTGTGCATGGGGTACTTACTGCTGGAATGTTATGCCATCTGGGCTTAAGAATGCAGGAGCAACTTATCATAGAGCTATGACAACAATTTTTCATGATATGATGCATATAGTTATGGAAGATTATGTAGATGATATACTTGCAAAATCTCATACAAGAAAAGAACATTTGAACATATTGGGCAAGATCTTTGATAGGCTTGAAAGATATCAGTTGAGATTAAATCCAAAGAAATGTGCATTTGGAGTAACCTCTGGAAAACTTCTTGGGCACATTATATCAACTCGTGGAATTGAAGTAGATCCAGAAAAGGTCAAAGCTATCATGGAAATGGAGTCACCTAGGAACATAAGTCAATTGCGTTCTTTACAAGGAAGATTGCAATCAATCAGAATATTTGTCTCTCAATTAGTAGATAGATGTCATCCATTCACTCATCTTCTACATAAGAATGTTCCATTCAAATGGGATCAGAAGTGTGAAGAGGTTTTTATGCAAATCAAAGAATATCTCATGAATCCTCCAGTACTCGTATCACCAATCAAAGGGAAACCATTGTTACTTTATATCTCAGCGATAAATGTATCATTAGGAACTCTCCTGGCACAATATGATGAAGAAGGAAAAGAAAGAGCAGTATATTACATCAGTAGAACACTTGTCGACTATGAATTGAATTATACATCAATAGAGAAGACATGCCTAGTAGTTATATTTGCAACTCAGAAGCTATGACATAATATGCTGACTCATTATGTGAAACTGATAGCAAAAATAGATCCACTAAAGTATTTGCTGAGCAAGTCAACTTTGACAGGCAGACTGGCAAAGTGGGTTATGGTACTAAGTGAGTTTGATATAGAATATGCTGATCGAAAAGCTATGAAAGGACAAGTCATTGCTGATCAATTAGTTGAATCACCTTTTCAAGATGACATACCATTGCACATTGAATTTCTTGATGCAGACATTCTGACAATAAGTACAAAATTTTGGGAGTTGTACTTTGATGGTTCTTATACACAATATGGATCAGGCGCAGGAATTTTGTTCATCACCTCAGGAACACACAATTCCAAAATCATATAGACTGTGGTTTCCATGCACAAACAATACTGCAAAATATGAAGCATTGACTATTGGTCTCAAAATGGCTATTGAATGAAATATCAAGGAATTACATGTCTATGGTGATTCACAACTTATCATCAACCAAATAAATGATGATTATCAAACTAAGGATGACAAGCTCATGCCCTACAAACAGTTGGTAGAAGAGTTTAAAGAATACTTTGAAGAAGTGTCATTCACCCAGATCCGAAGAAATGAGAATAAAGAAGCAGATGCAATGACTACAATAGCATCTCTCTTGCAGAATCAGGAGAATCAACATCGTTATGAATTCCTGATGGAAGATATCTTAACCCCTACCATTCAATCCCATCATACCTACATGGTTTTCCATATATCGGGAACCAGTCAATCCTTATACGACCAAACTTATCAATACTTAAAAGAGAATATCCTTCCTCCTGACCTATCCCACAATCAGAGAAGAAATTTTATCCATTAGTCATCCTGCTATACTATTATTGTTGATACCTTATATAGGCGAGGTCTAGATAGCACTTTATTGAGATGTCTCGAACAAGAAGAATCTGTGAAAGTTCTTAACAAAGTTCATGCAGGTATTTGTGGTACACACTCAAGTGGATTAACACTGGCTAAGAAACTTATTCGTATAGGGTACTATTGGCCTACTATGGAGAGAGATTCATTCACATATGCCAAGAAATGCAAACAATGTCAGATCCATGGGAATCTCATCCACATTCTAGGACAAGAATTACATCTTATAGTAGGATCATGGCCATTTTCTTAATGGGGCCTTGATTTGGTAGGTAAGATAAATCCTTCATCCTCTAATGGACATAAGTTCATTCTGATTGCTACTGAATATTTCACTAAATGGATTGAAGCAGTACCTTTGACAAAAGTGACAGGAAAACAAATATCATCATTCATCTTGAATTATATAATCTATTGCTATGGAGTTCCTATGACCATTATCACTGATAATGGATGACCATTTAAGAATCAAGATGTGAAGGAAATATGTGAGCAATTCCATATCCAACATAGGTTTTCTACTCCATATTATCCACAAGGAAATGGTCAAGCTGAGGCATCAAACAAGACTATTTTGAAAATATAAAAGAAAACAATCAATGATGCTGGAAAAGACTAGCACATTAAGCTAAATCCTTCTCTTTGGGCATATCTAACCAGCATCGACACACCAACAGGGGCAACTCCATATTGTTTAATCTATGGATTAGAAGCCATATTACCAATAGAAGTAGAGATACCCTCTCTACGAGTTTCTTTGAAAGGTCTTATACCAAAAGAAGAAGAACGAGTCTCTAAGCTTCAAGAACTTGAGTTGATTCAGGAACGTCGCCAAAATGCAACAGATCATTTGAAGGTATATCAATAGAGAATGGCAATAAGTTATAATCATGGAGTCAAGCCACACATTTTTCAGATTGGAGATATAGTTCTAAGGGAGAATCCAAGAAATCAGTAAGATCGAGAAAAGAAGGGTAAATTTGAACCAAATTGGTTAGGTCCTTTTGTCATAGTAGCAGCATATGGCTCAGGAGCATACAAGTTATCTACTCCTGAAGGTGATTGGTTTGATGAACCTATCAATTCTATCCATCTCAAGAAATTCTATGCTTGAGATGTAAAGTCCTAAAATAAATCAATAACAAACATATAAAGTCCTGAAGAAATCAGTAAGAATCAGAAAATCCCTAAAAAGAATAAAACAAAAAGAAAAAAGAAAAAAAATCAAAATATGGAAAAAATGCAATAAATTTAGATAGTGAAAACCTGGTAAACAGGCGCTATCTAAAAAGTGAGTTCTTCCATCTACGAGATCGCTTCACGCACCTATCCACTTCATCCTATCACATCTACTACTTCCATCTATCTTATCTCATCCATTTCATCTTTCACATCCATTGCTTTGAACCATTTAGCAGGAAATATGTAGCTTATCAAACAAGTTATCAGTTTTTTACATACTTATCGTAGTCACTATCTTAGATTTTATCAGAATCAATCATATCTGCATTTGTATCCCATCGTGGTTTGGATCTTGATCAATTCATACATCCATAATAAAGTTTTGTTTCCGTTGGGGGCAAAGTCTTAATTCCTCTTCCTAAGGTGATCTTTTAAATCTTTGACAATCCAAAAAAATTCGAAAAACTTAGAAAAAACCAAAAACACCTAGGATTTTGAAACAGATAACGAGCAACAAAGCAATGAAGATCAAGGCATTTTGTAACAACTGAATCATGAAACTCTGAAAATGAAGAATCAACCAGCAAGTAATGAAATATTATAAATGATCATTCATCAAGATGATTATATCAGTTAATGACCATAAGAACATGTGAATTAAATACAAGATTCAATGTTTATATCTTGATTTTATTGTTAATCATGCTCTATGTGACTCAAGGATGTCCATGACTAGAGAAGCTATGATGAGACATGATTATTTTCTTTGATTGTTGTCTGTGGTTTATCTCTTGTTAAGGTATGTACTTGTATAAAGATATGATCGACAAAAGATCAAGGAGGACGTTCCGAGTCATGCATGAAAGGAGATGATCCTTGTATGTTCTACAATAAATACTCAGGTCAACTTGGATCTTTATGTCAAGTTGCTTATATTTTCTTACAACATTTTAAAGCTCAATGATGAAATCAAGCACTATTACAAGACAACATATGAAGAATGGAAGTATCATTTTAGTTAGATAATTTTTAGATTAGCTCATTATTCACCTGCATTATAAGCATTCATTGTCGGTTGCATTATAGCCATATCATTTCATTCAGAGATCAACAATTATAAATAAATATTGAGTATACTTGGACAAACAAAAATAATTTACATTTGATCATTGTAGGTGAATTCATCTTTGGAATCATTTCAACCATCATTCATTTTATTTAGTTGCATTCAATCGTTGCATTAGTTTGCATTCCATTAAGTGCATCTCATTTAATCATGTAGTATATCATCATTATTATTTGTATTAGGATCATTATTATTGTAAGTTCTTTTTATTCATTAAAGTCGTTTAGTTGCATCTTTGCACTTAGATTCATTTATCATTATAAGTTTGATCAAACATAGCATTCATAATTATCATTTGCATTTACATCATCAAACTTGAAATAAAAAACAAATCATTTGCATTTTCACATCATTATATGCATACACATTAAAAACAAAAAAACCAATCATTAGAAACATTCTCATATAGGTCATTGCATTTGCATTATTTAAGTTAGTAATCATTTTCATTTGCATCCATGATCATTAAAAACAAAAAATCAAAAGCATTTTTCATTTCAGCATCATTGCATCATATAGACCATCATCATCATGAAAATAAAAGAAAATAACATCATCCATGTAATCAATGCATATAGATCATCATCATATAGAGTAACATGCATAATAAAAGATCATCATATAGAGTCCATGTCTGCATATCATCATAAACCAATAAAAGTCCAAGTATACAATGATATCGGATCAAAAATACAAGTGCCTCATCAATATAAATCAAGTCAAGGCAGTCCTATGCCACTACCACCTAACTCTGTTCATCTCTGTGGCTGTGGGCGAGAAGATCCCCTAGATGTCTGTCCTGCATGATTACCACTCCTCTGAGGAGGTCCCATGACTCCACCGCTACTAGTATCCATCCTCACAGTGGTATGATAGCTACCTGCCCTCTAGCTCTCTGCGACTAAATCCTCATATAATTGTCGCCAGTGTGATGTCTCCTTCCCAACCCAAAATAGTGCTCTAACGGTATTAGCTGAGAGAGTGCCCGATCCAACCTGCTGAATGTGATCAAGGAGACCCTGAGTATCCTGCAGTCTCCTAACAACCCTGTCTCTCTCTATCATGAGTGTTTGTACCTGTGCTCTAAGCTGATCTATCTGTTCTCCGAGACTCTCCAAGGTATCTTTCTCTAGCACATCCTGCTGAGAAACATGACCCTCAATCCCCTCAACTCCAGCTCCCTGTCCACCTGCTGGAATCTCAATCTGAGTAGCTCTTAGAACTCGTCGTCTAATAAGAGGAACATGATCCTCTAAATCCTCCTCCTCTCCACCATGAGCTGAAATAACCCTAGGGTCCGGCTGAATCTGACCAAAATCAATGCCTCTCTCGCAACCCCCATCCAGTCCAGTAATCCTGCCTCCTCCTGTAGAGGGTAATCCTCTCACTGATCTCATACATGCCCTGCTAGTGTCCCTCCCAACCCATCATGCCTCTCTCCCACCATGGAAAGTGGTCTTCCAATCCTGCCAACCGATCCAAAAGGTCCTCCACGGACTCTCAATCGACCTCCTCTCCATCTGGGTCTCCTACTGCCTTCGCCTCCATCTCTTCCCTCATCTCCATCACCTCCGACCTCTTGAGCAACTCTAAGCTCTCCTTGTTCGGTGTGGAGCCTGATCAATCTCCAAGTGGGAGATTGTTGAAATGTGGTGACTGATCAACAAAGTACTGTACACTCAGCACGTATCCTTGCTAGGGTCCGGCAAGGATACGTGCTAAAAAGACCAACTTTTTTTGATGAAAACCGACATTGTAATAAAACCCTAAAAAGGCTGACTTTTTTTTGCCCTAAAAACGCATGTTATAAGCGGCTGGGATGCTTAAGGCATTGTAAGGTTGATGTACTGTTTTTGCTGGATAATAAGAAAGATTGGACGACTGTGTATGGTGGACGTAACCCATTACGGGTGAACCACATTAAATCTCTGTGTTATCTATGTCATGTTTTATTTCTTTATCTTTTGTATTTAAATCTGCATATAATTGTTAGTTCATATTTGCTTCGGATCTACTAGAAACCCTAACACTCCTCTCTGTCTTCGTCTCCTAATGATAAGATCATCTGAATCATCCTCCTCATCTCCTGAGCTGGGAGGAGGGTCTGCTGGATCGGTAATCCAAGGAAATGGGTGTGCAAGCATGTACTGAGCATAATCTGTAGTCACCCCAGGATGCAGAATGTGTAATCTCAAATCATAAGCCACCCTAGGAGTAGCCAGAAACTCTGCGGGTGCTATCTCAAAAGACAAAGACGGTCCCCAATCTCGCCTATCCTTGTACCGTCATGCATATATAGTGACACCAGTAGGCATGTGCTGAATTATACCAAACTGTCTCAAAATGCGACTAATCAACTATCGCTCAATAATGTATGGAGTCTGACCAATGAGATATCTACTCTACATAATATATGGTAATGCCCGTGCATCATCTATCCATGGCTCACATTCGATATAAGGTCTCCAAATAACGCTATCCAATGAATCTAGAACCTAGCACCAATACTCCATCTTACCCAGCTTATGCTGAGTAAGGATACCTGCATATAAATAGACATACGACTGCCTCTCACCACAAACTCTATGATGGATAGGCCGAGTAATAACAATGTGCCTCCAACACTAGATCTGTAAAAGTGTGCATCCTGTAGATAGACTAGCACTCTCATAAAAAACAACCTGATGAAGATCAGGATACAAATGAGCAAGCATGCAAACACCCCATGCATATCGAGTCCGATGCTGCATCATGCTCTGAAGAATCTCACCCCAACCAACAACAAAACTTCGAGATCTCTTGTCTAGATAGATAAATCCGCCAATCAAACCTGCAAGAATCACTGGGAGAGTCTCATAATACACAATCATATCCTCCAATCGGATCTCTCCTCTGGAAATGCTCTCATCACTAAATACAGCTCTGCAAGCCTTTGTCCCTCCACGATCCTGGAAATTATACTGGACTAACTCACCAGTCACAAGGATGTGGAGAATCCTGTAGACATCCTCAAGTGTTACACTAATCTCACCAGTGGGCAGGTGGAAAGTGTTGTGCTCGTTATGCCATCTCTCTGCTAAGGCAGTCAATAAACCCCTATTATGGGTAATATCAGGCATATATAACAAGTGGCGTAATCTGTAGGCATCTATGTGTCTAATCTCAGCCTATGTAAGCTCTGGCACTAAGTGGCGTATAGCCGAGAATTTCTCCCGACACTGGAGAACATCGAGTTTCTCCTATTTAACAAGAAAATTTGACTTCTATTAATCATCACTCATCTATCTATCAAATCAAAGAGATCGCTAATCTATCACATCAACAATTGGTACATCTTTTCAAATGAAGCAAATCGGGCTATCAAATCAATCTAAAACTATCAATCATGGTTTTCTATCAATCAATAAGTTCAATCAAACTCTGTTATGCTCTTCATCAGAAACTGAATTAGTTTCTTAGAGCTAATCTATCAATCTACAGATCAAATCAAATCAATCAGCCGTTTATCCTATCAATCAACATTATCAAATCTCTATCAATCATGACATCAATCGAATACCTATCAATCACAATTGCGTATCAAAATGCATCAATCACATCCTCAAAATGAATTTTAACATGAACAACATCAAACAAATTCATTCGAAACAAAAACTCTATTCTATTGAACACAGGTGCTAAAACACACATATGCGTGAAACTTTTTCACAAAAGCGCTAACCCTTGGAACAAAAGCGTTAACCCTTGGAACAAAAGCGTGAAACAATCATATGTACTACCCTTTTTAACATATGCGCAAACACTAAAAGCATAAGCGCTGACATAACAAAAACGCTAACACACATCATAAAGGCGTGAACAAAACAACCAAATGTGCTAAAACCATCAAAAACGTTAACAACCAATGCAAATACACTAAAATAACAAACAAAAGCATTAAATCATAAAGCCGAAAATCGAAAAAATTCAAAATAGCCTCACATGCATTGAAAAACAAGGAAAATCAAATGACAAGGTGCAAAAAAGCTCGGGATAAGGTACATACCAGATAACCATAGTTAGGAGGTCGCTGATATTGTCGAACGCGCTCAAATCGATGGTTTTTGAACGAGATAACCATTTTGCCACCTCACCAAAGACAATTTTCTTCACAAGCTAACAAGGATGGAAATGAGATTAAAATTAACTTTGGTTAATTTTATATTTACCATTTGGGAGGGTAATTAATGCTTTTAAATGGGGCAATTTTATTTATTTTTCATAAATGAATTTAATTGAAGGATCTTTTCAATTATTGTGAGATCAATCACTTATCCAAAATTTTCAACAAACTCACGATCAATCTCCCAAGGGGGCACACAATCAGAATTTTTATTTCCATCAGGTACACTCGAGACTTGATTTAATCTTTGAAACAATGTTGTTTCGACATCATTTCAAAGAGGGGCAAAATATATACACATAAAAATGGCTACGAGTGATTCTTTTATTAAATAATTAATTTGAAAAGATTAATTTATTTAATTCATTTTATGTCTTTCCATTAATTAATTTAATTGAAACATTTTATTAGTTAATTCATTTATCCTTTTACTCTAACCAATTAATTAAATATATAATATTTAATTATTCCTCTAGTCAATCAATTAAATATCTAATATTTAATGGTTATTCATCTATCTTATAGTCTCAAATATTAAATGATTTCTTCAATTATTTAATTCTTTTCCAACTCACCTTCCATCTCCACTTCATTTTTCCTTTGCCAACTCATCCATCATGTGGCTAAATTAATTCAATAAAATTAAACAAATAAACATTTATTAGCCACTTATCTTCAACTTCCAAAATAAATGAAATATTGTGTACGTACACATATTTCTTAACTTTCTTCTATATTCTCTTCAACATCCCTATATCTTAAGAAGGACTTAAGTCCACTTGTCCTCTCATGCCTAAATCTTCTCCAACCATTTCTAGATTCCCCTAGTCAGCAACCCAGTCAAGGTGAGATGAGTAACACTTGTCTTCTCCTTCCCATTTTCTTTCAACCTTCACTTTTGCTTACAACCATCCAAATCTGCAGATCTGATCATGACCGTTGATCTAGGCCACATCATCTTATCCTCTCAAAGTCTATAAATGTGGGAGTTTGAGTTGAGAAAGAGTTAGTCTTCAAGTGAATTTTCAAGTTAACTACCAGTTATTAGTCCATTCTTCAGTGGAGTTAGGACATAATGAGACTTAAATCATGAAAGTAAAAATAATGTTTTTATTTCAATATTAATTTCATGTAGTTTCATTGGTTGGGTTTGGATTCCATGTAGCATTTCTTTTATATTTTGTGAAACAAACATGTTGCAGGTAGTATTTTGATGATGAAATTCAAATTGACACACTCGTTAACTTGCATATATTTAACCAGCACAGATTAACCACACAAGAATAATTATTTTACCACTAGACACAAAAAAAAAGTTAAAATAAAATAAAAAACCCGTCAAACATGGTTTACACCTTTTAAAATCTCCATACTTCCCATATAACATCCTGAATCAACGGCTATCATGCATTCAAACAAATCTTTAATCACTATGCATCGTTGATGTACCAACGATTTGTGGTCCGGATAACCATAGAGCGCAACTACCCGGTGAAACCCCGTGACAGAGACATTAACCCAGCCTACAAACCCCCGTGATATATACACAATTGTAAAAACCCCATGACATATACACACAAGCATATATACACACACCCAAAATATACTATCCCTCGGCTCTCGTGATCTGGGCATGTCTAATTGGCAGCATAATCAATTTTAATCTCAGGAGTTTGGCCATGAACGATTTCCATAGCTTTCAATCTGCTGCGTTAAAGAAGGCAGTATATATTATTGCAGGGGATTTTATCTCAAGCGGCGTGGATGGCCACGATCACTTCTCTGGAGATGAACTACCTGGTCTTCCGATATTTGCACGAGTCAGGTAAGCGGGAAGAAATAAAAAACCACTGGGAATTTTTTTTTCAAAGATTAGGTGTGCATATACATTGCACATATACTCTTCCTGAAAAAACCCTTTATAGAAAGGCTTCTATTAAATTATGATATTTAAGTTCTTGTATCATAGGGATTTTTAATGTGCTTGTTTTGCTTTGTTAAATATGTTCAATTTAAGTTTTGAATCCCGGTTGAAAAGGCTAAAAACCTGAACTCGTTTGAACAGGTTTCCCTGTTTGTTGTGTGTATCTAAACATTGTATATGCGTTTGTAGCAAAAATCAAACCGGAATTTGTTTGCAAGTTCGAAAGTTCAGGTTCCGAATTAGTTTTTTTGGTAGTTACTGTAAAATATATTTAATTAGGATTTGAACGCTTGTCGAATGGGCATATTTTTCCTAGTAAACTTTTTGATCGCGAGTTAAAATTCAGGTTAGGCTTAGCTTTTATTAAACGGGCTGTAGATGCGAGTAGTGTGTTTTATTATTTTGATGGAGCTCTAGCAAAATAGTTGTAACGGAAACCCTAATGGAAATTTAGGGTAATTTAAATAAATTGAAACCTGAAAGGCTATTAACAATCTAACGTAGTGCAAAATAAAGTAAATCCCCAGAAGGAAAGTTAGTGTCATGTAGCATTGGCTGAAACCCTAATGAGGAGTCTGGAGCACAGCTAAATTGACCCAAACCCTAGCAAGAGCAGTGTGCCGTGTTTTATTTTTTTCAGAAATTATCTATAGAGCAGGGAGACAATTTTTTTTTTCAAAATTGGGATGAATGGACAATGTTGTCGAAATCCGTTATGGATCTGTTTTTTTAAATGCTTTGATTCGGGGTTCAGCGATTCAAACCCTTCTTAGAATTGCATATTGAAATCCAGGCAGCCACATTATGCCACTTTTTGGTTAGTGTGAATATAAACATTGTATATTTCTTTTTAGAAAGGAAAAGGAAACTGTGTGGAGGTTTGTATTCAAGTGCAAAAGCATTAGGCAAGAACTGGAAAGGCAATAGCCAAGCCCGAGCAAGAGTGGGTCATGAATGCTCCTTGCTGAATACGATGAGAAGAGAAAGTGTGATATTAGGATTTGCCCATCCTGCTTCCATTGCCAAATTCCAGTCTGATTGAAATGTCCCTGTGGAACCCTAGTCATAACTTGCAGGGATTTTAATAATGTTTGATTTGCTGTCTGCAATACATTTAAATAAGAATTGAACCCTCGTCGACCAGGCTAAAAGATGAACTCGGTTGACTGATTAATATTTTCTTATATTAAAGCTTCCAATAATGAAATTAAATTTAGTTTTTTCTTATCGTCTAGGATAAAATTTTGACTGGGGCTGGAGCTGAGAATGAGATTATTTTTAATATTTCTGTGGGACCCTAGCAAAAATAAACCTATAAGTGAAACCCTAAGAGAATTTTAGGGTTGTAAAATAATTGAGACTCGAAACCCTAATGGCATTATAGCATAGTGATAGTTTAAGTCACAAGATTCATGTTTGTGTCTGAATTCAGTGAAGAAAAAATTTAAAAATTTGGAACAATCTATAAATTTCAGTAAAAAAAATGTCATTAAGTTTGAATAATATAAACCTTGATAAATTAAATTAAGATTAAGTTTTTAACTAACTTTCAATAAATTCAATAAATTTTATTAAAAAGTAATAAAGAGTGCAAAATAAATTAATAAACAAATTTTTAGGATTGATTCTAAATATAATTATATCGATACATTTCTAAATTTAAAATTATTATGACAAATATTATAATTCGAGATTTCGACTATTGATATATTTCATAGCAAAATAGAAGCTATGGAAATTAAAATAAATTTTGTCATGTCATAGGGGTTGTTAGTTATATCAAAATTCAAAACAAATCTATGTAGTAAACTAAGTTGGTTATTTTGTTTCTAACCTCTAAGGTGATTAATAAATTAAAATAAATTATTAAATCTCTACTACATGACCTATCAATCAGTTTGTTGTATTTGGTGATTATCAAACTACTAATGGATGGTTACGTTTGGTGGGTTAAGAGAAAATAATATAGTTTGACTAGCTGGCTTGATTGCAAGTAGTGTTTGTTGATTGCAATCACTTAGATAGCCTGTTTCTGCCTTTAACATTCAGTTAGGAGACACCACCCTCATTTGTTGGTTGGGGCATACATTTACTAAGCTCAAAACTCCTAAAATATGGAATAACTACTATAATTACTACAACTCCAACTTAGACCTAAGGCTGGTGACAAGCACCCACATCAGCAGTACGATTGGGGTGCTTGTCACAAGAAAGCTTTCAGAAGTGAAGCAAGTTGACGGCAAAGTTTAATGTGTAAATTTTGGCATTGTGGAGGTGGATTCCTAAGAATAGCTGATCGAAGTGAATCAAAATGATTGGATCTTCCATGGGATGTTGATGGAAACTTCTTATACAAATTTGTTGTGACTGAAACCAAAAAACAAACATATCCTACAGGAGTATTTATCACTATAAAAATGGATTATGAAGGTGGTGGTTTGGGCACAGTAGGATAAGGCCTTAGGCAAACACAAGAGGCAAAACCTAGAGGCCTCTAGATGTGTGAGGCATTGGAGCTTACGAGCAAGGCTCACTGCATACAAGTAATGTTAGTACAATTTAAATTGTTTCAGCTGCCTCCATGTATTATACATTGTGGCAACACCTTTCTTAAAGAGTTTGACGAGTGATAACATATCCAGTGGAAAGCATGTAGATGCATTGACATCATTAATTTGAAATGCAATTGGGATAAGTTTGTTCTCGAAGGTATAAAAATAATATATACGTACCATATGCATTAGGCAATATTGGTGTGGTCAACTATCGTTCATTGGTTCTTGGAGCTTACGAGCAAGGCTCACTACATACAAGTAATGTTAGTACAATTTAAATTGTTTCAGCTGCCTCCATGTATTATACATTGTGTCAAAACCTTTCTCAAAGAGTTTGACGAGTGATAACATATCCAGTGGAAAGCATGTGGATGCATTGATATCATTAATTTGAAATGCAATTGGGATAAGTTTGTTCTTGAAGGTATAAAAATAATATATACGCACCATATGCATTAGGCAATATTGGTGTGGTCAACAAAGTAGACAAATTCATATGAAAAATAGAAAATTATCGTTCATTGGTTCTTGAGAGTAGAATTATTGGGAAGTTGTTTAACTTTTGCTAAGTCATTTTTGGGCCTTTTATTAACAATTATAAGGTCAAAATTTTTAAGTATCATTACCCCTTTGCTTGAGCTTCCTCGAAGGTTAGGCTTAATTAAGAGGTACCAAAGAGGCTTGAATTGAACAATAGCCTTGATTATTTTACTAGCATGTAGTATTGAACCTTTTGCATAGAAAATAGAAGAGAAACAAATTGCTTTTGTACATTTGTTACGTTTGAACTCATATTCATCAAGCATGAACAAATATAGTAGATAGATCTCTCCTTTCTAGGGGATTCAACATGTGGTAGCATTACCTTCATACATAGTTGGTACTTAAGACTATTGTGATATCTCTACCTTAAAGTGTCCTCCCATCAATTAAGTTCTCCATTGCTTGACTACATTTAGGATAGCTAGCATTTCCTTCTCATAAAATAGATTCAGCAAATACATACCTTTGATTTGGTTATAACTTTTTTGTTATTTGTATGAATCAGGTTAGATTCTCAGAAAAGAATAAACATTTAAACTTTTTGAAGAAAGTTATAAATTTTTTGATGTGTATAGATAATAGATTCATTGCATAAATATCCTTCCAGCAAAAAACTTTGCATTGACTCTTGACATTTGTATGAAACCTTTCGAGTTGTAAGAAGTGTTTGATTTTATCTTCATGGTATGACTGTTTGATTCATGTGAGATTCTAACCATGCCAAACCAGAAAAAATGACCTATTTTAAACAAATTTGCACCTTCTTTTAGATTAAGCATTCACTATTTGTATGCTTTAACAAATCTTTCTGAATCTTGTATTTGAATTCAGAACTAACTGAGTTATAGGGATGCTAAAGTCTGTTGAATATGTTTGCACAATGTGTGTTCCTTTTTGAACCATTGCCAAGCCAGAACTAACATTTATCCTCTTTGAACAAAGTTATAAATTTTTGATGTGTATATATTAATTGCATAAATATCCTTGCAGCAAAAAAAATTGTATTGACTTTTGACCTTTGATTTTATCTTCACCGTATGCCCGTTTGATTCATGTGAGATTCGATCAATTGCTAAACCAGAAAAAATGACCTATTTTGAACAAATTTGCATCATTTAGATTAAGTATTCACTATTTATATGCTTTAACAAATCTTTCTGAATCTTGTATTTGAATTCAGAACTAAATGAATCATAGGGATGCCAAAGTCTGTTGAATATGTTTGCACAATGTTTGTTTTTTTGTTAATATTTGAACCCTTCATTTTAAAATAAACCTTGGGACAGGGGGCTGAAATTCCTTTTCATTTTTATTTTAAAATGAAGATCATGAGTGAAGCTGTAGCTTATCAAGGAACATATTGCTGTCGACAGGAGTTGTGAAAAAGGTTAAAAATTGACTGAAACCCTGCTTGAAATATAGGAGGGTGTAACATAAATTGTAGCCTTGAGTAAGCAAAACGCTAAGTGAAACCCTAATAGAACTATAGCAAAATGGAAAATAAACTGGAGTCTAGTGAAATCTAAAATCTGACTCATTGGAACATGGCAGTGTAAAAATGAAGCCCTAGAATAAAAAAATACTATTTAGAGTCTAGCATTGACGAAACCCTAGTAAGGAGTCTGGACTATAGGAAATGTAATCTGAGCCCTAACAAGAGTAGCAGGCGGTGTAAAGCGTTCAGCGAGAAACTTAAGAGCACAGTGACAAATTTTTTTTGAATATGCAATAAGTGAGATGCTTTTAGAATCTTTTTTGAAATCCTATAGGTATCTGTTTAATCTTTAATGTAGGCCATGGTAATTTAGCCCTATTTCAATTCATGGTAATTTAGCCCTATTTCAATTGTGAATAGAACATGGATTTTCAGAACTGGCTGGAAATTATACATTTTGAGTTTGTATAATTGCTTGAAACTTTTGTACAACATTTATGTTTGTCAAAAGTTGTCTTGAAGGATTTGGGATATGCCAAGTTTGCTAAACCCAAGAGAGTGTTTTGTTATCATTTTAAGCTTGTGTAAAGTTGTGTGGATGCCCACAATCTTTTTTCTGGAGATTAACCACCTGCCTTTTTAATCTGAATGAATCAGCTCAGTCATATAGAAAGAGTTTTTTTGAACATTTTCATTTTTAAATGTCTATGATGTATGTGTATATCCTTTTTGCAAAATGACTGTATGGAAGCTGATATGCATGTGCAAAACTTACCTTTCTGATTTATTTTAAAAGGGGAAGGCCGACTGAGTTTAGTTAAGAAAGGTTATTGGTGGCAATTACCAAAAAGATCTGAAATAATAATCAAAACAAACATAAAGGTAGCACTTGTTCATGAGGAGGTGTACCCCTTGCAAGGGCCACAGTTTGGATGAAAAGATGTGACTCTTCCATCAATTGAAGATATAAAAGAGGAGCATAATTCATCTGAGAAATCATCAACTCAGAAGATAAATTCAGAACAGCAGGACATAAATCAATTAACAATCAATCAAGCATCAATGTATAATTCAATTCATCGATTCAAGGGAGAATTCCAGAAATACACTCAACAATACTTATAATCTCATAAATTCATTCAAGAATTACTCCTAAGAACATTCAAATATTATTCAAGGGATTGATTGTCAATCCATCAAGAAATATTATTCAGACAGTAATAGTCTAGCTACTATACCAAGTCGTCAATTTTGAATTCTAGTCAGTACTTGCAAACTGGATGGGGTTTGGGCCCATGTGGTGGGCTAAGCTTTGGAAGGACAGGGTCTTTTCCTACCCTTTGGCAATCTAGGGACAGGGTCCTGGTTCACGGGGTGAGCTAGGGTTTGGAGGGTCTTTTTCTTAACTTTGACAAAGTAGGGACGGGGTCCTTGGTTTCATCATTGTTGAGTTAGGGACTGGGTTGTTTAGCTAAGCAGATTTGCAAGGTATTTACTGGGAATTCATGATTTGATCAACTTACATATTGTGGTATGATTTATTAACTTGAATATATTTATATAGATTGCAATCCTTGTAAAACTCTTATTATATCTTGAGTGAATTCTATTATTTTAAATAATATCCTAAAAGGGGGGGACATTACATCAAAGGTACATTGAGAAGAGCTGCTACTGATGCAATTTCGTCAGTTAAAGCTGAGGCCGAAAAATAATGTGTCATAGCCATAAGCAAGAAAGAAAATATTTCTTAAAACAAGGCTTCTTGATTGACTGAAATTTTGGTACTGATAATGCCATTAAGGCCATGCATTGCACTGATAGGTAGCTGAAGCTCACAACCCATAAAATCTTCCTGCAAGCATGTGAACTTACTGCCAAACAACATATTACTCAGTTCTACTGCATCATTCTAGATTAACCAATATAATTTCCAGCTCATTAATTATGATGCTACATCACTAAAAAAAGTCAAAACATATCATGTCAATTAGAATTTTCAGTAAAGTTTGGAACTTTGGATTTGAATCTCTAGTTGTAGAAATTTACATAAATAGGCAAGGACTCGTCATGTGACCACTTTAATTTTCTTAAATCCAACTTTTCTTATCCCAGGCATGGATTTTTTATTTTGTTAGAAAAGCATATCAGCAAAATGTGCTTGTTGGTTAATGGTGCAAAATTATTATGGAATATCTGTTTCTGGATTTTGGTTCTCTCATCTATTTGGACTTTCTTTGTACTCCTTTCCTGTGTGACCATCTCTAGCTTGCTGCTTCTACCTGCAGTATAGATCTGATTGATATATGTATTGTGTGTTTCTTGAGGAATTTTATATTTTTCCTCTAGGTCTATGTATTTAAATTCTTACATTATTTTGTTACTATGATTGGCATTTTTTTCAGGTTTTATTCATGCCGCTTTTACGCTAGGGTATGAAGCAGGCATTCACAAAAATCCTATAGATGGCAACCTTGTCCCTCCTGGTGCGCTTGTGTCCTTCGTTCAAAAAGGGTTACAATATTTAGAATTGGAGGCAAACCTGACCAATGTAAGTATAGAGGTGAAGTTTGTTTTTACCTTATTTACATCTCATCACAACCTTCATCTTCATATAATAAAAATGTTTTACTTTGTTGCTCTCAGACTGGTACAGATGTGGATGGTGATTTCTCTCTGTTGCAACCATTGGATTTGATCACAAAAGATGTTTACGAGTTGCGACAAATGATAAAAGAGAAAAGAGAAAAACTTGAGAAGGAGAAAGAGAAAGAGAAAGAGAAGGAAAAGGAAAAAGAACGAGAACGTGAACGTGAACGGGAACATGAGCGTGAGCGTGAAAGGGAAAAAGAAAAAGAGAGAGAAAGACAAGAAAGGGAGAAAGAAAGAGATCGAGAAAGGGAACGACTAGAAAAAGAGAGGGACCGAGAAAGAGAGAAAAATAAGGAAAAAGAAAAGGAAAAGGAGAAGGAGAAGGAGAAGGAGAAGGAAAAGGAACATGAGGATTATGCTGAGAAAGAGAAAGACCGTGAACGAGAAGAAAAAGTCAAGGTTAAAGTTGAGGAGCCTAGGGTGTTGGCAGGTAAGCTGGTTGCATTCTGACGGGTTTCAACTAACAGTTCTTGCTATGGATATTCAGATGATGTTTGTTGATTTCTATTTGCTCGAATACGTTAGATGAATAGAAACTTAATTATGCTTGTTTGCAACTACCTTCATTTGTCTGTTTCTTGGGGAAGACTGAGAATTTGTTATGATTTATATCTAGCAGTGTATTAGCTGGGTCAAGACTCAATAGTCAATGGAGAATATTATTCACATTGCAGTATTTACTATTTATATAAATCAAATGCTCTGTGATTTATGTTCCTACTGTATGATTAACACAGTCAATATTGTTATTTACTGCATTTGTATCATAGATATTTCTGCTCCTTTACTATAGGGGGACATTTTGTGCCGTTGTATTTGAAAAGACACATTTTAGAATAGGTTTCTCTTCAATGGTTTAGTCATTTCAAGATTGCATCTTATTTTCTCGGCATCCTGTTTTTTCAGGCCCAGAACCAATGGAAATTACAACTGCTACATCTTCATGCCCATTTAATGAGATTTTAAGTTCAGATGTTACTATTCTGGAAGGACATACCTCTGAGGTTTGCATTCTCCGAAATGAGCAGTAAGCTTTTTCCATTTGTGAAAAGTAAAATTCAATGCTGCTAAATGTATAAATGTGTTTGATTCCTGATATGCAGGTTTTCATCTGTGCATGGAGTCCAACTGGTTCGCTGCTTGCTTCAGGGTAAGTTAATTAATTTTTTTGGGAAAAAATAGTTGTCATACCTTATCTATACTATTTCATACTGGATTTCATGTTTATCAAAGGTAATTGTCGCTATATGCTTCAATGTATAATTATGGCTATGCTATGTTATATTTCATATTTAATTGTTTATGAGTTATTATGTAAATGTTTAGGGAACACAGTCTTGTTATTATTCATTGTAACAGCCCATTGTTTACACATGAAGTCTGGATATTATTCATGTACACATTTCATATTATATTTCAGGATTCTACTCAGTTCTGTAGTAGTTAAAGTTTTTTTTTTTTCTGAATTGAATATTGATTACAAATATCTTGCTCAAACGAGCATCAATATTAGACAAATACAAGCTCCTTACAAGCAAACACATTAGAAATCACCTATGGAAGACCAAGAGTCACTGCTTAGAAATGCACTTCTATTTAGAAACCACCTCCTATGGAAGACCAAGAGTGACAACTTAGAATTCTACTATGGAAGATCAAGAGTCACAATTTAGAAACCACCTCCTATGGGGAATTGAACTTAGGTCTCCACAATGAGAACTGAATGTTTTAACCAATTATTCTCAACTTGCTTGGACAGTTTTCAAGTTTTGTTGGTTGATGTTGAATTCACATGTTCAATGTCATAGATATAATTGTCATTTGAACTTAAGCTATTTAGAATTAGAAGGCTTAATGATGTTTAGCAGCTTTATTATAAAATTGAAAGTCAAATCTATATAAAATTTGCTCTCTCGTCTGTGCACTCTACAAATCCCCAAAATTCGGAAATTTTCACAATCTTGGAAATACTGCCTGTGTGCCTGATAGAATGGATCTTGTTTCTCCAAAATTGGGTGTGGAGATTGACGTTTTTGCATTTTGGAGGCTTCTATCATAATGCTTTTCTGCTGTTTTCATTTTAGCTAGTGTGTGACATTTTGGATGCATTAAAAAATTCTCATAGTTTTTCTAATATCGTGTTATACTGAGACATGTTTTCAGAACCAATGTTTGTTCTTAACTTGTTTGCTGTGCTGTATGTTAATTATCATTGGAATTATGTTTAACTATGCTCTTCAATTTCTTCCAGATCTGGAGATTCAACAGCTCGAATTTGGACAATTGCAGATGGCCCATGCGGATCTTCGTTGCAGAATACACCTCCCAAAGCTCTTGTTTTGAAACATTTTAAGGGTAGAACAAATGAGAAGAGTAAAGATGTTACGACCCTCGATTGGAATGTAAGTTATAGCATTGCAGAAGCATTGATCTTGTGCTCATTTTGTTTAAGGTTTCCAGTTTTTATCAAATAAGCCCTCTGAAAATCCTTTTTTTGTACAAAATGGATTGCTACAGGGAGAAGGAACATTACTTGCAACTGGGTCTTATGATGGACAAGCAAGGATTTGGAGTAAAGATGGTAAGGTTGGTTTTTAATTATTATTTTTTCGTCCTAAGTCAGTTTTGTCAAGCGACTGTTTCTATGCAGTAACTTTATTGAAATCTATATTTCTTTCCTAGGTATACAATTATCATCCAAAGCCTACTGGTTGTTTATTTATGATAATTTGAAATGAAATGTCTATGTAGGTTATCCACTTCACTTTTCATTAACAATGGGTAAATTTTTATTGAATACATGAGGACAGTGTAACGTCTTTTTCTCTCAGAACCGGATTACATATTTTCATGGGAATGGCAATGGGTGCAATCTTCATTTGTCAGTGTTCATTAGAATTCTACCCATTGAGACTGTTTGCTAGGGGAATGTGCTTTAATTCAGTTTTGGAAGCTCATTTGCTTATATGGAAAGGTATTCAAAGCACACAAAAGTTCATTCTCTTATCGATTGTAGCATCCATAGTAGCTTGAGTTAAACACCAAGAGTCTGGTGTTGCAAACATGTCAACAACTCTGTAAGAATACTGGGGTTCTTTAGCATTTATAAAGGCTCATTAAGTTTCTATATTATTTGCCATTCTTTCAATTGATTTGGTCGTTGTTTGATGTGCCTTCTGAGTTTTTGAATCCGTATTGTTCATCTTTCAGATTTTATTACAAAATTCATTATTGCAAATTTGTTTAAACTTGTTTTATGACTTTAGGTGAATTGAAGAATACATTTAACAAACACAGAGGGCCTATTTTCTCTCTTAAATGGAACAAAAAAGGAGACTGTCTTCTCAGTGGAAGTGTTGATAAAACAGCAATAATTTGGGATGCCAAAACAGCAGAATGCAAGCAGCAATTCGAGTTTCACTCTGGTTTGTGTTAAATCTGCCAATATATTTTGGGTTAGAAAAAGTTTTGCAGTTTTTAATTCTAGTAGTTATCCTTTTTATGGGCATGGTAAATATTTACAGATTTAAATGCTGTTTCTACATACTGATTTGATTATTTTCCACAGCACCAACTCTTGATGTTGATTGGCGCAACAATGTGTCCTTTGCCACGTGTTCAACAGACAAGATGATCTATGTTTGTAAACTTGGTGATTCTCGACCTATTAAAACGTTTTCTGGGCATCAGGTTTGTTATTTTTTCCTGCGGCATGGCAAATTTTACCAAGTTTATGTTTCACTATTCATTGTTAAATTAACTTTCTTATGCTTTGTTTGGTTTTGTTTGTCATGGAATATAGGATATACAATCCGTGAACATTTAGAGTTTGTGATGAGTATTTGATCTTTAGAAGTTCTCCAAAGAGGTGACATTTTGGTGTCTCCATGTTGTCTTCCACTGAGGAAATTTTATTACATTTGCTTTCCAGTAGAGTATATAAGCTATTGCTTTCTGTTGTTTGAGTGCTGGCAAGAAAAGGTTGAAAGGAAACCAATCTGAAGCCCAATGTAATAATGGCACGCTACAGGGATTTTCTTGGAATGTTTCTTAGAATATTTCCAAGTTTCAAAATCACTTGAAAGAATGGCAAATAATATAGAAACTCCAACCTCTATCTATCCCCCATCATATCAACTGCCCACTTCGCTAGTTGAGCCACTATAGAATTTCCCTCTTGACAGATTTGCAAAATTTTGAATTCATTTCCTCCAAACTCTTCCAGATTGGATTCAAAAACTTTTGCAACTTCCAATTTGGTGTCATTTGGCATCAAATTGTTATGGTGATTTGTTAATTTCCCTTCAGTTGTATTCGTCAGTATTTCAAAGATCGACACAGGTCTATGACCATCAAGGTTGCTTGGAATTCGGCCTCATTATTTTTCACATGCTTTAGTCTCTTAGCTTCCAAAGTTGCACATTTGATTATAGAATTTCCCTCTCGATAGATGTGCAAAATTTTGAATTCTTCATTTCCTCCAAACTCTTCTAGATTGTATTAAAAAACTTGTTCAACTTCCAATTTGGTGTCATTTGACATTGAATTGCATTTATGGTGATTTCTGAATTGCTCTTCAAGTGTATTCTTCTGTAGTTCAAAGTTTGACACAGGTCCATGACCATCAAAGCTGCTTGGAATTCGGCCTCGTTATTGTTCCCATGGTTTAGTCTCTTAGATTCCAAAGGAAGCATGTTTTGGTTTTGGTCTCTTAGGATACACCTTGCGCTCGATTGCCCCGGGTTCCCTATTGAAATTTACCTTCACCCAGCCCTGGTTCAGTGGATTCCATCTTGTCTCCGCCCTTGGCTTGGCCCAATGATCAACCTGCCCATTCCCATGATCAGGCGAGGTCTGTCTTGAATTTTGTAATATCCCAAATGGATATTAATGCAAATAATACTTAAACCTTCTGGGATATCATTTAAAACCAGCTGCAGACTTTATAATTTGGGGTAAGTATTTTTAGGGTAATGATATTTTAATTTACTTTACAAATCCATAATTTATCCTTTCATTCATGTGATAACTCTAACCATAATATTATAGTGTGGCTCACCAAATGAGAATAAACTGCAAATTAAAACATTTGCTCAGATTTGACAAACATAGATTGTAAATGTGGATTTGCGTTGATCGATACCTATTTCAAATTGGGTTACAAACATAAAGAAGTTATAGGGCCTTTCTTACATCCACAGGATTGTGAAATATTATAGACTAAAAGGCGTGCCTAGACAAGGAAGAATGCCACCATATTTAGAGATTATGGTGACCTTAGATGGACATAGGGGGAAATACGGGGAAGAACACACACACAAAATTGGACCAGGGAGATGCAAGAAATAGGAAATAGGCATTTTGACCCATACGACAAGTTATTAGAAACAGGGGACATGACAAATTTGATTGGCTAGGCTTAAAATGAGAAGGAAACTTCTTTACTAAAATTCCTTGAAAGGTACAAAGGGCCTTATTGCTCTTTTTTGGCAACCCAGCTGCTCAATTATAGACATCTATTCTCATGGATGATCTGATTTTGTCATCTTAAACTAGCAATGTTATCATATATGAGGTGATGTTATACCTTTAGTTGATGAAAGGGCATTCCTCTTTTGATGGAGGCAATTCTGACATATTCCATGAAGTTTCTCTAAAGAGCATTGACCCAAACCTCGCAAGAGAATGCAGTTAATTTTCTGGGTGTATGCCTGCTGTAGGGCACAGTCATGAAGAAGGATATAATACACATCTGACACACAATTGCTTCAAAGCAAGACGAGGGCAGGGGTGTGCAGGGGCACTAGTGAATCATTTTGTGTCTATTGAAAATAAATAAATATCCCAGGTTTTAAAGAACAGTAATTTGTGGGAACATTAGCATATAGGTGGGTTCACTTCTTATATAACATAAAGTATTTCACATGTAAAGAGAAAAGAGATTTAAAGTGGGAATTAGCTGTAAACAGGTGTTAGAAGAGGTTATATTATGTGAAGTTATGTTTTGGAGTTTGGTCTCTTTGGCAGTCTGAATGATGGAGAATAATGGCCATTTGCTGCATGCACCCAACATTTGTAGTTCTTTGCAGTTTAAGAAATCAGTGTATCGTTTATTTATTTTCATATATATTCAGATTTAAGATATATAGGGCTTCTCTAGATTTTCACTACAAATATGATGATATTTGTCTTCATAGCATTTCAAATTTTAAATTTTACAATGTTTCAGCTTTTCTGCAATTTCATTGCCAGGAGTTTCAAGCAGATTCAATCTCTACTTCTTGCTCAGTTTTGGTTTTAGATTACTGAGGGTTTGCAGTGAGATTTTTGTGGGTTCACAGCAGTATGCTAGTATACAAGTTGAAGTTTAAATTGTTTGAATATTTTTCAGGATGAGGTCAATGCCATCAAGTGGGATCCTACTGGGTCTCTTCTTGCTTCCTGCTCTGATGATTGCTCTGCAAAGGTAGTAACTTTAAACTTTATGGTTTCTCATTTCTTGTGCTATTTATTTTATGTGGAACATAATATTGTCCGTAATGTTCATGCAGCTTTGGAGTGTGAAGCAGGACAAATGTCTGCATGATCTCACAGGGCACAGTAAGGTCTGTGTTACTGTTACCATCTGTTTGTAGAACTTGGATTTTATTACTCTTTTAACTATTATGCTTTTGGAATGTCTTATTTGAAACATCTGAATGTTTGCAGGAAATTTATACTATCAAGTGGAGTCCCACTGGTCCTGGCACTAGCAATCCTAATCAACAGTTGGTCTTAGCAAGGTAACTTTCTAATCCTCAATGCTCTTTCCAGTATTCCTAATTGTTGGAAAAATACGTTTTCTATGTTTTTGTTCTTAGTATGTAATTTGCATGTGTTTAGATATGCTCTCTCTGATATTTGTAATTGTGTGAAAAATATGTTTGCTATGTTCAATTTTGGGGCCATTTGTAGCTTGGATTTATAATATATTGCAATTATTAATTTTACATATGTATGTTACACTGCACAATAAAAGTAAGCTTCAGCACTAAGCATTGTAACTTGTGGGGTACATTTGGGGTTTGAGCCATCGTGTGTATTTTTAGTTAGTTAGGAAAACAACACTATTCTTAAGTTAATTGTCCCACTAGCAAGGGGAAATTCATTATAAAATAGATCCTATGGTTGTAAGAATACAATGTTTTTTGAAATACGGTGTTGTGCACAGGTCTGATGATTGTGTTTTGGCCAAGAGAACATTCATACTGCCCTAGTTTTTTTCTTAGTTGATATATGTATCTCTTTCAGGAAGTTCTTGTCTATGTGATGGAAAGGTACTTCATTCTCCGCAATGGTACAGACTTATAGCTTGTTTTACTGTCCAGTGAGCAGTCTTAAGGAAAAAATCAGCTCTGATTTTACAAAAATTACATATTTGATTTTTTATTTCTAGCAACTGCACAGTTTTGATTTACTGTAACTTCAGATTCAACTTATCTTCAGAATTTTGAGATTTCATATAGTGTCAGATCTCTATCAGTTAAAAGTTAAAAAAATCTGTTTCTAGCATTATCAGTTATATGTTTAGCCTTTTCATCTTTACTTTTAGCAGTAATCTGTTTAAGATCACAATAGTGGTATCAGAACTACTTTCTTGGCCTTATGGGCACAACACTGACAATGGATACTTCTAGTAGCCATCACATAGATGGTAATTGAGATATTATTTTGCATGATCAGAAGAGGAAGCCATTGAAATTCCAATAGAGAAATGAGAAGGTAAAGCAGAGTTGAGAATGGCATAGAAAAGGAAGGATATAGGAGACCTGGAGATTTGATGAGAGGATAACTGGCACCATGGAAATGTGGATCAATCAAAGGAATCATTTTAAATGATAATTCCCAAGGAAGATATCATATGGATTGAAGGTTGCTTGTAAAAAATCCAATTACTAAGTTTGATTGGGTTCATGAATAGATTAAAGGTTTGCAAAGAGAAGCTATGATCTCTTTTTTGGCTGAATCCTATGGAGAATTTGAAGAAATCTGATATGCCACCTAACCTGTTCATGGGCTTACATATAATTGATTGCAGATGGGTGAGAGTGAATAAGAATAGAATATTGCATTTGATCAACTGAAAATAAGCCCATGGGTTCAAGTTGTCACTATACTTTATGGTGGTTTCTAGGTCTACACATAAAATGATTTACAGCTTGGTTCACAAAAATATGAAGCAACAAAGAACAGGTACGCACTATACAAGCAAATATTGCCAAGATTGCTTGCTTCTGGAGAATCTGTCCATGAATGGCAGTTGTTATCTATATAGATGTATTGAAAGACTCCATTAGATGGTAAGCTAAAATGTTGAGTCCTGCCCCCTTTGAGTCAGATGAATCAAATCAGATATACACCAAATTTGAGTAAAGGCAACAACAAGTTATGATTATGGGGCTTCTGACAGCTGCAAACAAATTGATTTTAACTCGTACATTGGACAGACAGCTTGCAAAAGGTGAATTATATTGACTCTTATGTTTCAACATAATTGTATGAAAGGTTTTCATGGCAAAGTGGAACCCAAAATCCAGATAGAAAAGAAAGAAATGCAACAGCTAGTTGACAAATATATAAATGCTTTCAAAGACTTGCTAAAAGGCCTACCTTCAAATAGAGGTGAAGAAAACATTATTGAGTTGGAACTGGGGTCCCCACTAGTTATTGTTCTTCCTTACATTCATTGAAACTAGTCAATGATGAATTGAGAAAAAAATCCAAGGTTTATTTGATACAGGTCATATGGTACCCAACAAGAGCACTTTTGCCTCTCCTAAAGTCAGTCTAAGTTGGTGGTCTGGGTATACTGGTTTCATCCAGTGAAGGATATGCAATTGGAGGATGCAATATGGAAGGATCCAGGATCCAGAAATATTGCAGCTCATCATTACAATTGGTTTAGGCCCTTAGGGCAATGCAAATTTACAATGATCAATAATAATCAACTTGAGCGATAAGCATTGTACCTTGTTGGGTACATTTGGATTTCAGTTTATTTGGTGTATTTTTGGTAGTCAGGGAAACACAAATTAGCCTGGGAAAATAAATTGTAAAAAGTTTACAGGGAAAATTTATAATAAGAAAAGACCCCAATGCCATAAGAATGTTTTCTTTGGGAAATAAGCTCTTATGTACAGTTCTGATGACTTGAAGTTCCTGTGCACAATTGATATGATTGTGCTTGGCCAAGACAGTGTCTATGGTGTCCTGGACTTGGTTTGAGTTGGCGTCTTTCTCTATTTTTGGTATTGTTAAATAGCTTGTTTTTTTTTGCAGCTACACAAAGAGTCAGTCTTGGTTTTCAGCAGCTACTGATTTCATTGGCTATTTGCAGCAGTTGAATATTTTTGTTTTACTGAAGCTTTGATTTAATTTTTCTAGAAATTAGAGATCTTTATCAATTTCAGTTTTATTTTTTAAAATATGATCATAGCATTATCCTAATCAGCTGACATCCACCCAGCAGATGCATGCCAGCGACATTCTTCCTCCCATGAACTATTGACTTTGGACCAGTTTGAGGGACAAGATTCTAGTTTTTTAGAGCCATAAATTGGACCCACTGAATCTCCATAGTGCTCAGCTCTTACCATATAATCTTACTAACATCCAAATTTGGCAATATGAAAGATCTTGTGAGCTCAAGGATACTATCTGTATGTGCTAGTGCTCAGCTCTTACCATACGATCTTACTAACTTCCAAATTTGGCAATATGAAAGATCTTGTGAGCTCAAGGATACTATCTGTATGAGCCACAACATGATTCATATAGTATTCAACCGGGATGTGAATCAGTATTTTCAGTTTTGAAAATTTCAAACCACAGAGATTAAAAACGAAAATATGCAATCAACACAGGAACACATAATTTCATGTGGAAAACCCTTTCTTGTAAAAAACACAGCGGATCAAATCTGTTCATTAAAAGAGCACCAACTCTGAAATACAGAAAATGAGCACCAACTTATAGAGGGCACCAACCTGGCACACTAAAGTGAGCACCAACTCAAGATATCTAAGTTACCAACCTTAGTTTGAGCACCAACTCAAAACATACACTTAAAGTGAGATAATTTTGATAATTAATTGAATCAATAACATTCAAATTTTTAGCTCATGCAATCCAATCCAACGTTCTCAACACTTTTCTGCACTGCAACACTCTTTTCTGACTACAACACAACTTCCAGTATTCACGATATACAATCACCACACTTCTTTCCACACAGAGTTTTAAAGAAAACTCTTGTCAATAAAATCACTCACTCTGTAACAGCAAAAATAAAACTATTTGACACACAATCACTATGCTTTATTCTCAATGCTTCATATGTCTTGTGCCTTTTTAGCACACACACCACAGCTAAAAATTGATATTGAAGAGAAATAAAATGCCTTTGTTTCTGTCAACCACACATTGCTTCAGCAGGACGAAGCAGATACAACCCACAAAATGAAGAGGATATACCTTCAAAGCCCAACACAGCTACACTCAAAAATCAATATTCTTCTGACAAAAACATACCCTTACACATTATAAGAATCAATTTTTTTTCTAACACCCACACCACTCCCAAAAGCAGCTAGAATATAATCACAATAAAGAGAAACACATTTGTTCATCATAACACATATCTGCACCAAAAACCATTTCTGATCAAAATTATGCGTATCATTGAACTTCGTAAATCTCCAGCTTCTACCTCTGTCATTGGGCTGTTTTTATCTTAAAAAATGCTACATCATTCTTCAAGCTCCTATAATTTTTTTACGCCTCTTCCACATATACGATATATTTTTATCATCCTTTTTTAAATACAACCGACCTGATTGAATAATAATAAAAAGATGTACCTATTACACAGGTAATTGGTAAATAATTGAATAAAAATTAACAAAGATCAATAGATCTTTATATACAAGAAGAAAGACGATGTTTCCTTAGGAAACGATCGTGAAGAATAGAAACATTCTATTTTAGCTAACAGCTAACTAAGTATTTACAGAATATTACAGTAGATAACCATTAACAATAAATAGAAACTATCTATTATTGTAATACCCTCCCTTAATGGTTAATCTATCCACTACACCAAGCTGTCCTCTGAATTTGACAAACTTATCTGGACCAAGTGGCTTGGTGAGAATGTCTGCAGTCTGATCCGCTGTAGGAACATACTGCAAGTCTATGATCCTGTCTTCAACCAGCTGCCGTATGTAACGACAATGAACATCTACATGCTTGGTTTGTTCATGGAAGACTGGATTCCATGCTAACTTGATAATGCCATCGTTATCAACAAACAAGGTGGTTGGTCCTGCTGGCGACATCTGCATATCCCCAAGCATCCGACGAAAGCCAGACAGCTTCACAACCTGCCTTAACTGCCCCTCTGTATTCGGCCTCTGTAGAGAAGAGAGAAACAACTTGCTGCTTCTTATTGGTCCATGTGACGGCACCAGATCCCAAACTAAACATATCCAGAAGTTGACTTTTTATCGTCAACATAACCGGCCCAATCTGAATCTGTGAATCCATGGAGTCTAGGATTAGAACTCTGAGAGTAGAGAATTCCATAATCAGTAGTGCCCTTCAAATAACGAAGCACACGCTTTGTGGCTATCCAATGATCAGCCTTGGGAGCTGTCATAAAGCGTGAAATGTAGCTGACTGCGAAGCTGATATCAGGTCTAGTAGTAGAGAGGTAGATGAGACTACCTACTAGTTGCCTGTATGTAGTATCATCAACGGGAGGAGAATCAGACTAGGCTGATAACTTCAGACCTTTCTCCATAGGTGTAGATGCAATCTTGCAATCTTGCATACGAAACTTGTCTAACAGAGCCCTAGCTTTTTTAGACTGAGAAATGAATATACCAGAAGGCTGCTGCCAAACCTCAACACCTAGGCAATAATGCATGAGCCCAAGGTCAATCATGTCAAAAGACTGGCATAAACTCTTTGATTCCCTGAATCAAAGATGCCGAATTGCCGGTGATGATCAAATCATCCACATAAATGACCAGAAGGATGATATCACTGTCAGTAGTTTTGATGTACAAGTTTGAGTGTGAAGAACTCCTCTTGAAGCTTTGATCACTAAGGTACTTATCAATTTTCATGTACCATGCCCTAGGGGCCTGCTTCAAACCATAGAGAGCTTTCACCAGTCTACGAACTTGGTGTTCTTTACCTGCAACCTTGAAACCTGGAGGCTGCGTCATGTAGACCTCTTCTTGTAGGTCACCATTCAGGAAAGCACTCTTGACGTCTATTTGATGGACCTTCCAGCCAAACTGTGCTGCCATGACTAGGACTAATCTGATAGTGCTCATCTTTGTTGTAGGAGCAAAGGTCTCCTCATAATCAATGCCCTGATGCTGAGAAAAGCCCTTTGCAACTAAACGAGCTTTGTACCTATCTAAAGTACCATCAGACTTGTATTTGATTTTGTAGACCCATTTGCAGCCAATGGGTTTCTTCCTTGGTGGAAGATCAGAAAGTTCCATCATCAGTTTGGATGGAAACTTCATCAGATGGATGTTAAGAGTGCATTTCTCAACGGTGAGTTGCAGGAAGAAGTTTATATGACTCAAACTCATGGCTTCAATGTTCTTGGTAAGGAACATCAGGTTTGCAGATTGGTAAAAGCCCTCTATGGCCTGAAGCAAGCCTCTCGGGCTTGGTACTTAAAGATTGATCAGTATTTGGTTGAACATGGTTTTCAACGCAGTCGCTCTGACACTAATCTGTATGTTAAACTTTCCAGTGATGATATCCTTTTTCTTGTTGTCTATGTGGATGACTTGATCATTACTGGCAATTCAGCACATTTGATTACAGCCATCAAACAGGACTTGTGCCAAGCTGTTGACATGACAGATTTGGGGCTTCTCCATTATCGCTTAGGTGTCGAAGTGTGGTAGACTGGTGACAATATCTTTATTTCGCAGTCCAAGTATGCCCGTGGTTTGCTTGACAAGTTTCGAATGCAAGATTGTAAAACTGCTTCCACACCTATGGAGAAAGGGTTGAAGTTATCAGCCAAATCTGATTCACCTGCAGTAGACGAAACTGAATTTAGGCAACTAGTAGGCAGCCTCATCTACCTCACTGCTACTAGACTTGACAACTGTTTTGCTGTTAGCTACATATCTCGCTTCATGACAGCCCCACAAGCTGATCATTGGATTGCAGCAAAGCGAGTGCTGCGATATGTGAAAGGCACTTAAGACTATGGCATTCTGTATGGCAAGTGCAACGATCCAAAGCTGATTGGTGATACTAACTCAGATTGGGCAGGATCATTGGATGACAAAAAATCCACTTCTGGGTACGTATTCAGTTTGGGTACAGGTTCTGTCACTTGGAGCAACAAGAAGCAACAGGCCGTGGCTCTTTACTCGACCGAAGCTGAATACCGGGGAACAGTTAAGGCCGCATGTGAGGCAGTTTGGCTCCGAAGAATGCTTTCTGACATGCAGATGCTGTAAGCAAGTCCTTCTCCCTTGTATATTGATAATCAAGGGGTGCTCAAATTGGCCAAAAATCTAGTCTTCCATGAACGTACCAAGCATGTTGAACTTCATTGTCACTACATCTGCAAGCTGGTAGAAGACAGATTAGTTCAGTTGCAGTATGTTCCGATAGCGGATCAGACTGCAGATATTTTCACCAAGTCTCTAAGCCCAGATAAATTTGTAAAATTCAAGGGGCAACTTGGTGTTTTTGATAGACTGACAATTAAGGCAAGGCGTTAGAATAATAATTCTATATAATGTTAATGGTCAATATTGTAATTAGGTGTCTATAGTAGTCAGCAGTTATAGGTAGTTAGACATCATTAATAGCTACAATAGTTTTCATTTCTATAAATGTAATCTTTCCTTCAGTTAATAGATAACTAAGTTTTTTACTAGTTCATTTTTTCTGAACAATAAGATCATGATCAAGTATAGTTTTTGGTTTCGGTGATTGGAACCCAATGAATTGTCTAGGTGTCATATGATACATTTTTGTGTGAATGATGCCATACAATCTAACAAACACTTGGAGCTGTTTTTGGGCAAATTGGTGGTTGTTTACTTGGGATAATATTTTGGTGTAACAAGATGAGGAAGGAACATCTTGCGCACCTACAACAAGTCTTTTTGCAGCTAAGAAAGGGAAAGTTGCACATTGTCTCAAAGAAATGTATCTTGTTGCAGAAAGAACTTACATGCTTGGGATTTGTCATATCTCAAGAGGTATTGAATGTGGTCCTTGAAAAGGTCAAGGCACTTGGTGCAGTAGAGATTAGGAGCTTCCAAGGTCTCGTGAGCTTCGAATTAAAGTTCATCAAGAATTAAATGAGATCTGCAGACCCTTCACTTGTTGTTTGAGGGAGGATTTAGTTGTATGATTTCTGCTGCCAAGTTTTACAGTCTTGAATAAAAAATGTGACAAAGGTGCCTATGTTGGTTCTCTATGATTCTATAAAGGTTTTTTAGGTGGATTGTGATGCTAGTGGAATTGCAATTGGTAATTCTAGTGGAATTGCGATTGGTATTGTGTTCAGTTAGGAGGTTGATCAGCTGTGTTTTTTAGCGAGAAATTGAATGAGGCTAGGCAGAAATATTTTGCTGATGACTAGGAGTTCTATGCTATAGTTCAGTCTTTGTACAAATAGAGGCATTGCTTGTTGCCTTAGGAGTGCAACATGTCGAGATTCCTTAAAAGTCAAGCAAAGCTTAATTAGAGGCACATTAGCTGGGCAGGATATCTTTAAAGTTACTCTTTTATTTTGAAGCATTGTGTTTGTAAGACAAACTTGTAGATTGGTTGATTAGGAGGCAAGCGTTCGGGTCCTTGATAAGTGTTGAATTAGCAGGCATGGAAATGAAGGATTTGTATGCCATAGATCCAACTTTTGTAAATGCATGGCATGCATGCATAGACTCGTGGGTTGGAGCTAAAGGGCCATATGCCGAGTACTTGGTGTAGGAGGGATACATGTTTAGGAAGGATAAGTTATGTATCTCACATGGTTTGATGAGGGAAAAACTCATTCATGAGTTGCATGGTGCTGAATTCAGAGGCTAAATTTGTTGGAAATATTGTAGTCATATTGTAGTCATTGATATCAAAGGAAAGAGTATTATTCATTCAAGAGTATTGTCATTAATAGAGAATGTATTGAAGATGTTATTATGGTAAGAAGATGTTTCAATATGAGGAGGGCGTCAAGAAGAGTTTGCTTAATTATGATTCCTGGTTTGATTATGTGCAACAAGGAACGGATGAAGGAGACATAAGTATGAATGAAGAAGATCTATATAATACATATTTGCTGGCCAACCTCATGACAGCACTCACATCTTTTCTATGATGGTTGACTATGAAAGAAAAATGTATTGATTGCTGGCCGATCCAAAACATATTCATGATGACATATTAATGGTGGCTGACCCCCTTTGGAATATAACAGTAAATCTTGCGTACTGGTCAATCACACAATTCACAAAAAGACAACCACCCATGTTAAGTGATCAACAAGCAATTAGAGGGCAGCAATTAAATACATGTTAAGGAGCAGATTTCTAAGATGAAGAAGAAGCAATTCCAATAAAGCAACAATGAAGATTAATATATGTCCGACCCACTTCTTAGTCACCTCCCTTAATGAATGGAAAATAAACTTAAGGCTGACCTCCTTTGTGAAGGTTTGCATTCTTTTGAAGAAACATATGATGAATAAACGGAGGTGAGATGGGAGTTATAAATGCGAGCAATTAAAAAGAATATCATTCAGATTTTAGAGCAGATTTATCTAGAAGATAAGAGCAGATTTTGGAGTAGAGTAATGAAGCATATTGGAAAATATATTTTAGCATATTTAAGAAAGAGAAAAGGGCATATTTATGAAGACTTTGTGAAGACTCTATGGGCAGATTTATGATGATATTATGGGCAGATGTATGCAGATCTCATGAGCAGACTTTTAATTGATTTATAGCAGCAGATTATGAAGGTGATTTAAGGCAGAATTATAGCTGACCTTTCAAGATGATTTATATCAGATTTCAAAGGAGTAGATTGGTTAGAGCAGGTTTTGAGGGAGACAAAGACTTTGTTATGATTGCGGTTGGTGCCTCGTGTTGGAGAGGTTGGTGCCTCCTATGAAAAGAGATTGGTGTCTCTTTCTGAGTTGGTGCTCAGTTGTGGGGATTGGTGTCTGCATTGGGGGTTGGTTCCTACAAATCATTTAGGAGGGGATTAGTGTCTCCAGTAGGTGGTGCGTACAAAGTTTGTAAAAGAGTTTTTATATAAGTAATATTTTGCTGTGGTTTTCTCTTGAAAGGGTTTGCATGTAAATCTTGTGTTCTTATGTGAATGATGTTGTGCAATTGATATTGTTATGCTTGTTGAGTTTTGAAAAAGTAAAAGTTTGTCTTATACTGATTCAACCCCCTGGCCCCCTTTTAGTAAGTGGTTTAGACAAGACATAGACCGTGTTGGAGAAGTATTATTGGCTTTAGTTTTTATAAGGATGTTAGAAGTTTTGTTGAGCATTGCAAACATACTAGGCAGCAAAAGAGGTGCAGAATACTGGATTGTGTAACCCATAGTTATATAGCTTGGACTAGACAATTACTGGGTAGGCACAAAATTTTTAAAAACCCTGGACTGGGCAAAAACTCATGTACTAACTCAACAGTTAGTACATATGTTTTTAAAATAATTCTTCAAAAATATATGTTACTAAATTTTTATAACAGATTACTGACTTCCATCATATATAAATCAAAATTAGTGTTTAATAGACATCATAGACTAAAAATTAATATCAACCTCCAAATGAGTTACAATGTCACTTCCACTAGCCATATCTATTAGAATATTTAATTATATTTTAGTCACCTATATTTAGTTCCTTGTTTAATGGTCATTTAGCTTTTTCTTTTTAGTTAATTAGCTTTTAAGCTTTATTTAGCATTTAGCTTTTTAGTAGTTCACTTTAAACGACTTGTTCTTAATTTAGAATGTCGTCCTTGTAATCTCTTTATATACGCTTGTATATTGTCGAATGGATTATCTGATTATTGAATCATTCATTCAATTTATTTTTCATGGTATCAGAGCGGGTCAATGGGATTCTTTAAAGTTTGGCGAATTTTTTAATAAAAATTCATGCCCTTCTTTCTGGAGTATTTTCCAGATTTATTTATTGTTTTTTTATTAAAAAAAACGATTTTGCTTTTTAGAAGGTTTTTTGAGGGTTTTTGGTTTGTGGGCAAATTTCTGTGTTGGGCAGCAGTTCATGTTTTTTTTAGAGTTCTAGAGATTTTCGGGCCTGCAACCTGGAGTTTTTTTTTTTTTTGAAAGAAATCATTATGTTTTCACGATTTTTTCTTCAAAAATTGTTCGTAGGGTTTATAATTTTCCCTTAAAAATTATCTCATCTGTAATCCGCGATATTCGCGTAAGATTTTAGTTATCTGGGTTTTATCATTTTTTTCCACAAAAACGATGATTTGTAACCTCAGATTTCTTGGTTTTTCGATTTTCTCCTCAAAATCGTAAATTCTCTTTTCAAGGGTTCCCATTTCAGGGTTTGACGGTTTTTTCCTAAAAAATCATGCTTTGTTGCAGTCAGTTTGGGTCGCACCTGCCAGGGCGAACATCTGCAACCGTGGTATCTTGCAATCAGTTTTGGAGTTGGTACTCTTCTGCAAAAGGGTTTGCTGATTTTTTCCTCAAAATCATTGTTTCAGGCTTCAGTAATTCATGTGCCAGATCTCTAATTCGCGTGTGAAGGCTACATTAACTTGGATGGCTTTTGGTATTCTTGGTCATTAACACTTTTCAGATCCAGGGAGGGTCTCCACCACATCAGAGTGTTCTTTTCATTTGTGATCAAAAGACCCGTAGTGTCTTCTGTAGGGTAGTTAGTAGATAGAATGACCATTAAGGGAGGGTATTAGAATAATTAATTATATTTTAGTCACCTATATTTAGTTCCTTGTTTAATGGTCATTTAGCTTTTAAGTTAATTAGCTTTTAAGCTTTATTTAGCTTTTAGCTTTTTCTTTTTAGTTAATTAGCTTTTAAGCTTTATTTAGCATTTAGCTTTTTAGTAGTTCACTTTAAACGACTTGTTCTTAATTTAGAATGTTGTCCTTGTAATCTCTTTATATACGCTTGTATATTGTCGAATAGATCATCCGATTATTGAATCATTCATTCAATTTATTTTTCAATATCGTAGGTAGGAGTTGCCTCATCTAAAGAGATTTTTGGCAATACAATAACATCTAACTCTGCACACTCAAGACTTAGATACCAATTCCTTGTTTCCCCTTCCTTGTAATCAAGTTTTTTTATTTGACAAGAAATTCCAATAACTAGTGGGGATTTGGGAGTGAAAACTCCATTGGGGTTGAGGGGCACCCCTCATGGGGTCTGGCCCGTCTGGGGGCAATGCCATCAAGCCCAAATTAAAGCCTTTGAAACCACACAAACATTCATGGTGCACACCATTTTCACAATTTTATCGCAAAAGGATGAAACTAGGTGTTTTTGTTGCTTTTTTTAATTATAAAAAATGTTTTAAAAATCATATAAATTTTTTAACTTCTTATTTATCTTAGCAACATTTGCCAAACAGAATATCAGAAAACGCCTTCAAAACAACACAAACATTCATGGTGCACACCATTTTCACAATTTTATCGCTGAAGGATGAAACTAGGTGTTTTATTGCTTTTTTCGATTATAAAAATGTTTTAAATATCATATAAAGTTTTTTAACTTCTTATTCATCATAGCAACATTTGCTAAACAGAATATTAGAAAAATAATCTCTGTGATTCATGTCCCAAATTGACAGTCCCATGCGAAAATGAAGTGAAAGTCGTGTTTTTTAAACTACAGGCAAGAAAGGTTTTATATGGATTTGGACCAGTTATTAACACAAAGATCATGATATTTTCTGTTGGCTTGTGAGTTATACAGGTAAAAATTGCTGCGAGTTTTACAAAAACTTGTTGGTTAGTTATTGGGCAACTCACCTGGCAATTTGGCTCGTGAGTAGTCAGCAAGTTTTGCAACTTTGTACCTTGTGCAACCCTGTATCTCCATTTTGCCACCCTATGCAGTTGGTTGCTCAGTTGTAAGTTGGATTGGGTGTGTTTGGTCATGAACTTTTTGCCTGTTAGCCTGCATACACTGTGCATGCTACTGCACAACCTCTGCTGACTTCGATACTACCATGCAAGTTGGTAAACTACTTTTAGATTGTAGCTCAATTTTCTGCACAGGCTTTTGTTTGTCCTGAGACTCTGCACCTTGTTGTTTTGTCTGCACAAAACTTTGTGCTAAATCTTCTATGTTTTGCAATCATGAGTGTAGCTTTTATGCAGTTGACCTGTGGTTTGTTGAAGCATGTCATGTAGGCAATCAGTTAACTTTGGCTAGAACTGGCTGGAACTGAAGTGACATCTTCTTCAGTGACAGTTTTACTCTTTCTTTATTGGTCGTTACTTTCTTGTTCATTGACACTGGGCAAAATTGATCTCTTATTCAAGTTTGCTGATGAAGGCCAAGAATCACTGTGATTGGTTACTTAAGGATGTACTTTCAAGGATGAGGGGCTGAAATTTTGAAAGCTGGAAGGCTGGTGTTTTGATCAGATCTTGTGAGTTATTGGGTTGGAATTTTTCTTGGGTAGATTGTGATGCAGAGATTCCCTGCATAGGCTGGATGTTCCTCATTTGGCCCGTATGCATGCAAATTCCTTCTGCAGTTAATAGATTGTTTGGTTTTTTGATTTTGCATTGTAATCTTATTTTACTTTTGTTGTGACAACACACTCTCATATGTGTTCAATCATTTGACCAATTATGGTGCTGAATCAGTTAAGGCTTACCAAAACCAAGGGCTAATTCGAGAACTTAAGCTTGAAATGCTTGTTAGTGACATGTCAAACTGTACCATTGCATCAATGATTCAAAATTTAAACCCAAGCTGTTATTGGTCATAATTTATTTCGGGACCTGAAACAATTTGATTTCCAAGTAGGAAGCTTTGTTTGTATTTGTATTCCACCTTTTTTTTGCCTTGCAAAGCACAACAGTTATACTGGCTTAAGAATACCAACGAATTCTCCAGTCAAATTGGGGACATACAGCTTTCTGACTTAGCGCATTGCAAGTATTGAATAGAATCTTTCCATGGGAGATCAATACCATCCAATGCAGGGCTAGATGCTTTAATGCATGGCTTTGTTTATTTTTGGGGCTAAAGTTTCTTTATTTTTGGGGCTAAAGTTTCTAGCATAGAAGATTCACCTGTGTTGTGGTCATAATTCATATGCTTGCATCTCTTTACCTATTTTTTAATGTCTCTATGTGTGCTAATCATGTTTTGATGTGCAGTGCATCATTTGATTCAACAATTAAACTATGGGATGTTGAGCAAGGAAACACGTTGTGTAGCTTGACTAGTCATTCGTAAGCAAATTCTTTACACCCTTCTGATTCTTTTCCTCTGATTCTTTTGTAGTCAAAAAATTTGTGCAATTGTGTTTTGCAGTAACATTGTTGTTTGGTCCTATATTTGTTTTATTGATTTTGATGTCAAAAGCCTGACAAAGCTTGGTAACGTTGAAGAAGCCTGAGAACTTATTTTTGTATCTTTTCAAATGTTACAATATAGAGAATACCATGAATGACATTTTCTATCCTCTTGATGTTTGTCAATTCAGTGAACCTGTATATTCAGTTGCCTTTAGCCCAAATGGAGAATACCTGGCAAGTGGGTCTTTTGACAAATGTTTGCATATCTGGTCTGTCAAGGATGGAAGCCTTGTCAAAACATATAGAGGTAGTGGTGGAATTTTTGAAGTATGCTGGAATAGGGAAGGAGATAAAGTTGCAGCTTGTTTCTCGAATAACACAGTCTGTGTGTTGGACTTCAGGATGTAAATTTAAGTAAAAGAAACAATCCATCTGAGCAATGTATGCCTGCCCAAGTTAGAAAATCTAATTTGTTTCGTTCATTCAACACTTATTTTTCTGATAGAAAATTTGAATCTAATTCATCTATGTATATGTTCTTTTTGATTTATTATAATTTATTATAACAAGTTTTTATTCAGTATTATTTGTAAAATGTGCAAGGTTTACTGCTTGTAAGCCAAGTAATGTCAACTGTATGGAGGCAGCTTAACTGTAGTTTTATGAGCACAAGAAGAATTCTTGTTTTTAGCTAAATTGATTGAGCAGTTTTCTCCTGAAGATGTGCTTTGTCCATTTGAATATGGCAGTCTTTTGTCTATTCTTAATAGATTTGAAAATGTTGTACTAAGTGGATAATTATTAATTATCAATAACACATTGAATTAATTGAGCTTAACCAATTCGTATGGTTCTGGAAGCACTGGGAGAAATCTGTTTTCTTTGACGAACAAGCTTTGTCATGCTTGATATGCCCTGTAGTTTAGTTGCTACGCTTCAATATTTTCATGATTTAAAGTGGTACCAAGTGTTTCGATACTAGATGTGCTTTTTTCATTTGTAGGTCAAAATGGTTTTGTTTATTCTCCGTATTTTGCCTGGGGTCATCCTTTATTCCCAGTTACTGCGTAGGAACAGGTCTAGTTAGAAAATTAAAATCACTGAACGCGACTGATAACCCAAAAAATAAATTTGGTAATTTGATGCATATACATGCTTTAAAATGTTGGAATTATTTTGAAAAAGTCAACCTTTATTTTCATGCGAAGTTGGTGATACACAGTATTTTCGATATGTTACAAAATTTCAATATACATACATTGCAAGCAAGGTATAGTCAATATAAATCACTTTTTCAATTCTGTATTAAATATTTATTTTCTGATATCAGCTAGTGCTCCCTCACACCATAGGCATGATAATGCTAGTAGAGGGATTTTAATGAATGTTGCAAGCGAGGGATAATCACTAATATATAATTGAAGATCGTATCCATGGGGCCCCTGCTAATTGAATAGAGATAAAATGTTCTTTCTGTAATTTATCTCGGTTATATATAAATCCAGATAAAGCAACTGTCAAAACAACATTGAAATTTTCAATTTTGTAAACAAATAAAATATTAATTTGACGAGGGGATATGTGAACTCAGTTATAAATGCA